>NW_027472582.1:39856063-41094992 GCF_030347505.1 Rhynchophorus ferrugineus
TGTTGGGGTTTGGTTTTGTTTAGGTTTTGGTTTGAGTTTGGTTAAGTCTTGGTTTCGGTTATGTTAGGTCAGTTTGGAGATGGTTTGGATTTGTTTTGATTTTTGGTCCTTGTCCTGACAGGACTAGGACGTGTGGCAGAGAAGAGCAGTGAGGGCCACAAGCAAAAGAAAGCCCTAAGATAAAAAAGGTTACACATGGCTTTTTTATTTAAGTCCACCACAATCATTCCATATCCCCAAATTATTATTCATAGTGTCAATTCGAATTTTTTTCTATATACATAAACCAATCGTTTATTGTGTGGAGTTTTGGTTTAGTTTGTTCACAGTTTAGATTTGGGTTTGCTTTAGTCAAACATTTGGTTTGCTTTGGTTGGAGTTTTCGTTTATACTTGAATTGGTTATAGGTTTGTTTTGGGTTTGCTTTGGGCATAGGTTTGTTTTGATTTGCTTTCCTTAGATGTTTGGTATTGGTCTGCTTTGATATAGGTTTGATATGGTTAGAGATTTGACTTGAGTTTGCAAAAACACTAAGGCCCACAAGCATAAAAAATCACCAGATTAAAATTTATCAACTAAATTAAGACCGGAGCGTATGGATGTTTGTTGGGGTTTGGTATTGTGTAGGCTTTGGTTTTGGTTGATTAGGGTTTGGTTTCGGTTAGGTTTGGGTTTGGGGTTGGTATGGGTTTGGGTTTGGGTTTGTGTTTGGGTTTGCGTTAGTTAGAGGTCCGGTGTTGGTCTGCTTTGATATGGTTAGAGATTTGACTTGAGTTTGCAAAAACACTAAGGCCCACAAGCATATATAATCCCCAAGTTTAAAATACATCAACTAAATTAAGACCGGAGCGTATGGATGTTTGTTGGGGTTTGGTATTGTGTAGGTTTTGGTTTTGGTTGATTAGGGTTTGGTTTCGGTTAGGTTTGGATTTGGGGTTGGTATGGGTTTGGGTTTGTGTTTGGGCTTGCGTTAGTTAGAGGTCCGGTGTTGGTCTGCTTTGATATAGGTTTGATATGGTTAGAGATTTGACTTGAGTTTGCGAAAACACTAAGGCCCACAAGCATAAAAAATCCCCAAGATTAAAATTTATCAACTAAATTAAGACCGGAGGAGAGGCAGCGTATGGATGTTTGTTGGGGTTTGGTATTGTTTAGGCTTTGGTTTTGGTTGATTATGGTTTGGTTTCGGTTAGGTTTGGGTTTGGGGTTGTTATGGGTTTGGGTTTGGGTTTGGGTTTCGGTTTGGGTTTGGGTTTGGGTTTGGGTTTGGGTTTGGTTTTGGGTTTGGTTTGGGTTTAGGTTTGGGTTTGGGTTTTGGTTTGGGTTTGGTTTGGTTTGGTTTGTTTTGGTTTTTGGTTGGGTTTTGTTAGATTTGGGTTTGGGTTTGGTTTGAATTTGGTTTGAGTTTGGTTTGAGTTTGGTTTGGGTTTGGTTCGGTTTGTTTTTGATTTGGGTTTAGTTTAGGATTGGATTTGGGTTTGTTTTGGGATTGAGTTTACGTTTGGTTTGATTAGAGGTTTGATTTGGTTTGATTTGCTTTGGTCAGGGATTCGATTTGTGTTGGCTTTGCTCAGAATTTCGGCTGCTTGTTTGCTTGCATTTGATCAGAGATTTGTTATGGTTTGGAATGGGCTTGGTTTGGCTTTAGGTTTAGGTTATGTTTGGGTTTGCTTTGGTCGGAGATTTAGTTTAGTTGGATTTTGATTGGTTTTGGACAAAGGTTTGGTTTGGATTTGTCTTGGTAAAAGGTTTGGTTTGGGTTTGCTTTCTTTAGAGATTGGCTTCGGTTTGCTTTTTTTGGTTTACTTTGGTCAGTCGTTTGGTTTGGTTTGCTTTTGTTGGGGGTGTGGTATGGGTTTTCTTTGGTCAGATGTAATGTTTGGTTTGCTTTGGTCAGAAATTCCGTATGTGTTTAGTTTAGTCAGATATCTGGTTTGATTTGATATTTTGCACAAGTTTCCTCTGATACTTTTTGCTATATTTATAATTTCCTGATTTACTGTCCGCACAGCAAAATCCAGATTCATATACTTTATAATCATATTTTGAAGAATATCGATTTTGTCCTTTAATCCCCTTCTTCTCCTGACAGCACTAGGACGTGTATGAAAGAAGAACAGTGAGGCCCACAAGCAAAAGAAAGTCCTAAGGTGAAAAAAGTTTACACATTGTAATATCGCGTTTTTATTTCGGTCCACCATAATCATTCCATATCCTCAAATTATTATTCATAGTGTCAATTCGAATTTCCTTCTATATACATAAACCAACCGTTTGTTGTGTGGAATTTTGGTTTAGTATGTTCACAGTTTAGGTTTGGGTTTGCTTTGGACAAACATTTGGTTTGCTTTGGTTGGAGTTTTTGTTTGGACTTGAATTGGTTAAAGGTCTGTTTCGGGTTTGCTATGGTCATAGGTTTGTTTTGATTTGCTTTCGTTAGAGGTTTGGTGTTGGTCTGCTTTGATAGAGGTTTGATATGGTTAGAGACTTGACTTGAGTTTGCAAGAACACTAAGACCCACAAACATAAAAATCCCCAAGATTAAAATTTATCAACTAAATTAAGACCGGAGCGTATAGATGTTTGTTGGGGTTTGGTATTGTTTAGGCTTTGGTTTTGGTTGATTAGTGTTTGGTTCCGGTTAGGTTTGGTTTGGGTTTGGGTTTGGGTTTGGGTTTGGGTTTGGGTTTGGGTTTTGGTTAGGTTTTGGTTTTGGATTTGGTTTTGGTTTGGTTTTGGGTTTGGGTTTGGGTTTGAGTTTGGGTTTGGTTTGGTTTGGTTGGTGTTTGTGTTTGGTTTTTGTTTATGTTTTGTTAGATTTGGGTTTGGGTTTGGTTCGGTTTGTTTTTGGTTTGGGTTTAGTTTAGGATTAGATTTGGGTTTGTTTTGGGATTGAGATTACGTTTGGTTTGATTATAGGTTTGGTTTGGTTTGATTTGCTTTGGCCAGGGATTCGATTTGTGTTGGCTTTGATCAGAATTTCGGCTGCTTGTTTGCTTGCATTTGATCAGAGATTTGTTATGGTTTGGAACGGGCTTGGTGTGGCTTTAGGTTTAGGTTACGTTTGGGTTTGCTTTGGTCGCAGATTTAATTTGGTTGGATTTTGGTTGGTTTTGGACAAAGGTTTGGTTTGGATTTGTCTTAGTAAAAGGTTTGGTTTGGGTTTGCTTTCTTTAGAGATTTGGCTTCGGTTTGCTTTTTTGGTTTGCTTTGATCAGTCGTTTGGTTTCGTTTGCCTTTGTTGGAGGTGTGGTATGGGTTTCCTTTGGTCAGATGTAATGTTTGGTTTGCTTTGGTCAGAAATTCGGTATGTGTTTAGTCAGATATCTGGTTTGATTTGATATTTTGTACAAGTTTCCTCTGATACTTTTTGCTATATTTATAATTTCCTGATTTACTGCCCGCACATCAAAATCCAGATTCATATACTTTATAATCATATTTTGAAGAATATCGATTTTGTCCTTTAATCCGCTTCTTCTCCTGACAGCACTAGGACGTGTGGGAAAGAAGAACAGTGAGGCCCACAAGCAAAAGAAAGTCCTAAGATGAAAAAATTTACACATTGTAATATCGCGTTTTTATTTCGGTCCACCATAATCATTCCATATCCTCAAATTATTATTCATAGTTTCAATTCGAATTTTCTTCTATATACATAAACCAACCGTTTGTTGTGTGGAATTTTGGTTTAGTATGTTCACAGTTTAGGTTTGGGTTTGCTTTGGACAAACATTTGGTTTGCTTTGGTTGGAGTCTTTGTTTGGACTTGAATTGGTTATAGGTTTGTTTCGGGTTTGCTATGGTCATAGGTTTGTTTTGATTTGCTTTGGTTAGAGGTTTGGTGTTGGTCTGCTTTGATAGAGGTTTGATATGGTTAGAGACTTGACTTGAGTTTGCGAGAACACTAAGGCCCACAAGCATAAAAATCCCCAAATTAAAATTTATCAACTAAATTAAGACCGGAGCGTATGGAAGTTTGTTTGGGTTTGGTATTGTTTAGGCTTTGGTTTTGGTTGATTAGGGTTTGGTTCCGGTTAGGTTTGGGTTTGGGGTTGGTATGGATTTGGGTTTCTGTTTGTGTTTGGGTTTGCGTTAGTTAGAGGTTCGGTGTTAGTCTGCTTTGATAAAGATTTGATATGGTTAGAGATTTGACTTGAGTTTGCAAAAACACTACGGCCCACAAGCATAAAAAATCCCCAAGATTAAAATTTATCAACTAAATTAAGACAGGAGCGTATGGATGTTTGTTGGGGTTTGGTATTGTTTAGGCTTTGGTTTTGGTTGATTAGGGTTTGGTTTCGGTTAGGTTTGGGTTTGGGGTTGTTATGGATTTGAGTTTGGGTTTGGGTTTCGGTTTGGGTTTGGGTTTGGTTTGGTGTGGGTTTAGGTTTGGGTTTGTGTTTGGGTTTGGGTTTGGTTTGGTTTGGTTTGGTTTTTGGTTGGGTTTTGTTAGATTTGGGTTTGGGTTTGGTTTGAATTTGGTTCGAGTTTGGTTTGAGTTTGGTTTGGGTTTGGTTCGGTTTGTTTTTGATTTGGGTTTAGTTTAGGATTGGATTTGGGTTCGTTTTGGGATTGAGTTTACGTTTGGTTTGATTAGAGGTTTGATTTGGTTTGATTTGCTTTGGTCAGGGATTCGATTTGTGTTGGCTTTGATCAGAATTTCGGCTGCTTGTTTGCTTGCATTTGATCAGAGATTTGTTATGGTTTGGAATGGGCTTGGTTTGGCTTTAGGTTTAGGTTACGTTTGGGTTTGCTTTGGTCGGAGATTTAGTTTAGTTGGATTTTGATTGGTTTTGGACAAAGGTTTGGTTTGGATTTGTCTTGGTAAAAGGTTTGGTTTGGGTTTGCTTTCTTTAGAGATTTGGTTTCGGTTTGCTTTTTTTGGTTTGCTTTGGTCAGTCGTTTGGTTTGGTTTGCTTTTGTTGGGTGTGTGGTATGGGTTTTCTTTGGTCAGATGTAATGTTTGGTTTGCTTTGGTCAGAAATTCTGTATGTGTTTAGTTTAGTCAGATATCTGGTTTGATTTGATATTTTTCACAAGTTTCCTCTGATACATTTTGCTATATTTATAATTTCCTGATTTACTATCCGCACATCAAAATCCAGATTCATATACTTTATAATTATATTTTGAAGAATAACGATTTTGTCCTTTAATCCCTTCTTGTCCTGACTGGACTAATACGTATGGGAAAGAAGAACAGTGAGGCCCACAAGCAAAAGAAAGTCCTAAGATGAAAAAAAGTTACACATTGTAATATCGCTTTTTTATTTCAGTCCACCATAATAATTCCATATATTCAAATTATTATTCATAGTGTCAATTCGAATTTTCTTCTATATACATAAACCAACCGTGTGTTGCATGATGTTTTGGTTTAGTTTGTTCGCAGTTTAGGTTAGGGTTTGCTTTGGACAAACATTTGGTTTGCTATGGTCATAGGTTTGTTTTGATTTGCTTTCGTTAGAGGTTTGGAGTTGGTCTGCTTTTATAGAGGTTTGATATGTTTAGAGGTTTCACTTGAGTTCGCAAGAACACTAAGGCACACAAGCATAAAAAATCCCCAAGATTAAAATTTATCAACTAAATTAAGACCGGAGGAATGGCAGCGTATGGATGTTTGTTGGGGTTTGGTTTTGTTTAGGTTTTGGTTTGAGTTTGGTTAAGTCTTGGTTTCGGTTATGTTAGGTCAGTTTGGAGTTGGTTTGGATTTGTTTTGGTTTTTGGTCCTTGTCCTGACAGGACTAGGACGTGTGGCAGAGAAGAACAGTGAGGGCCACAAGCAAAAGAAAGCCCTAAGATAAAAAAGGTTACACATCGTTTTTTATTTAAGTCCACCACAATCATTCCATATCCCCAAATTATTATTCATAGTGTCAATTCGAATTTTTTTCTATATACATAAACGAATCGTTTATTGTGTGGAGTTTTGGTTTAGTTTGTTCACAGTTTAGGTTTGGGTTTGCTTTAGTCAAACATTTGGTTTGCTTTGGTTGGAGTTTTCGTTTATACTTGAATTGGTTATAGGTTTGTTTTGGGTTTGTTTGGTCATAGGTTTGTTTTGATTTGCTTTCCTTAGATGTTTGGTATTGGTCTGCTTTGATAGAGGTTTGATATGGTTAGAGATTTGACTTGAGTTTGCAAAAACACTAAGGCCCACAAGCATAAAAAATCACCAGATTAAAATTTATCAACTAAATTAAGACCGGAGCGTATGGATGTTTGTTGGGGTATTGTTTAGGCTTTGGTTTTGGTTGATTAGGGTTTGGTTTCGGTTAGGTTTGGGTTTGGGGTTGTTATGGGTTTCGGTTTGGGTTTGGGTTTCGGTTTGGGTTTGGGTTTGGGTTTGGGTTTGGATTTGGTTTGGGTTTAGGTTTGGGTTTGGGTTTTGGTTTGGGTTTGGTTTGGTTTAGTTTGTTTTGGTTTTTGGTTGGGTTTTGTTAGATTTGGGTTTGGGTTTGGATTGAATTTGGTTTGAGTTTGGTTTGAGTTTGCTTTTGATTTGGGTTTAGTTTAGGATTGGATTTGGGTTTGTTTTGGGATTGAGTTTACGTTTGGTTTGATTAGAGGTTTGATTTGGTTTGATTTGCTTTGGTCAGGGATTCGATTTGTGTTGGCTTTGGTCAGAATTTCGGCTGCTTGTTTGCTTGCATTTGATCAGAGATTTGTTATGGTTTGGAATGGGCTTGGTTTGGCTTTAGGTTTAGGTTACGTTTGGGTTTGCTTTGGTCGGAGATTTAGTTTAGTTGGATTTTGATTGGTTTTGGACAAAGGTTTGGTTTGGATTTGTCTTGGTAAAAGGTTTGGTTTGGGTTTGCTTTCTTTAGAGATTTGGCTTCGGTTTGCTTTTTTTTGGTTTACTTTGGTCAGTCGTTTGGTTTGGTTTGCTTTTGTTGGGGGTGTGGTATGGGTTTTCTTTGGTCAGATGTAATGTTTGGTTTGCTTTGGTCAGAAATTCCGTATGTGTTTAGTTTAGTCAGATATCTGGTTTGATTTGATATTTTGCACAAGTTTCCTCTGATACTTTTTGCTATATTTATAATTTCCTGATTTACTGTCCGCACAGCAAAATCCATATTCATATACTTTATAATCATATTTTGAAGAATATCGATTTTGTCCTTTAATCCCCTTCTTCTCCTGACAGCACTAGGACGTGTGGGAAAGAAGAACAGTGAGGCCCACAAGCAAAAGAAAGTCCTAAGGTGAAAAAAGTTTACACATTGTAATATCGCGTTTTCATTTCGGTCCACCATAATCATTCCATATCCTCAAATTATTATTCATAGTGTCAATTCGAATTTAATTCTATATACATAAACCAACCGTTTGTTGTGTGGAATTTTGGTTTAGCATGTTCACAGTTTAGGTTTGGGTTTGCTTTGGACAAACATTTGGTTTGCTTTGGTTGGAGATTTTGTTTGGACTTGAATTGGTTATAGGTCTGTTTCGGGTTTGCTATGGTCATAGGTTTGTTTTGAGTTGCTTTCGTTAGAGGTTTGGTGTTGGTCTGCTTTGATAGAGGTTTGATATGGTTAGAGACTTGACTTGAGTTTGCAAGAACACTAAGGCCCACAAACATAAAAATCCCCAAGATTTAAATTTATCAACTAAATTAAGACCGGAGCGTATGGATGTTTGTTGGGGTTTGGTATTGTTTAGGCTTTGGTTTTGGTTGATTAGGGTTTGGTTCCGGTTAGGTTTGGGTTTGGGGTTGTTATGGGTTTGGGTTTGGGTTTGTGTTTGGGTTTGCGTTTGGGTTTGGGTTTAGGTTTGGGTTTGGGTTTTTGTTTAGGTTTGGGATTGGGTTTGGGTTTGGGTTTGGGTTTGGGTTTTGGTTTGGGTTTGGGTTTGGGTTTGGGTTTGGGTTTGGGTTTGGGTTTGGGTTTGGGTTTGGGTTTGGGTTTGGGTTTGGGTTTGGGTTTGGGTTTGGGTTTGGGTTTGGGTTTGGGTTTGGTTCGGTTTGTTTTTGATTTGGGTTTAGTTTAGGATTGGATTTGGGTTTGTTTTGGGATTGAGTTTACATTTGGTTTGATTAGAGGTTTGATTTGGTTTGATTTGCTTTGGTCAGGGATTCGATTTGTGTTGGCTTTGATCAGAATTTCTGCTGCTTGTTTGCTTGCATTTGATCAGAGATTTGTTATGGTTTGGAATGGGTTTGGCTTTGGTTTAGGTTTAGGCTACGTTTGGGTTTGCTTTGGTCCGAGATTTAGTTTGGTTGGATTTTGGTTGGTTTTGGACAAATATTTTGTTTGGATTTGTTTTGGTAAAAGATTTGGTTTGGGTTTGCTTTGTTTAGAGATTTGGCTTCGGTTTGCTTTTTTGGTTTGCTTTGGTCAGTCGTTTGGTTTGGTTTGCTTTTGTTGGAGGTTTGGTATGGGTTTTCTTTGGTCAGATGTACTGTTTGATTTGCTTTGCTCAAAAATTTGGTATGGGCTTAGTTTAATCAGATATCTCGTTTGGTATGATATTTTGCTCAAATTTTCTCTGATACTTTTTTCTATATTTATAATTTCCTGGTTTACTGTCCGCACATCAAAATCCAGATTCATATAATTTATAATCATATTTTGAAGATTATCGATTTTGTCCTTTAATCCCTTCTTGCCCTGACAGGACTAGGACGTGCGGGAAAGAAGAACAGTGAGGCCCACAAG
Source organism: Rhynchophorus ferrugineus (assembly GCF_030347505.1). Lineage (NCBI taxonomy): Eukaryota > Metazoa > Arthropoda > Insecta > Coleoptera > Curculionidae > Rhynchophorus > Rhynchophorus ferrugineus. The sequence goes on from NW_027472582.1 coordinate 39,864,724, forward strand.
CAAAAGAAAGTCCTAAGACGAAAAAAGGTTACACATTGTAATATCGCTTCTTTATTTCAGTAAACTATAATCACTTCATATCCTCAAATTATTATTCAAAGTGTCAATTCGAATTTTTTTCTATATACATAAACCAACCGTCTGTTGTGTGGAGTTTTGGTTTAGTTGGTTCACAGATTAGATTTGGGTTTATTTTGGGATTGAGCTTCCGTTTGGTTTGGTTAGAATTATGGTTTGATTTGCTTTGGTCACGGATTCGGTTTGGGTCGTATTTGATCAGAACTTCTGTTGCATGTTTGTTTGCATTTGATCAAAGATTTGTTGGGGTTTGGGATGGCATAAAAAATTCCCATTAAAATTAAAAATTATCAACTAAATTAAGACCAGAGGAGTTGCAGCGTATGGATTTTTGTTAGGGTTTGGTTTTGTTTAGGTTTTGGTTTCAGTTTGGGTAGGGTATGACTAAGTTTTGGTTTCTGTTAGGTTAGGTTAGTTCGGGGTCGGCTCGGGTTTGTTTTGGTTTTAGTTTGTTTTTGGTTTGGGCTTGGTTCTGTTTTGGGGCTTGGTTTGGGTTTGGTTTAGGATTGTTTTTGATTTTGGTTAGGGCTTGGTTTGGGTTTGATTAGGTTCTGGTTTCGGTTAGGTTTGGGATTGAGTTTCCGTTTGGTTTGTTACCATTCGGACGGGTATGGTATGGATTTAAGTTTAGGTTACGTTTGCGTTTGCTTTTTTTTGATTTGGTATTTTAGGTACGATTCCTCTGGTGGTTCTTGTATGATTTCCTGATTTACAGTTCACACAGCAAGATCAGAGGTTTGGTGTTGGTCTGCTTTGATAGAGGATTGACTTGAGTGTGCGACAACACTAAGGCCCACAAGCGTAAAAAATCCAAGGGATTAAAATTGATCTACTAAATTAAGACAGGAGTAGTGGCAGCGTATAGATGTTTGTTGGGGTTTGGTTTTGTTTAGGCTTTGGTTTGGGTTTGATTAGGGTTTGGTTTCGGTTAGGTTTGGATTTTGGTTTTGGTATTGGTTTGGGTTTGGGTTTGGGTTTGGGTTTGGGTTTTGGTTAGGTTTTGGTTTTGGATTTGGTTTTGGTTTGGTTTTGGTTTTGGGTTTGGGTTTGGGTTTGGGTTTGAGTTTGGGTTTGGTTTGGTTTGGTTGGTGTTTGTGTTTGGTTTTTGTTTGGGTTTTGTTAGATTTGGGTTTGGGTTTGGTTTGAATTTGGTTTGAGTTTGGTTTGGGTTTGGTTCGGTTTGTTTTGGGATTGAGTTTACGTTTGGTTTGATTATAGGTTTGGTTTGGTTTGATTTGCTTTGGTCAGTGATTCGATTTGTGTTGGCTTTGATCAGAATTTCGGCTGCTTGTTTGCTTGCATTTGATCAGAGATTTGTTATGGTTTGGAACGGGCTTGGTTTGGCTTTAGGTTTAGGTTACGTTTGGGTTTGCTTTGGTCGCAGATTTAATTTGGTTGGATTTTGGTTGGTTTTGGACATAGGTTTGGTTTGGATTTGTCTTAGTAAAAGGTTTGGTTTGGGTTTGCTTTCTTTAGAGATTTGGCTTCGGTTTGCTTTTTGGTTTGCTTTGATCAGTCGTTTGGTTTCGTTTGCCTTTGTTGGAGGTGTGGTATGGGTTTCCTTTGGTCAGATGTAATGTTTGGTTTGCTTTGGTCAGAAATTCGGTATGTGTTTAGTCAGATATCTGGTTTGATTTGATATTTTGCACAAGTTTCCTCTGATACTTTTTGCTATATTTATAATTTCCTGATTTACTGCCCGCACATCAAAATCCAGATTCATATACTTTATAATCATATTTTGAAGAATATCGATTTTGTCCTTTAATCCGCTTCTTCTCCTGACAGCACTAGGACGTGTGGGAAAGAAGAACAGTGAGGCCCACAAGCAAAAGAAAGTCCTAAGATGAAAAAATTTACACATTGTAATATCGCGTTTTTATTTCGGTCCACCATAATCATTCCATATCCTCAAATTATTATTCATAGTTTCAATTCGAATTTTCTTCTATATACATAAACCAACCGTTTGTTGTGTGGAATTTTGGTTTAGTATGTTCAGAGTTTAGGTTTGGGTTTGCTTTGGACAAACATTTGGTTTGCTTTGGTTGGAGTCTTTGTTTGGACTTGAATTGGTTATAGGTTTGTTTCGGGTTTGCTATGGTCATAGGTTTGTTTTGATTTGCTTTGGTTAGAGGTTTGGTGTTGGTCTGATTTGATAGAGGTTTGATATGGTTAGAGACTTGACTTGAGTTTGCGAGAACAATAAGGCCCACAAGCATAAAAATCCCCAAAATTAAAATTTATCAACTAAATTAAGATCGGAGCGTATGGATGTTTGTTTGGGTTTGGTATTGTTTAGGCTTTGGTTTTGGTTGATTAGAGTTTGGTTCCGGTTAGGTTTGGGTTTGGGGTTGGTATGGGTTTGGGTTTCTGTTTGTGTTTGGGTTTGCGTTAGTTAGAGGTTCGGTGTTAGTCTGCTTTGATGAAGATTTGATATTTTTAGAGATTTGACTTGAGTTTGCAAAAACACTACGGCCCACAAGCATAAAAAATCCCCAAGATTAAAATTTATCAACTAAATTAAGACCGGAGCATATGGATGTTTGTTGGGGTTTGGTATTGTTTAGGCTTTGGTTTTGGCTGATTAAGGTTTGGTTTCGGTTAGGTTTGGGTTTGGGGTTGGTATGGGTTTAGGTTTGGGTTTGTGTTTGGGTTTGCGTTTGGGTTTGGGTTCAGGTTTGGGTTTGGGTTTGGGTTTGGGTTTGTGTTTTTGGTTTGGGTTTGGTTTGAATTTGGTTTGAGTTTGGTTTGGGTTTGGTTCGGTTTGTTTTTGTTTTGGGTTTAGTTTAGGAATAGATTTGGGTTTGTTTAGGGATTGAGTTTACGTTTGGTTTGATTTGCTTTGGTCAGGGATTCGATTTGTGTTGGCTTTGATAAGAATTTCGGCTGCTTGTTTGCTTGCATTTGATCAGAGATTTGTTATGGTTTGGAATGGGTTTGGCTTTGGTTTACGTTTAGGTTACGTTTGGGTTTGCTTTGGTCCGAGATTTAGTTTGGTTGGATTTTGGTTGGTTTTGGACAAATGTTTTGTTTGGATTTGTTTTGGTAAAAGATTTGGTTTGGGTTTGCTTTGTTTAGAGATTTGGCTTCGGTTTGCTTTTTTTGGTTTGCTTTGGTCAGTCGTTTGGTTTGGTTTGCTTTTGTTGGGGGTGTGGTATGGGTTTTCTTTGGTCAGATGTAATGTTTGGTTTGCTTTGGTCAGAAATTCGGTATATGATTAGTTTAGTCAGATATCTTGTTTGATTTGATATTTTGCACAAGTTTCCTCAGATACTTTTTGCCATATTTATAATTTCCTGATTTACTGTCCGCACATCAAAATCCAGATTCATATACTTTATAATCATATTTTGAAGAATGACGATTTTGTCCTTTAATCCCCTTCTTCTCCTGACAGCACTAGGACGTGTGGGAAAGAAGAACAGTGAGGCCCACAAGCAAAAGAATGTCCTAAAATGAAAAAAGTTTACACATAGTAATATCGACTTTTTATTTCGGTCCACCATAATCATTCCATATCCTCAAATTATTATTCATATTGTCAATTCGAATTTTCTTCTATATACATAAACCAACCGTTTGTTGTGTGGAATTTTGGTTTAGTATTTATTTTAATTTAGGTTTGTGTTTGCTTTGAACAAACAATTGGTTTGCTTTGGTTGGAGTTTTTGTTTGGACTTGAATTGGTTATAGGTTTATTTTGGGTTTGCTATGGTCATAGGTTTGTTTCGATTTGCTTTCGTTAGAGGTTTGGTGTTGGTCTGCTTTTATAGAGGTTTGATATGTTTAGAGGTTAGACTTGGGTTTGCAAGTACACTAAGGCCCACAAGCATAAAAAATCCCCAAGATTAAAATTTATCATCTAAATTAAGACCGGAGGAGTGGCAGCGTATGAATGTTTGTTGGGGTTTGGTTTTGTTTAGGTTTTGGTTTGAGTTTGGTTAAGTCTTGGTTTCGGTTAGGTTAGGACAGTTTGGAGATGGTTTGGATTTGTTTTGGTTTTTGGTCCTTGCACTGACAGGACTAGTGCGTGTGGGAGAGAAGAACAGTGAGGGCCACAAGCAAAAGGAAGCCCTAAAATAAAAAAGTTTACACATTGCTCTTTTATTTAAGCCCACCACAATCATTCCATATCCTCAAATTATTATTCATAGTGTCATTTCGAATTTTTTTCTAAATACATAAACCAATCGTTTGTTGTGTGGAGTTTTGGTTAAGTTTGTTCACAGTTAAATTTTGGGTTTGCTTTGGACAAATATTTGGTTTGCTTTGGTTGGAGTTTTCGTTTGGACTTGAATTGGTTATAGGTTTGTTTTGGGTTTGCTTTGATAGAGGTTTGATATGGTTAGAGATTTGACTTGAATTTGCAAGAACACTAAGGCCCACAAGCATAAAAAATCCCGAAGATTAAAATTTATCAACTAAATTAAGACCGGAGGAGCGGCAGCGTATGGATGTTTGTTGGGGTTTGGTTTTGTTTAGGTTTTGGTTTGAGTTTGGTTAAGTCTTGGTTTCGGTTAGGTTAGGTCAGTTTGGAGATGGTTTGGATTTGTTTTGGTTTTTGGTCCTTGCCATGACAGGACTAGGACGTGTGGGAGAGGAGTACAGTGAGGGCCACAAGCAAAAGAAAGCCCTAAGATAAAAAAGGTTACACATTGTAATATCGCTTTTTTATTTCGGTCCACCATAATCATTCCATATCCTCAAATTATTATTCATAGAGTCAATTCGAATTTTCTTCTATATACATAAACCAACCGTTTGTTGTGTGGAATTTTGGTTTAGTATGTTCACAGTTTAGGTTTGGTTTTGCTTTGGACAAACATTTGGTTTGCTTTGGTTGGAGTTTTCGTTTGGACTTGAATTGGTTATAGGATTGTTTTGGGTTTGTTTAGTCATAGGTTTGTTTTGATTTGCTTTCGTTAGAGGTTTGGTGTTGGTCTGCTTTTATAGAGGTTTGATATGTTTAGAGGTTAGGCTTGGGTTTGCAAGTACACTAAGGCCCACAAGCATAAAAAATCCCCAAGATTAAAATTTATCATTTAAATTAAGTCCGGAGGAGTGGCAGCGTATGAATGTTTGTTGGGGTTTGGTTTTGTTTAGGTTTTGGTTTGAGTTTGGTTAAGTCTTGGTTTCGGTTAGGTTAGGTCAGTTTGGAGATGGTTTGGATTTGTTTTGGTTTTTGGTCCTTGCACTGACAGGACTAGTGCGTGTGGGAGAGAGGAACAGTGAGGGCCACAAGCAAAAGAAAGCCCTAAGATAAAAAAGTTTACACATTGCTTTTTTATTTAAGCCCACCACAATCATTCCATATCCTCAAATTATTATTCATAATGTCATTTCGAATTTTTTTCTATATACATAAACCAATCGTTTGTTGTGTGAGTTTTGGTTTAGTTTGTTCACAGTTTAATTTTGGGTTTGCTTTGGACAAATATTTGGTTTGCTTTGGTTGGAGTTTTCGTTTGGACTTGAATTGGTTATAGGTTTGTTTTGGGTTTGCTTTGATAGAAGTTTGATATGGTTAGAGATTTGACTTGAATTTGCAAGAACACTAAGGCCCACAAGCATAAAAAATCCCGAAGATTAAAATTTATCAACTAAATTAAGACCGGAGCGTATGGGTGTTTGTTGGGGTTTGGTATTGTTTAGGCTTTGGTTTTGGTTGATTAGGGTTTGGTTACGGTTAGGTTTGAGTTTGGGGTTGGTATTGGTTTGCGTTTGGGTTTGGGTTTGGGTTTGGGTTTGGGTTTGGATTTGGGTTTGGGTTTGGATTTGGGTTTGGGTTTGGGTTTGTGTTTGGGTTTGGGTTTTGGTTTGGGTTTGGGTTTGGGTTTGGGTTTGGGTTTGGGTTTGGGTTTGGGTTTGGGTTTGGGTTTGGGTTTGGGTTTGGGTTTGGGTTTGGGTTTGGGTTTGGGTTTGGGTTTGGGTTTGGGTTTGGGTTTGGATTTGGGTTTGGGTTTGGTTTGGTTTGGTTGGTGTTTGAGTTTGGTTTTTGTTAGATTTGGGTTTGGGTTTGGTTTGAATTTGGTTTGAGTTTGGTTTGGGTTTGGTTCGGTTTGTTTTTGATTTGGGTTTAGTTTAGGATTGGATTTGGGTTTGTTTTGGGATTGAGTTTGCATTTGGTTTGATTAGAGGTTTGATTTGGTTTGGTTAGGTTTGGTTTGTTTTGGTTTGGTTTGGTTAGGTTTGGGTTTGGGTATGGTTTGGTTTGGTTGGTGTTAGTTTGGTTTTTGTTTGGGTTTTGTTAGATTTGGGTTTGGGTTTTGTTTGAATTTGGTTTGGGTTTGGTTCGGTTTGTTTTAGATTTGGGTTTAGTTTAGGATTGGATTTGGGTTTGTTTTGGGATTGAGTTTACTTTTGGTTTGGTTAGAGGTTTGGTTTGATTTTCTTTGGTCAGGTATTCGATTTGTGTTGGCTTTAACCATAATTTCGGCTGCTTGTTTGTTTGAATTTGATCAGAGATTTGTTAGGGCTTGGAATGGGTTTGGCTTGGGTTTAGGTTTAGGTTACGTTTGGGTTTGCTTTGGTCCGAGATTTAGTTTGGTTGGATTTTGGTTGGTTTTGGACAAATTTTTGGTTTGGATTTGTTTTGGTAAAAGATTAGGTTTGGGTCCCTTCTTGCCCTGACAGGACGAGGACGTGCAGGAAAGAAGAACATTGAGGCCCACAAGTGTCAATTCGAGTTTTTTTCTATATACATAAACCAACCGTCTGTTGTGTGGAGTTTTAGTTTAGTTTGTTCACAGTTTAGGTTTGGGTTTGTTTTGGGATTGAGCTTCCGTTTGGTTTGGTTAGAATTATGGCTTAATTTGCTTTGGTCAGGGATTCGGTTTGGGTCGTATTTGATCAGAGCTTCCGTTGCATGTTTGTTTGCATTTGACCAAAGATTTGTTGGGGTTTGTGATGGCATAAAAAACTCCCATTAAAATTAAAATTTATCAACTAAATTAAGACCAGAGAAGTGGCAGCGTATGGATTTTTGTTAGGGTTTGGTTTTGTTTAGGTTTTGGTTTGAGTTTGTGTAGGGTATGATTAAGTTTTGGTTTCAGTTAGGTTAGGTTAGTTTGGGGTCGGTTTGGTTTCAGTTTGTTTTTGGTTTGGATTTGGTTTTGTTTTGGGTTTTTGTTTGGGTTTGGGTTTGGTTTAGGATTGGTTTTGGGTTTGGTTAGGGCTTGGTTTTGGTTTGATTAGGTTCTGCTTTCGGTTAGGTTCGGGATTGAGTTTCCGTTTGGTTTGTTACCATTCGGACGGGTTTGGTATGGATTTAGGTTTAGGTTACGTTTGCGTTTGCTTTTTTTTGATTTGGTAATTTACGTACGATTCCTCTGGTGGTTTTTGTATGACTTCCTGATCTACTGTTTACACAGCAAGATAAGTGGTTTGGTGTTGGTCTGCTTTGATAGAGGTTTGACATGAGTGTGCGAAAACACTAAGGCCCACAAGCATAAAAAATCCAAGAGATTAAAATTTATCAACTAAATTAAGACAGGAGGGGTGGCAGCGTATGGATGTTTGTTGGCGTTTGGTTTTGTTTAGGCTTTGGTTTGGGTTTGATTAGGGTTTGGTTTCGGTTAGGTTTGGGTTTGAGTTTGGGTTTGGGTTTGGATTTGGGTTTGGGTTTGGGTTTGGGTTTGGGTTTGGGTTTGGGTTTGGGTTTGGGTTTGGGTTTGGGTTTGGGTTTGGGTTTGGGTTTGGGTTTGGGTTTGGGTTTGGGTTTGGGTTTGGGTTTGGGTTTGGTGTTGGGTTTGGGTTTGGGTTTGGGTTTGGGTTTGGGTTTGGATTTGGGTTTGGTTTGGTTTGGTTTGGGTTTGGGTTTGGGTTTGGGTTTGGGTTTGGGTTTGGGTTTGGGTTTGGGTTTGGGTTTGGATTTGGGTTTGGGTTTGGTTTGGTTTGGTTGGTGTTTGAGTTTGGTTTTTGTTAGATTTGGGTTTGGGTTTGGTTTGAATTTGGTTTGAGTTTGATTTGGGTTTGGTTCGGTTTGTTTTTGATTTGGGTTTAGTTTAGGATTGGATTTGGGATTGAGTTTACATTTGGTTTGATTAGAGGTTTGATTTGGTTTGGTTTGGTTTGGTTTTCATTTGGTTTATTTTGGAATGGTTTGTTTTGTTTTGTTTTGTTTTGTTTTGTTTTGTTTTGTTTTGTTTTGTTTTGTTTTGTTTTGTTTTGTTTTGTTTTGTTTTGTTTTGTTTTGTTTTGTTTTGTTTTGTTTTGTTTTGTTTTGTTTTGTTTTGTTTTGTTTTGTTTTGTTTTGTTTTGTTTTGTTTTGTTTTGTTTTGTTTTGTTTTGTTTTGTTTTGTTTTGTTTTGTTTTGTTTTGTTTTGTTTTGTTTTGTTTTGTTTTGTTTTGTTTTGTTTTGTTTTGTTTTGTTTTGTTTTGTTTTGTTTTGTTTTGTTTTGTTTTGTTTTGTTTTGTTTTGTTTTGTTTTGTTTTGTTTTGTTTTGTTTTGTTTTGTTTTGTTTTGTTTTGTTTTGTTTTGTTTTGTTTTGTTTTGTTTTGTTTTGTTTTGTTTTGTTTTGTTTTGTTTTGTTTTGTTTTGTTTTGTTTTGTTTTGTTTTGTTTTGTTTTGTTTTGTTTTGTTTTGTTTTGTTTTGTTTTGTTTTGTTTTGTTTTGTTTTGTTTTGTTTTGTTTTGTTTTGTTTTGTTTTGTTTTGTTTTGTTTTGTTTTGTTTTGTTTTGTTTTGTTTTGTTTTGTTTTGTTTTGTTTTGTTTTGTTTTGTTTTGTTTTGTTTTGTTTTGTTTTGTTTTGTTTTGTTTTGTTTTGTTTTGTTTTGTTTTGTTTTGTTTTGTTTTGTTTTGTTTTGTTTTGTTTTGTTTTGTTTTGTTTTGTTTTGTTTTGTTTTGTTTTGTTTTGTTTTGTTTTGTTTTGTTTTGTTTTGTTTTGTTTTGTTTTGTTTTGTTTTGTTTTGTTTTGTTTTGTTTTGTTTTGTTTTGTTTTGTTTTGTTTTGTTTTGTTTTGTTTTGTTTTGTTTTGTTTTGTTTTGTTTTGTTTTGTTTTGTTTGAATTTGGTTTGGGTTTGGTTCGGTTTGTTTTAGATTTGGGTTTAGTTTAGGATTGGATTTGGGTTTGTTTTTGGATTGAGTTTACTTTTGGTTTGGTTAGAGGTTTGGTTTGATTTTCTTTGGTCAGGTATTCGATTTGTGTTGGCTTTAACCATAATTTCGGCTGCTTGTTTGTTTGAATTTGATCAGAGATTTGTTAGGGCTTGGAATGGGTTTGGCTTGGGTTTAGGTTTAGGTTACGTTTGGGTTTGCTTTGGTCCGAGATTTAGTTTGGTTGGATTTTGGTTGGTTTTGGACAAATTTTTGGTTTGGATTTGTTTTGGTAAAAGATTAGGTTTGGGTCCCTTCTTACCCTGACAGGACGAGGACGTGCAGGAAAGAAGAACATTGAGGCCCACAAGTGTCAATTCGAGTTTTTTTCTATATACATAAACCAACCGTCTGTTGTATGGAGTATTAGTTTAGTTTGTTCACAGTTTAGGTTTGGGTTTGTTTTGGGATTGAGCTTCCGTTTGGTTTGGTTAGAATTATGGCTTAATTTGCTTTGGTCAGGGATTCGGTTTGGGTCGTATTTGATCAGAGCTTCGGTTGCATGTTTGTTTGCATTTGACCAAAGATTTGTTGGGGTTTGTGATGGCATAAAAAACTCCCATTAAAATTAAAATTTATCAACTAAATTAAGACCAGAGGAGTGGCAGCGTATGGATTTTTGTTAGGGTTTGGTTTTGTTTAGGTTTTGGTTTGAGTTTGTGTAGGGTATGATTAAGTTTTGGTTTCAGTTAGGTTAGGTTAGTTTGGGGTCGGTTTGGTTTGAGTTTGTTTTTGGTTTGGATTTGGTTTTGTTTTGGGTTTTTGTTTGGGTTTGGGTTTGGTTTAGGATTGGTTTTGGGTTTGGTTAGGGCTTGGTTTTGGTTTGATTAGGTTCTGCTTTCGGTTAGGTTCGGGATTGAGTTTCCGTTTGGTTTGTTACCATTCGGACGGGTTTGGTATGGATTTAGGTTTAGGTTACGTTTGCGTTTGCTTTTTTTTAATTTGGTAATTTACGTACGATTCCTCTGGTGGTTTTTGTATGACTTCCTGATCTACTGTTTACACAGCAAGATAAGAGGTTTGGTGTTGGTCTGCTTTGATAGAGGTTTGACATGAGTGTGCGAAAACACTAAGGCCCACAAGCATAAAAAATCCAAGAGATTAAAATTTATCAACTAAATTAAGACAGGAGGGGTGGCAGCGTATGGATGTTTGTTGGCGTTTGGTTTTGTTTAGGCTTTGGTTTGGGTTTGATTAGGGTTTGGTTTCGGTTAGGTTTGGGTTTGAGTTTGGGTTTGGGTTTGGGTTTGGGTTTGCGTTTGGGTTTCGGTTTGGGTTTGGGTTTGGTTTTGGATTTGGATTTGGGTTTGGGTTTGGGTTTGGGTTTGGATCTCGTCTGGTCTGGTCTAGTCTGGTCACCCATTGTAGTGTAGATTAGTGTAAGTCGTTAGTGAAATTTACCAAAATGACAGACGGATTCCGATATTAGGGAATGGTCTCGTCTTCCATGATTAAGTGGAAGCCTTTTGCCAAATGAAAGGAAAGGTACATTTTTCAAACCACCAGCTACAATACTTAGAAGAGGAGTTTCAATATGATCTCTTTATAGGGAACATTAAAAAGGCCAATTTAGCACGACATCAAATGTGTCTGAACTGTGTATCAAGGTCGACCCCGCCAATTCAACCGCAGAATACAAATCAGCACTCATTTGTGCCTTTTACCAACTGGCTCCAGACAGAATTGCTTAGTGATCAACAACATTCAAGCGTACCCTGTATCTAACGTACAAATACATGCTCATGGAATACATGTTCATGTTTATTCAAATGCATAATTTAGTTAATTAATATTACTGCTCATATTCTTGCATAATGCATAGTCCGTTGCAAAACCTTTCCGGATGATGTATCTTAATTACATCATGAATCTTAATATACTTTTGCTTGAGATGAAATAGGTCATATAAATTAATGCATGTGTATACAAATATTAACCGTCTACTCTCTAATATCATTGTATTTATAAGCACGACGCTAGATTTCGGTGTAAACTCTTATGCGTGCTTAAGTGAAGCCTCAAGATAATGCTAGAATAGAACAATAAGAAGGTTAATGCTACGTTATATTGGTGTCCTTTGCATTGAGTTTCAGTCCTTTATTTATAATTATGAGTTAATACAGTAGTAACACGGCTGCTTTAAATAAATTAATGTTTTTATTGGAAGTTTGAAGATATTAGAAATATTAATTGTGTACGAGGACCCGGCGATTCTATTGATTCGCGAACCTTACTTAACACACAACTGGATACCTGTTGTATGGGGACAAAAGTTATGACTGTAGCGACGGATGAGGTCGTTTCAGCCTGGGGGGAGTTTAACGTAACGCAGTGCTAAGCTGCCAGCATGCCACCATCTCGAACAAGCGCGTTTTCAGAAGTACTTGAGCTGAATTGCTGTTGTTTGTGGAATGATTGGGATATGAAGTGCTTGATTTCTGGAGTGTCAGTTTCGACCGGCGGGGTCGAAGTGAAGACCTAGGTACGTGACGTTATTCAGTTATGGAATTATTGCGGTGTCGATCTTAAGTTGCGAGACGCTCAGTGCGTAACGCTTCTTATGGAAAATGATGGCCCGGGTTTCAGGGGGTTGATTTGCAACCTCCAGAATTTGAACCACTTTACCGCATGATCGAGCTGCTTCTGTATACATTCATGAATTGTAACTTCGAACCTGGCGGCCGAAAAGAAAGCAGTGTCGTCAGCGTAAAACGCGACGTCAATGTGCTCTTTTCTCGGCAGATCTGAAATAAGGAGATTAAAATAAGGCTGGGGCCAGCGGGGAATCTTGAGGTTCGCCAGCATCGATTTTTTTACGACTAGAAAGTGATTCCCTGATCTTGACCTGAAAAGATCTGTCCGAGAGATAGGGCTTAATGAGAGCGGTTAGGTTTACTGGGAGGCGTAACCTCACGCACTTTGCAATCAAACCGTCGTGCCAGACCTTGTCGAAGGCTTTGGTTAGGTCCAGGACTGCCCCAAGCTTTTTACGTTGGTCAAGAGCGTGAGGGATCTATGCGGCCAGACGGGTAGCCTGATGGACGGATGGGTGGCAAGCGCGAAAACCGAATTGTTCATCAGGAATGATGTTGTTTTCCTTTGTGAAAGAGTTGAGATCGTAGAGTATTGCCCTCTCGGCAAGCTTCGAAATGGCGCTGAGAAGGCTGATAGGGCCTGTAGTCAGATGGAGATGATTTTACTCCTTTCTTGGAGATAACCGCTATATGTGCGTGTTTTTCACGTTTAAGAGAAGCGAGCAGGTTGTTTTTCCACGGTTGGGGTTGTGATGAAATTTCTACTGTGGCAGATTCGTAAGCAGACTGAATATCACGAGTTAGCTTGAATTTCAGGACCGGACGATGATCAGAGTCTAGTTCGTTAAAGACCGAACTTCGGAAGGGTGTTTTAGGTCTTGAAGAATAAAGAAATCAAGGACTCTTGTTGCGCTTTGATAAACTGTACTGGAGTGATGGGTGGGTTCATCTGGCAGGGCAAGCCCGTAGCCCAGATCTGCACTTAGAGCTACGATGGCGTTATCTGCGGGATTCGCTCTGGAACACCCCCAGGTGGGGTGGTGGGCGTTGAAATCGCCACCTATTTTTTTTTCTTGTTTCGAATGTTTTTCGAATTGTTTACTGATAACGAGTGTAGAAGCTCGTGCTTGATTCCTTTTCTGACGAGAATGGCAGTTCCACCCCTCAACCCGGAGTTCTATCGTTTCTGTAGACAAAAAAAAGTGTTCAAAAGAGAAACGATGCGAAGATTTCAGGAAAGTTTCCTGGATGAGAACGATGTCGACGTCATAGAATGTCAGGACATTCAATTCTGCTTGATCTCGGCGTAAGCTGTTTTTATTCCATGTCATTAGTATAAGATATTTTGGAACAGCCATTTTGAAGATTTAAAAGGCTGCTGGAAGTTAAATAAACAGATAAATGTCGCCACTTACTCGGCGATATTTGGGAAAAGACCAAAGAAGAGAAAAGTTGGTGAGCCAGGGCGATCACTTGAAGGAAGGCCTACGTGTCAGTAAACGCATTCCCAATGCATGCGTTTATGTATAAGTTAAGGTCCGGTATTGTTGGCTGGAGCAGGAGTTTGAGTTGGAGTAAGCTGGGTAGATCTGGCTAGTTTTTGGACAGCTTTAAGATTTTTTCATTAATAATATTAGGAATTAGAATGCTCAGGCCACCCCCAATTATCATAAGTAATGTTACCGGCTTTGACTTGCTTTACGAAACACTGAGGTCCAACTATATAGCATTCAAAGCAACGGTACTAAACAAGTGGCAAATAAAATTGAACGCCGAATGTCGTACAACATTCACAAAAATAGTAGATTGTCTAGAGTTGCCGAAACTGCAATGGCACTCTTACGAAGACAAACAAACCAGAGAAACAAAGTTATGGCAAAAGGGCTTCCATCAACAGCTAAATGTGAAAAAATTATCGCAGAACTAAACCAAAATGAGAATGGAGAAATTTTAGTCCACAAGAAGCCCTTTCCTCTATTTATGTTAGCCTTTGAACATGATACGGATGAAAAACCATTTTTGGTATTAAAAGTATTTTAGGAGTCGAAATAAAAATTGAACCACTTAAAAAATCGAACTTAATACCGCAACTCATAAGATGCCAATTGCATGGACACAATCAGAAATTATACAAAATAGAACCTTCAGGCAGACATATCACCAAAGAGTGTAGAAGACCCAAAGAAGCTAAGCCGAAATGTGCAAACTGTAATGAAGCGCATCCGGCAAGTTATAGAGGATGTGTAGTTGCTAAAACACTAAAAGGGAGGTGAAATAAAGTAGCACAAGTAAAACCTCAAGAAACAATGACGGAAAAGAAACAACTGAAAAAATATATCAAAGTTAATGGTGAAATGACTTATGCCCAAAGTATCAGTCAAAATAACCAAAGAGACACAAATGAAGATAAATCAACCACCAACGAATTGCTACTTAAACTAATAGGAAAGCTGGACAGACACGAAAAAATGATCGAATATTTTTCCGAAAGGATTGAAGAACTAGAATCGAAAAACATTAGGCCTGTAGCCCCAAAAACCCGAAATTTAAACTAAAGATATCCGAATAGCAATTTGGAATGCAAATGGAATCCAGCAACATCACGCTACCCTACAAGTATTAATATATATGTAAAAAATAGATATTTGCCTAATATCAGAAACCCATTTAACAAAATAATCCTTCATAAAATTTACAGGATATATTTTTTATCATATCATACATCCAGTTAATACCGCAAAGAAGGAAAGAGGAAGTGCAACAAAAATAAAAAAGAACATTTCCCACCATCAAGAACCCGGGCTCATTACAGCAGAAAATCAGGTAACACCAGTAACGGCTAAATCAAGCAGATACAGGGTTACAATAGCCGCAATTTATTGTTCTCCAAGATACAATCAAAAAAAGGAAAATTATTTGATGTCCTAAGCAGGACATCAAATAATATCCTCCTATATATTATACTCCCAGGTTGGGAGTATATTATATAATTGGTGGTGATTTAAATGCAAAAAATATAAGATGGCGATCCAGAATGACAACAACTAAAGCAATGAACTGCATAGAGCAGCTGCTGAACTAAGATGTAGTTACATGTCAACTGGAAAACCAACATATTGGCCGACTGATCAAGAGAAAACCCCAGACCTGTTAGATTTCTTCATAGTAAGAAACATAACATCCAACTATATAAAAGTCGAAAAAAATTTTGAGCCAAGTTCAGATCATACGCCAGTGATTCTGACGTTGAGTGAAAATATAATAAGAAAAGATAGAAACCCAACGTTAACAAATAACAGAACAGACTGGGAATTTGCAGACACAGGACAGAATTTGCTGAAGAATTGAACGAACGAATTCAACTAAATGTACCACTCAAGACAACAGAAAAATTAAATTTTGAAGCAGAAAAATTCGTAGTAGATATTCAGCAAGCTGCTTGGAATAATACTCCAGAAATTAAGAGTACAACTGAAGGATTTAATTATCCAAAAGGAGTGAAGAAAATGGTAGCTTAAAAACGTAAATTATGAAAATGGCAACAAAACAGAACACCTGAAAATAAAAATAGTTTAAACAATATAACCCAAAGACTGAAAAGGGAAATACTGGAAATTAAAAAAAAAACATAAATGATTATCTGAAAAATTTAACACATGATAAAGAAACTGATTACTCACTCTGGAAAGCCACAAAATATCTAAAGCGCTTATGTCTCGACAGTCCACCTATAAGGGACCTATGTGGGAATTGGGCACGTGACAATCACCAAAAAGCAGAAGCATTTGCTAAATATCGAGAAAAAACTTTCAACTCAAACGAAACTAATATTGAACATAAGTTGCCGGAGAAATAAACTAAAAATTCGATGATTGAATTAGTCACGCCGAAAGAGCTAACCAAAGTTTTTAGAACTGATATTAACCCCAGGAAATCACCAGGCTACGATTTAATAAAGCAGGTATACAATAAGGAAGTGTACTGGGACCAATGCTTTATCTACTCTACACTTGTGATTACCACAAATGGAGAATATTACGATGGCTACATTTGCTGATGATACTGCAATTATAACTGTCGGAGACAATACTGAAGAAGCCTCACGAAAATTACAACGGGCAAGTGAAAATATAAATAATTGGACACAAGCTTGGAAAATAAAAATTAATAAAAGTAAATCTGTATATGTGCAGTGCAGTCCAACTATAAACAGACCGTACAAGCACCAATAACATTAAATAATACCATCATTCAATATAGCAACAACGCTAAATATCTCGGAATGAATCTAGATGCAAAACTTCGCTGGAAGGTACATATAAAGAAGAAAAGAAAGGAACTGGAATTGGAAGAAAATCGCAATTATCAGTATATAATAAATTGTTATTATATAAGCAAATACCGAAGCCTATATGGACGTACGGAGTTATGATGAATATTGAAATATTCCAGCTTTTAGGACACAGACTCAAACGAATCTCTATTATCTCTGGGTATGTAGTTATATGGTTTTATAAAACAAATGCCTTAAAAATTATACTGAAACTATAATTTTACTGGTATTGTATATTAATGCATCTTCTAATACGAAAATAACAGAATATCGCGAGAGTTCATCTTTTCATTATGAATAATTTATAGATTAATAATGACCACTTTGCGTATCATATCATAACTATATACAAATATCTTCATAATAAAATATGTTCATTGTTGATGCCTAGTGGTAATTTATATTAACACATTATACATTCATTACACATTTAAATTGATGGATATACCTTGCATAAATACTATAACAATCTATTAAACTCTTCATTAATCATCTTCAGTAATAGATTATACCTAAAAGTATTCAAGTAATCGCACATCTAGTTTATTGAAAGTTTTCCAGAATTTTAATAACCCTAATATACTCTGCACTCATATAATCGAATTACAAAGATTGAATAAGAGTTGCATGGTAATTTTCCTATTGCAACTATAGAGGTGGGTTCCAATGCGACCATGGATTTGTGATTGGTCCAAATTGTGTTTGAGAATTGAGAAAGAGCAACAATCCAAGTCACGTCAGTAATCAAGTTTGGAGAAACTATAATTCAGAACCCAGGCTAAGCAGTAAAGCGGCTCCAAATAAAAATTCAAGGATAAATCAACTTTAGATCATGTAATTTCAATGTTATGAATAATTTCCATTTGCCTGCATTCAAGTTTTTGATTTAAACTGACATGGTAGATGGGTATATATTAGTGTTGGGAACTATCAACTGAAATCAATTATCGACTGTTTAGTAGATAACTACTATTTACTCTCGATTGTTTCAGTCGCTATTTTTGGTCCGACTGATTTTATTACTATTTACTATAGACTGTTTCAGTTGTGTACTTTTAGTTACTATTTTTGATTCTACTAGTTTTATTCGACTGATTTTTAATGTTCTGACTCTGTCATCCTAGACGCGACCTTGACAAAAATATACCCAATTTATGACTACATAGATTTATGTGTTATATATATATATAGCTTTATGATTTTTTTTTGGTAATTTGCGTGTAAGTAACAATATATTGTAGATTAATATAGCATAATTTAAATGGTAAAATACTTTTAACTGTTTTTATGGCAATAATAGGTAATATTTCGATTGTTCTCTCGATTTTTGTTAAAAAATATTTCCGTTCAATAATAATCAAAGTATTTACTTTATTTAATAAAGCTCTAGTAGTTATTGCCGGATTATTTTTAATTATGTCATGAATTAGTTTTTTTGTCTATTATTAGGTATATGTTTAATCATTATTTCATATTTATGGTTATTGTGCATCTTTAGTTTAGGTTCTATTGTATTGTATATATTTGTTATAATATATTCTTTAAAAATAACAATAAACATATTAATATACGATAAGACTTTTGTGCCTTATTATTCCATTACTTTTTACAGATTCACAGAATTTTAAAATATAAAAATAATTCTACTTCGTTTAAAATGGAATGATTAAATGCAAGTTAAAAGTAGTATTCAGTAATTATTCATTTCCTTTACTTTTTTTAAGTTAGTACGTGAAGGAATATGTACATGTCCGTCTCGCTTATACTACCGTTAGAAAATATAAGCACATATAAGAGATCAATTGAAAAGACCCCGGTCTACCATAGTAAAGCACACAAACACATTTTTTGGCAAAATTAGTTTTTTTATTCAACATAATTCCCTTCAAGGGTAATACACTAATTATAGTAAACCTCCAACTTTTCGATACCATTTTTGTAGCACGATTTGTCCTTTGCTTCAAAATAGGCCTCACTTTTGGCGATCACCTCTTCTTTTGACGAAAATTTCTTCCCAGCGATCATTCTTTTGAGATCTGAGAACAGGAAATAGTCAGATATCAGATCTGGGGAATACAGTGGGTGAGGAAGCAATTCGAAGCCCCATTCGTAGATTTTTGCCATCGTTTTCACTGACTTATGACACGGTGCTTTGTCTAAGTGAAGCAGCACTTTCATTTTCTTCAATTTCATAAAGCTATATATATATTACACATAAATCTATGTAGCCATAAATTGTGTACATTTTTGTCAAGGTCGCGGCTAGAACGACAGATCCTGAACATTAAAAATCAGTCTAATAAAACTAGTAGAACCAAAAATAGTAACAAAAAGTACACGACAGAAAAAGTCGATAGTAAATAGTAATAAAATCAGTCGGACCGAAAATAGCGACTGAAAAGAGTCACTGGTAAAACGTAGTAATATCAGTCGAACCAAAAATAGCGATTGAAACAGTCGAGAGCAAAAAATAGTTATCTACTAAATAGTCAATAATCGATTTCAGTCGATAGTTCCCAACACTAATATATACCCATCTACCATGTCAGTCTAAACCAAGAACTTGAATGCAGGCAAATGGAAATTATTCATAACATTGAAATATGATCTACTGCTTAGCCTGGGTTCTGAATTATAGTTTCTCCAAACTTGATTACTGGCGTGACTTGGATTGTTGTTCTTTCTCAATTCTCAAACACAATTTGGACCGATCACAAATTCATGGCTGCTTTAGAACCCACCTCTATAGTTGCAGCAGGAAAATTGCCAGTCATTTTGATTCGATTATATGAATGTAGAGTATATTAAGATTATTAAAATTCTGCAAAACTTGCAATAAGACTTTAATATATTATTATAGTACTTATGCTGTATATAGTAATAAAATTAACACCATATAGTGAACAGATTTTATTATGAAGATATCTGTATATAGCTATGATATGCATAAAGTCGAATATTCTTTAGGCAAGATCAAATTACTAATCAAGGTTTGTTATAATAAGCCTTGTATGGAGATCGTATTTTTGGAAAATAAACTAGGAACTGTAAGCACTGTGGTTCAGCATTGTGCAAACGGCATTTTTAAATATTACATAGAACTATAGCATTACAACAATGTTATCTTAAATAAAAAATAGAAAATGGGAAGCATTTTAAAGCTGCTGAGCTAATAATTTTTAAGACCAATTTTTTTTTAAACATATATTTGAAAAAGTTTAGCATTTTTTTTTATGTTTGATATGCTAGGACTGGAATTTGAAGATGCATTAATACACAACACAAATAAAACTATAGTTTCATATATAATTTCGAAAGGGTTTATTTTATAAAACCATATAACTACATACCCAGAGATAATAGAGATTTAACTTTATAGGCAATTTCAGAAATATATTTTGTGACATCCGTTATCTAGATGTCGCTACAGTGGCCTCTTCTATTTATTCTATTGGTGTATTTGGACCGCTGCACTATGAAAAGTGAAGATATTAGCTTAGTTATATCAACTAATATCATTTGTACGATGCCCTTGTTTTTTTATTTCGAGTTCCATTTTATTGGTACTTTCGGAGCTAAATTATATTAACAATGACGTCCTTATAATATATAATCCTTATAATATAGAAAGCAAAAAGAATGGGATATTGTTCTCCATTAAAGAAGTTTTAAGACTGTTTAATAAATAGATATATTATGCAAACATTTTAAATTATTTGGATTAAGCAAGTGTACATAGTTTTGACCCGGTATGTACACAATTATATAAATACAACTTTTGTATTTATATAAAAATATATACTATTAAGAATGTTATCCTATTTTACCTTATTATTAAAGCATATGCAATGGTTGTAAAAATATAGGGCAGAGTATATACCAACATGTGTTCAAATGGAAAAATGTCAAAATTATTAAGGTAAATGTAAATAATAACAAAGTCAATCAAAATTTGAATTGCCTTATAAGTATCGAAAGTAATATGTTGTACTTAAACGCTATAAACAATTTGAATTTTTTAAAATATATTTGAATATGTACAACTCATAACTTTCCGATATTAGATTTCGGGCTATTACGTAACGAAAAAAAATTCAAAACAAGATTTTGGATCATTTGAGAAATCAATAGTTGAATTGTAATAATTATTATCTCGGATATCTATATCAGCAACAATTTGGAAATATGGTATAATTGCAACTCATCTGAGAATGAAGTTACACAGAAGTTTATTAACTTATTTGGAATGTGTTACTAGATTGGAATTACAAGAGCTCGCTCTTCCTTTTAATAAAATTACGTCAAGCTCACGATAGATTATTATTCTATAATATTAACGTTGCTTAAAACTTTAATAATAATTACATTAATAAAAAATATGAAGATCCTGTTAATATTGTTGCAGACTAATGTTGAAATTAGTATTTTTAATAGAAATTAACATTTTTTATTATAAGTACTAGATATATTTTTGTTTTAGCAATGATCATTGTATATTAAATATAAAAAAGCTCATTATTCTTAACAAAACACCATACATTATTGCATTTATTTTTATTTTAAATTAACATCTTCGTTAATAATGAAAGTGGCATATCCGTTAATATTCAAAACTCCTGGTATACAATTTCAGCAGCCCCAAACAATGACTTTTACATATGCGTTATGGGCGCCAAAGATCCCGATTTCACTGAATTCTGCGACAAAATGAAACGCTGCCTTTCTATAGATTGGGACAGAATGTGATAATCAATTCACTTATATAAAATTGCTCCAGTTCAGATTATGTACTGTATCCCGACTAAATTGACTGCGTCATTCCATATGGCGATTCTTGAGGGAAAGCCGTAGAGGCGCAAATATGCCCCACGTTTGACGGTCCGGTCTCTTGCATACCTGATGACGAACCTTAAGGAATAGAGGACGTGACACAAATACGCTCCACGTTTGATGGCCCGGTGGGCTGTATACCAGATGGCGATACTTCAGGGAAAGTGATGGTGCCGCAAGCCCCACAACCACCCTTAATATATGGCTGTTGCATCGTATCACAACGAGCGTAAAATACACCGCCATATTTATGCTGATAGGGGCTGGGAACGACTATCGTGTTTCTGTTGGAACTAAGTTCAAAAGTCGATGTCGCTCTATCAGAATGACTAGCCGACAATATACGCGACATTTCCAGTTGTCTTGCTTTTTTGCGCCTCGGTCTGTATTTATCATTCGGGTTTTCCCTCAAATGTATAACCCACAATCGTTTCGCTTCATCGATAAATAGTTTTTTCTCAATTTGACTAAATGATTTCCACTTGGCACCGAGCTTTTTTTCTATAAGATCTTCCTTCGTTCTCCCGTGGACCAAATCATAAAAGTGTTCATAGGTCTCTTAGAACGCTCTATATTTTTGGGTTTATAATTGGTCATCATATTTTGATTCTGAGACAGCTGGTACATAGGTTCTTGGCCCAGATTGTTACTCAGAAAACTGGTATAGGGAAGCCAATTGTTGGCTCTGATACCTTCGTAGTTCGATTCCATACAGAGGCAATACATATAAACTGATATTAGACCAAAAAGAGGACAAAAAGGTAATATTAATCATAAAAAATTAATTGTTGTTATAAAACGATATACCTGCAGCATAGGGTAGAAATTGAATATACAGGTAAATAAAGGTAGATATAATATTGGAAACAAAATAAAAATGTTATATTATATAACTGCAAATAATATATATGAATTTTATTTGTATTTTTATATTATTGTACATTATTAAGTAAAAGGTCTGTAATATATTTTAATACTATGTTTATAACTAGTTTAACAATTCCGGTTACTAAAATGATAATCTGAAATTTTCATAATTAAATAAGTAATACGTACTCGAGCACTTACATGAGTTTGGCCAAGTGTTCAATTTAAATAACAGTCCTGCCGAGACCCAAGAAGCATAAAATAAAAGCAGAGTTATTTGGAAACTTTTCTTGTCTATTTCTGTATATATTTTATGTTTTGCCTCATATATTTTATTAGAAAAACATAGATAATTGTATATAAAATCCGACAAGGAAAATATCCTAGTCATGCCAGTTACTAAGCTGGGTAAGACCGAAGATCTTTTAGAATAATTTCTAAGTTCACTTATCAATTGGCTTAATGCCTATGTGTAAAATATGGAAACAATTTTAGACTTAATCAAAAATGTTTGGATCTCTACACAGGACGCTATACAGGAATTGCTACAACGCGGGATACTTCCCCAAGGTATGGAAAAAGGCGAAACTATGCTGGTTAAACAAAAGCGACGGAGGGGAATGACCCATCCGCATCCTATCAACTCTAGGAAAAGTACTAGACAAAAACTAGACAAAATGCTTAACCACAGACTTCAGGCAATGGCGGAGAAAATGGAGTTACACGATACAAGGCAGTAAGGTTTCAGGAAAAACAGGTCAACCGTACAAGCCGTGAGTGATCTACTAGAATGGAGCAACACCGAATAAAATGGCAAGGTCCATAGCCAGCTTCATGACGGAAAGGACAGTAATCAACAACCAGGTGATGATGGAATTTGACAAGGGCTCTCCGCAAGGGTCAAGGTTGGGGCCGACGCTCTGGCTACTGGGTATGAACAGCTGGTTCCGCAAAGTCTCTAAATAGGAAGTAGGGGAGTGTGGAATAAGAATTCAGGCCTTCGCGGACAATCAAGAGATTGCTCTCAGCAATAAAAACATCAGAAATAGACTGGACCTTGCATAGAACAACTGTTGGGGAAATTGCCAAAGATGGGTAGACGAGGCAGGAGCAGAGTACAATAAGGAAAAGACTGAGGCCTGCTGGTTGAAGAGCAAGAAAAATAGCAGGCCACCAACGGTCAAACTCGGTGAAGATATCATCCATGTCAAAGATACAATAAACTATCTGGGTTTAACAATCGATAGGAAATAGCAGTATGTAAAGCACATACAGCTGTTAAGGAGGAAAACGGAAAAGGTGATGAGCCAGCTCTGGGGCACATTGCGTAGAGGAAGCAACCCCAGAGCGTCAGAGGTCATGCGTCAAATATGCGACAGTGTTATAAAATTATATGGCGTAGAAATATGGGGATACATGGCATCGATGGGAAGAGTCAGGCCGGCGCTCGCAGCAGCACAAACAACCGGATTACTATACTTACCTAGGCTTAGATAGGCCTAGTTTATTTAGGAGAGTCAAATATATTTTTAAGTGATCTTGGGTGTAAAACTATTTTTTTCTAAATCTTGTTCCAAGGTCTATAACATTTTTGCTAGAAGTATCCCTTGAATTGGATTCCGTAGAGCTAAAGGGGTAATTGATTTATACAACAATATCTAATTGTCTAAATATCATTTCGATTTGCGTTTTACGAGCCAATACATTTGGTTTAATTAATTCCATGTTGTTTTCGTTCAGCAGCTATGTGCTCCTGTAGAGTAAGCATTTGACCTAGATAAAACCCAAATTGTTTCGCATCCTCTGCCTAAGATACTACTTTTTAAAATCAACTATATGATATCTCAAGGGTAAATTTTACTTAGAGTAATTATTAACACTTTAGCAAAGACAATAAAATATCTCATTAAAGGTCCATTTAACATTTAAAAGTAGCTAATTTAGATTTCAAAAGTTTCTTGTCAGTACTTATCAAATTAATATTTAATAATCCAGTGAGTCACCAATACGGAGATCATTTTATATGCATTAATTCGTCTTTGACTATATTGTTGCTAAATTAATATTAATGGCATACCAAGAGTTGCTAAATAATTTAGATTAAAACAAATAAATGTATTTATTAACACTTTATTGTAAGAACAGTTATTTAATATAGAAAAGTCAAGCACAATAGGCCCTTTACAATACGTTGCTACAGACGAAATCAATTGACTTAAAAATTTATTGTCGAAATCAAGTTCATGACAACCATAGTTTCTTTCAGTTTAATTAATAACGAAACAACAAAAATAAATCAATGCTGAGAACCATTTTAAATATTGCTAATATGGTGAATTCGTTGTAAAAACTTTTTATAAACTTAAAATAAATCTAAATATAAGCTAGGTATTAATTAACGAATACACTATTTTAACACGTTTAGTATAAAAGCTTCCTTTTTTATATTATTTAAAGTATTCTATAGTTTAAATTTTTGTTTTCAAGTAGTTTTGTTTAAATTGTTTTTTAAATAGTGATGAATAATCTAATAATAATCATATTTACAATAGAGATGAGACAGATCTCTATTCTGTAGAAACATCCAATATCTGGTCTATCTGGCCTGCTGGTAAACCTAAGCAAATTATATCAATAAATTAAAGTTTTTTTTAATAAAATCATTCAATTTATCATTGCTCCAAGTAAATGTAATGTAAATGTAAAAATAGTTGTATGAACACTAGTTTCTCGACACTGACAAAACATTAGACAGTTGCTCATTTTTATAAACAATACCAACTTTTAGTAGTTTTTTTGTAGATGCTGCTACAAAGATCGGAATGGAAAATATGACATTTTGTTCAATATAGATATTGTTTCGTATCAATTAGCCACCAAATATCATAGTCACCATCATGTTGCAACTATCTTCACATAAATAATATTCACTTGCCTTTTATTTCGTTTTTCTTACTTCTAATAAAAACTATTTTCATTTACCATATCATTGGAACAGTACAGAAAGAATGACTTCCATAAATAACTGAAACCAAGGACTTGGGCTAAAACAACTTTCGGTGAATATATAATGTAATATGTGGTAAATCAAGTGTTCTTTGAGCTATTTCTTATTTTTTCGTTGCGTAATATAAATGCAGGTAAAACCGGATCCCAATGTTCGACCTAGAATCTTAATTAAATTACCCTACTCACTTCATCTCTAATTTACAACAATGTCGCTTTTATTATTTTATTTTATTTTAGGTTTTCTGTTAATTGTTAACCTTAAAATTGCACAGTTGTATAAATGAATACAACGTGAGTATCATCATTATTAATCTCAGCAATGATTATTTTCTAGAATTAACGTATATTTCTTTAAAACTTATTTTATTGGAAAACATTAGAGATGACCATTGTTTAGTCATGAGCATTTTACAATAATATCTATTGATTTCCTACACAAGTAAATACTTGGTTATATTTACATTTATTTAGCTAAACTTACATAGCAACCTACAAAATTAGAAAACAATTTAATGCCACAGAATAACCAGTTATAATTTATATAAAAATTGTACTATTTATTGGCAAATAAACCGGTTTCGTAATAATTATTTCGTTTCATCTAAAAAAGTATAACATCCCTGTACATGCATTATTTATCACAAATAACAAAGAAAGGATATTCCACGTTAAAAAAATACGTAAAAATGTTAAATGTATTGAAGTATCAAAGATCGCAGTCGAATTATCATCTTTTGCGTTTCTCTGGTGCTGCTGTTTGATAAATTGCATCATAAACTTTTTCTTGGACGTTTTTAATTTTAATCCGCATTTCATTAGTAAACGGATCAAAATTTAGCACACGTTTTTTCCTCCTAAAAATAAAATAATATTTCCATTAAATAACATGTATATTTTACAGTAATAAGCATTATATTATTAATTAAGATTCAGCAATAACGTCTTATAATGAAAGATAAAATATAAAATTACTACCTCTTATATAGTGCGATCGAATACGGCGTTGAATATTCTAATAAATGTGATGAGATATTTCTTTGCATTATATGGGTCTCGTTTACTTTAGATTATACTGTATATGTTGTCGTCAGTACTGTTTGTTCGGTAGCTCCAGTAATTCGCAACTTATTTCCGTAAAATAAAATTGACTTAAAGTAAATAGGTTTTAAAAGTGTTGGTTTAAACCCTATACGTTATGTCAACATGTTAGATTTTTTAGTGATTTTTTGCTTATTGTGATTTCCAAACCGGGACTACGTTAATCGAATCTGAAATGGTAATGCTTATCTCCTATATGCCTAGTAAAAGGTAACTGAGAAGTTGAATCTAAAAAGAAAAATGGCTCACGGAGAATTTACTTTAATTTAAGAATTTAATGAAGAATTTTAATTAAAGAATTTAATCCTCATATAGTCTGCATGACTTGTATCGTACAAAACTTTTTAAATCCACACAGATTCGATTAATTGCTGCGTCACCTCACTAAGCTGCATCCCATTTTTCACCTGGCCTTAAGCGACAGAGCGACGTGTCGCCTTAACCACTATGGCTACTCAACCGGCTAATTAATTATAGATAGTTAATCTATTAATTCTTTAAAAAGATACAGTAAATCGTACATGTTAAGTAAGTGATAAATCTACTGAATTACTTTTTAAAGTTTAAATATCACCATTGATTTTAAACAGAAAGTAACATAATCAAGAAATGTTTGATGAAAATGAATGATGAAAAAATATAGTCACTACTTGCTTGGAATAATAAAATATCGACACAATAGACTTAATATTAAAAAGTTTACTTATATTGAAAACTTCATAAACCTATGTCAAATTGTCTTTTATTCGGGCGTATATTTTCTTAAGTGTTGTCTAGTGGTGGGTACAGATATGAATAAAGCGAATGGTTCGAACTCTGCGCGAGACCAAATAATACAAGAGCTGGCAACGTTTTTGTGAGATAATTTTAGGTAAGCTGACCTTTTGACATATGATCTCTTTCACTCTCTCTAATATATTCAATTTTTAAATTAATTAAAAATGGATAATTTTTAATTATTTTTAATAGGATTAACTAAAATATCTCATTAATTGCCAGACATTATTAAACCAAAAATTGATGAAAAGAGAAAACCGCGAAAAACATGGCAACAAGTTAGAACAGCAGAAAATGAAAAAAAATTCAACAAGGCAGCAAAATAGCTGAAAGAGCTTATAAATATCGAACAAAATCAAGAAATTTAAAAATATTTAGAAACTTAACGCCAACTGATGCAACTAAATATTCTCGCTGGAAAATAACAAACAACATTAAAAATCCTCACAACATAATCCATCTATTAAAATTGATAACACTACCTTGGCTAGAAATAATAAAGATAAAGCGGAAGTTTTCTCTAAACACTTAAAAACAGTATTTAATCCGTACCCGTCTGAAATGTCCGCAACAGAAGAAAATAACATAGTTGACTTTCTTAAGAAATATTATTAGATTAGTCAACAACATTAATAAAAACCTAAAATGGTAAAAAATATTGCTCCGTTGCACTTCTCGATATATCTCAAACCTTCGACAAGGTGTGGCACACTGGACTGGATGATAACATGAAAAAGCTTTTGCCCCGTATGCACTTTCAACTACTGATCATAACTCACATTTCATTGAGTATTGGTGGCGAATACACTTACCTACATCCAATATATTCCTGCTTTCCACAGGGCAGTGATCTTGGCCCATTGTTAACTATATCTATTGAATACAGCTGACCAACCAACCTCAAGTAATAATACTGTTGCAACATATGCTAAGGATACAGCGGTTTTATCATCACACGAGGATCCAATACCAGCCACAAGAAACCTCCAACTTCATCTTAACAATGTCGAATTGTGGTTGAACACGTGGCGTATCAAAGCAAATGAGACAAAATGTACCCATGTGACATTCACCCTTTGTAGAAGAACTTGTCCCTCAGTAAA
Organism: Rhynchophorus ferrugineus; assembly: GCF_030347505.1. Lineage (NCBI taxonomy): Eukaryota > Metazoa > Arthropoda > Insecta > Coleoptera > Curculionidae > Rhynchophorus > Rhynchophorus ferrugineus. The sequence continues at coordinate 39,892,449 of NW_027472582.1, forward strand.
AATGAATAATTATAAACTCCCCCAGCAGACAACGTTAAATATCTGGGAATGCATTTTGATCGACGTTTAATATGGAAAGAACATATAGTGACAAAAGGCAAAGAACTTGGGCTTAAACTAAACCAAATGTATTAGATAACAAGGTATTGCTGTATAAGTCAATACTTAGACCCATTTGGACCTATGGTATTATACTGCAGGGTACTGATAACAAATCTAACATAGTTTTCCTTGAGAGGTTCCAGAAAAAAGTGTAGCGAGTCATCGCCGATGCCCCATATTACGTCTTCAACAAACTGATTCAGCGCGATATCCCCTTGGAAACCATAACGAGTGTAATTCGAAGTGTTAATGCGAAGTGCTCTGAAAAATTGTGAGTACATCCCACTGCACTCACCAAACAGTTAAATATGCGCGATGAAAGTGTGCGTAGGCTCAAACGCATACTACTATACGAACTGATTAATAGACAAATAGAATGAGATATAATTATCTGTAGAATAAGTTAGAATAGACTTTCGAATAAATTAGAATAGTATCTAGAGCAAGATTTAGAATATAAGTTTGTACAGCAGATCACTTACTGAAGCGATCTTCTACATATCAGGATAGATTGTGTAACGAAAATCATATAATAATACTTATTGCCCATGGGCAGATTGTTGAAGTCTTAAGAGATTAATTTTAAAAAATTGTCACATATTTTTATAATTTTTTATTTTTTAAAAGATATTTAAATTATTTCAGTATGGCAATAATTTTTATATGATATTATTAAGTATCAAAATGTCTAAAATTAATTTACCTTTCGGAAAGACTCGTTTCGTTTTCATCGTTTGGTTCGGAAGCACGTATTATTTAGTTTATACCCATAATTTTCAGGCACAATATACCGAAATACTATAATATATCAATAAGATTGAAATCCAATTCGATGAGGATTATGCTATAATATCTCATAAAACTTTTATATTTACACAACTTTAGTATTATATATATATATATATATATATATATATATATATATATATATATATATTATATAGATCTCTGAATAAATTTCAAACATCAAAAGATATATTCTGGTCAAAGGGAAAAGGATGTGAAATATATGTGGAAATTTCACCATGAGATAGACATAATAAAACCATAAATTAAAAATATTGCTTCTATTTGGTGGCACAAACTTTGTAAATGGAATCATCAAGTAATTTATCCACCAACAATAGAAGCAATTAATATAATACAAATTATACAGATAGTTACGAATTTATATTTTCTGCGTGATATATGGTTATATTCTGGTAATTTTATTACTATTTTGAAGATGAAATGTTTGTTAACAGTGTTGTGCAACAGTGAGCACAAAATGATTTTCATAAAGCAGTCACAGTCCTTCTAAGAAATTCTTATGCTTATTTTTCTAAGTATTTTTTAAAATAATAAACTAACAAATAAACTTGCTAACAAACACATTAGGACATATGTTGGAAAATATTGGAAAAAAGGAATAACGTCAATAACATCCGCAATAATATGACAACAAATGTCTCAAGATTAATTATAAATGTTAGTGACGCTTTTCTAAAATTACTGTATTTAATGGGTTTAACTCTACACTTTCGGTAGAAAATATGGTAGTCACGAAAAATCTTTTTGACTAAATACCTTTTATAACCAGAAAGAATGAGAAAGAAGCTGAAAACACAATTATCAAATACAGTGTGGTTATTTTTACATGTTGGTGTGTCTGATATATTTTAAACGTTAAATTACGTAAATGTTAAATGTTTTTCTATGAGTTAAATAAAATTAGTAGTAATATGATATTATTGTATTGTTATAAACTTTTTTCGATTACCTTTCTTGCATTTACACAACTTTCATGTATGCTCCGAACAATAATATATTGAAAAATAATATTCCAACAACCTTTGGTAACCTTAATTTTTTATGTTATTAATAATTATTTTATATGACATTATTATTGAACATCTTTTTTTTCAACAGTTGTGAAGAGTTTCAATATATATAAAGAATACAAAATTATTTTTCATAAATACAATTCCCTTTGATTCAATGAAAAGTAAGAAAAACATAATTCATATTTTTAAGACATTATTTTATTTTTATAATAGGTTTAATTTTGTTGATATCTTTTGCAAAATAAAAATCTATTAAGTTAAATATTATGTCATATTTCAGAAACAAGGGTCTTGCAAGGAATATATAAATAATTTAATTTTAATTTTGACCTATTCCATAAGTTTTTATTTAATTATATGTATTATTAATCGTTATCATTGGATATTAAGCCAATATTTTGCATTCATAAACATCTTTGTAACAATAACTATATTACAAAGAAAAAATTGTGTTTTTCGAAATCAAAACCTATGTCACTCATAATCCCTTCAGTTTTTCCCATTCCCCTTCTAATTTGTTAACCCGGTTCGCGGCTCCCTGGACAAGATTCCGTTTGTCGCCAAGCACTGAAAGTCATGGGGCAAACATTGGAACTAAGCAAAATACTTACGGCTTAAACTGTTCGTCTAATACAATTCTGCTCGTGGGTATTTTGAATTTTCTATGCTAACGTGACCGAATATTCAGGTCTGTACCCACCATTATAGAACGGCATGGTGATGCTGATCTGACATATCCACATTATCGGTTTCATTGTCAGGTTTAGTTTCATTTCAATTCATTTATATAGATAGCAAGATTTATTGGACAAAAACCAAGCTCAAACTCTTAAAGGGTATTCAGAAAGCTTATCAAGTAATGATTCAACCCTTTAGACTTTTACGTGCTATGAGAAAAATCTAAAAAAGAGAAATGCCAACAAGAAGTAACTGTCATTTGTAAACAATAAATAATTTGAAGTAACTGTAATTGTAAATGTCATTTCTAACTGCCTTGGTTTCATAGATTTCCAGGCAAAACAGAAGAGCTTTCCAGAGTGTGTGACTGTGTGATGAAAAAAATCTACGACATCCCAAACGCAAAACTGATTATTTCAGGAGAACCATCTACATTCAGGCCAGTGTCTCGCATATCGGCATATAATATTGCTATACATTGGTGGAATCAGCAAAATGGAGTGTATTGCGAGCTGTTAAAGCCGAATGAAGCTATTACTGCATTATGAAAGGTAACAGAGAGAAAGTCATTCTCTTTTATGACCCACTAAAAATAAAAAATTAATCAAACTTATATTTTAACACAAAAAAAAATATTTTAAAATAAAATATGTACATAATAATCGTTGTAAAAACTAAATAAAAATAAACAAAAGCCTTATTTAACCTATGTACTACACATATTTTATATTCTACTATATACACACAATTTAGCTTAATATCTACCTAAACCTAATTATCTATTTACTAAATTATTTTAACTACCCAAACAATACAAAAATAATAATATAATTTTGTGACATATACCAAATTAATATAACTAGGTTCGGTTGGGTTTTCAAAATTAAATTGTGAACAAAACAAATCTAAATTGTTGCTCGGCATCGACTTCAAAATGATCTTTTTAGATCATATTGTGTAGTAAAATAATATTGTAAATAGATAAATAGATTATGGTAGTTATAAAGCTAAGTTGTGTGTATATAGTGGGTTATAAATAAGGCTTTTGTTTTTTTTTATTAGAACGATCATTATGTATATATTTTTTATATTTTTTTGTGTTAAAAATCTCGGTTTAATTTTTTTTTATTTTTAGAGTTCTTTATTTAATTTTTGAAGTCGGTTCAATTTTTTTGTTAAAATTATTTTATAATACGCTATGGTCATATTGGCAGTATCCTTGCTTTTAACTAATTGTTAATTCAGCATTTCAAACAAACTGGACCGTTTACATACGGTTATATAAAATTATTACAATTTCAGCCATTTTCGGAAAAATTTAATTGATAACAGAAATGTAATTCAACAAAATACAATTTAGAAAACGTCTTTTTGCATTGCTTTTTCAATAGTATATAATCACAATAAAAATATGTAAATATTCATTGCATTATCATTGAACCCGAGCTAGCAATTACTCTGATAAATGCCTAAATTATACCATTTCAAACGAACATGGGAGTTTGTCATACTAAAATCAATATCTCTATACCATACACAACAGTGATCAAAAATAATATTACTGGCTGTATGATAAAAAAACAAACAGATTATTTATGTTTCCAAATTTATTTTCTCCCCTTCAAAATAATCCTCCTTGAATACAAATGTCTATTTTAGTGTTCGAACCGTTAGGGAATTTCACTTTCATTTTCTTATTATTATTATTTTCAATGTTTTTCCGTCGATGATGAACAAAATTAAAATGATGTCCTCAAAACAGTTATTAAGTTTAGAGAACGGCCAAAAATCTGGCGGTGCTAAATCAGGCAAATGATATAAGTTAAATTCATAATGAAAAAGTCGCAAAGAACCAATGATTGTGCATTATAATGATAAAAATGTAAATTAATCGCCAATAAATCTTAAAATTATAGCATTTTGTTGGGATATTAGGAACTATAATTTTTGAGGGAAAAATATCAAATAAGCTAAGAAATAACATTTTTATAATATTTGAAATGTATTTAAACTCGATTTACCTGTAGATTCCCTCCTTTCTTTCAATGGCACAATTGAATTTTTTAGTAGGCACGTAAACCCCTAAAAAATTTATCACAGATTTTAATGTATGTTCGGTATTATGAACCAGCTGTTCGTAAAAAATCACATGTGTTGATCCACTGAAATTATAGAGCCAGTCCATATTTAGTTGTTGCCAACCTCGGAGTTTGTCATCAACAAATTGTTGCCAATCTAAAATAAATTTATATTGAAATATTTCTTTCTAATGCTTGCTTAGTATAATGCTAAAATTCCATAATACTCTCAGAGTAAATGAGATTCAACTTTATAATCAACTTCGGAGAAATGTTTCGCGACGCCCAATATCTAGATGACACTAAGTACCTTTTCTGTCAATTTTGTTGATTAAGTTGAATGTCTATGAAAAGTCCCGCAAAATCATTTGGTGGGTTCATTTCATTTCTATGGGCCGTTTTTTCAATAAAGTGTTGTGATTTTTTCAATTTTCAGAAATACGTTTAGCATTTTTCTGCGATTTCGTCAAATAATAATGATTAAAATTAGTTTGTTATAATGCATATTCCTTATAAGTAGTATTAAGTACCGGATGTACAGAATGGAAAAAAATCAACATATTCCTTTCAAGAAGTTTCCAGCTCTATTAAAGAAATAGGTAGATGATCGTCCCAGATCGTATCTAGAGTAAACATATGTGTTGTATGATTCAGCATTGTGTTTACCTCGTATGTATATAATTATATACACCGAACTTTTGTATATAAATAAACATAAACTGCTTTTTTTATGAAATTAACCTATTTTTCACATAGGTCAGGTTGTATACTTACTGACCAGAGCATGAGTATAACCCAAAGTGTGTTCAAAAGGAACAATGTAAAAATTATAAGTATAAATAACACTACACTATAAAAATATTTTATTCTAATTTTGATGTAGTCAATATTCGTATAGTGTCAAATTTTATTAGCCTTTTAAAAATATTTATTAAAATAGCATCAAATTTTTAATGTGGTAATATATTTAAGAAAATATGTTTTAGCAGACTATTCAAATAATTATGACATAATTATGAGGAATTTATATTCAATGTAATGAAACGAAAATAATTGAACCTCAATAGGTCCTATGGAATTCAAGGCACTCAAGACATGTGAAATCAATTGATAAAGAAGGGTTAATCATGTGATGATAACGGTAATATGATGGTAACGGATTTACGCACCTTTATGTCAAATATGTTTATAGCAAATAACTAAATATTTTTTTATAGGTGCTGATAATGAAAATTGAAACTAACCAATCAAATTACTCGCATAGCTGTAATTGTAATACCATCATTTACGAAACTTTTCTCTAAAGACACCTTTTGAATTGTCTCTCTATTGATGTATAATAAAAGGTTTTTTAATAAGGACGAATCGATATTGAAATGGTACAAAATAAGTGTGCGAGGTATTCATCGACTATCTGATAATCGATAAAACGCGCTATTCGTATCGAGCACAAAAATATTGTACAACTTACTATATCTATATACATACATTTTCCATTAGTTCTTCTATATCGATCTGGTGATGCAAAACCGATATGACCACCACTTTGCCTGTTAAATTCTGCATGAATTGCTTTTTCGGGCTCACGAACCAAAAGAATAGCTTTGGAAAACATTTTTCTGGCATTTACACCCCATTCATGAGTTTTCACAACCAAAACAGAAGCATTGGTGATACTTTCAGCGGGAAATCCATTTTTTAAAAGTCCATAGTCTTTATACACTGAACCAGTGTAATAACCTAAAATTATATTGAATAAATTATTTGTATAATTATTTTAAATAAATATATATATATATATATATATAGGTATACAGATGAAGGAAATACGCATGTATTTATCAATACCTATATATTAGACTTAGCGAAAACTTTTTTGATGGAAACATGGAAGCAAAGTCGGCTCTGCTAAGACTTAGACGGAGGAATAATTTATGGGCCTAACATTTTTGTGTAATATGCGTTAGAAGTAAGTAAATTCCAGTAAAACTAAAGTCGCACAAATTAAGCAGCCAGGAAACTGTCAGATCGGTGATACAAAACATATAAACAAATATTTTAGGCTCTAATTTAAATCGACCTGGCTGACGCCCTGCCATCTCCAGCTCTTACGCGGTGGATTATTCGCCGTTTCTGTTATACGTAAATCGGCCACTGATATGTAATTTTACATTACAACCTCAAATCTGATAGCGATGTACTGCAAAGTGCCGGCAGAGCAATTATAAATCGGACATTAAGACAAATATGCAGTATTGTTTAAGACTTTGTGTTACTTTTGGTTATTCCCTTTTTATTGAAACTATTATATATAGCTATAATCAGTTTGTATAAAAAATAAATAAGAATGGTATGATCATATTATTAATTTTACATTTTTGTATTCAGCTGTGAAAAAAAACATTCCATTTTGAATTTTAAAAAATGTCGATTACTTTGATATCTGGTGAATACAGAACAGCTAAGGAAAATGTTCCTGCTTAAGAAATTATCCTAATTGATATGGTACTGGAGACATAGTATCATTGTACCAAAGGTTATTTTAATAGTTATTAAGATTTTCCTATAAATTTTATTGGTATTAAATTATAATCATTTGTAAGCTTTATCAGAAAATGGATTTCGTAATAAAACACTAACCATGCAATTTTATTTAAAAATTTTGGCAAAGAAATTATTCTTTATCAAATGAACTTATTATAATTATTGTTTTTCAATGTATATTTTAAATAAGAAATATGGGCTTTATGATAAATGAATGAAGTTACTAAAATATGCAGAAACTACAAGCATACTATGTAATTTCCATATTGACAATAATTTGATCAATATTTTAAACATTATATACATTTTAATTACATAATTTATAGACCTAAGTTTTGAAAAGTTATAGTTGATTTATAAATTGATAGTCATAGTTGAGAGAGATTATTGGTTGTAGTACCTAATTGAGTTCTTTATTGTGATATACATGCTAGAGTAATGCAACGAGTAATTTTAAAATTGTATTATTTATGTATTAAGAAAAAATAATAATTTAAAATTAAACATGATGCTGATTAACCAAATTGTATTAAATATATTAGTTAACACAATGAATTATACAGCTATTTTATATATGTCATTTTACTCTGTTAACTTTTTTAATTATTTATTAATAAATTATAGACAATTTAATGGTCGCCTTCTTTTGATTTTTATATTAATTATAGACAAGACTACTAATTATATTTTTAGTGAAAACTCGGACTGGAGTGGAAAAAGTTTGATAGGAAAACCTGTGGTTCTTGAAAAACTGTATTAATCTCTATTAAGATTTCTACACTCCTGGTATATGTAATACTTATATGGTATGTTAGTGTATATTATTTATCATTTCTAGCGTTGATATTCTTGGGTTGTTTTTCGATATCAATAGCTTCTCTTATAATCCTTTTTTATGCATCATATTAGCTATTATTTTTGTATTGTACAATTCAATCCTACGTGAAGTAATTCTTACATGTTGTGTAAGAATCGATGTTTTCTCATTTTTAATAAGCTGCATTGCAATTTTCCTCTCTTGGTGCGCCTATATTTTTAAGTGTTTGTCCTATGTAGACATTTCCACAGTCGTAATAGGTAATAATAACCTTTGTTTTTGGGGTTGGTAGAATTTCAGTAATCTTTTTATTGATTTAGCACCAAACTAAACAAATATTTCAGTATATATATTAAGCTATTTATTAAAATAACTTAATTGTAATCTTTTTTTGTAAAACTATGTTCGCTGTAATACTTTTATTTATTCCCTTAATCAGTCAATATTTATAATCAATTAGATATGTCAAATTAGTAAGTGATATGTAATGATGTATATGTCAAATATGTCAAAACTATATGCTAGCAGTAATTTCTATTCTTATACTAATTGTGATCGACTTATGGTAAAGTATATTTTGTAAATGTATTTCACATATATTATTATTTAGTCACAAATTTAATGCTCGAAAACTTTCTTTACTTTTAATATAGACATCAATGTCAACTAGAAGACTTAGATCGTCGAATTCAGTCAAATTTACAATCAGCCACCTCAAGTGCTAATCGCACTGATAACCCGCGAAAGACAAAAAAAATATCATTGGTGTATGACAATTGCAAGCAACAAGAGCAAACAAGAGCACGACACAATGAGGAAAAGTAACATTGGCATAATTGGTCCTAGATCTACAAACCAGAATATCAACATGTTTATAAGAAAACATGATCAAACAAAATATCTATTCAATAAGAAAACAGGATTAACTCCAAAAAGAAGACGAAATAATACGACATGTTATGTGATACATTGTTATGTTAATACTGAAAAATATTTAAGGCCGACATTGTAAATAAAAATATTTAGTTCTTAACTTTAAATTTTATATCGTTTACTATATTGTGTATAAACATAATGATAAATATATTATAAACAATTTAATATAAAAATAATTATATTATAAATCTATAAATAATGTTCCTGTTTAAAAAAAATTACTGTTTAAAAAATAATTATATACATGTTGTAACATATATATTACATTTATGATATTTATGATAGGTTGACTTACGTTTTTTGTTTTTTCGTATACAATACAAAAGTCATGTTTCTAAAACAAAAGTACAAAAGTAATCCTGGATTTGATGTTTTTTTAAGGGAACCTTCACTATCAATAATAACGAATAGATATGAACTTAAATGTAAATATTTATGACTAAAAAATAATTGTATTGTAACGTGTTTTTAAATATTTTTTATAGTTATTATCTATAGTTACATATTAATAAATGTTAATGTTTTTTAAGCAATGAGAAGTATTAATTAATTAATAATTAATAATACGCAACAATAATTATTATGCACTTCGGCAACATATAGATACAAAACATGGAATAATTCTTACCTGTAGCTTGCTGCAAGAGATATCGTAACCATGTATTTCCACTACCCGGAAAACTAACTAAAGCTACTGGTTTCTTGTCAAGCTGTAAATCATCATCAGAGTGTATGTATTTGAGCTCAGAACACCATTGGATTTTAGATTTCTTAAGAACTGGACGAAATGCGCCAGCACTGTAATCGAAGTTATATCTGGAATCGCGTCCAGCTATTGGTTTGGTTTGGTGGTTTATTGATCTTTCAAATCCAGACTAAAACAGTTTATTTTAACAGTTATAAATAAGCATATTTTTCACAAATAGCTTGACTATACTATTTCGAAGGGCTTCTGTCTCTTCAGCATCCGAATAAGACCTCTATTGTTAAATAGTAGTAGGGTTTCGATGTTTATGTTCATGAAATCTCACCTCTTTGTAGATTTTTGCTATACTATACAGCATTGACAATGTTCCGAGGAATTTTATTTTGATAAGTTGGGATTAAAACATTTAACACAAAATTTACAGAAAGGATTAAAGGATTTTTGTTAGATTTTAAATTATCCTTTTTAATGACCACGGTTTATCTGGGTTGGACCTATTGTTGGTTAACGTGGATTCCAAACCACAGTCAATCCTTCGATAATTCCAGAAAACATCCGGTCTTACCGCGCCTGGTTACTGGTGTGACTGTTATAATTTTTCTTTTCATATTTTGCACCTTTATCTTTTGGACAATCACAATTAGAACTAATCACAAACATAAATGTACGCCCATGCCCCAGTAGGATTCGAACAGCAACTATCGCAGCAGTAGGAGGACAGTTCTATCGCTTCAACTTTGAATGAAAACTGTGAAATATATTTTCTATATGTTGAATGAAAAGAAAAAAACAAAGGATGTAAATTTTCTTATAAAAATTGATATAATAGGAGAGACCTAGATACAAAACTAGATAAAGAATAACTAGATAGCCATAAAGCCAAATTAAACGGATTTATTGTAATTTGGTAAAATCATAACAAACACTACGAGCGACAAATAATAACAAGTTATAGGCATAACAAGTTGTTAAAATATGCTTAGAAGGGTTATAAAGACTATATTCCACATATTTTATGTACAGGTTATTCAGTTCTGTCTGAAAGATTACTTTTCTATGAAAAGTATCAAATTTTAAGTTTAAGTAAATGGGTCTTCCAAGAAACATAATTCCGCCTAAAGAAATTTCTTAAATTCATTACTGTAAAATGGGCGAAGAGTATAACTTCAAATGTCATAAGATTTCTAAAGATCTGATGAATACTAAATTAAAATTGAGAAAAATAATTATTTAAGATTTAATAGAATTACACTGCTTAAGATGTTTAGGGTATTTTACGAGAAAATGTAATAATAGATCGTATATAATATACAAATATAAACAACATAATAATAAATATGCACTAAATATGGTTTAATATTTACCTTGATTCCTTGACCATAATTCGTCTTTTTAAAACCATGTAAAGAAACAGCTGATAATATTACAATTCCAACTATATAGCATAACAATAAACTTGCCAAGAGCCAAAATTTAAATCTTGTAATAAGGAGCATTTGGCCATGTTCTTACATTTATTATATCTTTTTTATGATTCACATTGTACCAATTGAAAATCTGCAATTAAAAATATTTATTAAATGAATTATCAATAATATCAAAATAAAAATAGTGTATAGTTTATAAAATTAAAACATTCTAGTATAAGATTCATGTTTAAGCACATACTAAAAACTGTATCGATTAACATGGACTTCAATGCATGCTAAGGATGCTTACAAAGTGCTGCCCAACACTATATTTTTATTTGGCTAGATTGCATATTTCCCAAAATTCCCTCAATTGCTCCCTTATCCCTAAAAATATATTTCATCAACGTAGTATATTTAATGTAGTTTAAAATAGTAAATATTAGTGGATGAACTGTTAAAATACATATAAAATACAATTTCGGAAATTAAGCAACCATGAAATCAAAGAAAAATATAAAAATAAGTATAAATATTATAACTACTTATATAAATATAATAACTTATAAATGAACGGTTAACAATATTTAATACTGATTAACTACATTATTTACTAAGATTCATTTCAAATTGCAAATCAAAAGAATCGAGAAAATCTTACTAGACTCACTCTTTGGATATTACAAATACTCACAAAAATGTTTTGTTAAACTCTTTTTAACAGTAGTTTTTTTACACTTTAGGGAGAAATAGCACTATATAAATTAACGAAACTCGTATAAATTAAACAATTATAGTATTCATATTAATCCCTAATTATAAGTTAAAACACAATATGTAAAAACAAATAATAATAAATAACCTATTCGCAAAAATAGTATTTCATATACCAAATATAGACAAATGAAAATTATTTTTAATCATAATTTAATCAGTTTCCGGATATTAACTGTTCAGAAAGTTGACACAAAAAAGTTCTATAATAGAAATAATGTTTTAATTTTAATAACACATACATTATTTATAGCTTAAAAATATTTTACAAAAAAGTAAATTTTGTCAAAAATTAAATAAAATGGAAAAACTTAGTAATTTGTTAGTTTCTGAAGTGAACCAAAATGTATGTATATATAACTAAATACAAAAAAATCTAATAATACGTTAATAGTTTACATCAACCAAAATGCTCTTACTAAAATATTTTCTTTGCTATTTATTGGTATGCCTAAATAACCTATATTATATTAATTTATTGCACTTAATGTATAATACATTCACTTTTTGAGTGTTTGTTAAAACACCTTTGTAAACACGTATTATATAGTAGTTTGTAGGATCATCTCACATTAATCGTACCTTCAAAGCAAACTAGCTAAATCGAATCTGGGTTACGGGTGTGCGAGATATGCGCCGGTCCATTGCGACGCCCGACGTCGATGGCCAGTGGCGTAGATGATTTCGAATGAATCAGTGATTGTATTTTTAGTTTATTTTGTCTATTATGATTTTAATTATGAATCAAAAATGTAAAACAGATAATTCTATAATTTTTTACTCTTAATATATTATTACTAATTGTTGCTGACTATCACACAATTTGTCTCTGCAGCGATATAAAACTAAGTAATTATCTAAGAGTATTTTCTAAGTATTATCTCATTAACTTAATCTCTATTGAAATGAAATAAAATCAAAGTTAGCAGCATTTTTAGTACCTTTACCATTTAGTGCTCACTATACAACTACACAAGATCACAAGTTAGGCACAGTTTAGTCTGCGTTCTAATTTTATTCAAGATTATTCAAATGTAACAATATACAAGAGTTGTAGCATTTTAATATTAATATGTGTAATATAAATGAAGCCTTTCCTCATGCATTGTGGCCAATTTTTAATTTCCTTTATGACATTTGGAATAGGAATATCTCGGTGTAAGTAATTGTTCCTATAGTATCTGGGCTTTATTCTGAAATACTTGTATTATGTCGGTATAACTCCTTGTGGAACACCCTATAACTGAATGCTATAGATCCAGCGACTTATTATATACGGATAATGTATTACGAATATATTGGATACTGGATATTGATACGGATAATTTATTACGGATTATCTTTGCCAATAACCTATAATTTTTTTATATTCCATTTTAAATTCTTTTTTTTTAATATACCCCTTTCAACAAAGTTTTGTATCAATATTCATCCCAAAGCACTTAGTGTTGTTATTGTATGGGATAATAGTACTATTCGTATTTATTGATATATGAACTGCATGGTTGTAGGTGAACTCAATATATATTGTTTTATTACTAGACCTTTATTCTCCATGTCTTGGTGCAACTATTTGTCCAGTTATTACTTGCGTATTGCACTTTACAGGTTGGTTTTTTGCTAATGTCCCCAATAACAAGTATCGCTATGCCATCAGAAAATGTAGCTATGGTAACATATATTCTATTTGTGGAGAGCAACCTACAAGTTGTATTTACAATATTTTAAATCTAGTTATATATCTAGGAGGGCCCATAGATCCTAACGTAGGAAATAATCAGTTCTAGAATATAGTGGGTTATTATGACTCTTAGGACTTTGTTCTGAGAAAATTAACAAAACATATGATATTTTGCTTTTCATAGAAAAGCCTTAATAGAATTCCGTAGGTTTATACGGGTTTAAATATCTGCTTATATAATAGCATTTTATTATATACTAATAATTATAATATAATAATAATAAAAATAATTATAATAAAATAACTATAATTAAAAAAAATTATAATAAAAAAATATTTTGAATTAGTGCCTTACTATCAATGGGATTACTAGATTCTAGGTACTAAAATTCTAGATTGGGAGTCCATTAAATTCTACATATTCAAATAGATTACTAAGTTTAACATATAATTCTACTAAATTATTGATCCAAAATAAATGCCAAAACATGTTAGCGTCAGTTTCTTTAAATGCTAAAGGAATTATATTCTTGCATTACCTCCAAACTAGCAAACAAATAAAATAAGTTTGTTATTTAACCTTTTTAATTTGAATTCGTAAATTGCTTAATTTATAGTTGATCATAAATTGAATTTTTAAATTGATTGAAAAGAAAAAATAACTTTCAATCAAAATCCTTACAGCCATTTTTAAAATCAGTGAATATATGTACAAATTGGTTCAACATTCAGCTTATTGGCAAGATTTAGCTCTCTAGTTTGTGACTCTCCTCATAAATAACAAATATTAAGTAATTTTCATCAAAGGAAAAGGTGATACAGTCATCAAACAGTATTTCGATAGCCTTTCAGATTTTCAGAGCTTCTGAATTACAATTTGTGGGGCAGCCATTTTCGCTCCTTTTAGAATTTTCCCATTTCATGTAAATGCCTGAAGAGTTAATTCATCATTTACTAAGCTGTATGAAACATCTTTGATTTATTAAGTTTGATTTAATTAGCCTTACAATTCATTGTCTTCTTCTTGTTTTCCTGAATAACTCAATAATACTAACTAGAAAACTATTATTTTATCTAGAGAAACATCAAAACCGTTGAATTTAATAGTAATGTTAGGTAACTGTAGCTGTAATAAATTTATTATACCTTGTAATAATAATAATCTCATCAGGCCTATTTTTTGCCTACTTAACACTTATACATTATAGAAGTTCGTGTGATTTGATTCGGTTCAATCTTCTGATTTCCTGAGTGTTATACAGTGGCTGTATGGCTTTCACGTTGCTGTGATTTAGTAACTTTATTTAAGATGTTAATTTTAATCAATAGTAGAACCCATATTTACTACCCATAGGTCCAAATTGGCTTTATGATTGACTAATAAACCAATCTCTTTTTTGAGACTGGTTTTCTTTGTTTTGTATTTTGTTGTATCTTCTACAAACCAGTACAATTTTGAGTATGATCTGCTTAAAATTCAGTTGTTATCTAACATTATGTTTCCAATTTAGACTACCATCAAGATGGATGCCGAGGTATTATCTCATTCTGCTTGAGGAATCGCGTATCCTTCGAGTGACTTAATAAGGTTTTTCTTATTACGTTAGTTGACAATAGTTCCGCTGTAACAATTTGCTCAACTTGATATGGGATTAATCTAATCCCATATCTCGTGAAAAGTTTGTGAGACGTTCAAAAATATGACAGGACAAGAATTATTTGATTAAAATGTCTTCTTAACGACCGCGTTACTTTATGTACTTGGTTGATTGTTGAATAGTGATTTTGAAATTCAAACTGGAAATCTGGCATTTACATAAATTTTAACAGCAGCTCGTAATATTCAACTTGTTCCGTCGGTTTGTCAAATTTTATCAATCTTAAAACATTCGGGAACATGTTTCAGTTTCAAACAAGCATTAAATATATTTGTCAACATTATGAATGTTTTTTGTCGTATCTCCCTCAATAACCTAAGTGAAAAAATATCATCAGTTCCAATGGTCTCTTCTGGATTGTGGTTATTACATTTCCGTGTTAACTCCACTAGAGAAATCACATTTATAGCTATATCGAGCTGGCTAACAGGAGTTGTATCTATTATAAATTATCAGTAATTCTGGTATATCATTTGGTTGAAATACATTAGTTAAATGTTATGTGAATAATTGATCTATTTCGTCGTCTTATCGAACCTATTTCATTAATTTCGATAGGCACGATTAGAGTGAAATGACACTTGCCCTCTAATAATTGGTCTTTTAATCTTAGTAATCTAAGTAATCTTAATCTGCTTCCATGTTTCATTCACTTATATATTTTTCAAAGCAATTCTGTTAATATTCTTTAATCTTTTGATTTGTCTGATCATTAATTCTATTAATTATTGTTTTGTCTACAGCATTTCTAGTTCTATGATATAGTCTTCTAGCTCTTCGTCATTCTTCGTCGCTCTTTCATCAATTCCTTAATTTCGAGGGGCTAATTTACCTCATATTCCGATTTATCTCTTTATAAAGACTTTTGAAGCTACCTCAAACTTACTTTGTAGTTGAACGAATGTATTCGATTATAATTCGGGTTTCTTAAGTTCATTTGTACTTTTGAGTCTTACATTTAAACTGATTTGTTTCTATATTATTAGTATAGACTTGTCCAAGTTAGTAAATTTATTAATAAGATTAGGCCTTTTTGTTCTTTGCAATATTATCGCGTTCGGTGTTAACAATACTGGAGTAGTCTACTGGTACTAGTAGTTTACTGGAGTAGGTTCAGTAGTCTTTATTGTTATCGGTGCGTTCGCACTTTGAAGCATAATTATAAATTGTATATTAATTGCTATGGGTAATTCATTTTCTTTTCCAGGTGTTATTAATTGTGAATTCCAAACAGTCCGATTAACATTAAAGCATCCTCCAGTAATAAACCTTGAAACTAATTTTGAAAATAATTATTTTCTCATTTTGTGTTTTGATGGACAGTATATAGACGAAAATTATTTCACAGCAAGCATTCTTTTGATATCTGAGAACAGGAAATGGTCTCTGGGGGCCAGATTTGGAGAATACGGGGGATGAGGAAGCAACTCGAAGCCCAATCCGTGGATTTTTGACACGGTGTATTGTCTTTGTGAAGCAGCACTTTCTATTTCTTCTAATGCGGCCATTTCTCTACGATTTCGTCCTTCAAACGGTCCAATAACGCTATGTAATAGTCGCTGTTGATGGTCCTTCTTTTTTCAAAATACAGACGCCATTTGCCAGTCGACTGTTGCGTTTTCCCACGCTTTGGAGCGGGTTCATAGAGTGCAGTCCACTCGGATGACTGTCGATTGGACTTCGGAGTGAAATGATGCTCCGAATCATCAACTCCTCGTTGTTTGTAGTCAAAAGTGAGCAGGCGCGGCACCCACTTTGCACAGAGCTTTCTCATACCCAAATATTCGTGAATGATATGATGTACGCGTTCAGTTGATATATTTATAGCATCTGCTATTTCATTCTGTTTCAATTTACGGTCATTCGAAATCATTTTGAGGATTATTTTAATGTTTTTGTCTGTTTATGTCTTCGGTGCTCATTTCACCACGTCTAAACTTAACATACCAATCCTTGATGGTTGATTTTCCTGGGGCAGTATCCGGAAACTCAGCATCAAGCCAAATTTTTGTATCAACTGTATTTTTTCCCTTCAAAAAGCGATATTTTATCAACAGGCGAAATTCCTTTTTATCTATTTTTTCACAATAACAAAAGTTGCTTCACTCAAAATGCAATAATTTACAAAGTAATGATCCGACAGCTTTCAAATTTATACACGCATCTTTTGAGGGTTAGGACAAACTAAAATACATATGGATTTAATTCCATTAGCGCCATCTATATATTAGGCCTGTGACTTTTCAATTGATCTGTTAGTATTTCTTCTTTTTAATCTCGTCTTGTTGGAAATGCTGTATATTTTCTTTTAAATTAAGACTATTCCGCTGGGGCGTAGTGTCCAGTAGGCATCATAATCCCGTATTTTAAGGTAATTTTTTTTTAATGTGTCTCAGTATGAGAGCTAACACTATGTGATTTGTTGCCAAAATAGTTCTAGTTTCTAGAGCAACAGATTTAGTCCATTTGTTTTTCATGTTATAATTTTTAAAAGCGAATTATTCATTTTTCTTTTTCTTTTTCTTGTTTTAGGAAGTTCCGTATTTTCCCAATTTTTTTGCCCATTTTGCTAACTGATTGAAATTGTGTCGCATTTCGGTCTGAATATGCATATAAAGTTGTTTTAAGTGGTTAACGAAATATGATATTTACCACTTGTTGGACGGTTATGAAAACCATATGATTAGTTAAATCAAATGAGGTTAAATCATATGATTGTAGACACTTACAAGGCTCTCATTTAGTCATAATATATTAAGAAATAAAACCCTAATTTCTGTGTTATTTATTTTTAATTCCATTAGTAATGCTAAATGTGTTATGTTCTGCATAATACATAATACATTAACACCAAGAAATGAAGTAATATTATATTTCATTCAATATTACATTAGCAAAAAAGTCATGAAGACTCTCACTTAAGCGATGTTTAAGTGGTGTTATATTCAAAAGATAAAAATCTATTTTATAAACTTTCTTTAAAAAACACTTCTTTTTTACATATTATTTAACGATTTAATAATTAAGCATCCTGTTTGGTAGCCAGATAAGTGTTTTATATTTGTCGTCGTAATTGTGATTGTAAATTAACAAAAATATAACATTCAACAAGGACCAACCATCCTAATAATATCTATCATATCAATTATATCAACTATCCTATATTATATTAAAATGTTCATATATTTAATCAAATATGGAACATAACATCATTAAAATATCCGCCACAACTTGGAGAATCCGAATGGACTAATTTTCAATAAATCTGTGGCTTGGTAGTAGTTTTTTCTGGCAAAGTTCAATTGTTTTTTGTTTCTCTAATTATATATTTGTATTGGTAAATGAATAATATATACTTCTTCGTTTCAAGTGGTTTTCAAATAATATAGATTAACATACTAATAGAATGAACCATGTATTGGACACTACACTACACTTTGTTCCGACAGTCAATAGGTCAGGTCAGCAATTAATTCAGAAACATATGCACCATTAATAAAACAAAAGTTATTTGATCATAAGATATGATTACATAAGTTTTAAAATATTATTTGTTTTTGTCCTGGTCCAACATTTTGGCGAATAAGCAGAACAGATATTGATATTTAATTTTGTTTTTGTTCAAAATTTGCTTGCTCAAAAGGACCAAGAATTATAATACCATAATATAGGGTGGGGCAAAAGTTCCGCTACCATTTTCTCAGCTCAGTTTCGCTTTAACCATTATGTTGTGAAGACATCTAAATTGTATTATGTATAAATATACGACATAAGAACGAGCAGAAATAGTGACAATATTTATTGAAAATAATCGTTCCATTATTGCCATTCAGCGGAAATTGCGTCAATAGTAGCGGGACTTTTAGCTCACGTATTTAATTTCAGAATATGGCAAAAATTGTATTGTTATAACATTTATATACCTCTATAGTAAATTTCTATTTGTAGTCCACGACTTTCAGCAGAAGATTCCTTCTATCGAATTAGACAGGAAAGTCTGTGACATTTAAAGTTCTTGTAATCCAATATGAACGAGGCTGAGAAAGAAATAACCAACCTGTTTATAAATATTCTTTCTTTACGATTGATTCTGTAGCTTTTCCTAAGAAATTATCTTTTGTTAGAACATTATTATGTGAAAATATACTGACAAGAGTTTTTGCAGTAAGTTTTTTACGAAGTAATAGCTTGTTTTATCGCGCCATTCTTGCAGCAGTTACGATAAAAATTATATATCTAATGGTAAAAACGAAAAAATCATGTTTTATTCCAAGGTTATATCGAAATATTTTTTATATACCGTTATTTTTCTTGGCGCTCAACACCCCTAGTGACCTGGAGATGTCGGCCGCGGAGAATAATATTCATAGATCGTATAATAGATTATAGATTTTCAAAAAATATCAATTTATTGTAGAATTAAATATTTTGATACTTCTTTTTAAACAAATCGATATATTTTTAAATAAAATTGGAAAACAAATATATTAATATATCGGCTATTGATTAATAAAAGAATTTTTTTTCATTTTTAAATTTCTTGAATATGTCATTTTTTTTTCGTAAATAATAAAACAAAATTATCGATATTTTTTGAAAATAAATATTCATCCATCGATATATTTCGACATTCCTACTATGGACATAGAAAATTTGAATAAGCTAGGTTAGAGATAGGTAATTTGATTTAATAGGTTATGGCACAAAAGATAGAGATTCTCAATGTTTTGTGGGTTATGGTTCTAAAATATATAGGTTTTAAAAAATAAAGCATCTTAACATGAGCGCTGCGTTAGTTAAACAAGCTTTAGAAGTTGTCGATCCAGATTTCAAAACAAAAGGTAACTTATTATAGCATTGAGTTTATCATATGAATTAAATAATTTAGGTTCCAAGAATAAGAAGAAATCAGATGTTTTGGCGTTGTTACCTCAACATCATAAAACTATTGGAAAGTCATATAAGAAAGGAAAAAAAGGTAATAAAATGCTCATTTTAATTGAAGAAGTTAATTAATTTAGGTGTATTATATTTTATTAGAGAAAGTAGGACTAGCTTTTAAAAAAAAGCAAACTGTACAAGAGGCTAAGAAAGAATTAAAAACAAAAGGTCAAATTTTAAAAGAAAACTTGAGAAAATTGGAGTTAATTAAGAGGAATAGCATTATTATTTTAGACAAGAAACACACTCAAAATGTAAGTTACTTGAATTTCATTCAACTGCAAGTTTTCAAAAATAACATCTTTAGATTATTGAGAGGGGTAGGACAAAAAGACCTATAGAAAGAACCGAAGAGAAACGAAAAAAATCAAAAACTGTATTTACAGATGAAGATTTTGAAAAATTTGAGAAGGAATACTTTAGCTAATATGTGGACTGACCAGCATGTTGGCATCATAAAATTATCATTAAGTATTGTTTTATTGTTATATACCTTTTTTTTATTATTTATTTTGCCCTTATCACCTCTTGAAAACACTCTAATTATTGAACAAATTACTCCACCATCAAATATACTTCTGTTTTTTGGTTTGTTTGGATCAATTTTTATAGGTTTACTCCTTATATTTACACTATATATAATGTTTGAAAAATAAAAGATACATATTAATAGATTATAATTTTAATGTTCAATACTTCCAAATTATATATTTAAAAATAAGGGTTTCTTGTTAATGGGGCACCCCACCATGGTCTAAAATAAAGAAAAATTAATATAAGTATATTGTGTTTTTTAATGGTCTACCTACATTTGCCTATTATACTGCATGCTTCGTTCAGAGGTAACAAAGGCTCTTCCTCTGGATCCTCTTGCCATACGTGTAGAAGCTAATATCTCTCTACTTATTTTATTGTAACCTAGTAAAATAACTAACCTAGTTATAGTTATACATCATATATTTGAAAAATATCTATTTTCTAATACCTGTTGGTCCAGTTGGTTGAGCTCCACATGTTTCTAATGCAACAAAATCATCAACATGCAGTGATGGAGGCCTAGAAGTATTTGGTGGACGCGATCTAAATAAATCAGGCCTTTGTGGTGTGGTTCTAGGAAACCCTCGAGGACGCATCGGAGTAACTAAAATTAAATTCATGTCCTTGCAAGATTATTGATGTTAAAACGCTTATGTAAAAAAGGTGTTTGAATGTGTTATTATAAGGAGTGTGAATATTATGAGGAAGAATGTCAAGACACAGTTAAATAATAAATGAAATGAATGTTTTTCACAAAATCAGAAATATATGAATGTACTTACTAAATGGCTTTCTCGTTTTGGCTCGTTGTTCTTCATTTTGCTTATTAGTGACATCAGTGTTAGGGGTTTCTGTTCGTGAAATTCGACACAATTTCTCTACTTCTTTAATTAAATTAAATTCTGGTGGAAGCTGTCGGCATATTTCAAAGAGATCACATGGAACCTACAAAAAGTATTCATTTCATATAACTGAAGTAAAATAGATAGCATTACTTACTGTTTCTAGTTCACCTTCTCCTTCATCAGCTGGTATTGTTAACCAATAACGGTCCGTCAATCGTTCATCACACGCATCCGAAGAACTATATTGACATAAAATTGTTTGTAATAAAATCATATCTGAATAAAACTACAAAATTTACCTGCATATAATTCTACTCGCATATTGAGTTAAAAGTGATTCTGGTGGAGGTAAAAGAACTTCCTGCGGTATTTCGTTTTCAGATTCTTGATCCAAAGTTTGTAATTGTTTCAAAAAAAGAGATAATCCTTCTAGTATAGTTTCAAAACTTGTATTTTCTTCGGTCTCTTTCTAAAAATAATATTTCAATTGATCCTTCACCATGAAGTATTTAAATAACAATAACTCGAAAGATTGAATTTATAAAACGGAATATACCTTAAGTACCTCCTCAAGTTGCAAAAAAGGATGATTATTTCCTTCGCCGTCCACACTAGCATCTTCCCAACCCATTAAATTCTTCACTTCTTGAACTGTGAGTTTAATTGTCCTCGAAGAATACAGAAGTGTGGCATCATTTTCTTCAGTAATTAAGCATACTCTCAAAAATTCGACCAAAGTATTTAATGTCGACAAGCACTCTGCACTTGTCTTTGAAAAATTTTGAGACAATTTATTTAAGACTGTTAAAAACAACTTTTCTCTTTTTAACAAACGCTCTCTTAAATGGTAAAATCCATAATTATGTTCGGTTAATAACAGAAGAGTTCGTACAATGGGTAAATAAGTGACATAGGAATTGTCTGAAGTTAAATGATCCAATATCATATCAATGAATGTAAGCAAATGTTCTTTAATCGGCATAGCATTAGCTAAATACGTTTCCGAATTAATAGCTAATGTACCCTCGATGGGATTTTGCATTAAAGTAATCTCGACGTCGCAGAAACTTTGCAGTATACTAAGAATGCACTCTTGGGCCTGTATATGACTGGTTGAAGTTACATCACTTCTTTTTAGAATATTTGAAAAAGCTAATATTAAAGAAGAATACTTATTTTCTTGATTTCCTGTTACATTTGAATTCGTGTGCATTAAATGTAATACAGCACATTTAACAGTATTATGTGTCACTAAACATGCAAGAAAATTAAGCAATCGAGCAACATGGCTGGTGCAAGGGCCATCATCTTTAGTTAATAATGCTTTATATACAGCATCCAACATACCTCTGGCAATTATTAAAGCCGAATTTGCTGCTAAATCGGATATCTGAACACATATTCGACGAAGCAAATTAAGCAATTGCGGTTGTGTCGATATACAAATCCGGTTAACCATTTCTTGAATCGCATTGTTGTAGGGATATAAATGAGCCGACCAAAGTTTGCGTAAATTAATGGCCCATGTAATTTCACTTTTCGTCAATTCATCACGAGTTTGAATAGGTAATGGTAAGGGTAACAATTCTGATAAAATTAACAACCCGGAAACAAAAGTATAAGGTGCTGTAGTAATAAATTTTATCACTTCTCCACACATTTGAGACCACAATGTTTTATTCAAACTATCTTTTTCGTGTATTTCATCAGAAAGGGGTTGTGTATATACTAATAAAGTATCAATTATGGCTATTTGGCTCTTATTTGCTAATTCAGCGCCTATTGCTGTTATTGGATAACTGTTTAAAAAGTTATAAGTTTGAAGCAAAACCGGTATTGTAGTTAAATCTCTAAAATTAGTATTTCTACACTGCACAACATAAGCCAACATTTGTTTTAACAAAACAATACAAGGGTAAATAACACTGACAAGCAATAATCCATGATTAGATGCTAGTATTGAACTATGTAATCCGGGTTGTTCATAATGATTACAAATTTTTTGAAGAATTTTCACGAGTACAATTGTTCCATCTAATGAATATAATTGCAAAATAACATGCTTATATTTCAACTCAACATAATTAGTTAATGGATTTTCTAATAATATTATATCTTTATTTTGATAATTGGAAATTCCTAGATATTGAACTATTCTTAAAGCTGTAATCAATGGACCAGGATGAGAAATTACATTCTCCATTTGTTTTTCCATAATTTCAACAAAAGTAGAAATATTATCATAATTCAAAGAAACAGCCTGTTCTAGTGGGGTTAAATGCAACCTTATTTCATTAATCTTAAATGCATATTGATCATCATAAATAAGATTTAGAATATAATTTATGGTTTTGGTATTTTTTTCCAAAAATTTAATATTTGGAACCACAACGATAGTATAGTATAGTAAATCTAAAACATACCCAGTTCCAGATGACTTTTTGAGTTTTTGCAAATAAGATTCTGATTTCGGAACATTATCAAAGAATTGCAATAAACACCGTGCATTTTCGTTCATTCCTAGCATTTCACTGACGGAAATTTTACCGACTGGTGAAAAAGTTAAACAAAATAGACCATGTAATTGATCAATTATATCAAAGGCATCAATATCAAAAGAATTACTTTTGGCACTATCTAGTAAACACTCAATATGATATAAACATTGCAGTTTATAGGCAATTCTTAAACCTAAATTATGAGATTTCACTTCAATACAATCACTAAGGCTATATTGCATTTCTTCATCTGTTCTAAGAAGACACTTTAATAAAACATTGACAGTTGAACTATTTTCAGATAGATACTGCAAACCTTCTGTGTTGTCCAAAAGAGCTGACACGATTTCAAATATAGGCGTTTTTATTGGAGGTAAGTTCAAAGTGCTGGGATAAGTTAGTAATAATAAAAAGCATTGAAGAAGATTGAACATACCAAAATAATGAACTAATACATTCCTTGAATCTGCTCGCATAATTTCAAATTGCGCTGATACAGGAAGAAATCTTTTAGGCTGAGACATAGTAAAAGGACCACTATTACAATAACTCAAAATCTGGTTTAGAGACTTAGTAATCAAATTAATTTCTTCTGCTGATATATCATGTGATACATTTCTCAATTTAATAAGAATATTGTATATTTTGAATAAAACTTCATATAAATTGAGTTTTTTTAAAATAGAGCTTAAAGCAAATTTTATACGAACTAGAGGATTTTTATCAAGAGCTTCAATAATTATTTTATAACCATTACTCTGATTTGGCAACACAGTATCTGTATATCCATTCTGTACTGAATTACTTACAGAATTACTAATAAGAAATTTTTCAATAGCAAATTTATGTAAGAGATATGTGTCAAGAGCTTTAAGTATCATAAGTTTTATAGAAAGAGCCATAAATTCTTGACGATAAAGATCAAGAAGTTCTCTATGAAGATTATAATTTTTATTCCATATATACTGAATATATTCTTCGCTGTGGCATAACCAATCAGCCAACCTAAAAATTTAAATCGTTAGTAATTAATTTTTTCATTTGCTCATTACATTAGACACGTGAAAAAGTACGTGCATTATTAAACATCCAAAAACATATTTTGTTGCTTTCCTAATTACCTATTTATTTTGTATTGTAAATGTCTTTTTGAAAAACCAAAAATTTGACGATATTTTCATAAGAACCCAAGTTTCATGATTAAATTTACACTCTATTGGCTAAAGTTCTTTCGTGGCTATGGATGAAACTTGAAATAAGAGGCGAAATTAATATTCAGAAAGAAAAATCAGAAGAATTCGTCCAAGAATGTATTTTCGTAATATATTTTAACATATTAAATCAATTAGATGCGATAATATGTGAAAAACATCTTTGAGACTTTGAGCGAAAAGATGCGAATCATAGAAAGCGATCGCCAATAAATTTAGTGAAAAATATTGGCCTGCGGCACTAACAGCAACATATTGGTTGAGAAACAGATATTCCACGCGCGCCGACTCTGGTTGACGATGACAACTAACCAAATTAATAATCCGTCGTTCTGCTTTAAAAAATGCTTGAATCAAAGTTTGTCGGAAATATTAAAGGAAAGTTAATAATGAGGTCAAAAGCACGCAGGCCATTGGGTTGTATCTGTAATGATGGAAAAAAAAGATCTGTCCAATGCGTGCAAAGTGCGCACTTACCTTTGAATGACAAATGAAAGATTATCCCAATAGGTATTACATTAAATAACCTAACAACAAAAAAACAATTCACCTTACAATTGTGAATGTTTGGTTAGTAAGCAACAAATTAACTCTTTACTAACTGTTATAAAAATGTGGCAGACTCTCGAAGTTCCAAGGCAGAAGAGATTCTGCTTCTAACAAAATTGAAAGTTTATGTAATACAAATTGTTACCTCTTATAAACCACTACAATTAGAATATTGGTAAAAAGTTGTTATTTTCAGTGATGACTGCATTCTTGAACAAAAGTTATTTTGAAGTTATTAGTGTTTTATATTTAAATGTCAATAACATGGATTACTATTTCAAAGTCCTAACATTTTAGATCTTATAAATATCTAAAATATATTAATTGTAATTTACCTGACGCCACACTTGATATGTCGAATTTTATAAGCAGGCTGATCTTGCGCATTGGCCATATCATAATTTAAAGATATTTTTAACCAATCTGTAATTGTTTCGATAATAAAGTTTGTTTGATTGGCTAATTCTCGATCTTCGACACTCATTTTAGGTGTAATAAGAGATCTGACAACATTATGAACTTTCATTATATCAACAAATATTGGTGGTTCTCCAATCTATAATGAAAAAAATTACATAATTTATCTTAATATTTTAATTGCTAAAAAAATCTAAAAAGTAAAATTCTAAAACTTACTGTACAAATAAGTTTTTCGCACAAATGAACAAACTCTTCCTTGATTTCCGTGTTGTGCTTATTAAAATTATCCAGAACATATTTAGTTATGCTAGATTTCAAATAATCATCT
The DNA here is from genome assembly GCF_030347505.1 of Rhynchophorus ferrugineus. Taxonomy (NCBI): domain Eukaryota; kingdom Metazoa; phylum Arthropoda; class Insecta; order Coleoptera; family Curculionidae; genus Rhynchophorus; species Rhynchophorus ferrugineus. Next base: position 39,918,984 of record NW_027472582.1, read on the forward strand.
GCTATTCCTATAATAGTTTTCAAACCCTCTTCAAGTTCAATTGAATTATCCCTGATAACATATTTTTTAGATTTAGAATATTTTTTAAGCTCAGTCACTCCTGCATAAATAGTAGTTTTAGTTTGGTATAAAATTAATAAAACTTATCAAACCTGGTATAAATAGCCTAATTATGTCATCATTATTTGTATATGCTGAATAATCATAATCTGAATCCTGGTAGTGCTCACCATCATCAACTATGTCTTCATCACTCAATATTGGTTCAAATTCTTCTACATCCATATGAGTAATTTCTTCATTAATTGGTGATTTAACCTACATAAAAAAGTATAAAAACAATATGTTACACATAGTAAATACAATATGAAGATATTAAAGAATCATAAACATATTGGGTTAAAAGTCCACAGATATATATGATTGCTCGCCTCTTTTGAATTGTCTATTTCCTCTTGAACATTTTCATCCTTTTTTATTATCTCTTCTTCACGTACATTAATATCTGTATGCCCATTTGGAGATAAAATATCTTTACTCTGTTCAATATGTGGTGGAGAATGTGGTTTTTTTGGGCTCATTTGCATAGGTGGTGTCCGTGGCCTTTTCCTTTCTTCGCGATCATCCCGATACCTTCAACGGTAGATATTTTTATAAATCATAAGAATTAAAATATTTCAAACCTTTCAGATCTCCGGTATCCGTCATCATGTCTTCTATCTCTTGTCCTTTCTCTATCATGTGTTCTATCCCTGTCTCTTTCAGACTCTTGCCATTCATGATCTATTCGGTCTCGCTCAGTTCTAAAATACTAAATATAAATAATTGATAAACAGCAAAAAGAAAACAAATTGCCTATAATCTGTTCTTTCATGCTCTCGATCATACCCATCTCTTTCTCTTGCAACTTCATGATAGTCCTTAATAGGCCTATCCCGATCTCTGCTTTCAGAACGGGAGTATCGTCTATCCCTTCGTTCATGATCCCTATCCTTGTTGAAAATTGAGTTAAAATAGTATTTAAAAAGATTATCATATAATATACTTGATACATGTCTCTGTTTCTCTCTCTATCACTGTCTCTATTTCTTCCTTTGTCCCACTCAGTCTCTGGAGTGTGATGATAACTTCTAGGGTCTTTGGGAACATCGTTATAGTATTCAGAAAATTCTTGGTGTTGATATGACTCTGGCTGATTATATTGTTGATAGTTTGTTGCCGCTTGATTAGGATATTCTGAAATTAAGGTAAACATAAAACAGATTTTTTAAACTAAAACATACCTAATGGTTGCGTTGAAATATTATCTTGAGACTATTCAGCATCAACTGAAGAACCAGATATTATCTGTTGAGCATCAGCAATTGTATTAGGTGGATTTGGAAGTGCTGGATTAACTACAGGTTGAACAAGCTGCTCAGCAATATTATTTGTTAATGTACCATATACAGCTAATGTAATGGTGGTATACAGCCCTAAACAAACATTTCTTCATAACATACCTTGTAAAATGTATTTAATTTGCACCTTTTAAAACTAATCCATCAGTTGGTATTTTTCTCACTGAATCATCAGGAGTACATTCAAGATTAATTTTACCATTTTGATCATATTCAAATGCTCCTAATGTCTCAAATGTGCTAGCCCCAGGTTTACCTAAATCATTAACAAAAAATTCAATTTGAAACTGACTAGGATTTGTAGCTCCTAATCTAACTCCACCGGGAAAATCAGCTTGTACTCTAGCACCTAATGGTATTATTCGAACCTCAGTAACATACACTGGTTTAGGAAATTGTACCAAGTCTAAATTAATTTCCTAAAACATTCGTAATAACAAATTTAACTTAAAACTATATTTCAAGATGTTACCTCAGTATTATCATGGGCAAAAGTATCAAAGAATAAAAGTTCTACAATATTTTCAGTCATTCTCTAAGATATTTAACACCAATAATCCTTGTACATTTGGAAATCAGAATGATGATTCAATCAATATATACTATTAAATAAAACTTTTATTTGTTCGTAGGGTACGTAATAAACAACGAATATATACAAAAATTCTAGGTTAATTTCTGTTTTTGGCTATAAGTTTTTCTATAGCTATACAAATAGATCTATGGAATGCCAAAAATGTTAGTTTCCATGTCATTCTCCAGGTGTCACTTTTGAGTTTCAGATTTTACTGATAAAATAGTATTTTATAATACCGACGTTGGATTGGATTGTTTTCCTTGTGTCATTTTTGTCACCTTGTTCTTCTGTCTCAAAATGTCTGAAAAAACGGCGAAAGCAGAAAAAACTTTACCGGAAAAATCGGATATTAACAGTAAATTGGATGGCAATTTACCTAATCATGTTCAAAGCAAAAGGTAAAGAAAATATAACACGTTATAACTGATAGCTTAGTAGCCTATGAAAAATAATTATAGAAAAAAATAGATCAAAGGTGTAACCTTCATTTTTAAAACGAATTAAATTAACCCTAATCGATATTTTATTAGAAGTCTATATAAAGAGTAATTTTAGAATAATCAAGTCTGGATAATTCATACTAAAACACTTAGCATTTTATTTAAATGACTTTGCACAACTATTCTAACCTCATTTGTAGAATTAGTTTAAGATATGTTAATTTATTTCTAGTTAATTTAAAGTATGCCATTATTTAATATTGTTTATTTCATACTCTACCTAGTGCCAAAAAAAGACATCGCAATAAAAAGGGAAAAAATGAAGATAATCAGAATTTGAATAATGAGCAAAATTCAGATGAGTCTTTTGGTTTCTCTAATCCATTAAATACAATATCTATAAAAGATCTTAAAGCTGCAATGGAAGTATTTACATTATCTCAGAAACCAGCAAAAACTCCAGAGGAAGCCCTTAAAAAGTCCTATCAATTTTGGAGTACACAACCAGTTCCTAAAATGGGTATTTTGATCAACTATATAATTAGTATTATGTGTAATTTTTTTTTACTGTATAGATGAGAAGATTACTGTTAATGAAGCAATTGAGCCAGATAGATCAGTTAATGAAATTAGGGCTGAACCCTATTCGTTACCTGATGGATTTACTTGGGATACATTAAAACTTGATGAACCTTTAGTTTTAAAAGAACTGTACACCTTATTAAATGAAAATTATGTTGAAGATGACGATTCCATGTTCAGATTTGATTATCAACCTGAATTTTTAAAATGGTAATAATGTGTATATGTACAGGTATTCTTAATAAAGATAATAATTCCAGGGCTCTTCAGCCACCTGGATGGAAAAAAGAATGGCATTGTGGTGTTAGAGTAGTTAAAAGTGGTCGTTTAGTTGGTTTTATATCAGCAATTCCAGCAACTTTAAATATATATAAGAAGTAAGCAGATAAATCTAATATATTAATTTATATTTATATATTATTATGCTTAGGAGTCAAAAAATGGTGGAAATAAATTTCCTTTGCGTTCATAAAAAATTACGTTCAAAAAGAGTAGCTCCAGTTCTGATTAGAGAAATAACTAGACGTGTACATCTTACTGGTTTATTTCAAGCAGTGTATACAGCAGGAATTGTATTGCCAAAACCAGTTTCAACATGTACCTATTGGCATCGATCATTAAATCCAAAGAAATTAATAGAGGTTTGTATTTGTATTTATGTGAGACAGCTTAATTAATTTTTTATCAATTAATATTCTGTAGGTAAAATTTTCTCATTTATCTCGCAATATGACAATGCAAAGAACATTAAAACTCTACAAATTGCCTGAACATGCAAAAACCCCAGGTTTTAGAAAAATGAGACCAGGAGATATTGATGGTGCACATAAATTATTAATAGAGGTATAATCTTCAATAAATAAAAAAACAGGTTTAATCTTATTGATTTAATTTTTAGTATTTAAGTCGATTTGACTTAGCGCCATATTTCACCAAAGAGGACTTTATTCATTGGTTTGTACCACGTCCAAATATTATTGATAGTTTTGTGGTAGAAAATGGAGGAAACATTACAGATTTTGTCAGTTACTATACACTGCCAAGTAGTGTAATGCATCATCCAGTGCATAAAAGTTTGAAGGTATGAAATGCCTATTGTGTGTGTCCAATTTTAATAATATTTTATTTTAATTTAACACTAATATATTGTATTTTCATTTTAGGCCGCATATAGTTTTTATAATGTTAGTACAACAACTTCTTGGGTTGATCTCATGCAAGATGCTCTTATATCTGCTAAGCGATTGGGTTTTGATGTTTTTAATGCTTTGGACTTAATGGATAACTCTGAATTTCTTGAATCATTGAAATTTGGAATAGGAGATGGGAAGCTTCAATATTACCTTTATAATTGGAAGTGTCCATCTATGGGATGTAACAGAATTGGACTTGTCCTGCAGTAGACATTTGCACATCAAAATTGTATCAACAAAATTAGAATATTTTTGAAATTAATAATCTGAAATTTAGCTGAAAAAAAACAGTTGGTTGAATTATACTAATCTGTACTTTACTGACTATAGGTATTTATATTTGTCATAAATTGCCCCTGCATTATATGCATACATGTGTGTATAAAATGTGGTGCTGTAACATAATACTGAGTATGACTACAATATCACGAGATCTTTTTATAGCATGAAATAATTTATTATGAAACAATAAATTATTTGATGACTACTCTTACTTTATATTATATATATTTCTATACAGTTTTGTGGAACTTTATTACATAAAGCTAAATTTCAGATTATTCCCTTATTGACCTTATTTTAAAGTTAACTATATAACAGTTAATATTTGTTTTAATTAATGTCTCTAGTATAATATATATTCAACAAAAACCCAAAGACCACACCTTTTTTTCGAATCTAAAATATATAGAGTGCAAATTCTTTAATATATTATTCTTAGTAAGTGAAATGGTTTATTTAATTGTTTCTAATATTTCCGTTGATATTGGGGATGGGTATAAAAATGTATATTTGTTAATTATGATATACATTTCAATAGTATAAATAGTTTTAACATCAGTATAATTCTTGCATCAAATGTTATGTGTAATAAATCGACGTTGTGTTTTGTAATAGAATAAAATAGATCATAAAGGTATTAGGGAATAAAATATTCAAGCAGAAACACCAAACTACCTTATACAATAGAAAGTGTCTGTTATAAGCGCACTGTTGTGTGGAATTGGAAAATAACTTTATTATTTAAACATGTTCAGTTGTGTATCTTGTGAATAATAAATGTTAATTTTAAAACTATTATATATATACTATAATATTAATTATATGACTAAGCTAACCTCATCGTTTCTCTGTACCTACTTAATTGACGTTGAATAGCGTTATTCTAAAATGCTTAATAAATGAGAGGCCAAAGACAGCACAAAGTTCAATTTAATAGATATACATATATTTATTCTTAGTATCCTCATTTCTAGAAGTATTTTAACAAATGTATTATTCTTTGATTGAAAAAACTTTACTCTATGGTTATTGTTGCACTTAAATGGCAACAGAAACACATGTTAACTATTTCATAGAGGTTACGTATGTCTGGTGGTAGGATAGATAGGAATGTTCATTTAGTGGGTCGGTCGGTCGGAATATGTGGCTGTCGATCGGATTGTTTGTTCGAACACTCACTACGATTTTGCGGAAGGAATTTTCACGAGAACTGAAAACACTGGTAGCGCTGTTGAAATGATACTGTTACAAGGGGGTAGAGAAAAGAAAAGAGAGCGAAACCATGGCGCTTTCAGAGTTTGCCTGAAAAGTTTATTTTGGATTACCTGAAGCTTTTCCACTAGTTCCGGCCTGATAAACCGATACCAAGTTTTAGATCCATATAACATGACGGGTCTGATAAGTAGCTTGTAAAGCAAAACTTTAGTCATCGGGAACAATTTACTTTTTCTGCAGATGAGAGGGTTAAGCACTTGCGACACCGTAGCCTTTGGAGAGAGCCTTTTTAGATTTTAGATAAAAATAAATTATATATATATATATATATATATATATATAATACTGTATTATAAAATATATAAATTACATGATAATATTATAATATATATAATATAATAATAATAGATGAGTGTTACAAATGTTGTAGTAGGTCTGCGGTCTTTAGGCAATCAATCAGCAGGTTTATCTGCTCAGGTTTGGCCAATTGCTCCAATGTTCTCGGCATCTTCAGTTGTCTCCTCAGATCATCATACTTTTGACGCTAAGCTGAATCTGACATAGATCACACAAGGGTGGGCTCCGTCCCTTCAACAAATATTCATAAGTTAATTTACAGTACCCTATTTGTAGTCGTGCGAGGATGCGTGCCTTATGTCTACTGATATTATAATGTATGGGTTGATAGAAGATCCTCCTAATTTCCCTCAATTTGTTGTTTTTTTGTGAGAAGGTGCCAATCCAGTTGGGTCAACTGCCTATTGAGGTCCTTCATATAAACTTTGGCATCCGTTTTACTAAACAGATCGTTTAACCTGATTGACTCCTCTTCCCTACTTGCCAGGTGGTCGACTCTTTCATTACCGGATATTCCCTTATGAGAGAGGACCTAAAGGTATGTTATTCTTACAGCCCTATATTGTAGCTTTGTAGCTCTCTGATGTATGTGACCAGAGGGTGGGCTGTCCTTACCGATCTTAGGCTTTCTAGGGAACTCATATAATCCGATACTATTATTATCGATTCGCTGATAGGTGATTTTTCAGAGATGGAAGCCAAAGGTGACTCTCAAGTAGGCTAGACGTGTAAGTGGCACCCACAAAGTTCTTTCGTTTTGAACCATCTGTGTAGCTGACAAAATGGTTCGGATAGTTCTCTTTAATTATCTCTCTAAAAAGTCTTTTTATTGTAGAAGGACTAGCTGTTTCCTTATGCAGAGCCTTCATAGAGAGGTCTGTATGTATTTTTGAGAACTACCATGGTGGTATTGTAGTGATTCTACTGTTCGCATCTGGGATCGCAATCATTATTCGATTGCATATCCTCTGGAAAACTGATGAAGGGCTCAAGTGCCTCTTCTTTATATTGATCCAGTCTGTTTTCGGTGGGAAAAAGATAGGAAACTGGTTCAATTCTGGACGGAATTTGAGGGAACTTGCATAGTTTAGTAGCACAAGCTCTCGCCGTGACTCGAGTGATGAAATCTGTGCTTCACACTGTAAGATTTCAACTGTACTAGTGCGTAATGCTCCCAGTATGATTCTCATAGCGGCGTTTTGGACGGGATCCACGTTCTTCACGTATGAAGGGGGTGCGGTAATATAGCACTGGCTTCCATAGTCTAATTTGCTTCTGATCAGCGCCTGATAAGCCTATGTCTGCCAAACATTTATCCTTGATATAATTTGTGTGGGAGCCAATTGAGCCTATGATCAAATAGCAAGCCAAGGAAAATTCCTTGTTCACAAATGTGTTCTGGCTTATTTATCAGGTTCTTAACCTCCATCATTAGTGTTGCTATTCGCGAGCAGCTCCTCCGTCTACAGAAAGGAACACTCACGGATTTCTCTGCTGAGAACTTCAACCCATTACGTCCTGCCCACGTAGGCAATTCTGTAATAGGGATTGGCTATAGTTATGGTCTGTATGTTTGTGGTAAATAACCACGTCATCCGCATAGATTCGGGCTTTGATATAAGTGGGGATGACTTTGTTAATGGAGTTCATGGCAATAATGAATAGTAATGGGCTAATACATGAGCCCTCAGGTACACCGTTAGTTTGATAATATGTTGTTGATAGTACTCCATTAACCTTGACCCCAAAGTTTCTGTTAGCCATGAAGGAGGCAATGAAAAGGAACATTCCGCCCCCTATTTCCCAGTTAGATAGTTGTTTCAGGATGCTATCAATATTGATGGAGTCAAGGGCCTTTTCTAAATCAAGAAAAACCGCCGTTAAAGGCCTCACAAAGGTCCTCCTGAAACCCGATCAAGTGATCGAGTATAGAGTATCCTCTTATGAAGCCTTCCTGACGATTATTTAGTAGTCTCTGTTTTTCAATTATATATATCAGCCTATAGTAGATCATGCGCTCAAGTACTTTACATAGGTGGCTGGTTAGCGCGATGGGCCTGTATCTGGATACTGAATGCCGTGGTTTACCTGGCTTATATATAGGGACTAATAGCGACTGTTTCCACGACAAAGGCAGATGTCCCCTCATCCAAACTTCATTGTAGATATTAAGCAGATGGTAGTGTTGCGATTGGGTTAGATTTTTGATTAATGGGAAGCAAATGTTGTCTAGTCCGGATGATGTGTTTCTACCCCTGCTCATGGCCTTATTAAGCTCTTCATTTGTGAATGAAGTATTCAAAAAGTCATGTGCATTTTTGCTTGTCCCATCATTACTGTTGATCTCTTTCTCCTTATGTTTGTTTAGTATGGAATAATAGTGCGCTGTAAACATCTCAGTCATCTCACAGGGGTCTTCAATACGTCGACTTCCATCAACCATTACTGGTATTTTGGATTTTGGGGTGCCTTTTAGTATGCATATTTTCCTCCATATAGTATGGGATGAGGTTTGCGGGGTAAGGCTACTTGTAAATTTTCTCCAAGAGCTTAATCTTGCTTGCCGTATAGTTCTTCTCGAAATTGCCTTTAATCTTTTATAATTTTGGAAAAGTTCGGACGTTGAGTTTAATTTGAATCTATTAATGACCCTTTTCCTATCCTTTATCACCCTAGCACAGTCTTTATTCCACCACGGTACAGGTAATTTGTTTATTTTTGTGCCGTTGATGGGAGTGGATCTTCTAGCTGCATTGATAATGGAGTCTGTGAATTCTTTTACAACTGTGTCTGTATTTTCAGTGATTGGGGTGGTTTCAATCAGCGACCTGTATTGCTCCCAATCAATGCCTCTAATATTAAGTCGAATCGCTGTACGTGATATGCCAGATGAGTCAACCAGTGAATTCAACCAGAGTGGGAAAGTGATCGCTGTCATGCATATCAGCTATAGTTATCCATCTGGCCTGTCCAACCAATGAGGAAGAGCACAGGCTCAGGTCCAAGTGTGATAAAGTGCCTGACAAGGCCGATACAAATGTAGAAGATCCATCATTCATAAAACACGGACTGTGGCATTTAATCGAATTTGAAGTTTTCTCTGAGCGGCATGTACAGAATGAGAACTGGTGAAGAAAGCTATGTCATCCGCGTATTGGGCGGTTTCAACATTTTTCTTCATAAGACCGCGCAGAGCTTGTGCTTTTTCTTCATGGCGAAGTGAATTTCTGCGGCCAATCTAGTAGCCTGATGTGCACATGAATGTTTGGCTCTGAACCCGTGTTGTTCCTCCTGTATGATATGGTTCTGCTTAGTGAACCAGTTGAGTGCAAAAAGGATCGCTCTTTCATCAATCTTTAACATTGAACTAAGCAGGCTGATGGGCCTGTAGTCTGAAGGCGAAGAATCTGCTCCTTTTTTCTTTTTTTTTTTGGTCTGGTCTAAAACCAGGCGGTGGAATGCATGACGCATACCTGGTCGCGGAGACTTGCCTTGGAGTGACAAGTTGGACCGGTTTATGTGGGACTGCCTCTGGGCTTACCAATACACTAAACCGAAACCGCCTCACAGTTGACCCCTGTGGATCGCTACTGCTACTTTTTTTTGATACTTCATGAAGTCTGTAATTGTAGCAGTGAGAATTTCGATTCTTGATTGATTTTCTCCTTTAAGATCTTCGGAAGCCTTTTCGCTCTTTTCCGTCTGCTTGTTCAGGGCGTCTGTCTGTGCTTGAGCGAACATTTTCACTTCGGCTATCTGCTTTCGCAGGTCTTCATTCTGTTTTCTTAAATCTTCTATGAGCAAATCTCGGCTGTCTTCGGAAGATGGTCCATTAGAATTAGGAAAGCTGGGATAATGGTCAGGAGGCAACGTCGGCTCTGATGTACATGACGCCATTGCCTTGTCTGTAAATGCGCCTTTTCGGCGCTTACACGATCATATCAGCTATAGTTGTCCATCTGGCCTGTCCAACCAATGAGGAAGAGCATAGGCTCTGGTCCAAGTGTGATAAAGTGCCTGACAAGGCCGATACAAATGTAGAAGATCCATCATTCATAATACACGGGCTGTGGCATTTAATTGAATTTGAAGTTTTCTCTGAGCGGCATGTACAGAATGAGAACTGGTGAAGAAAGCTGTGTCATCCGCGTATTAGGCGGTTTCAACATTTTTCTTCATAAGACCGCGCAGAGCTTGTGCTTTTTCTTCATGGCGAAGTGAATTTCTGCGGCCAATCTAGTAGTCTGATGTGCACATGAATGTTTGGCTCTGAACCCGAGTTGTTTCTCTTGTATGATATGGTTCTGTTTAGTGAACCAGTTGAGTGCAAAAAGGATCGCTCTTTCATCAATCTTGGACATTGAACTAATCAGGCTCGGTCACGACCGTTCTCTTTGAGAGCTAGCACGGAACTGCCCCTTTTTTCGAAATCACGACTATGTGTGCATGTTTCGAAATTTTTGGGAAGTGTTACAGCCGCACGATGGAATTTATGATGTTGGTTAATTCCGAGAGCTGCTTGTGTGGGAGCTTTTTGAGTTGGAATACTGAAATTTCATCCTATCTAAGTGCCTTTTTGGGTTTAAGATTACTGATGATTTTTTGTAGAACCTTTGGTGAAACTAGATGGTTTTGGAGATAGTTTGAAGGCGCTACTTTCCCTAGATTGTGGGCCTCGCTGATGACTTTTTTGTTACGAGTGGCGCCACTTCCCTTTTTAAAAGGTAGGCATTCCATTTGTTTTTCGAACGATTCGGCCAAGAGATCGGCTTTTTTGCTGTCCGGGACTGCGAAGTTACCTGACCCTTCAGATTTCAGGTGGGAGATGTGTCTTTTTTGACTTTCCCAGAAAGCTTGTGCGATCTAACATCTGATCACACTCCAGTATTGTTAACACTGGGAGCGACAATCCTAAGAAAAGCAAAAAAGCCTAATTTTACCAACAAATATACTGACTGGGACAAATTCAGATTAATACTGCAGGAACAAATAAGTTTAAAAGTAGGACTTAAAACTATAGATGATCTAGAGCAACAAACCAAACATATAACTGAACAAATTCAGCTGCAAAAGATACTACCCCAATGGCAAGAGAGAAATCAAAATATGAAGTACTTTACCCCCTCGAAATTAGAGAAATGATAAAAGAAAGGCGAAAAGCTAGAAGAGTATGGCACAGAACCAGAAATGCTGCTCACAAAACTACTTTTAATAGAATTAGTAATCAGACGAATCAAAAGATCAAAGAATATAAACAGAATTGCTTTCAAAAGTATTGTAAATGAATTAAACCCACAAGCAGACAAAGATTATTCGCTATGGAAATCAACTCGAAGTTTTAAAAGACCAATTATTCGAGTACCGCCAATTAAAAATGATCGAAATGAATGGGTTCGACTTCGACAATGAAAAAGCTGAATTGTTCGCACTATACTTAGCTAACATATTTCGACCTAATGATATAGAATCTACCATGGATACATCTCCTGTTTCTCAACCCTATATAGATCTAAATCTAATTTCTCCACTGGAAGTTGGCACTGAAATTGATAACCTCAATCCTAAAAAGGCACCTGGTATAGATGACATTTCACCTGGATTATTGAAAGAACTGCCACGAAAAGCAATCATCATGTTGACATATATATTTAATGCCTGTTTAAGACTGAAGCATGTCCCGGAATGCTTTAAAGTTGCACAAATTATGCTCAAAATACCTGACAAACCTGCAGAACAAGTCGAATTTTACAGGCCTATTTCGCTACTACCTGCAATATCAAAGCTATTTGAGAAACTGATATTTAAACGTGTTAAACATTTGGTAACAATACCAGATTTCCAGTTTGGTTTTCGAAATCACCATTCAACAATCGATCAAGTGCACATAGTAACTGCGGCTATTGAAAGAGCGTTTGACGAAAATAAATACTACCCTGCAATATTCCTGGATGTCTCACAAGCTTTTGATCGGGTTTGGCATTTGGGATTAATCTGTAAAATGAGCAAATTGTTACCGCGTAACTATTGTCAATTGCTGGAGTCATATTTATTCGGAAGAAAATTTAGAGTATCGCACGAAATGGCGTTCTCGACATTTAAAAATATCTCGGCTGGAGCTCCAAGGTAACGTCTTAGGACCTCTCCTGTATCTGCTCTACACTGCTGACATTCCAAGAACAAAAGAAACACTTCTTGGAACCTTTGCTGACAACACAATTATTATGGCAAAAGATATATCTCTGCCTAGGGCAATAGAAAAATTACAAGTGGCAGTCAACGAAATCTACGAAACGAAAGAACTGGACGAAAGATTGGAAAATTCAACTTAATAGCTCAAAATCTATCCACGTTAATTTTGCATTGAGGCGAAATAATAAAAACTTAATTATATCACTCAATGGATGCCCGATTGCTCAAGCAGAATCAGCTAATTACCTTGGAATCCATCTTGACGGTAGATTAAATTGGAAGCATCACGTTAGACAAAAAGCAAAACATATTAGAACCAAAATAAAACGACTATATTGGTTAGTCGGAAGATACTCCCAACTTGAACTAAAATCAAAGAGGTTGATCTATAATATAATTATAAAGCCAATTTGGACCTATGGGGTGCAAATATGGGGTTGCACTAAAAATTCAAATCAACTAGTCATACAACGCTGTCAAAACAAGGTTCTTCGATTGATTACCAATGCCTATCGCTATGTAACCAATGAAGAACTGCACGATGACCTGGAAATCAAATGGATTTGCGAAGTTATCCAAGATTTCGCCTTGAAACACGAAAGAAGATTACTAAATCATACTAACGTGGAAGCAATACAACTGCTGGACAGCGCGCAGGATGTCAGGAGATTGAACTGAACAAAACCATACGAACTTATATAAAGTGTATACATTTAGTGTAAACTATAGTTATAAGTTAATAATTAATAAATAATTATAATTTTATAGTTGAGGAATACATACTGATGTATTTTCTCGCAGTCGTCTTGCTTGTTAATTAATCCAAGTACATAGGAAAAGTAAATAAGTGTAAATTAAAATTGTACTGAGCGTATCTAATAAAGATGTTAAAATAAAATAAAAATTTTCGTTGAAATTTAATTATTAGAAGCTCAATTGTAGCATAATGATAATATTTCCTATAAACACTATGTATTTTTGGGTAATATCAATACATTTTAATTAGTATGATACATACTGAGATTTTCAAAATAAACATTCAAAAAGCAGTTTTTCAAAGAACAGATTTTTTACCCTCAGATGAAAGAAATGTTACAAAGAGCAATAATATTCTTAACATAATTTTAAAGTTGTTATTACTTTAATTCAATATTGTCCAAAGTGACAGACCGTACAAATGTTTGAATAAATGAACATAAATAAAACCTAAAAATGTATAGTTTAGCTCAGTAAATTTAGAATATTTTGGGAATAATTCAAAATGGTAGTCCAATGTGATAATAATCTTGAAGGTAGTACTATTTATATTGAAAGTACAGTAACTGTATAGTTTATATTTTGTTACAAATATATAAAATAGCAAATGATAAAAATCAAATATTTTCTTCTTCTTCTCTTTCTTAAGTATCTTCACATTTCATTTGTCCAATTATCGATGAATTAATTAAATTAGTTAAATAATTGAGAATTAAACAAAACAAAAAGTTTTTATAACTTGAATTTTATCTAAGGTAAGCTGTTCCAAATTCTTTTAATATTGGTAATTTCCTGGAATGGAATATTATATAATTAATATAAAAAAGATAGCAGAACAATCTTCTTAAATCTAATGAATGTGCCAATTGTAGTTGTATGAATTTTGTATTCAGATATGGCTTGAGATTATTATCAGTTTAAAGGTTGTATCTTTGAAATATCTGATGCATGATTTTAACCTGAATTAACAACTTTGTGTTCGAGAAATCACGTACATTCGTCAATAATTCTCTAGGCATGGATATAATCACAAGTAAACGCTTACACTAGGTAAAATTTTGGAATTGTAAATTTAAAAATTGTAGTATATACATTCATTCTTCGTATATACATACATTCAATATAATTCGGTAACATTTATGATCGAAACGGAGGTAACATAACAATAACTTACAAAACTTTTGTTAAAAAGCAGTTAACTATTAAGAACATAGTGATGAAGAACAATAGTCATATGAAATCACACAAGTAAATAAGTAGATATATACAATTTAATTAAAAGGCAATAAGTATATATATATATATATATATATATATATATATATATATAATAATGTTGGATATATAAATAATTGGGTGGATGCGCCTACATGTCACGTCCACATGTATATATGTGTCGATATTAAAGTAGTTTCCTGTAAATTATAATGAACGCTACGACGCATGCTCCTATTAAAGCCACCCAGGCGGAATGGCTTTGACCGAGTTTCTTGTCGAAATAAATAGAGAGCGACTCTGGAATCCAGTATGTGGCGACCGCCACGACCCTTTAGGCCACCACCAATTCACCATCAACAACTACAAAGGTTGGCAACGCCGGTGGATTGGTACCATGCAAGTTCCAGGGTATAAAAGACCATCACGACGACGTCTCGCTCTCTTTCTTATTACCGTCCCCCTGTAACAGTACCACTTCCACAGCGCTACCGTACTTCCTTCACCTTAACCTAATATCCTGTCAATTATCCCATCGACCACATGTATCAATTAAAATTATCATATTATCAAGTTAAAATAAACAACTTTGATTCAACCAGTGTTTTTAGTTCCCGTGCAAATTCCTTCCAAAAATAGTAGTGAGTGTTCTGACAAATAATCGCAGCGGCAGTCACACATTTCGACCGATTGACCGACCCGACGAACATTCCTACAATTGGTGACCCCGACGTGATCAAAGTGCCTAACAGGTAAATCAACTCAACATAAGCCACTCGACAGGTGCTTGACACGTGCATGGAAGGATAGCACGAGGAACGGAACCCATCAACATCACGTGGTCGATGACATCCCACGAGACTAGCCTGATGGACGAAAACCACAGAAGCCCATCATGTATACCAGCAACACATGAGCACCCTCGCATCACGAAACGGGACACGTAACACATTTACAGGTACCTTCAAACAAAGCTAAACGCCTCAAGACGAACGACGTCCTGCTACAGCTCCGATGGCAGCTGATCCCGTAAAACTCCTCGCTCAGGTTGGGATCCCCATCTTATCAGCAGTCCCCGGGCGTTTGTTTGCGTGATTGCGGGTGCATTCCGGAACTTGCACCACATATAGGTACGTTCCATGGCTGTTCCACTAGGAGGGGAGTTATGTGGCGACCGCCACGACCCTTTAGGCCACCACCAATTCACCATCAACAACTACAAAGGTTGGCAACGCCAGTGGATTGGTACCATGCAAGTTCCAGGGTATAAAAGACCATCACGACGACGTCTCGCTCTCTTTCTTATCACCGTCCCCCTGTAACAGTACCACTTCCACAGCGCTACCGTACTTCCTTCACCTTAACCTAATATCCTGTCAATTATCCCATCGACCACATGTATCAATCGTAAGTTAAAATAAACAACTTTGATTCAACCAGTGTTTTTAGTTCCCGTGCAAATTCCTTCCAAAAATAGTAGTGAGTGTTCTGACAAATAATCGCAGCGGCAGTCACACATTCCGACCGATTGACCGACCCGACGAACATTCCTACAAGTATTTTAATTGCCCAAACACCTTCACCAAATCGATTGTACAAAATCGGTTCTAACAATTTATATTTTATAGATATATTTATTTTTCTATTATATTTATATTTTGTAGATAAATTTATACTAATTGTTATAGATTATATTTATATTTATCTATTTTTACAGATTATATTTATATTTATGTATTTTCAAATATATTTCTATTTAATTGAATTTTATTTAATAAATTTATTTCAGGAAAAAATGGTTTTTTGTTTGAATTTCATTGGTCCATTAAACATGACGTTAAGACTGTCACGTGCTAAACATTATTAATGAGACAATCAAATGTCTTCATAGTAAGATATTTTTCTTACAGGTGCCTATAATGGAGATTTAAATTGACCAATCAAATTACCTGAATGGCCTTTTATGGCGCCCTCTGGATGTTGGGCAAAGCAAAACTTTGCGCCAGAGTCCCCTATTGAGTTGCATCTATCGTATCAGCTGACGGCAAATGTGTATATCCCCCACTGTACTATTTTTCCCTATATGTAAATACTAATTTAACATGTCGGCAACGTAGCAGTCTATCTGACGTCATTTAAATTTATATATATATATATATATATATATATATATATATATATATATATATATATATATTTTTTTTTATCTGGGTTTATCTGGACTGGACCTACAGCTTAACTTGGGCCCGAATCACGGTGGTCCTCAGCATTAAGCAAACCTACCGACTGGCGAGTGATCAATTTATTAAATCATCCCAGAAGACATCCGGTCTTACCCAGCCTGATATTACTGGCGTGACTGCCATCGTTTCCCTTGTCGGATTTTATTAAACTCTTCTCGCATAAGAACAATCAAAAATTTTAAACAATCACAAACATAAATTTACACGTCCATGCCCTAGCAGGATTGGAACCCGCGGCTATCGCAACGGTAGGAGGACCGTCCTATCACCTTTACCACTGCGCCACCAAGCCGCCTTTTTAAAATTTTTAGTGAGTATTATTTATTTTTTGTCGTCGGTTCAATGTTTTGTTAAAAATATTTCATATTATATTATTTATATTATGTATATGAAATGTTTGTTATTATTTTTCTAATTTAACCGTTATTTAATAGTTGTATGAATAATATTAATGTTTATAGTCAAATTTACTATTAACCTAAGTTTTATTTTGTATATAAAAATATGATGTTAAAGGTAATTCCCATGATACTATAATCCGTAGAAAAATAGCAGAAACTGTTTTATGCTATTAATATATCAGGCATATAATAAAATATCAGCTAAAACACGAATATGTCACGTCTCGCTTTAAATATTCTTATTAAAACCCATTCATATAGTTCGATAAAATCTTTTTTCTTTTAGCCCTGTAATATAAATTTAGACTAATCAATCAAACACTACCACCTTTAATTACCAGATTTCAGTATCTCCTTCCAAAATTTAACCAAATTCTCTAATGTTATCTATCGAGATTTACTCTATGTTTATAGTACTGTTTCATTTAGTTTAACACTGTATTTTATGTGAATCATTCTCTGTTATGTGAAGAAATAAATGGGAGTTGGTACCATTCTCTTACTAGTTTATAATGAAAAACTGAAAAAACTGTCAAAAATCGTAACAAATGAATAGCGCCTATTTTTTCTTTAATTAGTCTTTAAAAATAAAAATTGGTAGTGATTCTAGTGTTATCTAAGACGTGATGGCCTAAGAAATTGTTTATGTACGAATCCGACACTGTTCTTTACTAGCAATTTCACATGATTTCTGATTAAAATTGGTCCATGTATATTTATTATTTCAATGTATTTTGGCTTGCATATGTTTACAAAAGTTCGACTATTGCGCAAAAGAGACCGCCTAACTCGTGCTTTGACAATAAACATCAGTTTCGGCCATATTGATTGACACAAGGTCAATTTATGTGTGTTATCTTATAGTGACTGAGTGGCATATTTATATTTATTATCTATCTTTATTATCTCATATAGTAGAAAATGAGTTTATCTCCATAAACAGTTTTTCCATAAAATTTAACATTAAAAAAAAATTAAAGTAAGTATAAATTTGACCACCACTTTCACCTATTGAATTTGACATTTCTATTGAATACATCCATCAAAAAATATTAAGTCTCCAGTACTTTGTTTCTGAATTCCATCTATTTTTATTATCTCTTACTTAGTAAATTTATCTAGATACTTATTTCGATTTGTATCTTTATGTCCTTTACGAATATATATATATATATATATATATATATATATATATATATATATATACATATATATATATATATATACATATATATATATATATATATATATATATATATATATATATATATACATATATATATATATATATATATATATATATATATATATATACATATACATATACATATACATATGCTAAATAGCTTTATCCTTGTCCCACTCTAATATGTAGTAAACATTTTTATTCAAAATATAATTTTACTAATTATTTAGCATATTCTATTTTGAAAAGATTATATATTTATTGTCAATCTAAAAAATTTTAATAATGATATATGTGTCTATTCAGAGTGAAATATAGATTTAAACAAACAAGGTAAACACATGAATTGCATTTTATTTGTTATGATTTTGATTTTGTGCCAAATCCGGCTTTGCCAAAAATTCAATACAATCAGTAACAGGGCAAGTTTTCCTTGCATTTGTAAAACTATGTTCTAAAACCTAAATTTTTATTGTTTATCATGTCTATAACCCCATTGTATATTTATTTTTTCTATTAATTACAGGAAAATGCACTCTGGTTATCTAATACATTATTTAATTTTCAATAAGCCTTTTCAAAGATATATATTGAACTTTAAACTTGTGTCACTGACCAGTAAATATTTTTCAATTAACTTTTCAATCTTTTTACTTTATTTTGGAAATGTCAACTGATTAAGAATAGAGCTATTTTTGTATTATTCTTTGTAAAATGGTACAGTTGAACTTAACATTTTAAATAGTTTATTTTGATATATTGGTTTTTATTTAGTGATGAGTATACAAATACCTTTACTAACCATTCATATTGACCATTCAACTTTTTATTTCAGAAAATGGACCCAACAGATCAGCCAAACTCAATATGTCACATACAATCTATTCACATGTATACTCTTCAGCCACATGATCCACAGAAAATTCCTCCTTTTATTTTATTAGATGGTGAAATGGTACTTCATATGGGCAGTTCAGTTGATGGGATTATAGTTATTACAAATTATAGACTATACATACAATGTGGAGAAAATCAATTTTATATTCCACTTGGATTAATTGAAATTGTTGAAATTAGAGAATTATTCTTTTTGCAGTTATTCTGTAAAGATGCAAGGACATATCGGTAAGTATATATATATGTATATATATATATATATATAGAGTTGTTATTTTGCTAGATGTACATTTGAAAATAATGAAAGTGCTCTTGAATGGTATGATAGAATATCTAAAGCTACAGAAATTAAACAAGGACAAATTCAACAAGTTTTTGCCTTTTATCATTGCATTTGGTCTAAAGAGAAAGGCGGTGCAGAGGTAGCGTTAAAAATAGAAAAACAAAGATGTTACACATTTGACAAGAATATATTTGAAAGTGAAGTAAGTATATGCAATACTGTTGCTTTTATATATTTGAATAATAGTTGCTTTGAAAAGTTACTATAAAAAATGTTTTTCTATATACTTTAGAAGTAATTTATCTTATATCCTAAATGTCATTTTATGGTATTTTTATGCTGTATATAATTGAACATATTAAAAATGTTTTTTAATTTTATATATGTTATTCTAATATTAATAACATTGATCTAGATGATTAGAATGCAGTTTCAAGGAGATTCATGGAGAATTAGCAAGGCTAATGAAAACTATAAATTATGTCCCACCTACCCACCTTATCTTTTAGTGCCCTCTTGCATTAATGATGAGATGTTAGAGAGTGTAGCGAAGTTTAGAAGTTCACGTAGAATACCTGCTGCTGTGTGGAGGTAAATAATATGACTTTATTATGTTAAATTTTTTGTATTTATTTAAATGAATGAAATCTTATGAACATCAACATATATTTTCCTAAATATTATTATAGGCATACAAAAAATGGAGCTATTATAGCAAGATGCAGCCAACCAGAAGTTGGTTGGCTTGGATGGAGATCAAGTGATGATGAAGATCTTTTAAAAGCTATATCTGAGGCATGTAATTTTGATAGAAATCCGCCTACAAATAGTTGTAGTGACAAAGATTCAGTTCTGTCGCATTCTCCTGGTTCATTACATTCTGATGAATCATTGCAGATAACTGGTGTAGTTGAAAAACATGAAAATAAGGTATATTTTATGATTTATTATTATATAAATTACTTATTTTTCCTTGAATTAGCTACTTATTATGGATGCAAGGTCATACACAACGGCTGTGGCTAATAGAGCTAGAGGAGGAGGATGTGAATATGATGAATATTATCCAAATTGTGAAATTACATTTATGAACTTGGCCAATATACATTCCATTAGAAAAAGCTTTCATGCACTCAGGCAACTATGCATGTCGTCGGCCGACCAACCCAAGTATGAATTATACATATATATGTAATGTATGTTTGTATTTGTATATTATATATGTTGCAGCTGGTACAGCCTTTTGGAAGGTACTCGTTGGCTGTTGCATATGTCAGGTCTTATTAAAGCGGCTGTAACATTAGCTACAGCAATAGAAAGAGATGGACGCCCGGTTTTGGTCCATTGTTCCGATGGCTGGGATAGAACACCTCAGATTGTAGCTTTGGGAGAGCTTTTATTAGATCCCTATTACCGTACAATGGATGGATTTAGGTTGTTTGTTTATTAATACATATTTACATATATACCTATTCTTTCTATTTTTTTAGAGTTTTAATTGAAAGAGAATGGTTGGCATTTGGTCATAAATTTGCAGATAGATGTGGCCATTCAGGTGGTAGCTATGATTTGAATGAAAGATGCCCTGTATTTCTTCAGGTAAATTTCTTCAGGTAAATTAATGTCTGCATACTGACTTTGAATGGTTATTCTATTACAGTGGTTAGACTGTATTCATCAACTTATGATACAATTTCCAGTGGCTTTTGAGTTTTCTCAAAATTATCTGGTAAAACTTGTTCAACATACATATTCGAACTTGTTTGGTACCTTTTTATGTAATACCCAAAACGAAAGAAGTGAAGTTGTGTTGGGGAGAACATTTTCAGCATGGGAATTTTTGAATTCACCATCATTTAAAAATCATCTCTACGCGCCACCGTCTGCTACTGGAACTAGCAAAGTGAGTTTAAATACGCTGTAGTATTGATGTAAATGTACTGTTACTATTATATTAAAGGTTCTATGGCCTAAAACAAACGTTCGTGAGCTTCACCTGTGGACCGAAGTGTATCTCGGATCAATGGAAGCAAATTTTACTCCAGGCGAAGGATCAGGAGGAGCTTGTCCAGGTCCTCCTGAGTTAAATGGTCATACCAGCATGCCTAAAACTCGTTCTTATGGAGACTTGAGGAATGCAGAAGTTTGTCATGAACATTATGGTGGCAGAAGAAGTAGTGATCCAAGCATAAATAGAGATCTGTAAGTAATTACAAATATTTTTACATTATTTTATATATTTATTGGGAGTACAAATAAGTCCACTCCATTTAATAAAATAAATTATATTATACCAGCAATTTATGTGTATTGGGAGATGGCCGTAGAGTTCTGTTATTGAGCTAACACAATTGTTTATTGAGTATTATAGGTTAATTCAATGCAGCAGTTTTCTTACTGGAAACAAACAACTTCAGAGCCTTGAAGATAAGTCTAGAGTAGCATAGATTTTTCTACGATTTCGGAATTCCTGCTAATTATTTTTGACAGCTCTATATTCTAAACAATTATGCACAAATTGTTCACACTACACTAGGATTTTCTACAGTTATCCGATATTAATTATAAATTCACATTAAGTTGTTTCCACTCTCAACGCCTTGTCTTAGTAATTATCAATATCGTATCATGATCTCACATTCCAAAAGTTTCATTCAGTCACGTGCCACTATTCAAGCCAATAACTAAACTGTTAAGTTCCAATCTATCTAATACATGTCCACGATTCCACCATTTGTCAATTTCTTCTTCTGTGAATTTAATTTATTCAGACTGAAGGTGTTATTGTAGACAATGCTTCTTTTTACATATTCACACAGTGTTTGCTTGTATGTTCTTCTGTACCTGCATGTCTCTTGTAGTAATTCTTTGCCACACCCCATATTGATTTGAATCGTTTTAATATGCCGTGATAGGGAGGAAGACAGTACTCTGTAGCTATATTGTTCAGGCATCCGTTCCACCGCGTTATTTCAGGCCCTTTTCTAAAAAGTTAATTACATAAAACGCAATTAAACATTTCATTTATATTTACCTTTGTCGATCCACCTGTTGGGATATTTTCCACCATTCTGCTATGATATGGTGCATTTTCTATAACAATAACTAATAGTTCCTCTAAGTTCTCTCAGTTTAACAGGTTAATTTTTCCATGGTTGTCACCTTGACCTTGAAAGAAAACAGTAACTCTGCTCTAGGAATAAAACCATTCATGTTTCTAGTAGGAAGAATGATATATCTGCAATGAATTATTATATATAAAATATTATGATTAACAAAACCTAAACCAAGTTCCAACATTTATCTTTTTTCATCAGCTTTTGTTGCCTTTACATACATTTTGATTAGCGTCTTGCCAAGAATGATGCACTGTCGAATAGATACACAAATCCAAATTAACAAATCTTCCGTATCAAAATCGTATTCTTTTAAAATAAATGCCTGGATGTTCCATTAGGCTTCTTTGTGGGCTATCTTTACATCATTTAAGTCCTGTTTTTTAACGGTGTATCAAGGGATGAAATTCATCCCTCAAAGAGCTGCATACTTCTTAAGTTTTTTGTAGATAGTTTTCATTAATAGTAACAGTTTTTTTAAATAATTGTATTAAATTATTTTTATGTCAAAAAATTATTTTTTTAGATTCGAATTTGATTTCGAATAGAGCTCTCTAACTCATTTTACTGACAAGAAAGGGCCCTACTATCATATTCCTGTTCGCATGGTTATGTTTTCACTTTATTGTTAATTTCTCCTATATAGTCGTGAACATTTACTGAAATTAAAAAAGAATAATAAAACGTTAGTTTGTTATTGGTAATCGAAAAATTAACAAATTATAATGAAGCTGATGCGACAAATTGAGGTTATAAATTTATATTAATCCCAGTAAGTATCTATTAATATACTGTATATATTACTGGAACAAAATTAATTCGAAAACAACTAAAACTAAACTATGCATGAAAACTATAGCCCGTTCAATAAATTAGTGAACTAACGTTATCTGAATTGATGACGTCAAAATGTCGCAATGTTGCCCCATCAATTCTGAGTTTTAGTTTATTTTGGCTTTGACATACAACAATATTCTAATTTAAATAAAATAATGAAACCAAAATACTATTGTCAAATACAATTTATTTTAAAAGAGCATAAATGTATGTATATTCTTGTATCCTTCGTTGCTGTTTCCTTGTCAAGTCATTTTGATATCATTGTATTTTTATTTCTTCTGTTACTACCTGTGTACACTGTCTTGGATAAAATTAATCACTGAATTATTCCTAATGCATTTACCATATCTACAAAACAGTTAGTATTCATCCTCTCCTCATACATTCTAACTTAATGCTCATGTATAATTCTGAACAATTACACACATATCTATGCAAATAAATCATTCACACTCTACAATACAACTTCCTACAATTATCGTATATTAATTATATATTTCCTATTCAAGTTTTTTTGTACATACGTCATCAAGGTGTTCCAGGTATTGCCTGTCGCAATTTCTAAATTCGTTTTAGAATCTGACAATATTTTGCTTCTCATTCTTTTCCAGTTAAAAAAGATACAGTGCTGTCTGATTAGTTCGAACACGTAAACGATGAGTCTGTCAAAGTCGTCCGATTGTCAGACGTATGCAAAATTCTTGCAAAAAATGCAAAAAAGCAATAGTGATAATAGAGTATAACTCTAACCTATAGTCCACTCAAAGTTTATTTGTATATGCGTTATAGAAATTTGTGACGTCAAAACGTCGCAATGTTGCCATCAACTCTGAGTTTTAGTTCAGTTTGACTTTGACATATAACAAAACTCTAATCTATATAAAATAATTAAACAAAAATACTGTTATCAAATATAATTTATTTTAACATTGTAGTACAACTCATGCATATACACAGGTATAATAGTTGGTAGGGTTAGAATTGTTTTATTATATTTACATTGAACTCTTTTCCACACCACCCATGAGGTAGAAGTTCTATGCGCTTTTTTATGTAGTGGTATCCCCACTGAATTCTGCCTAATGCATTTACCATATCTACAAAATAGTTAGTATTCATCCTCTCTTCATACATTATAACCTAATGCTCATGTTTAATTCCGAACAATTACAATCATATCTGTGCACACAAATCTTTCACGCCCTACAATATCATTTTCTACAGTTATATTCTACTAATTATGTGCATACCTTTAGTTGTTTCCACTCCCATCACTCTGTCTCTGGAATTTCAGCATTATCATATATCCTATCAAGTTTGCTTTAGTCACTTCCACTTTCCGAGTCACTGTCGAAGTCAATCGTTGAACTGTTAATTTCCAATCTGTCTAAAATATGTTCACGATCCACCATTTATCAATTACTTCTCGAGTTCATCCAAACCGAGGGTGTTATGGTTGACAATGCTTCCTTCCACATATCCCTAAACAGTTCTTGATGGAATATCCTTCGAGACCAGATGTCTATTATAATAAGTCTTTGCTACCCGTCATATCAACCCACAACAATTTGAAATAGTTCAGTTTTTAGCATAGTCTCTTCAAAACTCTATTCATGTTTTGAAAGCCATTCCATCACTATAGCCTTTGTTAATGTTGTTGTGCTAGGATATGTCCAAAATAATAACTGATGATTCTTCCAGATTTTTTAGCAATTGATTTTCAAACCATAACTTATTCTTATTCCCTGCATGAATATATCTGCAATTAATTATTAATAAATATGATCAACAAAACCTAATCAAATGCTATTGTAACTTTTACCTTTTTCCATCAATTTTTGTTATCTTTACACTTTTTTTTGTGACTGTCTTGCCAAGAGTGCTGCAATGAACCATTTTAAAATATCCAAGTTTCATCAAGTTACATAAATTCAAATAATTTATCTTCCTTGATTATATTGTACGCCTTTAAAAACTGAATTATTTTTAAGGCAATGTCTGGAAGTGTCATTAGACCTTGCATTCCTCAAAAAACTGCATGTCCCTAACTCTTTTATGTATACTTTCCAGACTAACAATTTTCTTTGAAATAATTTTTTTTTATCTTGTTTATGTCGATAAAATAGTTTGTGTACTCACTGTTCTTATACATTTCGTATATTTGATCTTGAATAGAGCCAATATCAAGATGGTCAAGTTTCGTTACCCACTTCAAGACGGGTTTTCTTGGTTGAATCTAACGCATAGTTCTTCATTTTGTAAGCGATGTTATTCACAGTGGCGACACTAATATTTAGCGCAGCAGCAACACGCTGAAAACATTTTCAATAAAATTGCAGCAACTATCCGTAAGCCGCAATCAATTTGTAATCCTAAAAGTGTTCCGGTTTATAACCTTTTGTAATTATAACTAATATTTCGAATAATTTTGGGTACGTCTGACAACCGGACTTTTACAGGCTAATTCGTTTACATGTTCGAACTAATCAGACAGCATTGTGCCTTTTTTTAACTAGAATAAAATGAGAAGGCAAGCAATACAATAAACATATTGATGACGCATATACAAATAAACTTTGAATAGACTATATAAAATATGGTGGCTGTATAATTAACTGTAGTTTTTAGATGTACTATAATGTTAAAGTAAATTATATTTAATAACATTTTTGTTGAATTATTTTATTTAGATTAGAATTTTGTTGTATGTCAAAACCAAACTGAACTAAAACTCAGAGTTAATGCGGCAACCTTTAATTACCTCACCTTTAATTATTTCAACTGTCACCACTCTGTCTTGAAAATTATCAGCATTGAGTCATAATCCCACATTCAGAAAGTTTAATTCAAGAAATAACTAAGCTGTTAATTTCCAAACCATCTAACATTTGATTCCACCAGTGGTCAATTCTTCTTCAATGTGTCTGATCGAGTTCATCCGAACCGAAGGGGTTATTAACCATTCCAGTTGCCAGTGTGAAGAACAATATATCTGCAATGAATTATTAATTAACGTTGTGACTAATAAAACCTAATCAATTATTATTCCAACATTTAATTTTTTCGATCAACTTTTGTTGTCGTAACACTATTTTTATTATCATCTTGCCATGAGTGACCATTGGATATATTGGGTCCCATTCTCAAACATTCACGTCTCATCTAAATACACATATTGAAATAATAAGTCTTCCTTGATTTTATTATATTTTTGAAAATTGTTTTGTTTTAGAAGCAATTCCTGGAAGTTTCATTAGACCTCTTTGTGAGTTATCTTTACACCTTTTAAATCCTATATTACTTAACAGTTTATAAAAGGATGCTCTGTATCCCTCAAAGAGCTGCATATCTCTAAGCTTTCTAATGGATACATTTCAGATTAACAAAATTTCCCCCGAAATTTTTTTTTTTTTTTTATTATTACTCTTCGTGAGTCCACAATCTGCCCTATTGGCAATAAGTATTTCTTCTGTTTATATTATATATACATGGCATGTAGAAAATCACTTCATTAAGCAATCTTCTGTATAAAATATTATCTTAATTAATTAGTCTTATTCTAATGCTTATTCTAAACTCTACATATGTCCAGTAATCAGATCAGATGGTGTTAAACGTTTTAGTCTACGCACTTCACTATCACGTCGCATATTTAGCTGATTAGCGAGTACATTGGGATGCACTGACACTCTTTCGAAGTACTTCACACAAACACGTTGGATTACACTCGTTATAGGTTCTAGAGGAATATCGCGTTGTATCACTTTATTTGAAATATAGTACGGAGCATCAACAATGGCACGCAACACCTTATTTTGGAACCGTTGAATGATGGATATATTGGATTTCCTAGCGGTACCCCATAGTTGAATTCCATATGTCCAAATGGGCTTGAGTATAGACTCATACAGCAATACCTTGTTATCTAATGATAACTTGGATTTGCGCCCAATGAGCCAATACATTTGATATAATTTTAGTCCTAGTTGTTTCCGTTTAGAGAGTATGTGCTTCTTCCAGGTTAGGCGTCGATCTAAATGCATACCAAGATATTTAACATGGTCTGCTTGGGGGAGTTGGCGATGATTGATATTTACTGGTGGACATGTTCTTCTACGCAGGGTAAACGTTATATGCGTGGATTTTGATTCATTGGCTTTAATGCGCCAGGTCCTCAACCATAATTGTATTTGCTCCAGGTGGGTCTGTAGGTTTATTGATGCTGTGACTGGATCTTCATGGGATGCTAAGATTGCTGTATCGTCTGCATATGTTGCCACAGTAGTTATTTTTGTGGTGGGCAGATCAGCCGTATACAGAAGATACAGTACTGGACCCAGTACACTACCTTGCGGAACTCCTGAATATATGGGATTTAATTCGGTATGTTCATCGCCTTGATTTACAATAAAATGTCTGTCAATGAGATACGATTTTAGTAGCTGATAGTCCGGATGAGGGAGAAGTTTCTTTAGTTTAACCTGCAAGCCCGTATGCCATACTTTGTCAAAAGCCTGAGATATGTCTAGGAAAGCAGCCGAACAATATCTTTTGGCATTTAGGTCAGCGTTTATTTGGTTTACAAGTCTATGCACTTGTTCTATAGTCCCATGCTTATTGCGAAAGCCAAACTGATGTTCTGGAATAATTTTTCTTTTTTCTATTATATAGTTTAGTTTTTTTATGTATAACTTCTCGAAAACTTTCGAGATTATTGGTAATAAACTTATAGGTCGGTAGGAGGTCACATCTTCTGGTATTTTTCCTGGTTTAAGTATCATTAATATTTTAGCTACTTTCCAGATACTAGGGAAGTAATTAATTCGTAGCATAGCATTAAATATATATGTTAATAGTTTTATAGCCTTTTCTGATAGTTCTTTTAAAATTTTGCCAGTAATTAAGTCATAACCAGGAGCTTTTTTAATATTAATCTCTCTCATTATTGTATGTTTAACTTTTTTGACCGTTAATTTCTCGTGCGGTAAATCCATTTGAAATGGCGAATCTAGAAAGCTAGTAATTTTATTTTCGTCATCTTTATGTAGCTGAGACTGGAAAGGTTTAAAAACATTTTTTAAGTGTTTTGAGAAAATGTCGGCCTTCTCTTTATTGCTTCTCGCCCAATTATTTTCGCTTGTTTTAATAGGTGGGTTATGCTGCTGGGATCTCCTAAGCTTTTTTGTTGCTTTCCACAACGAATAGTCTGTAGCCTCAGTTGATGTCAAGTTTTCTAGGTATTCTTGAATGCCTTGGTTCTGTTCGATTTGGATTAGATCTCTCAGCTCTTTTATGGCCCTATTAAATTTTCTTTTATTCTCTTCAGTCCTTTGCTGTTGCCAATTTCGTCGTAACCTTCTTTTTTCTGCTATCTTTTTCTGTATTGTACATGATATATGTGTATTTTTTCTTGGAAATGTTTCAATGTTGGGAGTCGCGGAATATGCTGCCTCCTGTATATTTTTTGTAAGATTTATTGCTGCTATTTCTATATCCATTTCAGTTTGTAACGGTAAGTTTAGAGAGATATTTTGGTCTAAGTTTTCTCTAAATGAGGGCCAGTTAGTTCTATTATTGCACAGAGAAGGGGGTTTATCTTTGATGGTAATTTTTGAAGAAATTGTTACTATTATTGGTGAATGATCAGAAGACAGGTCGAAACATGATTCTGCCTGACACTTTTTTGGATCAATATTTTTTGTAATACAGAAATCTATTGTATCTGGTTTTTTATTTCTGTCTGAAGGCCAATATGTTGGTTCACCAGTAGAGATATGTTGTAAGTTATCTATCCTTATGGCTTTGAGCAGTTCTCTACCTTTTGAGGTTATTATTCTTGAACCCCACATTAAATGTTTTGCATTATAATCTCCTCCTGCTATAAATCTATTACCTAGCGTACGGAAGAATTCTTGAAATTGTTCTGCCTTGTTGTTATGTTTGGGTGGGCAATAAATCGCAGAAATTGTTAATGGTCCATGGGCTTCCTCTATGGTTATACTGGTGGCTTGCAGGTAGTCTTTGCGGAATTTTTCTTTTTCGAAATGCTTTATATCATCTCGAATTATTATGGCTGTACCTCCATGTGCTTTATCATCAGGGTGATTTGTATGATAAAGCTTATATTTAGGAACTTTCAAATAATTTTTGTCCGTAAAGTGTGTTTCGGAAACCATCATAACGTCAATATTTTGTTCAATTACGAACATTTTTAGTTCCCTGGCATGTTGTTGGAGCCCATTGGCATTCCAGACGGCGATTTTGTAGCTATTGGTTTCAGGCATTAGGCAAGTTTGCTTACGACGGTTGTGAGTAGACCAAGCATCGTACTCATTTGATCCATTAGTTTGGCCATCATATTTTCTAATCTTGAGATGTTGCTAGTTTCAGTAGGTTGAGATATTGTCTCTCGTTTTTGTGCTGAACCATTTTCAACTATTTGGGCATAAGTTATGTCTGGTTGACTTGTTCTGGTGGGTAGTGGTAGATTGGTAGTAGTGGATTGTTTTTGTTGATGCCTTTTTTCCCTTAAGGCAGGATAGAGTTTCTGCTGTAGTTGCTTGTGAACTGCGCAACCCTTGTAGTTCGCTGGATGATTTCCGTTACAGTTGACACATTTCACTTTTTCATCGCGAACTTTACGAGTACAATCTCCTGTCTTATGTTCTCCTGCACATTTTACGCATCTATATGATTTGCGACAGTAAGTCTTTGTGTGCCCGTGCGCTTGACACCTTGTGCATTGTGGTATAATTCTTTTTATATGTGGTGGTTCGCATTTAATAATATTATTTTCCAATTTGGTGATTTCATACACCGCCTTATTGTTTCCATTAGGTTTTATGTCTATATAAAACATAGGCAGAGGTTTTTTTGTCGTGTGATGTCGTATATTGTGAATATTTACGACCTCGTGGCCTTTTTCAGCTAGTGCTACCTTGATGGTGTTAAAGTCCGTCCCGTGATGTAATCCTTTTAATACGAATTTAAATGTTCTCTCGGATTTTGGCCTGAATGTATGGTATTGGGTGTTTCTTTCATCTAATTCTTTTATAAGAACTTTAAAGTGATCCGCTTCGAACAATTGGATTTTAATTGTTTCATAGCTCACTGTTTTAATTGTGTAGTTCGTAGTAATGGTTTTTAATAAATCATGGATGTTTTTTATTATTCCTACCTTATAGACTGTTATTGGTGGTGGTTTGGGAACAACTTTTTCAGGGCTTGGTTGTATGTTCTCTTCAATTTCTTCCGACAGGTTGCTAAAACTGTTTTTTGTCTCTATCGGTTTCTGCAACCAATAGTCACTGATTCTTGTTTGTTTCCTCGCGATTTCTTCTTCTGGACTTCTCAATCGTTTTTTGTTAACGACTGTAGTCCATTCTGATGGTGGAGTTTGCGTTATTGCTGTTTGTTCTAATCTTATATCAAAGTGTGCAGGTGATTTGGTTGAATCGCTATTGTTTGCCATTTTTTAATTTTTAATATTTTATTTAATTTACTTCCAGAGGATAAAAAAAATAAAATAAATACATTGTTTATTTCACGCACTTCATTTTTCACTTACGTTATTTTAGCACTAGTTTTTTACTATAAATACAATAAATGAATTTCAAAAGGACTGTTGTAAAATAAGATGAAATTATTTTAAACACTAATAAAAATGAGATGCAGTCCTTTTGTCTGGTCACGTAAACACGTATTCACTACACTTTAGGTCCACTGAGAGACGGATAGCCGCATCTGTTATGCGTTTTTAACACTCAATTAAATAACCGTAATAAAATACTGGGTTTTTTTAAAGAAAGGTATCTTTTTATAGCTTGGACCGTATTGAAAATACGTCTTCACCCTACGAAGGTTGGAACTGAACTCCCCCCGAAATAATTACCTTAAATTATGTTTATATTGAAAACACTACTCACTGTTTTTATACATTTCATATATTTGATCTCCGATAGAGCTAACATCAAGCTGATCTTGATTCGTCACCCCCTTCGTATAAAAACGGTCTCCTTTGGGTTAATCCAACGTTATATTTCAAATTTTTCTAAGATATTCCAGGGACCGCGTCAATACTTACATTAAGTGCAGCTGCAACACGCTAAAAATATTTTTAATAAAAATCACAGCAAATTAATATTTAAGGGTAAAATTGCTTACCACTCTAACGAATTTTACCGGCTTGGTGGCGCAGTGGTAAAGGCGACAGGGCGGTCTTCCTACTGTTGCGATAATCGCAGGTTCGAATCCTGCTGTGACATGGTCGTAAAATTTATGTTTATGATTGGGAATCTGTTCTGTCTGGCTTCGGCACTTTCAATCAGATAATAATAAGCCGAAATTTATAATAACAAGCAAAGCGTTAAAACAACGTTTGTCGGTTTATAACCTGTAGTTATTATAATTAATATTTTGAAGAATTTTACAGATGTTTGACAAGCGGACGACTTTTATAGACTGATTAGGTTAGATGTTCAAACTGATCAGGCAGCATTCTATCTCCTTTTAGGTAGATTATAAAATGAGTAGAAAAATATTGTCGACTCTAAAACGAATTTACAATTTGCGGCAGACAAAGCATTAAACATATTGATGACTATATTGTTCACCGTTATTTTGAATAGATTTATATATTCTATATGTGACAATAGTAACAAAATTACCAGGATTGAGTTATCTCAAAGTCTACAATTATGCCATTAGGCAGATAATGTATAATGTATCATATATGCCATATCCTGGTTCCTGTTGTTTATTATTAAATAATATGATATGTGAGCATGTAAATTTGATATGAATATATAAGAGATATATAAGTATAAGGTGATACTATTGCTGACAATATCGTATATGTTGGAGTAGTATATAGCTGAGAAATAAATTTACAAGAGAAGAATCCAGATATACGAGAATATCCAAAATACTATGTATTTGACATCAATCGTATTTAACATCAACGTTGTTAACCGACTTCAAAAAAGGAGGAGGTTCTATGTTCAACTGTGTATTTTTTATGTATATTCACCGATTTATCCGTCAATTGTGGACCGCTTTTCAAAATTATTTTTTTATTCGAAAGAGTGCAGTTCTGAGGAGGTCCCATTGGAACCAAATTAAGATCTGATGGTGGAATCCGGGAAATCAAGGGAAATCTTCAAATTTCAAGAGCACGTACAATGTTTTCACATATTTTCTTGTCTAAAATTCTAAATTTGTGTATAATGTTATTGCTGAGATGGAAGACACAACTTCTCAACGGTTAGGAGTTAGTTGTATACTTTGAGTTGTATACTTTGAAGTTACTTAGTTTTTTTTTCTGGTCTAAAACCAGGCGGTGGAATGCATGATGCATATCTGATTGCGGAGACTTGTCATGGAGTAACAAGATGGACCGGGTTGTGTGGGACTGCATCTGGGCTTACCAATACACTAAACGGAAACCGCCTCACAGTTGACCCCTGTGAGTCGCTATTGCTACTGCATTAAATTTGGGGATATGGCATTCGCTAATCGGTAATCCTTATTCGGTCTGAGGACCCGGAGGAAAAACAGACTGAAACTAACTAGAGATTCGCGAACTTGAGTTAAGACATGGCTGGATGCGGTCGTATGGGGCAAAAGTTATGACTGCAGCGACGGATGAGGTCGTTTCAGCCTGGAAAAGGGGAGGTTAACGGTGACGTTTGTGGAAGGATTGAGATACGAAGTGCTTGATTTCTGACTTTAAGATTCTCCTGAGGAGCTTATTTTGGAAAACTTGAAGCCGTTTCACCTGGTTGTGTGTAACAAACTTGAGGTAGACATTACATCCGTAGAGGAGTAAGGACCGAATTAACATCTTGTAAAATAAGAATTTGATGGAGATGAGAAGTCTGCTAGAAGGGCAAATCAGAGAAGATAGCAGGTTTGCTATCCCCGAACCTTTCTGGATTTGGGAATGCGAACCGTACATCGGTCACGAAACACGCACAATGCATAACGTTTTTTATGGAAAATGATGGCCTGGGTTTTCAGGGAGATGATTTACAACCTTCAGAATTTCAACCACTTGACCGCATGATCGAGCTGCTTCTGCAAACGTTCTTGACTGGTAACCTCGAGCCTGGAGGCCATGAAGAAAGCAGTGTCGTCCGCCTAAAACGAGACGTCAATTTGCTCTTTTCTCGACAGATCTGAAATCAAGCCAAGAGGTTTAATGCCAGAATCGATTTGTTTTCGATTGGAAAGTGTTTTCCTGATCGTGACCTGGAAAGATCTGTCTGGTGGATAGGATTTGATGAGAGCGGTTAGGTCTTCTGGGAAGCGTAACTGCACGTATTTTGCGATCAAACCGTCGTACCAGACCTTGTCGAAAGCTTTGGTTAGGGTCAGGAGGATTGCTCCAAGTTTTTTAGGTTGGTCAAGAGCGTAATGGATGTGTGCGGCCAAGCGGGTGGCCTGATGGTCGGATGAATCAAGAGGTTTAATAAGCCAGAATCGATTTGTTTTCGATTGGAAAGTGTTTTCTTGATCTTGACCTGGAAAGATCTGTCTGGTGGATAGGATTTGATGAGAGCGGTTAGGTCTTATGGGAGGCGTAACTGCACGTATTTTGCGATCAAACCGTCGTGCCAGACCTTTTCGAAAGCTTTGGTTAGGGTCAGAAGGATTGCTCCAAGTTTTTTAGGTTGGTCAAGAGCGTAATGGATGTATGCGGCCAAGCGGGTGGCCTGATGGTCGGATGAATGGTGATTGCGAAAGCCGAATTATTCGTCAGGAATGATGTTGAAAGAGTTGGGAACGTAGAGTATTACCCTCTCGGCAAGCTTCGAGAAGGCATGACCCTGTAGTCTGATGGAGATGATTTTGTTCCTTTCTTGCCATAACCGCTATATGTGCCTGTTTCCAAGACGCCGGGAAATGTTACAGCTTCATGTTGGAGTTAATTATGTTTGCCAGTTCCGCGAGCTGCCTATGTGGGAGCTTTTTTAATTGGGTAATCGATATTCGGTCGAAACCCGGAGATTTTTTGGTTTGAAGTTTTCCGATCTTAGTCTGTAGAGACTTTGGTGACACGAGATGGTTGACAAGAAAGGCTGGGGTGACTGGCCTTTTAATGTAGTTGGATTCGTTGATAACAGTGTCGTTATCTTTAGGTTTGATGTTTTCTGCGGGAGGGAGGCATTTCATATGGGCCTCGTAGGTCTCTGCGAGGAGCTCGACTTTTTCTTGGTCAGCGACTGCGAAATTTCCTGTAACTGCTGACTTCAGGAGGGGATGACATTATGCGTCTTCCCCACGAGGCATCTAGAAACACGTCAGAAAGAAGGGGGACCGTCCAGTATTTGGTCCGCGAGAAATGAGTTCCATTTCATCGCTCGCCAGGTTGAGACAACCTCCCTGTTCCCCTTGCATGCTCTGTTCGTCTGCCTAGTGTCTGTAGCATCGAGGGTGAATCGTGCTAATCTGCAGAGACCATTTTTTATGCGAATTTTACGTTTAATAGAATTGGGAACGTTGTTTCCCCATGGTTGGTGTTGTGATGAAATTTCTTAGGTCTTTTTCTTGAATATTGTGAGTGGAACTTGAGTGGTGGCGCAGTTCCCGAGTTTGAGAAAGAGCGGACGATGGTCAGAGTCTAGTTCGCCAAGGACAGGAACTTCGGAAGGGCGATTTACGTCTTGAAGAATATCGTCTTGAATAAGAGATCGAGGACTCTTGTTGTGCCTTGAGAAGCTGAGCTGGAGTGATGCGTGAGTTCATCTGACAGGACAAGACCAGTTCTGCATTTAGATCTACGATGGCGTTCGCTCTGGAGCTCCCCCAGGTGGGATGGTGGGCGTTAAAGTCGCCACCTATTATTTTTGGTATTCTATATAGTTGAATGCAGAAGATTTCTTATGCAGTGATGTAATCACGAAGGGACGTTCTTGAGTATCAATTTTAATGGAGGTTGTTTCGAAGTTGTTTGCTGATAACGAGGGTATGAGCTCATGTTTGACTCCTTTTTTGACGAGAATGGCGGTTCCATCGCCTCGACCCGGGGTTCTGTCGTTTTTGTAGATAAAGAAGTGTTTTAAAGAGAGACGATACGAAGGTTTCAGGAAATTTCCCTGGATAAGGGCGATGTCGATATCGTAGAATGTCGTGACGTTTTCCAAATCTGCTTGCTTCCTGCGTAAGCTGTTTGCATTAGATGTCATCAGTACAAGAAATGTTGTCGGCAATGCGAGCGGGAGTGCCCGAAAAGGTGGCAAGTTGAAGCACTGCACTGGCTGGCCGTTTCCCCTCTGGATCTCGGCCTTCACCGTGATGATACCGAGTTTGGTTATGTAGACGATCTGTCGCTCTTCGCGAGGGACAACTTTGCACGAATTTGAGATGGAAGCCTTAATTGAAGAGAAGTTCACGTACCTCGTCAATGGAGAGTGATTCTGGAGTTGAGTTTTCTTTTAAGTTGGAAAACAGTCACGGAAGTGGTTGGCACTGTTTTTGTTGTGGAGGTTAAAATTTGGTTAGTGACTTGGCTACTTACCTGCGCAGGCTGGGTTGATCTGGTGGTGATTTGTTTCGGTGATGGCTGACCATCCTAGTAATCAGCTTGGTTTGCACTAGTCTGGTGGCGAATTTCGTTATAGAAGGCTGTACGTTAGTCTCTCGATTGGATGGATTGGGCGGCTGGCTTGGGTTTTGGTTTGGTTTGGAAGCAGTTGCCTGTTTCATCCTGTTGGCTGCCTTCGGCAGCTGTCTTTGCTGAGGTGGGATGATGGGCCTTTTTTCCACCAAGGTGAAGCCATCATCTGAGTCTTCAGTTTCATCCGACTGTTGTGCGCGTTTAGCTGGTGTCATCTGGGTGTCTGTGACAGCGGCAGTCTTCATTTCCATGACTTCTTTTTGAGATGATCTCATGAAATCTGTTACGATGGCGGTGAGGATTTTTCCAGCTTTTCTGTCTGTTTATGCAGGGCGTCGGTGTGTGCTTGGGCAAATATTTCCATTTCGGATATCGCAAAGTATATCTATTTGATTTCGAGGTCATCCTGCAGCTTTTCGTTGGTTATGTAGCGATAAGCATTGGCTGCGTTGGATTACTTGTTGGTTTAATGTTTTAACCCGTAGGTCCAACTTGGCTTTATGTTTGACTGATAAGCCAATCTCTTTAATTTTAGGTCAAATTGAGAGTATCTTCCGGCTCATCAGTACAGTTGCTTGACTTGTATCCATCAAGTGATATAATTAGGTTTTTGTGATTTCGCCGCAACGCAAAATTACCATGGACAGATCTGGAGCTTTTAAGCTGTATTTGCCAGTCTCTAGTCCACTTTAGATATTATTGAATGCTACTTGTGCTTACCGAAATAGGTTTAACTGTTGAGATGTCCCTTCATGCGACTACTTCACCTAAACTCTACTTCTACTTCGACTCATTTTCTTTTGGAAAGATATAATTTTAGCAGTCAATAATTCCGCGTTAGCAACGTGCTCATTTTGTAGATTAATCCCAATACCCGGTCAAAAGCTTGTGAGACGTCCAGAAATATTACAGGTCAGTATTTCTTTTCTTTGAATGCCTTTTCAACTACCGCTATTCTCTGTGCACTTGATCGATTGTCGAGTGGTTATTTCGAAACCCAAACTGGAAATTGCTATTTTTATAAATAGCCTATTATGTTTTAACAGTATTTTCTCAAATAAGTTTTATATCGTAGGTAGCGGCGAAGTAGGTCTGTAAGATCCAACTTCTTCTGTCAGTTTATCAGGTTTTTTAAGCATAATTATTTCAGCAACCTTAAAATATTCTGATGAAATATGATCAAGACCAGAAGCCTTTTTAGGACTGAGGTTGTTGTCAATTTCTGTGGCAACTTTCATTGAAACAGGATTTGTATCTATTGTAGATTCTATATCATTCAATTGGAACAGGTTAGCCAAATGTTCTGCGAATAATTCAGCTCTTCCATCGTTGCGTCGAACCCATTAATTTCGATCATTTTTAAGGGGCGGTACTATAATAATTGGTCTTTTAAATCTCCGAGTTGCTTTCCATATCAAGTAATCTTGGCTATCGGGCTTAATTCACAACGGCTAAATAACTTTAAGAAAGTTAAGTAAACACCGAAAAAACAATATGGCCGCGACTCGTCCTAATTGAATAACTCTATAACACGTGCGTATATGCTGTGTGTAGTATAGTTTAACCGATAGCATATGCAAACATTATTATTTTAAATGGTTTCATTATATATTCTTTTATTTTTCTAGGAAACTTTTGCCGCATGATCCATCTTCAGCAGTTATGCCATCTAATCATAAAAATAGTAATACGTTAAATAGAGGTTCAGATGTTGTACCAGATTTTTTACCAAGCGATCTTGAAGATAATCCTGTTGACTGTAATCAAGACTGCATTTTTAACACGCACATACATCCAACACCCAACCTTACTGATGATCAAATAGATGGTTTAGATTTTGTTGCTAATAATTGTCGGCGAGTTGAAAATGACAGTAGTGGATCCGAAGATGATGCACCGACATTTCACACAAATAGTACATTGACCTCTGAGATCCAGGTAAAAGCGGATTTTGGTCCTGAACCAAAGACAGGAGAGGCTGACGTGAAGACTGATCGAAGTATTTCGAAAGCAGAGGGAATATTGGAAAACAATAATAATTCAAATCGTAGCGATATAAGTAGTGCTAGTTCTCGGAGTATACACAGGGAACAGATTGAACAATTGTTGGATCTACAGAAATCAGTTGAAACGAGTACAGATACTTTAGTGTCAGAAAAATTAGTTAGTAGGTATGGTAAATCACTGAATTTATTTAGTGTTTGAAACCATTTTCATTCGTATAGAATTAAGATATTGCTTAATATTTGTACAAAAAGTATTATTTAATATGCTAGATACTTAATTTAGTATGACTTAATTTTTACAAATTTTTCAGTAATTTTATTTTCGTTTTAT
Source organism: Rhynchophorus ferrugineus (assembly GCF_030347505.1). Taxonomy (NCBI): domain Eukaryota; kingdom Metazoa; phylum Arthropoda; class Insecta; order Coleoptera; family Curculionidae; genus Rhynchophorus; species Rhynchophorus ferrugineus. The sequence continues at coordinate 39,957,109 of NW_027472582.1, forward strand.
AGCGTTTTGAACCGTTTTTGCGTTAAGGCGTGGTGTATTGACCAGAACAAATGATAGAGGTTGTTTGCTTCTTTGCCCAGCAGTTAACAGGTTATATTTGATCAATACATGTAGAATTCCGCTAATTTTTTGATTTTCTCCATTTGATACAAACATTCGGAAATAGTTATTTGGGTGAGCTCTAGTTTGCAGCAGTTTGCCGGTTGAGCTTTCATCCAGAGGTTCAATTCCGCATATTTTTGATTCTGATTTCGTACAAGACGCGCTAAAACCGAAATTGCCACTTTTTGTCGCTACTTCTTAATATCTATATCCATAATTGCAGGTAAATCTTGTTACTGTGATCTTGTTCCTTGTTGTGATAAGACACAACTTTGTCATCGAGAACACTACTAATTGCAAAATCGTTTATACCGTCATGTAACCCATGTACATTTTTTGTTTGGGATTACGAAATCTTGCGTAATGAAAAACGAAAATTGCGAAAATACCTATATTACAAATATATATATGCAAAATCCAAAAAAAATGCAAAAGTTAAGTCATAAACCTAGTATATAGAGGTTAGGATAGGAAATGTAAATTTTGCATACTTGAAAATTCAGTAAGTTTTTATGTTATATTGTATATATATTGCATAATATTTTTAGTTCATCTCCAAGAGAATATAACGGTTTTGAAAAAATCCAGAACCCAAATGAATCTATAGAAAAGGCTCAGTGTAAAGTATGTTCTCAAAATATAAGGATTTTCAAGGATAATTGTAGGTAAGTGTAAGGTGTAACCATTATTAGTGCACTTTTAACATTGCCATTTTAAACTGGACCATTTTTAGTTCTAATTTTAACACAGCTTCCATTTTAAATGGAAGAAATATTTATAATCATGACCATATTCATGTATATAGAGAGCGACCCAATCTTTGTCAATTAGGAGAAGATGGCCTAATGGTTCTTAAATCACCCGTTCAGGAGAGATTGGATCAGATATTAGAAGCTCATAAAGTAAGTGTTTTGAATTAACAAAGACAAATTCTGTATTTTTGTATTTTCTAGTGGAAAGTGGAATTGTTGGAAAAAGAACTGCATGCCTCTAGGCAAATCTTAATAAAACAAGCTTGCCATAAGTGCCACATTATCGATAGTGAAAAACAGGATGATAGCGTAAGTGTTACAATGGAAACGGGATTATTTATTCAAAGCAGTTTAAGTTAAATTATTAGAAAAATATTATAATTAAATTAAAGATAATATAGAATATGGCAGATATATATTTATGTTCTGTATAGAAATAAGTTTCCTTCATTATGAAGAAGCCATCATTAATAGTGCCTATTTCGAAATTCGAGGTTTGTCAGTTACATGAGTTTTGAAAGTTGTGTGGATCGACCCAGAGTCGTTTTCATGATTTTGAAGGAAGATATTTGTCGTACGGTCGGCCGTTTTTTTGTAGCATTTTTCAATTTTCCTTGATTGTTATAAATTTCTATCAAACACAGTCCCAGGATGGCAATTTCTAGCTATTGAAGCTTTTCATTATTTATTTGCGTTCGCATATGCAGTGCGAACGTTTTTTGTGATTTTTATCAGAATATTATATATATTTGTAAAGATATATAAAGTTATATTTTATACTGTTGTTTTTTATTTCCCTCCAATAAGCAGAATAAAAAAAACACATGGAAACTTATTTATGTACCTAACAACATAGTAGGGTTTATGATCATTTTAACCTTTTATTATAATGCATAGGTTCTTAGTCGAATTCTAGTATTTAGTTTTAATCAGAAAAAATATTTTCTATGTATTAATACTATTGATATATTAAAACTGCTTTGTTTAAATATAATTGGTTATATGTACTAAATATATTAATGAAAGTTGCTCCATGAGTTGCTCTTCTTATAGATAATTATTTTTGTTTAGTGTAGTAGTTCAGTTACATCATCTTCAAGTAGGAGTTCATATTCTTCAAAACGTTCGCATCGAATTTTCATCCCCAGCCGAGCCGTAAGATCTAATTTTTTTTTCCCATCAACTAAAACGACAGCTTTTGGGTTTTAGGATTTTACTAATTCGTGTCGGCTTATATATTTTGACATTCTACTAATATGAAGTGTCATTTCTTTTTACGTAGTGCAGTAACTTATAAATGGTGCATGTTTGTAACTCCACATAAAATTTATATTCGAGAAAGAATGTAATTGTTAAATGTTGGTGGTCTGGAAGATTTTTGTCGTACCTACAAAGTGACAATATTTTCTGTCAAATTGCCATCGATGGTAGATATCCCAAAGAGTATGTTTTATAACAAAATCGTTTCAATTTAAAGTAAAAATTAATTCTATACAAACTAAATAATAAATCATGTAGTTGCCTTTTTCATTACAGAAATGTTGTTTATTTTGTTATCATTTAGCGTTGTTTAATGAGAGTGAGTTTTGTTTTACTGTTACTCCATAATTATTTATATTTATTATTATTAGTTAGTAATATTTTAATATATCATATATTAAAAAGCCAATAGTCTATTATTATTTCTGATTTAAAACATAATTCAAATATTTTTAATATACTCACTATGTTTCATTAAAAATTTAAATTGTACCTGTACAAAAAGAAATTTTTATTTTTATTCAGAACTTATTTACGTTATTTCTCCTTGATTTTATTATTGAATAAAAGTAGGAATAATGGAAAAAATGGGAAAGAGAGTAGCTTATTTAATAAGATATTTGTTACCTACTTTAGACGACACTCAACCTTATTTTCTATGTATTATACAAACAAGGAGATTCTACTTTTATACGTTTTCCAGTGTTCTGTAGTGGAATCGATAAATAGTGCAAGTGAAGGTCAAGCCTCGGGGGGCGAATCTCTTCGATCAGATTTATCTTGGGTAGAAGTAAAAGATGGCATATTAGCAGAATGTCAAGGTACGTTATGGGTACCTGATCATGCGGTGAGCAGATGTACAGGATGTGGAATTGAATTTTGGTTAGGAAAACGACGGCATCACTGCAGGTAATAATAATAAATAAATTTCTTACTTTTAATATTAGGGCCGACTTTCACTGTTATTTGTTGCAATAAATATGTAGATTAATAAAAAATTTTGACAGTCTAAATTTCATACTCAGTTGAATTATTATTTATTATGGTTATTACTTATTTATTGCTTGAATGAAAATTAAATTTAGAAGGTTAGATACAAAAAGTTAAGTAAAACCAAGTATTATTTTGTTTTGTATTCTGAATTTATTGTTTCAGGAAATGCGGCAAGATTTTCTGCGCAGATTGCTCCGAACACGCAACTCCGTTACCATCAGAACAGTTATATAATCCCGTTCGTGTGTGCAGTGGTTGCTACTCAGAATTAAGGCGGTCAGACCGTCCTTCTCCACCCAGTCATACCACCGAATCCCCCCCTGATCGGTGTAAACGTTTACCACAGGGTCCGCAAAGCAGTCAGCGCATCAACACTGAAATAACCGCCTCCAGCAATTAAAGCTTTTGATTATTGAGTTATGACCGTATAGGCGGACGTGCACTTGTGATTTTGAGTATTGAAGATGGTGTACCACCGAGAACATCATAGACTACAAGTATTATCAATAGAATTAGTGCACGGAAGTCGTTTGCTTGAGGGATTATTCACGAAATTTAAATAGATGTTACAAATGCAAAATTATCAAGGAAATAATTTAGTTTGCACTTAATAAATACATTTTTATGTTTTATGTGGGTGATGTTTTTTGTTTCAAGTCATAATTTATTATAGATATCTATATGGCTGTTAATTTTAAGTTATCTCAATTTACGAAATTAACACTTTATTTTATCAACATGTTTGAAAGTCCGTCCCCTATATACAATAATAGATTATAAGTAATCCAACTGAAATAATTATCTTTTCACATAATAAAATAGTGTATTCCAATATAGATTCTACAGTAATACAATCAGTTACTTCAATAGCGGAGTTATATATAATTTTGTAATATCGAGTTATTACACTTTATTGTAATATTGTCAAATGATTATTTAGCATTCATTATTCTGTTACTACAATATATTTATTTACGATGATTTGAATTTAAAAAAATCACCCAAAGCAATTTTTTACTAATTATTGTTTTAATGGCTTTGGCAAAATTGGCTACTAATATATACTGTATAGGCAAAACCATACTCTTCAGAGGTAAATAGGAAAACTTTAGGAATGGTTTAAAGTATACAAAAACTACACAAATCAGTTTTGGTGGATATGTGCCTTTATATGTAAGGAAACAAAATAAAAAGGGAAATTACAATAAACTTACATTTATATCTGAAAGATTGGTTACCAAAATGATTGTTGTATAAATATGGTTTATTATATTGTGAAAATATTAATTATTTTATAAACAGAAACAGCCCTCAGCAAAACATGTACACTGTGATTGAATGAGATTTTGAATAAAATCTAAAAAAATTATACATTATTTTTAATAATTAATTTGCAAATAAACTTTACGAATTTGTTTTATTATTATCAATAAAAACATAATATGTACAATTACCAATCTGATTATGTATATATATATATATATATATATATATATATATATATATATATATATATACATATATAATATATATATATATAGTTTGATTTTTAAAAGAACTTTTGATATGTTGATGACGTTGAGTTCAGCTTGTGTAACCCAAAGATTACACAAGCTGAACATGACATTGACATCAACGCATCAAAAGTTCTTTTAAAAATCAAACGCGGATGAAAGTCCATTGTAATATACCATTTGTAATTTGTAGATTGGTTGTAATATAAAGGAAGGATGGAAAATACAAAAATACTGTATCCAACACAGTGCTGTTTTTTTAAAATCTTATAACAGTTCCTTCAGCAGTTGTACATTTAAAAAAGGCTTATTAGATATGTTTTAATGAAAACCTTTCGCATTATTAGATCGTTTAGTTACTTTGTAAAAAATATCGGACAATATTTTATAATTATAGAATAGGCCCAATGGAAAGTGCGAAAGGATTTATCAAAAGCTATTCAATGATATGAATTTGTTTTATTTTTTTAGCAAATAAAAAAATAACAGTACACTTTGTTAACATCTAATTAGTGCATTTAAAATTTAAGCTATTCATAGGGTTATAATAATGATTGTACTTTATTTTAGTTGCAAAATAAAAAATATCTTTAATTAATGCGTAGTTTATTTAATCTCCTTAAACACATTTACTTGTTGAAAAATGTTTAGCAATATGTACATTATAAATAAACTTTCAAAAAGTCTTCACTAAATTCTAAAATTAAGCTTATCTAAAGTTGTCACTTTTTAGTGGATAATTTTTATTAGAAATACTTGTAAATTTGATTAAAAGAGGTACAATTATATAAATGCTAATATCAGTATTTCCTCATAAAAATAAATTTTAAAAATTGAATGATTACTTTTAGATTATATGTATGAATATGGTAAATATAAATAATAACACTTAAATAGTAGTCTATTCTTTAAAATAGTAACAACTGTTCAATGTTGTTAATTGAGCAGAAATATGTTATATTTTTATTTCTAGCTTTTTCTCTCTTCTGGTTCATTATTAGGTGACATCCATGATAATCTCTCTTCATAAAATTTTATAACAACTTGTGGACATTTAATTTGCTTGCTTAGCTGGCACTAAATCAGCTTCATCTGTACCAACCCATTTCATTAAAAACATAAGAGGACCTAAAAATAAGTTAGTTTGAATTATTGACGTATTTTTCATTTTGATTTTGAAGAAATACCTGATGTATCAGTAGCGCCAATAATTTTTTCAGGTTCTAAACCCCTATCAAAACCATGTGACTTTTTATCGTCTAATTTAAATTTTTTACTGCTTTTGGAATCAAGAGTTGGAGTACCTGTGCTTTTCCTTTTCTTACTTCGTTCAGCTTCTTTTGCTGCTCTATCTGCTTCAAAGGCCTTAATAAGACTAGGACAATCCAAATTACCTGAAAGAAATAGTTTTACATAAAATAATAACTACTATTTAATATAAAATCTATTGTTGGGTAATTTTTGTATATTACTTTCAGGCTCCCAGGTATTATCCTTATCATCATAACCTATCCATTTCAATAAATATTCCTTTACTCCACTTTTTATGCGACAATCAATTATTTTTTCCACAACATACTCTTCTGCAGGTTCATCTGGTTCAGAACTAGAAGAAGTCTTCTTTGAGGTCATATTTTTCAATTTGTTTACAATATTCAATCACTCTTCAGATTTAAAATCGCGGGAAAATCAATATAACCTTAAATTGGAGGTGTATGGTGGATTTTTAAATATATAGTAAAATGCTCATGCTATTTATAATAAAAATGCAATTATACTTCATAAATGATTTATTTCATAAAACTAGAAAATTTTGTTAAAATAATATATAACACATACATATCTTATTCGGTCCGCTGAAATTAATTCATTCTCTAGGTATGTCAATCTAGTGAAATTGCAGTAATAATTGTAAATACATGTTAATGAGCTCACATAATAAAATAGCAATGATTTTTAGAAATAATTATTTTCAATTTAAAAAGTTCCTGTTAATATAATTTTCCTTATGCATTAAATACTACAAGAATAGCAACATTTTCATATATAAATAAGATATTACACTATTACAAAATTGCTTTATTACCTTTCATATAAAAAAAAACTTTGGAGTACCAATCTATCCAAATAACACTAAATTAAAAATCCTTAGAAAAATAACTACACGGTACTTAAGAAACAGCTGGAACGTTAATTTTCCTTATTTTCATTGGTATTTTGTATTGGTGGGTGCCACCGAAGTCTACCTTCATAAAATTTTATAACTACTTGAGGACATTTTATGTTTGCCTGTTTAGCCGGTACTAGATCTGCTTCATCTGTACCATGCCATTTCATTAAAAACATTAATTGTCCTAAAACAAAATAAAATAAATGTTTAACAATAACTATACGGGAACTTCTTACCTGGACTATCAGTAGCTCCAATAATTGTATCGGGTTCAAGGCCTCTATCAAATCCTACACACTTTTTCTCATCTGCTTTCTTTTTTTTTGGTAATTTGCTATCATTTTCTTGAGTGGTTGAGTTCTGTCTCTTTCTTGATTCATTTTCTTTTTGTTTTTTTGCCTTTTTGGCTTCGTAAGCTGCTATTAACCCAGGACAGTCTAAATTTTCTTCTGGCTCCCAAGTATTATCTTTATCGTCATAACCAATCCATTTCAGATAGTATTCTTTCACACCATGTTCATTAATTCTACTGTCTATAATTTTTTCAACAACATACTCTTCTGGAGCGGTAGGTTCTGTTGGTGTTGGAGTTGGACTGCTTCTCTTACTCATAATTGCTAAACAATACAAATGCGATTTATTTTTATTCAGTTTGAATATACTTCATTCGTATTTTGGAAATGGATTTTATTTAATAACTTATTTGTTTGGTTTAACCCACCTTAAATATAAAGTTTTCATGCAAATACGAGAGTAACAAAAGCTTTCTCAAGTCAAGCTGCTGATAGTGGTTTAACACGCTTCCTAGAGATGGCACTTATCTGAATGGAATTTGTATAACTGATTTTTTTCTAGGCTAGGAAGGTATTCTACCAACAAATTATTATTTAAAAATTTAGAAATGCAACATTATTTAATCTAATTATTTAATTTTTAAATCGTATAATGTTATTATACATGATTATTATTGTTATTTTATTATGCAATTCTTTCATATAAATTAATTATTTATAATTATAATATAAACATTTTTGGTAGATAGCGGTCACTGTTATATCTTGACTTTATAGTCGATTTTTAATAGCGTTGGGAACTATCGACTGGAAACGACTATAGACTATTTAGTGATTGACTACTCTTGACTATCAACTGCTTCTTTAGCTATTTTTGGTTCGACTGATTTTATTATTTTTTACTATCGACTGTTTCAAACTGTACTTTTAGTTACTTTCGATCTAACTCTCTCGATTATTATTCAATTATCAAAAGTTCTTTCGTAAGATCTTAAAAACTAAATTTAAATTTGAAAGGTTCCATAAATTATACCGATTCCAAACGATTTGAAAAGTTGAAAATTTGAAAGTCTTTACAGTAGCAGTTGCTAAATTTTGTAAACAATATTAACGGTAAACAGTATTCATACTAAATATTTCTAATAAATTAATTTTCTGATAGAAAAACTCTTCTTTAACATACAACAATTTATTTCCATGGGCATTAAAAATAAAGAAGAAATACGTATAATGATATATCCCTGTAACTTATCGTACGGTTGGAACAAATATGCCCACAGAATACAGAAATAGAAGACTCTATATCCTATGAAATATGCCCATTCTAATAAAATATAACAGTCCTTAGTTTTTGAACTATCGACTGTTTCGACTATTTTCAGTCGATAGTTCCCAACGTTAATTTATAATAAAATTAAGTTGGTAACACAATACAAAGGATTATGAAAGATTTTTACAATATTTTGTGGTTGGGAATATAGAAAAAGTTGGCAAGTTCTTTTATGAAAAGACGCTTGTCTCTAGCTGCACGGAGTAGATATTTAAACACCTAAAATGACAAAACAAGGTGGAGTTATAGCTTTTGTTAAAGGGCTGTACTATGACGAATTTAAGTGGTACGCCTGAATATTATAACTAAGTAAGGTTAAGTGAAGTTTTTTTTTTGCGTAGGGCTTTAGTAAAAAGCATTGGAATATTCGCTCTTGGTATAAGAATAGCTCAAGAATGTCAGGGAATTGAACTAGTGCCGTCCCAGGTTTAAGAGATATATATATTATTATTTAATTGTAAATTGCATATGTAGTTTAAATTAAAGTGTTTTATCAATATGGAAAAAGGTGTTTTTGTTAAAACATTAATTATTTCATTTGCTTTAAATTGCTGTCTTTGTGATCGCATATCCCCAAATTTTGTTTATATTTTAACCGACGACCAAGACTTGATGCTAAATGGCTTGGTAAGTTTTTTTGTGCAATTGAACTTATCACCATTATGACTGTTTTAGATGTCCATGAAAAAATCTTTAAGCCTTATAGCTGATAGGGGGAAATTTTTCTTGAATGCGGTAAGGATGTATTTCTAAATAGTTGGTTTAATTTTTTTATTATCCAGTAAACATGTAGTTTTGATCTTATTTTTTGTTTCTAAAAAAATTTCTAAAGGTTTCTTTTTTAAACATGTTTATGACGAAAAGTGCAACATAATTAGCTACAAATTTTAATTATCATGTATTAACATGATTAGGTTAATATTTATGCAGTATGCTTTTTGCAGTTTGTAAATACACCACTTTGTTGTCCAAGCCGAAGTACAATCTTAACTGGGAAGTTTGCTCATAATTTAGGGGTTGTCAATAACTCAGTATCAGGAAATTGCAACAGTGAACAATGGCAAATAAATCATGAGCCTTATTCTATAGCAGCTCTCCTTCAAAGTCATGCCAATTACACTACATTTTATGCTGGAAAATATTTAAATCAGGTAGGTGGTATATTTACTTAGATCAAATATTTCTTAATTTTTAAATATTTCATGTTTCAGTATGGATCAAAATTTTCAGGTGGTACTAGTCATGTACCCAAAGGGTATGATTGGTGGATTGGTCTAAAAGGGAATTCAAAATATTACAATTACACGTTATCAGTAAATGGTACTGCTGTCAAAATACATAATCTTTATTTAACTGATTTGCTGGTAAGTATCATATAATGAGGAGGATTAAAGTAACTTTTTCTTGAATATATCCTCTAAATGTATTATCTTAGCATATTCATTATTTGTTCTAGAAGCAATTGTTTATATCTGAAAATTATTTTAGTATCTCTATACTTGAATTTGTGCAATTTTTGAAATTCTCCTATCTTTACATCATACTGAGTGCATTTAAGCTTCAACAAACTGTGGCATTAACACTAAATATTAAGGACTATATAGGCTATTGTGCATTATCATAAGGTCACAATAATTCTTTAAGTTTTTTTGACTTTTTTCCATACTATACTTGATAATACATATAAAAGTACTGAGATCACAACTGATTTTTTATCAATATGATATGTTAATCTTTAATAAATTAATAATTTCAACTGGATTTGATGTCTATTTTAAAATTAAACAAGAAAATTAATAGGCATGATGGCAGTAACAAAGAATTACTGAAACTTGTGATTGATATTTGACCACAATTTATTAAGTTAATCATGTTTCTCTCATAACTTAGTAAGGGAATACTATAAAAATGATGCATTACTGAAACTAGTTTTTACAGTAAAACTTTTACAACATAAGATCAGCAATGTATATTATTATTACATTACATTCAATTACTACACCAGTGAATGTTATAACAAAGTATTATAAGTTAGTTTTCTGTATATATATATAAAAATATATATAAATATATACTCTGTTTTAACATAAAAACATATTATGTTATATATATATATGTACAGTCGAACATAGAGCCTCCGCCTTTTTTGAAGTCGATTAACAATTTCGAAATTGTTATTAATTGTTAATAAGGAAGTCAAATAGGTAAATTATTTTTTACTATTTAGAGTTGTATGTATATTAAAGGAATGTACTTACAATTAATCAATTAACTATTGATTTTTCAAAATTTACATCTATAAAGTAATAATTACTGGTTGCTTGGTTTGGGCGTATTTTATTTTATTAGAATTTATTTGTAGCGCCTATTATATGAACACTTTAGATTTAAAAAATAAAATTTAAGTGTGCCAATTTTAAGGCCGCCACGTGCCCCAGTTTTCCTCAAAAAGGGGGACAAATTTGTCGCTAAGCCGATTAATATATAGAAGAGAGGATATATAGGTTAAAATAATTACTTGTGTTTAGATTACAAGTGCCATTATATTTATACCAAAGTTCCCATCAAAGGCCATCAGGTATCTATATATACCAAAATGTTCTTAACACAAGGGCTGAAAAATTCCGGACGTAACAAAGAAAACGTTTTTGTTTGTTCAAAATTGGCATTATTCATCAATGCAAAACCCCATCAAGAGCCATACAATAATTCCAGCGCCGCTCTAAAATTTTAATACCACTTTTGTAGAACGATGTATCTTTTGCCTCAAAATAAGCTTGTCACCAGTTGCTGCCTACTCACATGACGATGGTTTTGATTCTGGAGTGAAGTGATGGATCCATGTTTCATCCATTCTTACATATCGACGCAAAAATTCCGGTTTGTTACGGTTAAACATAACCAAACACAGAATCATCAACACGTTCTTATTTTCGGCCAATTGCGAGTAAACGCGGCACCCACTTTAAATATAGCTTTCTCATAGTCAAATGCTCATATAATATAAAACCAACACGCTCTTTTGATAACTTTACGATTTCGCTAATTCACGCAACTTCACTTTTCGATAATTCAAAACGATTTTGTTGATATTTTTGATGTTATCGGTATTACGACCTCATTTGGATGTCCACTGGGTTCTGCATCACTGGTGCCTCTACAACTACGTATGAAGTCAGTAAACCAAAGTTTTATAATTGTTTCTGATGGAGCGGAGTCCCTATAACACTTTTCAAGCCATTGCTTCGCTTGAGGGGCATTTTTTTCCATCAAGAAGCTGTGTAAAATTAAAACACGAAATTGTTTTTGATCCATTGTTTTCAAAATAACAAAAGTAGTGTCACTCTTAGCACAATAAAATAAAACAACAAACTTATGAGTAGAATATCATGAAATTTCTTTTGAAGGTTTTTACTAACTGAAAAAGCAGCGATTGCAATAAAACTAGCGCCATCTATGTGTTAGACCTGGGACTTTTCAGCCAATGTGCTAACAGAAATAAACTACCAATTTTTTTCTTTTTTTTCTTTATTAGAATTTTCTTCTTTAATTACAAATTTCTTCATTAGAATTTTTCTTTATCGATTTATTATTTCATAATTACTTCATAAATTTTGATGATCGTTCACAATACACAACTCTCAAGTATTTAGGAAATCACGATATTACACATATGTGTCATTCTTATTCTAGCGTTTTAAAAGTTTAAAAAAGTGTTACGCTATCTGTTGCAAAGGTACATTATATGGGAAGTCCTAGAAATATTCCAGGCAAGTGTTTCTATGGTGTAGTGGTAAAGTTTTGTGGGTGTTCATCTTGTTGACCTAACTGGTGATGCTCTCTCGATGATTCTGTTGTGGCCAGTCTTCATAAGGTTCGGCCTGGTATCGCTCCCCTTGATGGCGACTTAGTTACAGATAGTCATCGTAGTGGCTTCCTGGGTGATGCTCCCCCTGGTGATAGTTCGATGGTGGGCACTTATCGTAGTTTTCTGACTAGTACCCCCTTGTTGGTAATTGATCTTCTCAATGTTCCGTATTCTGAGACCAGTTCGAGGGTTCCTGTGCCGCAACCCAATGACATGTATCTTATAGAGGCTCTTGAGGCCTTATGCTGGGGTAGACTGGTCCGTTGGAGAGTCTCGGACTGCGATATGTGGCCGGATGGACGCCTACCCGGTCGCCTGGCCGACCGGCCTCGGGCGTCGATGTATCACCGACTGGAGCTCCTCGACCTGTCTGGTATGTGTCGTTGATTGGTAGACCTCGGGCTGCGGCCGCTGCGCTGGTTGGTTTCTTCTCAGCAGTCTTTTGAGTAATGGCGTACCTGTAATGGGTTGATTGGTCCCTGGTCGCAGTTGCTGCATCGCCTGGCATCTTTCGATCAACGATTGGCTGATTGGTACATCGCGGACTGGGGCCACGGTACCACATGGTGTTCTTCGATCGTCGGCGTACCTGGGATGGACTGATTTGTCTCCGGTTGCAGTAGCGGCATCATCTGGCGTCTCTCGATCGATGGCGTACCTGCGGGTTGGCACGTCGCGGACTGAGGCGATTGCATTACATGGCGTTCTGCAATTGTTGGCGTACCTGCTGGTGGGCACGCCACAGGCGGAGGTGGATTTTCTTCTTCCCCTTGTACCGCTAGCTAGTGTCCCCATTGGTGGCCTACCGGTTGGCGTCTTGTGCGTTTTCCGCCATCTTGGTTCACTAGTTGCACCGGTTAGCGTTCCTCAATTTGTTGGTTGACTTTATGACGACTCAACTCTTCTTGCTCTCTAGACTGCTGACCCGCTCGTCGGCGTCTCTCCTCCGTTCGCTCGTGCTGGCGACGTCTTGTTACTTCGTATTTTATTCTGCTTCCTTTCAGCTGATTTTCCCTGATCTTTTTCTCATCGGTTGAGAGTCACTGGGAGACCTCGACCTCGTGGTAGTTTTGCTACCTCGGCTACGCTACCGTCTTCTTTTGTCTTTCCTGGGTTTTTCTCGGATGGCTGGGCGTTTCATCGTGGTGTTCTTGAAATCCATTATGACGCGTTGTTCACTATCCTATTTCTGATTTGTTAGAAAAGGATTTTACAAACCTGGTTTGGTGAAGGTGATTGGATAATTAAAATGCTGGGTCCAATTGAGTCGCTCTGTATTTACACTTTTCAACCGACTTAGTCAAAGCCACAACACAGAATGAATCAAGACGGCGGGATCTCCATCCCGTCCGGGTGGCTTTGACACGAACATGCGCTTATAATTTTATATTTTTAGATAACTACACTAAAATCTACTTATGCAACCATATATACATGATGCCGTCACATGTAGGCGCTGCCACTTAATTGTTTATATATCCAACATACTATAAATAGTTAAATTATAAAATAATTAACTTTAAAAGTTATTTGTGGAATTTCTCTCCAAAAGAAATATTCCTTGTTGGAATGGAAAAAATGTCAGGGCAGTTTCATTTCTTAAACCCCTAGCTGCTTAACAGTAGTTGGTTTTTACAATTTTGGTTAATCTCAATAATATATTTATATCTGTTGTCACACAACATAAACATTATGTTTAATATTTCAGGCCAATTACAGTTTGAGTTTCCTGAATCAAAAATCTGTGATAGATAAGCCATTTTTTATGATGGTTGCTCCTCCAGCTAGCCATGCTCCTTTTATTCCACCCAAAAGATATATCAATAAATTTTCTTCCGTTGGTGTAGTGACAAACCCATCATTTAACTACACCTCAAATAATGTAGGAAATATTACAACAGTTTATAAATCATTTCCTTACTGAATGTATTTTTTAGAAACACTGGATAGTGCAAATGCCACCTGTCAGTTTACCAAAGAATATTACGATATTGGACAATATACAGAGGCGAAGACTTCAGACTTTACTAGCTGTTGATGATCTCGTGGAGAGAGTTGTACTTCAATTAAAAAAGCTCAAATTATTTCACAAAACTTATTTTATTATAAATTCGGATAACGGATATCATATAGGTTATTTATTTTTTTGATAAACTTAAATTTCGCCTTTTTTGTTTTGTTTTTCTTAATGTCACATTTTATATGTTGGGTCTGGGAAAAAGTTTGGTGAATTACTTTTGTTTAGGTGAATTACAATTTTATGATGGTGTGAAACTCATTTAGTTTCAATCAAACATGCCCCACTTTTGTCGACAAGTTACTGGAAAATAGTTTTTGTTGTTCTGGAAACTTCCAGGAACAAATTCTGCATAGATCAGGGTTGATAGATGATGCTATGCGGTAAATGCATCAAAAAATTGCCATGTAATTTAACGGAATTTTTGACGGGTCACCAAAAATTGTCATGATGTAAGATAACAAATAATCATCTCATATTATTTAATTGTAGTTGTCTTCTTTGAATTACCTGTGTAATTTCTCTAGTTGTCTATAATTGTGTTTTGGACCAACTAGAAGTAGCTAATGCTAGATGATTCTCATGCAGTCTCATTATACGCTATACACATAGCATCATCTTTATCGGTTTTTTCAGTGATAAACGCTCACCAACCATTATTGGTTACTGCAGGTGCTATAAACGCGATATAAAAACAACTCGATTTCATTCTGGTCTAGCAGGTGACTGTAGATATTCATGTATATAGGTTTCTTGCAATTAACTTAGATGTATGTATGTATGTAAATGTATGTATGTATGTATGTATCGAGGTTTCTTTTTGTATCCAGCATTGTGAAAGTGGTTCAACAATTTTGTGAATAACACCTATACTATAATTTAGCTACTACCGAAGGGAAATAGGTTCACCATGTACAGCACACATTTTTCGCAAGCCAGCACACAGCACAATATATATATATATATTTATATATATATAATCTTTATAATCCATTTCAATTCTAGGTCAGTTTGGTCAACCTTGGGATAAACGTCAGCCTTATGAGGCAGATACCAGAGTTCCGCTGTTAATAAGTGGACCTGGTGTCCCAAAAAGGATTCTGGAACCTTATCCTGTGTCTTCAGTGGATATTGCTCCTACTATTCTTCATTTAGCTGGTATTAAAACTGATCAAATTATGGATGGAAACAGTTTCAAAAAGCAGCTATTTAATAAACGAAATGTTGTTACCCTTAAGTATATATTTTTGGAATATTGGGGTGAAGGTGAAGATAAAATGGCAGAAAGAGGATGCCCGTGGAAATATGACTCTAATGTAACTGTAAGTTGAAGTTTTATTTAATATACTAAGTTATTTAATAAGTTTTGCCGTTCGATATGAGAGCTCGATAAGTTTTATTATAGAATGTATTTATTCTATTCCATGTAGACTCTACTCTAAACTTAATAGTAAAGCAATATATCAAGCAAATATTTTATTAAACATAAAACTTTTTGAATAGCCACCGTTGAAGGTGATTCGTATTCCTCCTTTTTCTTTTAATTTTGCTTTCTCAATTCTAGATATCTAAATAGTCGATGTGTTGTTTTTGGACCGGCGTAAATGAATTCAAAGGCAATTTAGGAATGCTTAATTGTTACAAAAAAGTATACAATATATAGATATATTTAAGGGGTCAACCACCTCATAGATTTCCGCTTTTCCAAAACTTTATTTTGGGCCTTTTTTATCTTTCCGGGAAATAAACTGCAGGTTTTGGGTAAACAAACCTCTCATTAGTTTACATGACAATCACCATAATGATTATCAAGTTACTTTTTGGTTTCAAAAATATTTTTCCCACTAATATAATATCTAACAGGTCAATTGAAGTCCCCGGCCTACCATAGTAAACCACAACTTTTGGCAAAATTAGTTTTTTTATTCAACATAATTCCCTTCAAGGGTGATACACTGATTATAGCGACCCTTCAACTTTTCGATACCATTTTTGTAATACGATGTGTCTTTTGCATCAAAATAGGCCTCAGTTTCGTCGATCACTTCTTCATTTGACGAAAATTTCTTCCCAGCGAGCATTCTCTTGAGATCTGAGAACAGGAAATAGTCGCTGGGGGCCAGATCTGGAGAGTACGGTGGATGAGGAAGCAATTCGAAGCCCATTTAATGGATTTTTGACACGGTGCATTGTCTTGGTGAAGTAGCACTTTGTTTTTCTTCAAATGCGGCCGTTTTCGGTCCACCCTTCAAACGGTCCAATAACGCTATGTAGTAGTCGCTGTTGATGGTCCTTCCTTTTTCAAGGTAGTCAGTGAAAATTATTCCATGCACATCTCAAAATACAGACGCCTTAACCTTGCCAGTCCACTGTCGCGTTTTCCACGCTTTGGAGCGGGTTCATCGTGTGCTGTCCACTTGGATGACTGTCGATTGGACTTCAGTGAAATGATGGAGCTATGTTTCATTCATTGTCACATATCGATGAAAAAACTCGGGTTTATTCCACTCGATTATCATCAAACATTGCTCCGAATCATGAACTCATCGTTGTTTTCGGTCAAAAGAGCTTGCGCGGCATCCATTTTGAACAGAGCTTTCTCATACCCAAATATTCATGAATGGTATGATGTACACATTCAGTTGATATATTTAGAGTGTCTGCTTTCTATTCAATTTCAATTTACGGCCATTCAAAATAATTTTGTGGATTTTTTAAATGTTTTCGTTGGTAACAATCTCTTTTGGGCGTCCACTACATTCACCGTCTTCGGTGCTCATTTTACCACGTCTAGATTTAGCATACCAATCCTTGATGGTAGATTTTCCTGGGGCAGTGTCCGGAAACTCGGCATCAAGCCAAGTTTTTGCTTCAACTGTATTTTTTCCCTTCAAAATGGAATATTTTATCAAGACGCAAAATTCCTCCATTTTTTCCACAATAACAAAAGTTGCGTCACTCAAAATGCTATAATTCACAAACTAATGATCCGACAGTTTTCAAATTTATACACGCATCTTTTGGGGGTTATCGCTAATTAAAAAACATATGGATTTAATTCTAGTAGCGCCATCTATGTCTGAGTCTGCGTATTTTTCAATTGACCTGTTAAGTCATTATTCTGGGTCATTAATTAATTGTTAACCAACTTTCAAATGATACATTGGATATAATTATATTTGTTGTAGATAGTGAATTAAATATTTTTTCATGTTATAGGGATGTACCATAAGCAGTTGGTGTAAATGTCAAGATAGCAGAAATAATACCTATACCTGTGTTATTGATTTTCGTGGAGAGTTAAGGTTTAAATTTTGTCGTTTTTTGGATAATCAGGTAAAACAATGTTTTTTTTATTATGAAATTTCAGATGTTAATTTTTCACTAATGTATTTTTAGAATTTTGTGGAAGCTTACAATTTGTCGTCGGATCCTTATGAATTGCGCAATGTTTATACATACCTGGATATAGATTTGATTAAATTTTATCACAATATTTTAAATAATTTCGAACATTGTGTGGGTAAATCTTGCAAGGCTTTGTGATATTGGTTGTCTTTCTTTATTATAGAAAGTTTCTTGTGACTAATAAGTGATATTTTTAGTCTGTATTTGTTATATTTCCTGCTTTTGTAATGAATGTAGCTAAATAGTAATATAATCTAATAGATTTAATATTAGATACTTAATTTGAAGATGTAATGGTTTTAAATTAATGGTTTTAATATAAAAAATCATGTTTATCTATATGTTTATGTGATCTCATAATTCTTATAAGAATAATTTTATTATTTTTAGATATAAATATAAGCAATGCATGTTAATTACTGTTAGAGCCAATTTTGTAGAATCGATTTCTTGAAGGTGTTTGGACAATTAAAACATTGGATTCAACTGAATTGCTCTCTATTTATTTTTACAAACTCGGTTAAAGCCACAGCACCGAATGAATCGAGATGGCAGTATCTCGTTTTACGAATCACTTATGATTCGGGACGGGAGGGAATTAATACACCACTTATGGCCTTGGAACAAAAGAGAAACTTTATTTTGATCCCTGGTAATTTATACCCACTCGATACAAGTCATAGCGCCCTCTATTAAATTTCCTTCCTCTTTTCTATACTGGCTCTTGTATCGAGACTGGTCATATATTTAACACTTCCCTTCAATTTAAATGTACTAAATAACTTAACCTAATTAAGATTGTAAACAAAAATTACAAAAGTACATTTAAATTGCCAGAACAAAACTATTACATTGTACATACAAATTTGTTTTAACTTAGGACTATTCTATTTTTACATGGTTAGAATTTAATTTTAATTAATAATTTAATCAAATAAATCTACACAATTATGTGATAAACAAAGGTAACAGTCAGTTTTCTACTTAAAAACAATTTTCTCTTTGAACAATCATAGAAATAGTCGACAAAACACTGTCCAATTTAATATCGATTATATAGTTTGTTCTTGAGCTGTCAAACATACACATGTATTTCTCTTCGAATGAATTTCTTCCATGCCTTTGGGTTGTTTTTATCAAATGGCATGAATCCATTAAAACTTCCTAGTTGGTTACCATACCAGTCTTCATAACTTGCTCCTTCAAGTCCACTTCCGCCTTACATTAGTTCATGGTCTTCTGGCATCATTGAGGTATCATACTAATTGGTCATCACTGCAGTCATGAGCTTTCTTCTGTTCTTTATCTCTATACTCCAAATCAATTATTAATGGATGTTCACTTTTGTTTTTTCTTTTCTTTTAACATTCTTCACAGTTCCCTTTGTTTTATTCTTATTTTCGTCTAGACCATCAGAATCAAATCCTAATATGTTTGTTATTTCCATTACTATCAGATTCATTAACACTCTATTTCCAACTCGAAATCAGAATCTTTTTAATATAACCCAGAACTATCTAAGTGCTCTTGAATGCTTTTTTTTCATCATCACTCAAGTTCTTGTTTTCTTCTTCTTGTTGGAAAACTATATGCATCGGTTTACTCACAGATTCTTCTTAATTTTTTATATTCGCCTTATATTACTCTATATATTTTCTAAACGGTATATCTTTAATTATTTGTTCACTATTATCCATATTGAAGTTGACTTCCATTGGCGTACCAAATTGATCTGTTTAGATGCGATCTTCTACGTAGAATTCCTCAAGCAGTCGTTAAATTATATGTTTTTGATGAATCTTCATCTTTTCTATCGCGCTCTTTTTCCATTCCAATAAATTGTTTAGCATCATAAAGACTTTCCATTAAATCCACTATACGCTCTTCATGTCATTTTATTAATGCATCATCATTGAGTACTACTGAATAATTACTACCTTTCGTGACTAGACAAGAGTCATTATCTTATCTCTGCAAATGTAGTGTACCCGAACAATGTTTGATTTAATTGTTGGTATCTTGTTTAGTTCGTATACAGAACTAAATTTAATTATTTAGTAATGTCCTATTTAATCTTTCCGCTTTTCCATTACTTTGCGTTGAATGGGCTATTGCTATATTCTAAATGAATCCCCTTTTTCCTACAATAATAGCTTTACTCCATGTTGTCTTTCTAATTCATTAATATATTGTTTGAAATTCTCTTCAGCTTCATTTTCTGTCTTAAGGATTTTTACTCTGGTAAAATGGGACAAATCATCTAGTATTTTCTATCCTTCCTATTATAAATATCTTCCTCCATCTTCAGATATTGGGTTTATTAGCCTATAAATATCCGAATGAATTAACTCTTCGATTGCACTTGTTCTCGTCTCCTTACAGTAGAAAGGGCTCTGGTTGCTTTAGCTTCTACACACATAGAACAAGGTTTATCCATCTTCTTAAGTCCCAATTGAATGGATATTTATATCAAAATTCTAATGCTTTCTAACTGAACTCTTCTTCATTGGGTTCAATAGCCTTTCATTTTACCTGTAATTCTGTTGGACCCCTTTTTCTAGTTTTCAATACTTCTCTGGTCTTTGCAACTGACACATGGTTGATTTTCTAAACTCTTCTCCATTACTAATTGCTACATTGATTGCAATGTTTCTTTATCCTACCGATAATTATGTTGGACCCCATGTTACTCGTTTACTAGTGTTTCACTGATTGTTATAAATTATACACGTGGTTGATTTTCTTAACTGTTGATTATTTCATTACTAATTACTACATTGATTACAATGTTTCCTTCTATCCTACTGATAATTCTGTTCGATCCCATGTTACTAGTTTACTAGTGCTTCACTGATCCTTGTATATTACACACGTGATTGATTTTCCAAACTCTTGATTACTCCATAAATATTTACTAGATTGATTACAATCTTTCCTCCTATCCTACTGATAATTCTGTTGGATCTCATGTTACTAGTTTACTAGTGCTTCACTGATAGATGTATATTATACACGTGATTGATTTTCCAACCTCTTGATTACTCCATTACTATTTACTACATTGATTACAATCTTTCCTTCTACCATACTGATAACTCAAGATCACATGTTTCTAGTTTTTTGGTGTTCCTTCTGATGGTCATTGATCTTTGAGTGCTCTAGTGCTCTGAAATTCATTTCCGGCTGTTGCATACAGCCATCTTGTTACTTCCATTTTCCTTCGTGTATATATAATTATATACTCGATACAAGTCACAGCGCCCTGTATTAACTTTCCTTCCTCTTTTCTATACTGGCTCTTGTATCGACACAGGTCATATATTTAACATCTCGATCCCGTCCGGCTTTGAAGGAGTAGGACAGATTATGCGCATGCGGCAATTCCATCATTACATTCAGTTGTACGTATTCTAGGAATACCTGCCAAGAAAAAGAGGACGGAGTAGGACCGATTATGCGTATGCGGCAATTCCATCATTACAGTCAGTTGAACGTGTTCTCTTTGACACGGGCATACGCCGTGGCCCCTAATACATTTTTGTTTTTAGATAACTACGCTAACATCTACTTTTGCAACCATATGAGGTCGTTACATGTCGTAACAACATGAGGCCGTTACATACAATTCTTTTAGTTTCCATGTGTTCTTGTTCTTCCATGTAGTTTATTTTATAACTTCTGTGAAGTCAATTTTGTACGTTTTGTCTAAATTGCAGTTAATGCCTTCGGTGAAGTCCAACCGCTAGAATTCATTTTAATTTCTCTGAATGGCCTAGTGCATTCTATGCTTCTGTTATTTTTCTTACGAACCTGATAATTTACGTCTTGCTCCGATAGCTCGAACAGAAGTTCAGAGGTATTATATACTTGACTTCTCTATATATTTTGATCAGACACAGCTCGAACAATAGTTCAGAGGTGCTATGTACTTAACTTCTCTATATATTTTGATCAGATAAAACTAAAGTTCAAACAGTTAAAACAGAAGTTCAGAGGTATGATGTACTTAAATTTTCTTTACACTATGAAACTTTATTACCAATACAACTTTATATATTATCCTTTTCAATGTTTATCTCAATTGAACAATCAAACTCATTTTTGCCTTGTATACTTATTATTTTCTTTACCCAACTATCAACGATTTATCCTTATTGTTTTTCTGCAAACCTTTGTTGCCTTCATTTCGATCATAAATGTTACAATATATACTATAATTTTTAAATTTACAATTCCAAAATTTTAACTTTTTCCCTGGTGTAAACATATCTAAGTGTGTTTATGTCTAGAGAATTGTTGACGAAAGTAAGTGATTTCTCAAAACGAAAAGTTGTAAATTCGGGTTAAAATCGTGCATACATTCTTTCAAAGCTAGAACCTTTAACTGATAGTAATCTGAAGCTAGATCTAAATACAATATTCATGCAACTACAATTGGCACTTTCATTTCAGATTTAAGACGGTTGTTCTGCTAACTTTTTTATGTTAATTATATAATATTCCATTCCAGGAAATCATCAATATTAAAAGAATTTGGATCAGCTTACATTAATAAAATCAAAATTTAAAAATAAAAACTTTTTGTTTTGTTTAATGCTCGATTGTTTAACTAATTTAATTATTAATTCATAGATAATTCCACAAATGAAATGTGAGTGTCTTCCCTTAAAGAACATATTTTATTTAAATCATTTGCTATATTATATATTTATAACAAAATATGAAGTGTACAATTACTGTATTTTAAATATCAGTAGTAATATTTTCAATATTATTATCAATTTAGACTACCGTTTTGATTTACTCCCAAAATATTTTAAATATACTGAACTAAACTACCCAATTTAAGGTTTTGTTTTATGTTCATTTATTCAAATTATTCACACATTTATATTGTCTGTTGTCTTAGGTGTAAAGTTGAATTAAAATTCATTAACTTAATAGTATATTACACCACAACGACCGAAAGTTGAATTTTCGGCCCTGCTCGTCATGATTCCCGAGGCAAAGCCCGAGACCGAGGACCGAGATTTTAACTTTTGGCCGGTGTACTGTATACGATTTTTTTCATAGCCGGTCGAAAGTACCTTATTAATTTAACTTTAAATTTTGATGAGTATGTTTTTGATGCCTGCCCCCGACATCAATAGACTTCTTCGGCAACGTATCTATATTTATTATCAATCGCGCTTTTGCATCAAAATTTCGTATAACATCTTCCTCGTCCGTGGATTCATTAGATGATAACGTATTGTTTATTTTTCTGGATTATTGAATTGAGTGACGACAAAACAATATTGATGATTATTTTTAAGGTTAGAGCATAGAAAGGTTAGAGGTAGCAACGTTAATGACAGTGGTAAATAATTTGTTGTAACTACAGAATAAATAGTTCCTAATTATGAGTATAAATACGCATAAGAAATTCTTTCTTCCCGCCTTTATAGAGGGCGCAGGTGTACTTCTTACAGGGAGTAAATGTTTAACTTTTTTCCCTGTTCTTAGGGACGAAAGTACGTATTTTCGACGGTGGCATGAAAAAAAATTTTCAAGAATGTTATTACTGCAGTTCAATGTTGAATGAAAATTTTGCAATCTTGCTCTTTATAACATTTCCGTCGTTTGAAGGTAAATCTGCTCTTTGAAAAACTGCTATTTGGACGTTTATTATTTCAGTATTTATATTCAAAATGTATCATGCTAATTAAAAATGCATTGACATTAACCAAAAATACATAATGTTCACGGGGAATATTATCATTATGCAACAATTGGGCTTCATTTAATTAAATTTAAACCTTTGACCCTCTCCTTCGCCTATTTTTCGGAAATTTATAATACTTAATTTGAAATATATATTATATAGCAATTAAATTATTACTTAATTTTGCTGAAATTATTTAGCGACTAATCACACTATTCTGTTAATTACGTACTTTAATGAATTATGTTTTATTTTTAAATTGAGTCGTCATAATTGATATTTCTGTTGATTGCATATTATTTAAGGTATATTAACATATTACTAAAGTCTCTTCTTTCTAATTTTGACATGAGATTTAAAATAGTAATCTTGGATGTTAAAGATATCTCAATTCCTAATTTTTGCCTTATTTTATACTAATTTTGGCTGATTTAATAACAATGGTTGCTTCACCCCTACCTGCATCTTTATCATGGAAGATCTTCAAAATATTCTTCCAATATGTCTGCTTATGTGTGAACTCTGTTGGTTCTTCCTTCTTCTTGTGTCTATGTAAATTTGTATAACAGTTGATGTGATAATTTAGTACCTCTATAGTTTTTCTATTTTCTATTCTTTTCTATTTCTATACTCGAAACAAAATACTAATTAGTTTTAATCCAAACTCATGTGGATTCACTATTTATATCACCAAACCAATGTTGTCTAGTATTCTCTCGCCTTACTAATTTTTGTACATCCGTAGGGATGTCCATCTTACTTGTGTCAATCATGTGTAATTTTGTTGAT
Organism: Rhynchophorus ferrugineus; assembly: GCF_030347505.1. Lineage (NCBI taxonomy): Eukaryota > Metazoa > Arthropoda > Insecta > Coleoptera > Curculionidae > Rhynchophorus > Rhynchophorus ferrugineus. Next base: position 39,981,309 of record NW_027472582.1, read on the forward strand.
GACGTTGATGTAATATTAATGCTTGTTCTTGCTACTGCCATTGTTGACGTCTTATATAGTGACTACATGATTGATTTTGTAACTACTTGATTTTGTTTATGAACAGCTTGTTTGTTTATGTGGCCCGTTTGAGTTTTGCTTATTGATAGCCTCTTTGTTGACATTCGCTATATTGGCATCATGTGTAATTCTTTTGTTAATTCTGATTGTTAATATATATATTGGTGTAGCCTATTTGTGGATTTCTTGTACGCTATGCAACATATTTGTGGCATAGTTGTCTAGTTGGCGACCAAGTTACTGGTCTCCGCTAGTGGTGGCACTCTGATTGCAGACGCCCATTAGGTTGGCATGGCTGTTTCTGCTGTTCTCGGTGTTAATGGTCTAATTGTAGACATCCATCTTGTCGGCCCGGAAGTTATTACTCATTCTAATTTTTTATATTTTTATTTATAATTTTTTATTATTTAATTAATACATTGTTACTAGTCGTTTCCGTTAATCTACAATTTGTCTTTATAAGAACTTAAATCTAGGTATATAACTAAAAGGACCCATCTGCCCTACCTCAGTCTCTGGTGAAATAATGTTTATTCATGTCACTGCTGAATTTTTTTAATATATTGTTAGAACCGATTGTGTAGAATCGATTTGGTGAAGGTGTTTGGGCAATTAAAACACTGGATTCAACTGAGTCACTCTTCATTTATTTCTACAAACATATCGGTCAAAGCCCCAAGACAGAATGAATCAAGATGGTGGGATCTTCATCCTGTTCGGATTGCATTAGTACGAGCATGCGCCGTAGCGTTTATTATAATTTACAGGAAACTACTTAATATCGACTATGCAACCATATATACATCATCAGAGGATGTCAGATGTAGGCGCACTCACCCAATTATTTATATATCCAACAATATGCACCTCACTACACAACACTATACAAAATCAGTTGGTTTGATTCTTTTGAGTCTGTATCCTGTTCTGGTGGTATCCAAAAGTTGTAATATTGCAATATTCGTATGAGAATGAAGTCTTTCCTCATGTCCCCTTGCAATTCTCTTGATTTCTTGGCTGACTGTGGGTATCCGAAGGTCTCGATGTAGGTAATTAGTCCTATAGTATTTGGGTGTACCCACAATACCTCTCAGGACTTTGTTCTGAAAAATGTGTATTTTATTTATGTTACTCTTTGCAGAACATCCCCATAATTGAACCCCGTTTGCCCATATGGGTTTCAGTGTTTGCTTATATAATAGCAATTTATTATGTACTGATAATTGTGATTTTCTTCCAATTAGCCAGTACATTTTCCTCTCCTCTCCTCTTCCTCTCCTTTCAATTCCAGTTCTTTTATTTTATTCTTTATACGTTTCTTCCAGCGAAGTTTTGCATCGAGATTCATTCCGAGATATTTAGCGCTGTTGCTATATGGAATGATAGTATTATTTAATGTTATTGCTGCTTGTATGGTCTGTTTATAGGTAAACTGCACATGTACAGATTTACTTTCATTAATTCTTATTTTCCAAGTTTGTGTCCAATTATTTATATTGTCACTTGCCTGTTATAATTTTCGTGAGGCTTCTTCACTATTGTCTCCGACAGCTATACTCGCCGTATCATCAGCAAATGTAGCTATCGTAATATTTTCCATTTGTGATATATCAAAAATGTAGAGTAGATAAAGCATTGGTCCCAGTACACTTCCTTGTGGTACACCTGCTTTAGCTTCTTTTATTGTAGAGTAAGCTTCTTCTTGTTTGACTCGAAATGTTCTGGTTGTATTCTGATGTATTCTGTAGTTTATGAAAAAGGCTTCCATGTCAAACCTTATCGCTTAGGCTTCTGCTACATCTAAGAATATAGCTGAGCATACTTTTTTACTTTCGTAAGATTTTTCAATAACATCTGTTATTCTGTGGATCTGGTCAATTGTTGAGTGTTTGTTAATAAACCCAAACTGGTGTGTTGGTATTAGGTTTTTTCTCTCTATGATCGGTTTTATTCTTTTCAACAGGAGTTTTTCAAAAACCTTAGATATTGCTAGCATCAGTGATATAGGTCTATAGGCTTTTATTTCTTTTGCTGACTTTCCAGGTTTTGGGATCATTATAATTTCCGTAATCTTCCAAATGTCTGGGACATGTTTTAATGTAAATGCTGCATTGATCAAGTTGGTGAGTTGTATAATTCCCTTTCTTGGTAGATTTCTAGGTTTCAAGATTTAATTGTTCAGCTGTCTTGAGGGGTACATTTAGTTGAATTCGTTTGTTCAATTCTTCAGCAAATCCTTCCCAGTCTGTTCTCTTGTTTGTTAACGTTGGGCTTCTTTCCATTCTTATTATATTTTCGCTCAACGTCAGAATCACTGGCGTATGATCTGAACTTAGCTCAAAATTTTCTTCGACTTTTGTATAGTTGGATGTTATGTTTCTTACTATGAAGAAATCTAACAGGTCTCGGGTTTTCTCTTGATCAGTCGGCCAATAAGTTGGTTTTCCAGTTAACACGTAACTACATCTTAGTTCAGCAGCTGCTTTATGCAGTTCATTGTCTTTAGTTGTTGTCATATTGTAACCTTGTATCGGCTTGATTTAATAGTTACTGCTGTTACCTGATTTTCTGCTGTACTGAGCCCGGGTTCTTGATGGTGGGAAATGTTCTTTTTTTATTATTATTACACTTCCTCCTCTTGCGGTGTTAGCTGGATGTATGGTATGATAAAATGTATATCCTCTACATTTTATAAAGGATTCTTTTGTTAAATAGGTTTCTGATATTAGGCAAATATCTATTTTTTGTATATCTAGGAATACCCGTAGGGTAGCGTGATGTTGCTGGATTCCATTAGCATTCCAAATTGCTATTCGGATATCTTTATTTGCCATTTCGGGTTTTTGGGGCCACATGCCTAATGTTTTTCATTTCTAGTTTTTCAATCTTTTCGGAAAAATATTCGATCATTTTTTCTTGTCTGTCCAGCTTTCCTATTAGTTTAAGTAGTAATTCGTTGGTGGTTGTTTTATATTCCTTTGTGTATCTTTGGCTATTTTGACTGATATTTTGGGCATAAGTCATTTCAACATTAACGTTGTTATATTTTTTCGGTTGTTTCTTTTCACTTATTGTCTCTTGAAGTTTAACATGAGCTACTCTATTTCTCCTCTCTTGTAGTGTTTTAGCAACTACACATCCTCTATAACTTGCCGAATACGTTTTATTGCAGTTTGCACATTTCGGCTTAGATTCTTTGAGTTTTCTGCACTCTGGTATATTTACCTGAACATTTTACACATCTAGGTACTCTTCTGCAGAATTTCTGTGTGTGTCCATGCAATTGGCATCTTTTGCATTGCGGTATTAAGTTCGATTTTTTTTCCGACCCCTAAAATTCTTTTAATACCAAAAATGTTTTTTCTTGTGGACTAAAATTTCTCCTTTGTTATTTTTGGTCTTTTCTTTTTAAATTTTTTTTTTAATACTTCGCATTTAAGCATTTAAGCCCATTTTGTTTTAGTTCTGCGATAATTTTTCCAGTTTTAGCTGTTGATGGAAGCCCTCTTGCCATAACTTTGATGTATCTGGTTTGTCTGTCTTCATAAGAGTGCCATTGCAATTTTAGCAACTCTATACAATCTATTATTTTTGTGAATATTGTACGACATTCGGCGTTCAGTTTTATTTGTCCATTGTTTAGTACCGTTGCTTTGAATACTATACAGTTGGGCCTCAGTATTTCGTAAAGTAAGTTAAAGTTAGTAACATTAGTTACGATAATTGGGGGTGGCCTGGGCATTCTAATTTCTTTATTTTGTTCATTATATTGTTTTATTTTTATTTTCTGTGGTGAAGATCCTGGGGAATTATTTGCTTTTCTTTTTTTATTTTAACCGTTATCCAGCTTACTTTTTCTGCAATTCTTCTTCATCTGTTTCATATGTAACAATTGGACTACTTTTGTTAACTTACTGGTTTATCGTTGTTTAATCCTTGACCTCAGAGCTTTGTTTATTTAGTTGTAGCTGGAGGGCATTTATTTGTTTTTGCATATTGGTTAATGCAATTTCAAGACGCTCCCGCGCCGACTTTTTGTTCATTTACGCATTGTAGAGTGCCTGTTCGTTCTGGGTTCTAGTTGTATTGACTAGATTCAAAACTGCTGATACGCCTGATGTCCATATTTCCATTTTATCTGTTTTTTGTGCAGTGTTCTTCTCCATATTTTTTTACGTATTGTTGAAATAATATTGTTATTTTTATGTTTCAAATTATCCTACTTTGTATTTGTGGTCCAGATGTTGAGTTTTCGACCCTTAACGTTTTATGGCATTTTGCATTTATTTTCTACTGTACTGACCTTTTTTCCTATCGCACCTTCATTTTTTTACCAGTCTTTAAAATGTTATTATTAGACTTTTTTTAACGCCGCATTTGTGACACAGATGTTGCACTTTTGTTTCGTTTCACTGACCGTCTCTCCGAACACGTTTTTACTCCGTGAAGTCAAACGTCGACTACTCACTCTAATAATGCCCTGATTTCAAAAGTCTATCTGATTGCCATGCATGCTGTTGCCCTCGTGTTGGTAGACTGACTGCATACATTTATCTGGTTGCAATGAATGCTGCTGTCCCCATGTTACTGGCCTGCCTGCAGATATTCACCTGGTTAGTTTGGCTGTGGGTGTTCGCTGGAGCGCTTAATGGCAGATGTTCGTCTTGTCAACTTATGTGTTAATACTCACTTTAATCGTCGGCTGATAGACTATCTATATTGGTTGTGGTTGCCTCTGTGATGGTGACCTGACTGTAGATCCTCTATCTGATTATATCTGATATCTACTATCGGCTATGTTGAAGGCCCGATGGCGGACAAACTTTTTGTTCACCTGACTCCATGTATCCTCTGTGATGGAGGATTGGCTGCCGGCATTCATGTGAATGTAGTGACTGATACTGTCGTCCGTAGAGGAAACCTGGCTGTCGACGTTCCGCCTCTCTTGTGGTGGCCACCGGTTGGTTGACTGCTCTTGCTGACTGCCTCTTTTACTGGCAGCCTTATTGTAGACGTTCTGTGAACGCTACAATGCACGCTAGTTAGGTAGGCGGCATACTTGTTGTGGACCTTTAGATTGGCGGCACGCTGGTTACGGCCCTAGGTTGGCGAGACTTATGTTGTGGATCTCTTAGGTTGGCCCCTCGAATATGCTGGATGGTGATTGCGTACCCCAGGTAGGCGGCGCGCTGGTTGCACACCCGTGAGATAAGCGGCATACTTATTGTGGAACCTTTTGGATTGGCGCTACGCATGTAACGAACCCCCCAAATTGGTTGGACTCTTGTATGAATTCCCCAAGTGGGCGGCAGACTTATTGTGGTCTTCCAGGTTGGCAGGACGGGACCCTTCAAATAGACGGCTCGCGTGTTATGGCTTCTAGGTTGGCGAGGCTCATGTCGTGGAACAATCAGGTTGGCGGGTAGTTTGTCGTGGCCTCCCAGATCCCAGGATGTCTATCTTGTTTACATATCTGATACTGAGTCTACATACTCGTAGTGAACTGACAGTGGCACCCCTCTTTTTGGTATACTTCGGACTGTCTCTCATCATGTTGGCCTAGTTGGCGCCCTTTTTGTTGACATAGCCCTTGGTTTCCCTCTTCATGCAGGACTGTTAGGTGGCGTCAATCTTTTCGGCATACCTGATGTTGTCTCTCATCATTATGAACTTGTGTAGTTCACCATGTCTGTGGCCTGCTAGTTGCGAGTTGTGGTATCCCATGTTGTTGCTCCTTATGTAGACAGCTAATTCGCTGCTGTTCCACATTATGCCGACTTGCTGGTGTACCTCATTGTCATGTCTATTGATTTGCGTAAGAAAACTTGGGGAAAACCGATGAATCAAAGAAAATATAATTTTCAAATTTATCTACTTCCTGTTATAAATGGAAGGTATATTTGTTGCACTTGAAAACGTACTATTGTCGCTTGTAAAAAAATAAAAAAAAAACAAATCCGCCTCTGTACCATTGTTCACCCTTGAATCAATCTGCGAATAGAACCAATTGCGCTACGCCGAATTTTTATTCACCATTTTTCAGAATTTAACGAAAGGTCTCTTTTCATGCCGCAGTGTAATTAAAATGTTTTAAATTTATACCTGCATCCTTTGTTTACATTTCATTCATTTCGCTGCCATTTTGTGGCTTGGGTATGCGCCGATGTCTGTTTGTTTACATTATTTTATTTTCGTATATATGGCTAATTACTAATTAATAATGAAACTGCCCTTGTGGCGATTGATTTAAAATAATAGTGTTTTAATAATATTCGGCCGTATCACCTTGTTAGCCTCACAGATTATATTATGCGTCGGTTTCCACACTAAACATTACTTGTAAACAACATATAAACAGTCATTATAATTCACTGTGAAAGCGTTTGACAATTAAATACTTGATTCAACTGAGGCGCCGCCTTTTTATGATTTATAAACAACTCGGTTAAAGCCAAAACATAGAATGAAACAAGATGGCGGGATCTCTATCCAGCTCGGGTGGCTTTAACACAAGCATGTGCCGCAGAGTTCATATAATTTTATATCTCAAAGCAACTACTCATTTATTTATGTAACTATATATACATGGGCGCATTCACGCAATTATTTATATGTCCAACCTTCGGCTATCCTGAAGTTGCAGCGTCCACGCAAGACTTCACTCCGACCTTATCGCGGAACATTGTCTTTGGTGGTTCTGGTCTTTGTATAATAGAAAAATACTCTTTACTATTTGCTCTTTTAAACTACCTTACTTTGATGATTTGTTTCTTCATTATCCAGTTTCATTTTAGAGCTTCTATGCGGTTTAATTTATAACTTATGTGAGGTCAGTTTTGTATCTTTTGGGTGAAATGCAGTTAATGCCTTAAGTGAAGTTCAAGTGCTAGGGTCAATTTTAACTTCTCCGGTGGCGCTGATATATTCTATGATTCTTCTGCTGTTTTTTCTTGGAAATATTATACCTTATATCTTGCTGCAAAAACTCCGAAATAATTAATTCAACATCCTCCTATATTATTTTTTTATTTTATATCTTTTGGCACTTGATATTTAGAATATTACATCTAACAATAGGCAACATTGAATTATTATTTTGCCAATTTCACTTTCTTATTTTGTAGCAAAGGAACTTTATAACCAATATAACTTTATACAATATCCTTCTCAATGTTCACTTCAATTTAACTATCAAAGATCTGTTATGTCTGTCTTGTATACTTATTATATTACATTTCTTAAATATAAATTATTTATTCTTATTGTTTTTCTACAATCATTTGTTGTATACACCTTTTATACTATTCTTGTTCAGGAAACTCTAAAAAATAAAGTGAAATACTTGCTAGATTCGTTAATAGCTATAGGAAACCTATTTACACGAGTCCTTTATTTATTTTTGCGGCTTTTGTATTTAGGATACGGAAGCTATCCGAGCGTGTTCACATAATATATCTCGGTAACTATAAGAGATAAATTGAATTGTTTGCGAGATTCGTAAATAGACGGTCTTATATCCTATAGGGAACCGATAGTGTACTCAGAAATAATATTATATCACTGAAACAATAATTGATAAAATGAAACGCTTGCCAGATACTTAATTAGTGGGTATTGAACCTAGTGAACCGTCTATATGTTTTGTGGATTTTTTATTTGAGGTGTGGAAGTTATCTGATAGTAGACACAGAATATATATCGGAAACTATAAGAGATAAATAGAAAGGCTTGCCAGATTCGGAAATACCTGGTCTTATATGCTATATGTGTCTTAGTCTTACGCCTCCTGTATTTAGTTTCGCAGACTTAGTATATGCGCTGTGGGAGTTTTCGAGAGTGTGCGCAGAAAGGAAATCGATACTTATTTCTCGGAAACTATAAGAGATAAATTGGAATGCTTGCCAGATTCATAAGTGCTGCGGGAGTCCTCTATTTAGTTTTGCGTATTTTGTATCTGGGGTGTGGATATCGTAAATAGTGGGTCTTATATGCTGTAGGAATCCTATACAGACGAGTCATCTATTTAATATTACGGATTTTTTATTTAGGGTGTGGAAGAAATCCGAGCGTTGGCACAGAATATATCTCGGTAAATACAAGAGATAAATTGAAACCGTTACCAGAATCGTAAATAATGTTTTTCATACGTTATAGGGAACCTATTCGCATGATTCCTCTTATTAATTTTGCAGATCTTGTACTTGGGCTGAGGAAGATATCCGAGCGAGTTCACATAATGTATATAATAAGAGATAAATAGAAATGCTTGCCAGATTCAGTAAATAGCGGGTGGTATTACTATAGGAATTCTAGTCTTACAAGTTCTGTATTAAATGTCGTTGATGTATTTTGGCTGTTGGAGTTATCCGAGAATGTAGGCAGAGAGGAATCTGACTACTTATATTTCGGAAACTATAAGAGATCTATTAAAATATGTTTTATATATGGATATTTGCTTTAGGGAAACTATTCACATCAGGCCTCTATTCAGTTTTGTGGATTTTGCATTTGGGGTGAGGTAGAACAGAACAAGCGCAGACACAGAACATATGTCGGAAATAATAATAAATACATAGAAATGTTTTCTGGGTTCGTTAATAGCGAGTCTCCTGTGTTATAGGAAACTTAGTCTTATGAGTCATGTACTTAATTTCGCGGATTTAATATATGAGCTGTGGGAAATATTTTTGGATAAATTGAAATTCTTGCCAGTTTCGTGAATAGCGGGTATATATGCCTTAGGAAGCCTATTCAGATGAGTACTCTATTAAGTATTGCTGATTTTGTATTTGAGGTGTGGTAGAAATCCACATAGAAGTGTAGATATAGAATATATCTCGAAAACTATAAGAGATAAATTGAAATGCTTACTAGATTTGTGAATAATGGGTCATATATGGTAAAGAGAACCTATTCACACAAGTCCTATCAAGTTATGTGGATTTTGTATTTGGGGTGTGGTAGAAATCCAAGTCTGTACGCATAATATATCTCGGAAACTCTAAGATATAAATTGGAAGGCTTGCCAGATTCGTTCATAGCGAGTCTTATACGCTATAGGGAACATATTCATACGAGTCATCTATTTAGTCTTGCGGATTTTGTATTTGGAGTATGGGAGTATATCTTGGAAGTTATAAGAGATACATTGAAATGCTTGGCAGATTCGTAAACAATGAGTCTTGTATGGCATAGAGAAGCTATTCACATGAGTCCTCTATCAAGTTATGCGGATTTTGTATTTGGGGTGTGGTAGATATCCAAACGCATATATATATATATATATATATATATATATATATATATATATATATATATGTATATATATATAGGAAATCATAACAGATAAATTGAAATGCTTGCCAGATTCGTAAACAGCGTTATATGCTCTAGAGAACTTATTCACACAAGTCCACTATTTAGACTTGCGGATTTTGTATTTGGGGTGTCGATTAAACTTGAGGATAGGCACAGCATATATATCGGAAACTATAAGAGATAAATTGAAATACTCACCGGATTCGCAAATAGTGGGTTTTATATGCTAAAAAGAATTTAGTCACACGAGTCCTCTATTTATTCTTGCTCATTTTGTAATTGGGGTGTTGAAGAAATCCGAGCCTGTACACATAATTTTTCTTGAAAACTATAAGAGATAAATTGAAATGCTTGGCAGATTCGTAAATAGTGGGCCCGATCTGCTACAAGGAACCTATTCACACGAGCGCTCTATATAGTCTTGCGGATTTTATATTTGGAGTTTGGAAGTAATCCAATCTTGTACACATAATATATTTCGGAAACTATAAATATCAATGAAAATACTTGGAAGGTTCTCAAATAGTCGGTCTTATATGCTATAGGAATCCTATACGAGTCATTTATTTAATATTGCGGATTTTTTATTTAGGGTGTGAAAGAAATCCGAGCGTTGGTACAGAATATATCTCGGTAAATACAAGAGATAACTTAAAACACTTTCCAGGTTTGTATATAGTGTTTCTCGTACGTTATAGGGAATCTATTCGCATGAGTCATTTATTTAGTTTTGCAGATATGGTATTTGGTGTGTGAAAAAAAACCATGCCTAGACACAGAATATATCTCAGAAACCATAACAGATAAATTGAAGTGCTTGCGAGATTCGTTAATAGCGTGTCTTATATGCTATAGGGAACTTATTCACACGAGTCCTCTATTTAGACTTGCGGATTTTGTATTTGAGTTGAGGAAGATATCCGAGCGATTTCACATAATGTATCTCAGAAACAATAAACAAATAAATTGAAATTCTTGAAAGATTCGTAAACAGCCGGTCTTACATGCTATAGAGAACCTCAACTTAGCTTTGTGGATTTTGAATATGGGTGGAAGACATCCCAGCGTATACACAGAATATCTCTCGGAAACTATAAGAGATAAATAGAAATGCATACCATATTTAATAAATAGCGGGTGATATTGCTATAGGAATCCTAGTTTTACGAGTCCTGTATTTAATTTTGCTGATGTATTTGGGTCGTGGGAGTTATCCGAGCGTGTAGGCAGAAAATAATCCGACTAATTATATCTCGGAAACTATAAGAGATAAATTAAAATATGTTTTATGTATGCATATTTACTTTAGGGAAACTATTCATACAAGTTCGCTATTTAGTCTTGCGGATTTTGTATTTGGGGTGTGCATGAAATCCGAGCGTAGGCACAGCATATATATTGGAAACTATAACATATAAATTGAAATGCTTGCCAGATTCGTAAAGAGCGGGTTTTATAGGTTGAAGGAAGCGTATTCGGACACGAACCCTATTTAGTTTAGCGGATTTTATAATTAGGGCGAGGCAGAAATACGAACGTAAACAGAGAATGCATCTCGAAAACTATAAGAGATAAATTGAATTGCTCGCCAGATTGGTAAATAACGGGTCTGTTATGATATAGGTAGCCTATTGAGACGGGTCTCCATTTAGTTTTGTCAATTTGGTATTTGGTGTGTGGAAGGAATCAGTGTCTAGGAATAGATTATATCTCGGATACTATAAGAGATAAATAGATATGCTTGCCAAATTCGTAGATAGCGGACCTTATATGCTATAGGTTCAGACGAGTCTTATATTTAGTTTTGCGGTTGAGTATATGGGGTGTAGAGGAAATCCAAGAGGGTACACAGCATATATGTCAGAAACTAGTGGGTCATATATGCTATATATATCATAGTTTTGAGTCATGTACGTAATTTCGTGGTTTCCGTATATATGCACAGAAATGAATTCGACTACCAATATCACAGAAACTATAATTGATAAATTATATTTTTTCCAGTTTCGCAAATAGAGGTTTTTATATGTTATAGCAAGCTTATTAAGGCGTGATATCTAGATAATTTTGCACATTTAGTATATTTGTTGTGGTAGAAATCTAAGCGTGAACAGTTAATATATCTCGGAAATAATAAGCGATGAATAGAAATGCTTACCGGATTCATAAATAATATTCGGCATGCTAATTACGTTGCCGTTACGTATAGTTTTCGAGACATGGGCTATCGAAATTTTACACTTTAGGCTCTTTTTTTTAATATAGGCCAAAATTGTAAAATGGTCTTATGAATTAGGAATTTCCTTCCAAATCACATTCCAAGTAATATTCAGAATGCTAATTACATTGTCGATTGGCAAATTGTATTATCTCTTATAGTTTCCGAGATATGGGCTATCGAAATTTTACACTTCATTCTCTGTTTCTAACTTAGGCCAAAATTGTAAAATGGTCTTATGAATTAGGGATTTAGTTCCAAATCACATTTCAAGTAATATTCGGCATGCCAATTACGTTGTCGATTACCAAATTGAATTACCTCTTATAGTCACCGAGATATGGGCTGTCGAAATTTTACACTTTAATCTCTGTTTCTAACTTAGGCAAATGGATTACGGATTTCGTTCCAAATCATAATCAAAGTAATATTCAGCATGCTAATTACGTTGCCGTCTGCTGAATTGCATTATCTCTTATAGCTTCCGAGATATGGGCTATCGAAATATTACACTAGGCTCTTTTTTAATATATGCTAAAATTGTAAAATTGTCTTATTACGGATTTCGTTACAAATCACATTCCAATTTACGTTCGACATGCCAATTACGTTGTCGATTGCCAAATTGAATTACCTCTTATACTTTCCTAGATAAGGGCTATAGAAATTTTACACTTTAGGCTCTATTTCAAACTCACGCAAAAATTGTAAAATGGTCTTATGAATTACGGATTTCGTTCCAAATCATATTCTAAGTAATGTTCGACATGCTAATTACGTCGCCGTTTGCCAAATTGCACTAGTATAGTTTCCGAAATATGGGCTATCGAAATTTTACTCTTTAGGCTCTGTTTCTAACTTAGACCAAAATTGTAAAATGGTCTTATGAATTAAGGATTTCGTTCCAAATCATACTCCAAGTAATACTCGCCATGCTAATTACGTTGTCGATTGCCAAATTGCATTATGTCTTATAGTTTCCAAGATATGGGCTATCGCAATTTTACACATTAGGCTGGGTTTCCAAATTAAGCCAAAATTGTAAAATGACCTTGTGAATTACGGACTTTGTTCCAAATCACATGTCAAGTGATATTCGGCATGCTTATGACGTTGCCGTTTGCGATATTGTATTATCTATTATAGTTTCCCAGATATGAGCTTTCGTAAATTACACTTTAGGCTCGGTTTCCTACTAATGCCAAAATTGTAAAATGGCCTCATGAATTACGGATTTCAATCCAATTCACATTCCAAGTAATATTCGGCATGTTAATTACGTTGTCGATTACCAAATTGCTTTATCTCTTATGGTTTCCGATATATGGACTATCGAAATTTTACAATTTGGATCTGCTTCTAACAAGGGCCAAAATTGTAAAATGGTCTTATGAATTAGCGATTCCGTTCCAATTCACATTGCGAGCACTATTCGGCATGCTAATTACGTTGCCGATTGCCAAATTGCATTATCTCTTATAGTTTCCGAGATATGGGTAATCGAAATTTTATACCTTAGGCTGTATTTCTAACTCGGGCCAAAATTGTAAAATGGTCTTATGAATTAGCGATTTCGTTCCAATTCACATTTCAAACAATATTCGGCATGCTAATTACGTTGCCGATTGCCAAATTTCATTATCTCTTATAGTTTCCTAGATATGGGCAATCAAAATTTTACACCTTAGGCTTTGTTTCTAACATGGGCCAAAATTGTAAAATGGCCTTATGAATTAGCGATTTCGTTCTAAATCACACTCCAAGTAATATTCTGGATGCTAATTACGTTATCGATTACCAAATTGCATTATCTCTTATGGTTTCCGATATATGGACTATCGAAATTTTACAATTTGGCTCTGCTCCTAACATGGGCCAAAATTGTAAAATGGTCTTATGAATTAACGATTCCGTTCCAATTCACATTGCAAGCAATATTCGGCATGCTAATTACGTTGCCGATTGCCAAATTGCATTATCTCTTATAGTTTCCGAGATATGGGCAATCCAAATTTTACACCTTAGGCTCTGTTTCAAACTTGGGCCAAAATTGTAAAATGGTCTTATGAATTAGCGATTTCGTTCCAATTCACATTCCAAGTAATATTCGGCATGCTTATTACGTTGCCGATTGCCAAATTGCATTATCTCTTACAGTTTCCGAGATATGGGCAATCGAAATATTACACTTTAGGCTCTGTTTCTAACTTGGGCCAAAATTGTAAAATGGTCTTATGAATTAGCGATTTCTTTCTAAATCACATTCCAAGTAATATTCGGCATGCTAATTACGCTCTCGATTACCAAATTGTGTTATCTCTTATGGTTTCAGATATATCGACTATCGAAATTTTACAATTTGGCTCTGCTTCAACTTTTGCTAAAATTGTAAAATGGTCTTATCAATTAGCAATTTCGTTCCAATTCACATTCCAAGTAATATTCGGCATGCTTATTACGTTGCCGATTGCCAAATTGCATTATCACTTATAATTTCCAAGATATGGGCTATCGAAATTTTACACCTTAGGCTCTGTTTTCAATTTGGGCCAAAATTGTAAAATGGTATTATGAATTAGCGATTTCTTTCTAAATCACATTCCAAGTAATATTCAGCATGCTAATTACGCTGTCGATTGCCAAATTGCATTATCTCTTATAGTTCCCGAGATATGGGCAATCGAAATTTTACACCTTAGGCTCTGTTTCTAACATGGGCCAAAGTTGTAAAATGGTCTTATGAATTAGAGATTCCGTTCCAATTCACATTGCAAGCAATATTCGGCATGCTAATTACGTTGCCGATTGCCAAATTTCATTATCTCTTATAGTTTCTGAGATATGGGCAATCGAAATTTTACACCTTAGGCTGTGTTTCTAACTTGAGCCAAAATTGTAAAATGGTCTTATGAATTAGCGATTTCGTTCTAAATCACGTTCCAAGTTATATTTAGCATGCTAATTACATTGTCGATTGATAAACTGCATTATCTCTTATAGTTTCCAATATATGGACTATCGAAATTTTACACCTTAGGCTCTGTTTCAAACATGGGCCAAAATTGTGAAATGGTCTTATAAATTAGCGTTTTCGTTCTAAATCACATTCCAAGTAATATTCGGCATGTTAATTACGTTGTCGATTACCAAATTGCATTATATCTTATGGTTTCCGATATATGGACTATCGAAATTTTATACCTTAGGCTCTGTTTCCAACTTGGGTCAAAATTGTAAAATGGTCTAATGAATTAGCGATTTCTTTCTAAATCACATTCCAAGTAATATTCGGCATGCTAATTACGTTGCCGATTGCAAAATTGCATTATCTCTTATAGTTTCCGAGATATGGGCAGTCGAAATTTTACACTTTAGGCTCTGTTTCTAACTTGGGCCAAAATTGTAAAATGGTCTTATGAATTAGCGATTTCGTTCCAATTCACATTTCAAGCAATATTCGGCATGCTAATTACGTTGCCGATTGCAAAATTGCATTATCTCTTATAGTTTCCGAGATATGGGCTATCGAAATTTTACACCTTAGGCTCTGTTTCTAACATGGGCCAAAATTGTAAAATGGTATTATGAATTAGCGATTTCGTTCTAAATCACACTCCAAGTAATATTCTGGATGCTAATTACGTTGTCGATTACCAAATTGCATTATCTCTTATGGTTTCCGATATATGGACTATCGAAATTTTACAATTTGGCTCTGCTTCTAACATGGGCCAAAATTGTAAAATGGTCTTATGAATTAACGATTCCGTTCCAATTCACATTGCAAGCAATATTCGGCATGCTAATTACGTTGCCGATAGCCAAATTGCATTATCTCTTATAGTTTCCGAGATATGGGCAATCCAAATTTTACACCTTAGGCTCTGTTTCAAACTTAGGCCAAAATTGTAAAATGGTCTTATGAATTAGCGATTTCATTCCAATTCACATTCCAAGTAATATTCGGCATGCTAATTACGCTGTCGATTGCAAAATTGCATTATCTCTTATAGTTTCCGAGATATGGGCAATTGAAATTTTACACTTTAGGCTCTGTTTCTAACTTGGGTCAAAATTGTAAAATGGTCTTATGAATTAGCGATTTCTTTCTAAATCATATTCCAAGTAATATTCGGCATGCTAATTACGCTGTCGATTACCAAATTGCATTATCTCTTATGGTTTCCGATATATCGACTATCGAAATTTTACAATTTGGCTCTGCTTCAACTTTTGCCAAAATTGTAAAATGGTCTTATGAATTAGCGATTTCGTTCCAAATCACATTCCAAGTAATATTCGGCATGCTTATTACGTTGCCGATTGCCAAATTGCATTATCTCTTATAATTTCCGAAATACGGGCTATCGAAATTTTACACCTTAGTCTCTGTTTCCAATTTGGGCCAAAATTGTAAAATGGTATTATGAATTAGCGATTTCTTTCTAAATCACATTCCAAGTAATATTCGACATGCTAATTACGCTGCCAATTGCCAAATTGCATTATCTCTTATAGTTCCCGTGATATGGGCAATCGAAATTTTACACCTTAGGCTCTGTTTCTAACATGGGCCAAAGTTGTAAAATGGTCTTATGAATTAGCGATTCCCTTCCAATTCACGTTGCAAGCAATATTCGGCATGCTAATTACGTTGCCGATTGCCAAATTTCATTATCTCTTATAGTTTCCTAGATATGGGCAATCAAAATTTTACACCTTAGGCTTTGTTTCTAACATGGGCCAAAATTGTAAAATGGCCTTATGAATTAGCGATTTCGTTCTAAATCACACTCCAAGTAATATTCTGGATGCTAATTACGTTGTCGATTACCAAATTGCATTATCTCTTATGGTTTCCGATATATGGACTATCGAAATTTTACAATTTGGCTCTACTTCTAACATGGGCCAAAATTGTAAAATGGTCTTATGAATTAACGATTCCGTTCCAATTCACATTGCAAGCAATATTCGGCATGCTAATTACGTTGCCGATTGCCAAATTGCATTATCTCTTATAGTTTCCGAGATATGGGCAATCCAAATTTTACACCTTAGGCTCTGTTTCAAACTTGGGCCAAAATTGTAAAATGGTCTTATGAATTAGCGATTTCGTTCCAATTCACATTCCAAGTAATATTCGGCATGCTTATTACGTTGTCGATTGCCAAATTGCATTATCTCTTATAGTTTCCGAGATATGGGCAATCGAAATATTACACTTTAGGCTCTGTTTCTAACTTGGGCCAAAATTGTAAAATGGTCTTATGAATTAGCGATTTCTTTCTAAATCACATTCCAAGTAATATTCGGCATGCTAATTACGCTCTCGATTACCAAATTGTGTTATCTCTTATGGTTTCCGATATATCGACTATCGAAATTTTACAATTTGGCTCTGCTTCAACTTTTGCTAAAATTGTAAAATGGTCTTATGAATTAGCGATTTCGTTCCAATTCACATTCCAAGTAATATTCGGCATGCTTATTACGTTGCCGATTGCCAAATTGTATTATCTCTTATAATATCCAAGATATGGGCCATCGAAATTTTACACCTTAGGCTCTGTTTTCAATTTGGGCCAAAATTGTAAAATGGTATTATGAATTAGCGATTTCTTTCTAAATCACATTCCAAGTAATATTCAGCATGCTAATTACGCTGTCGATTGCCAAATTGCATTATCTCTTATAGTTCCCGAGATATGGGCAATCGAAATTTTTCACCTTAGGCTCTGTTTCTAACATGGGCCAAAGTTGTAAAATGGTCTTATGAATTAGAGATTCCGTTCCAATTCACATTGCAAGCAATATTCGGCATGCTAATTACGTTGCCGATTGCCAAATTTCATTATCTCTTATAGTTTCTGAGATATGGGCAATCGAAATTTTACACCTTAGGCTGTGTTTCTAACTTGAGCCAAAATTGTAAAATGGTCTTATGAATTAGCGATTTCGTTCTAAATCACGTTCCAAGTTATATTTAGCATGCTAATTACATTGTCGATTGATAAACTGCATTATCTCTTATAGTTTCCGATATATGGACTATCGAAATTTTACACCTTAGGCTCTGTTTCAAACATGGGCCAAAATTGTGAAATGGTCTTATAAATTAGCGTTTTCGTTCTAAATCACATTCCAAGTAATATTCGGCATGTTAATTACGTTGTCGATTACCAAATTGCATTATATCTTATGGTTTCCGATATATGGACTATCGAAATTTTATACCTTAGGCTCTGTTTCCAACTTGGGTCAAAATTGTAAAATGGTCTAATGAATTAGCGATTTCTTTCTAAATCACATTCCAAGTAATATTCGGCATGCTAATTACGTTGCCGATTGCAAAATTGCATTATCGCTTATAGTTTCCGAGATATGGGCAGTCGAAATTTTACACTTTAGGCTCTGTTTCTAACTTGGGCCAAAATTGTAAAATGGTCTTATGAATTAGCGTTTTCGTTCCAATTCACATTTCAAGCAATATTCGGCATGCTAATTACGTTGCCGATTGCAAAATTGCATTATCTCTTATAGTTTCCGAGATATGGGCTATCGACATTTTACACCTTAGGCTCTGTTTCTAACATGGGCCAAAATTGTAAAATGGTATTATGAATTAGCGATTTCGTTCTAAATCACACTCCAAGTAATATTCTGGATGCTAATTACGTTGTCGATTACCAAATTGCATTATCTCTTATGGTTTCCGATATATGGACTATCGAAATTTTACAATTTGGCTCTGCTTCTAACATGGGCCAAAATTGTAAAATGGTCTTATGAATTAACGATTCCGTTCCAATTCACATTGCAAGCAATATTCGGCATGCTAATTACGTTGCCGATAGCCAAATTGCATTATCTCTTATAGTTTCCGAGATATGGGCAATCCAAATTTTACACCTTAGGCTCTGTTTCAAACTTGGGCCAAAATTGTAAAATGGTCTTATGAATTAGCGATTTCATTCCAATTCACATTCCAAGTAATATTCGGCATGCTAATTACGCTGTCGATTGCAAAATTGCATTATCTCTTATAGTTTTCGAGATATGGGCAATTGAAATTTTACACTTTAGGCTCTGTTTCTAACTTGGGTCAAAATTGTAAAATGGTCTTATGAATTAGCGATTTCTTTCTAAATCATATTCCAAGTAATATTCGGCATGCTAATTACGCTGTCGATTACCAAATTGCATTATCTCTTATGGTTTCCGATATATCGACTATCGAAATTTTACAATTTGGCTCTGCTTCAACTTTTGCCAAAATTGTAAAATGGTCTAATGAATTAGCGATTTCGTTCCAAATCACATTCCAAGTAATATTCGGCATGCTAATTACGTTGCCGATTGCCAAATTGCATTATCTCTTATAATTTCCGAGATACGGGCTATCGAAATTTTACACCTTAGGCTCTGTTTCCAATTTGGGCCAAAATTGTAAAATGGTATTATGAATTAGCGATTTCTTTCTAAATCACATTCCAAGTAATATTCGACATGCTAATTACGCTGCCAATTGCCAAATTGCATTATCTCTTATAGTTCCCGAGATATGGCCAATCGAAATTTTACACCTTAGGCTCTGTTTCTAACATGGGCCAAAGTTGTAAAATGGTCTTATGAATTAGCGATTCCCTTCCAATTCACGTTGCAAGCAATATTCGGCATGCTAATTACGTTGCCGATTGCCAAATTTCATTATCTCTTATAGTTTCCGAGATATGGGCAATCGAAATTTTACACCTTAGGCTCTGTTTCTAACTTGAGCCATTATTGTAAAATGGTCTTATGAATTAGCGATTTCGTTCTAAATCACGTTCCAAGTTATATTCAGCATGCAAATTACATTGTCGATTGATAAACTGCATTATCTCTTATAGTTTCCGAGACATGGGCAATCGAAATTTTACACCTTAGGCTCTGTTTCTAACATGGGCCAAAATTGTAAAATGGTCTTATGAATTAGCGATTTCGTTCTAAATCACATTCCAAGTAATATTCGGCATGTTAATTACGTTGTCGATTACCAAATTGCATTATATCTTATGGTTTCCGGTATATGGACTATCGAAATTTTACAATATGGCTCTGCTTCTAACTTGGGCCAAAATGGTAAAATGGTCTTATGAATTAGCGATTTCGCTCTAAATCACATTCCAAGTAATATTCGGCATGTTAATTACGTTGTCGATTACCAAATTGCATTATATTTTATGGTTTCCGGTATATGGACTATCGAAATTTTACAATTTGGCTCTGCTTCAACTTTTGCCAAAATTGTAAAATGACCTTATGAATTAGCGATTTCGTTCCAATTCACATTCCAAGTAATATTTGGCATGCTTATTACGTTTTCGAGATATGGGTAATCGAAATTTTATACCTTATGTTGTATTTCTAACTCGGGCCAAAATTGTAAAATGGTCTTATGAATTAGCGATTTCGTTCCAATTCACATTTCAAGCAATATTCCGCATGCTAATTACGTTGCCGATTGCCAAATTTCATTATCTCTTATAGTTTCCGAGATATGAGCAATCAAAATTTTACACCTTAGGCTCTGTTTCTAACTTGGGCCAAAATTGTAAAATGGTCTTATGAATTAGCGATTTCGTTCTAAATCATATTCCAAGTAATATTCGGCATGCTAATTACGCTGTCGATTACCAAATTGAATTATCTCTTATGGTTTCCGATATATGGACTATCGAAATTTTACAATTTGGCTCTGCTTCAACTTTTTCCAAAATTTTAAAATGGCCTTATGAATTAGCGATTTCGTTCCAATTCACAGTCCGAGCAATATTCGGCATGCTAATTACGTTGCCGATTGCCAAATTGCATTATCTCTTATACTTTCCGAGATATGGGTAATCGAAATTTTATACCTTAGGCTGTATTTCTAACTAGGGCCAAAATTGTAAAATGGTCTTATGAATTAGCGATTTCGTTCCAATTCACATTTCAAGCAATATTCGGCATGCTAATTACGTTGCCGATTGCCAAATTGCATTGTCTCTTATAGTTTCCGAGATATGGGCAATCGAAATTTTATACCTTAGGCTGTATTTCTAACATGGGACAAAATTGTAAAATGGCCTTATGAATTAGCGATTTCGTTCTAAATCACATTCCAAGTAATATTCGGCACGTTAATTACGTTGTCGATTAACAAATTGCATTATCTCTTATGGTTTCCGATATATGGATTATGGAAATTTTACAATTTGGCTCTGCTTCTAACTTGGGCCAGAATTGTAAAATGGTCTTATGAATTAGCGATTTCGTTCCAATTCACAGTCCGAGCAATATTCGGCATGCTAATTACGTTGCCGATTGCCAAATTGCATTATCTCTTATAGTTTCCGAGATATGGGCTATCGAAATTTTACACCTTAGGCTCTGTTTCTAACATGGGCCAAAATTGTAAAATGGCCTTATGAATTAGCGATTTCGTTCTAAATCACACTCCAAGTAATATTCTGGATGCTAATTACGTTGTCGATTACCAAATTGCATTATCTCTTATGGTTTCCGATAAATGGACTATCGAAATTTTACAATTTGGCTCTGCTTCTAACATGGGCCAAAATTGTAAAATGTTCTTATTAATTAACGATTCCGTTCCAATTCACACTGCAAGCAATATTCGGCATGCTAATTACGTTGCCGATTGCTAAATTGCATTATCTCTTATAGTTTCTGAGATATGGGCAATCCAAATTCTACACCTTGGGCTCTGTTTCAAACTTGGGCCAAAATTGTAATATGGTCTTATGAATTAGCGATTTCACTTCAATTCACATTCCAAGTAATATTCGGCATGCTAATTACGCTGTCGATTGCAAAATTGCGTTATCTCTTATAGTTTCCGAGATATGCAATCGAAATTTTACACTTTAGGCTCTGTTTCTAACTCACGCAAAAATTGTAAAATGGTCTTATGAATTAGCGATTTCGTTCTAAATCACATTCCAAGTAATATTCGGCACGTTAATTACGTTGTCGATTAACAAATTGCATTATCTCTTATGGTTGGTTTCCGATATATGGATTATCAAAATTTTACAATTTGGCTCTGCTTCTAACTTGGGCCAGAATTGTAAAATGGTCTTATGAATTAGCGATTTCGTTCCAATTCACAGTCCAAGCAATATTCGACATGCTAATTACGTTGCCGATTGCCAAATTGCATTATCTCTTATAGTTTCCGAGATATGGGCTATCGAAATTTTACACCTTAGGCTCTGTTTCTAACATGGGCCAAAATTGTAAAATGGCCTTATGAATTAGCGATTTCGTTCTAAATCACACTCCAGGTAATATTCTGGATGCTAATTACGTTGTCGATTACCAAATTGCATTATCTCTTATGGTTTCCGATAAATGGACTATCGAAATTTTACAATTTGGCTCTGCTTCTAACATGGGCCAAAATTGTAAAATTGTCTTATGAATTAACGATTCCGTTCCAATTCACATTGCAAGCAATATTCGGCATGCTAATTACGTTGCCGATTGCCAAATTGCATTGTCTCTTATAGTTTCCGAGATATGGGTAATCGAAATTTTATACCATAGGCTGTATTTCTAACTAGGGCCAAAATTGTAAAATGGTCTTATGAATTAACGATCTCGTTCCAATTCACATTTCAAGCAATATTCGGCATGCTAATTACGTTGCCGATTGCCAAATTTCATTATCTCTTATAGTTTCCGAGATATGGGCAATCAAAATTTTACACCTTAGGCTCTGTTTCTAACTTGGGCCAAAATTGTAAAATGGTCTTATGAATTAGCGATTTCTTTCTAAATCACATTCCAAGTAATATTCGGTACGTTAATTACGTTGTCGATTAACAAATTGCATTATCTCTTATGGTTTCCGATATATGGATTATCGAAATTTTACAATTTGGCTCTGCTTCTAACTTGGGCCAGAATTGTAAAATGGTCTTATGAATTAGCGATTTCGTTCCAATTAACAGTCCAAGCAATATTCGGCATGCTAATTACGTTGCCGATTGCCAAATTGCATTATCTCTTATAGTTTCCGAGATATGGGCTATCGAAATTTTACACCTTAGGCTCTGTTTCTAACATGGGACAAAATTGTAAAATGGCCTTATGAATTAACGATCCCGTTCCAATTCACATTGCAAGCAATATTCGGCATGCTAATTACGTTGCCGATTGCCAAATTGCATTATCTCTTATAGTTTCCGAGATATGGGCAATCCAAATTTTACACCTTAGGCTGTGTTTTAAACTAGGGCCAAAATTGTAAAATGGTCTTATGAATTAGCGATTTCATTCCAATTCACATTCCAAGTAATATTCGGCATGCTAATTACGCTGTCGATTACCAAATTGCATTATCTCTTATGGTTTCCGATATATGGACTATCGAAATTTTACAATTTGGCTCTGCTTCTAACATGGGCCAAAATTGTAAAATGGTCTTATGAATTAACGATTCCGTTCCAATTCACATTGCAAGCAATATTCGGCATGCTAATTACGTTGCCGATTGCCAAATTGCATTATCTCTTATAGTTTCCGAGATATGGGCAATCCAAATTTTACACCTTAGGCTCTGTTTTAAACTAGGGCCAAAATTGTAAAATGGTCTTATGAATTAGCGATTTCATTCCAATTCACATTCCAAGTAATATTCGGCATGCTAATTACGCTGTCGATTGCAAAATTGCATTATCTCTTATAGTTTCCGAGATATGGGCAATTGAAATTTTACACTTTAGGCTCTGTTTCTAACTTGGGTCAAAATTGTAAAATGGTCTTATGAATTAGCGATTTCTTTCTAAATCATGTTCCAAGTAATATTCGGCATGCTAATTACGCTGTCGATTACCAAATTGCATTATCTCTTATGGTTTCCGATCTATCGACTATCGAAATTTTACAATTTGGCTCTGCTTCAACTTTTGCCAAAATTGTAAAATGGTATTATGAATTAGCGATTTCTTTCTAAATCACATTCCAAGTAATATTCGACATGCTAATTACGCTGCCGATTGCCAAATTGCATTATCTCTTATAGTTCCCGAGATATGGGCAATCGAAATTTTACACCTTAGGCTCTGTTTCTAACATGGGCCAAAGTTGTAAAATGGTCTTATGAATTAACGATTCCCTTCCAATTCACGTTGCAAGCAATAATCGGCATGCTAATTACATTGCCGATTGCCAAATTTCATTATCTCTTATAGTTTCCGAGATATGGGCAATCGAAATTTTACACCTTAGGCTCTATTTCTAACTTGAGCCATTATTGTAAAATGGTCTTATGAATTAGCGATTTCGTTCTAAATCACGTTCCAAGTTATATTCAGCATGCAAATTACATTGTCGATTGATAAACTGCATTATCTCTTATAGTTTCCGAGATATGGGCTATCGAAATTTTACACCTTAGGCTCTGTTTCTAACATGGGCCAAAATTGTAAAATGGTATTATGAATTAGCGATTTCGTTCTAAATCACATTCCAAGTAATATTCTGGATGCTAATTACGTTGTCGATTACCAAATTGCATTATATCTTATGGTTTCCGGTATATGGACTATCGAAATTTTACAATTTTTCTCTGCTTCTAACTTGGGCCAAAATGGTAAAATGGTCTTATGAATTAGCGATTTCGCTCTAAATCACATTCCAAGTAATATTCGGCATGTTAATTACGTTGTCGATTACCAAATTGCATTATATTTTATGGTTTCCGGTATATGGACTATCGAAATTTTACAATTTGGCTCTGCTTCAACTTTTGCCAAAATTGTAAAATGACCTTATGAATTAGCGATTTCGTTCCAATTCACATTCCAAGTAATATTTGGCATGCTTATTACGTTGCCTATTGCCAAATTGCATTATCTCTTATAGTTTCCGAGATATGGGTAATCGAAATATGGGTAATCGGTATACCTTATGTTGTATTTCTAACTCGGGCCAAAATTGTAAAATGGTCTTATGAATTAGCGATTTCGTTCCAATTCACATTTCAAGCAATATTCCGCATGCTAATTACGTTGCCGATTGCCAAATTTCATTATCTCTTATAGTTTCCGAGATATGAGCAATCAAAATTTTACACCTTAGGCTCTGTTTCTAACATGGGACAAAATTGTAAAATGGCCTTATGAATTAACGATCCCGTTCCAATTCACATTGCAAGCAATATTCGGCATGCTAATTACGTTGCCGATTGCCAAATTGCATTATCTCTTATAGTTTCCGAGATATGGGCAATCCAAATTTTACACCTTAGGCTGTGTTTTAAACTAGGGCCAAAATTGTAAAATGGTCTTATGAATTAGCGATTTCATTCCAATTCACATTCCAAGTAATATTCGGCATGCTAATTACGCTGTCGATTACCAAATTGCATTATCTCTTATGGTTTCCGATATATGGACTATCGAAATTTTACAATTTGGCTCTGCTTCTAACATGGGCCAAAATTGTAAAATGGTCTTATGAATTAACGATTCCGTTCCAATTCACATTGCAAGCAATATTCGGCATGCTAACGTTGCCGATTGCCAAATTGCATTATCTCTTATAGTTTCCGAGATATGGGCAATCCAAATTTTACACCTTAGGCTCTGTTTTAAACTAGGGCCAAAATTGTAAAATGGTCTTATGAATTAGCGATTTCATTCCAATTCACATTCCAAGTAGTATTCGGCATGCTAATTACGCTGTCGATTGCAAAATTGCATTATCTCTTATAGTTTCCGAGATATGGGCAATTGAAATTTTACACTTTAGGCTCTGTTTCTAACTTGGGTCAAAATTGTAAAATGGTCTTATGAATTAGCGATTTCTTTCTAAATCATGTTCCAAGTAATATTCGGCATGCTAATTACGCTGTCGATTACCAAATTGCATTATCTCTTATGGTTTCCGATCTATCGACTATCGAAATTTTACAATTTGGCTCTGCTTCAACTTTTGCCAAAATTGTAAAATGGTATTATGAATTAGCGATTTCTTTCTAAATCACATTCCAAGTAATATTCGACATGCTAATTACGCTGCCGATTGCCAAATTGCATTATCTCTTATAGTTCCCGAGATATGGGCAATCGAAATTTTACACCTTAGGCTCTGTTTCTAACATGGGCCAAAGTTGTAAAATGGTCTTATGAATTAACGATTCCCTTCCAATTCACGTTGCAAGCAATATTCGGCATGCTAATTACATTGCCGATTGCCAAATTTCATTATCTCTTATAGTTTCCGAGATATGGGCAATCGAAATTTTACACCTTAGGCTCTATTTCTAACTTGAGCCATTATTGTAAAATGGTCTTATGAATTAGCGATTTCGTTCTAAATCACGTTCCAAGTTATATTCAGCATGCAAATTACATTGTCGATTGATAAACTGCATTATCTCTTATAGTTTCCGAGATATGGGCTATCGAAATTTTACACCTTAGGCTCTGTTTCTAACATGGGCCAAAATTGTAAAATGGTATTATGAATTAGCGATTTCGTTCTAAATCACACTCCAAGTAATATTCTGGATGCTAATTACGTTGTCGATTACCAAATTGCATTATATCTTATGGTTTCCGGTATATGGACTATCGAAATTTTACAATTTTTCTCTGCTTCTAACTTGGGCCAAAATGGTAAAATGGTCTTATGAATTAGCGATTTCGCTCTAAATCACATTCCAAGTAATATTCGGCATGTTAATTACGTTGTCGATTACCAAATTGCATTATATTTTATGGTTTCCGGTATATGGACTATCGAAATTTTACAATTTGGCTCTGCTTCAACTTTTGCCAAAATTGTAAAATGACCTTATGAATTAGCGATTTCGTTCCAATTCACATTCCAAGTAATATTTGGCATGCTTATTACGTTGCCTATTGCCAAATTGCATTATCTCTTATAGTTTCCGAGATATGGGTAATCGAAATATGGGTAATCGGTATACCTTATGTTGTATTTCTAACTCGGGCCAAAATTGTAAAATGACCTTATGAATTAGCGATTTCGTTCCAATTCACATTTCAAGCAATATTCCGCATGCTAATTACGTTGCCGATTGCCAAATTTCATTATCTCTTATAGTTTCCGAGATATGAGCAATCAAAATATTACACCTTAGGCTCTGTTTCTAACTTGGGCCAAAATTGTAAAATGGTCTTATGAAATAGCGATTTCGTTCTAAATCACATTCCAAGTAATATTCGGCACGTTAATTACGTTGTCGTTTAACAAATTGCATTATCTTTTATGGTTTCCGATATATGGATTATCGAAATTTTACAATTTGACTCTGCTTCTAACTTGGGCCAGAATTGTAAAATGGTCTTATGAATTAGCGATTTCGTTCCAATTCACAGTCCAAGCAATATTCGGCATGCTAATTACGTTGCCGATTGCCAAATTGCATTATCTCTTATAGTTTCCGAGATATGGGCTATCGAAATTTTACACCTTAGGCTCTGTTTCTAACATGGGCCAAAATTGTAAAATGGCCTTATGAATTAGCGATTTCGTGCTAAATCACACTCCAAGTAATATTCTGGATGCTAATTACGTTGTCGATTACCAAATTGCATTATCTCTTATGGTTTCCGATATATGGACTATCGATATTTTACAATTTGGCTCTGCTTCTAACATGGGCCAAAATTGTAAAATGGTCTTATGAATTAACGATTCCGTTCCAATTCACATTGCACGCAATATTCGGCATGCTAATTAGGTTGCCGATTACCAAATTGCATTATCTCTTATAGTTTCCGAGATATGGGCAATCGAAATTTTATACCTTAGGCTGTATTTCTAACTCGGGCCAAATATGTAAAATGGTCTTATGAATTAGCGATTTCGTTCTAAATCACATTCCAAGTAATATTCGGCACGTTAATTACATTGTCGATTACCAAATTGCATTATCTCTTATGGTTTTCGATATATGGACTATCGAAATTTTACAATTTGGCTCTGCTTCTAATTTGGGCCAGAATTATAAAATGGTCTTATGAATTAGCGATTTCGTTTCAATTCACAGTCCAAGTAATATTCGGCATGCTAATTACGTTGCCGAGTGCCAAATTGCATTATCTCTTATAGTTTCCGAGATATGGGCTATCGAAATTTTACATCTTAGGCTCTGTTTCCAACTTGGGCCATAATTGTAAAATGGTCTTATGAATTAGCGATTTCTTTCTAAATCACATTCCAAGTAATATTCGGCATGCTAATTATGCTGTCGATTGCAAAATTGCATTATCTCTTATAGTTTCCGAGATATGGGCAATCGAAATTTTACACTTTAGGCTCTGTTTCTAACTTGGGCCAAAATTGTAAAATGGTCTTATGAATTGGCGATTTCTTTCTAAATCACATTCCAAGTAATATTCGGCATGCTAATTACGCTGTCGATTACCAAATTGAATTATCTCTTATGGTTTCCGATATATGGACTATCGAAATTTTACAATTTGGCTCTGCTTCAACTTTTGCCAAAATTGTAAAATGGCCTTATGAATTAGCGATTTCGTTCCATTTCACAGTCCGAGCAATATTCGGCATGCTAATTACGTTGCCGATTGCCAAATTGCATTATCTCTTATACTTTCCGAAATATGGGTAATCGAAATTTTATACCTTAGGCTGTATTTCTAACTAGGGCCAAAATTGTAAAATGGTCTTATGAATTAGCGATTTCGTTCCAATTCACATTTCAAGCTATATTCGGCATGCTAATTACGTTGCCGATTGCCAAATTGCATTATCTCTTATAGTTTCCGAGATATGGGCAATCGAAATTTTATACCTTAGGCTGTATTTCTAACATGGGCCAAAATTGTAAAATGGCCTTATGAATTAGCGATTTCGTTCTAAATCACACTCCAAGTAATATTCTGGATGCTAATTACGTTGTCGATTACCAAACTGCATTATCTCTTATGGTTTCCGATAAATGGACTATCGAAATTTTACAATTTGGCTCTGCTTCTAACATGGGCCAAAATTGTAAAATGGTCTTATGAATTAGCGATTTCCTTCCAATTCACATTCCAAGTAATATTCGGCATGCTAATTACGCTGTCGATTGCAAAATTGCGTTATCTCTTATAGTTTCCGAGATATGGGCAATCGAAATTTTACACTTTAGGCTCTGTTTCTAACTCACGCAAAAATTGTAAAATGGTCTTATGAATTAGCGATTTCGTTCTAAATCACATTCCAAGTAATATTCGGCACGTTAATTACGTTGTCGATTAACAAATTGCATTATCTCTTATGGTTTCCGATATATGGACTATCGAAATTTTACAATTTGGCTCTGCTTCTAACATGGGCCAAAATTGTAAAATGGTCTTATGAATTAACGATTCCGTTCCAATTCACATTGCAAGCAATATCCGGCATGCTAATTACGTTGCCGACTGCCAAATTGCATTATTTCTTATAGTTTCCGAGATATGGGCAATCCAAATTTTACACCTTAGGCTCTGTTTCAAACTAGGGCCAAAATTGTAAAATGGTCTTATGAATTAGCGATTTCGTTCCAATTCACAGTCCAAGCAATATTCGGCATGCTAATTACGTTGCCGATTGCCAAATTGCATTATCTCTTATGGTTTCCGATATATGGACTATCGAAATTTTACAATTTGGCTCTGCTTCTAACATGGGCCAAAATTGTAAAATGTTCTTATTAATTAACGATTCCGTTCCAATTCACACTGCAAGCAATATTCGGCATGCTAATTACGTTACCGATTGCTAAATTGCATTATCTCTTATAGTTTCCGAGATATGGGCAATCCAAATTCTACACCTTGGGCTCTGTTTCAAACTTGGGTCAAAATTGTAAAATGGTCTAATGAATTAGCGATTTCTTTCTAAATCACATTCCAAGTAATATTCGGCATGCTAATTACGCCGTCGATTGCAAAATTGCATTATCTCTTATAGTTTCCGAGATATGGGCAATCGAAATTTTACACTTTAGGCTCTGTTTCTAACTTGGGCCAAAATTGCAAAATGGTCTTATGAATTAGCGATTTCGTTCCAATTCACATTTCAAGCAATATTCGGCATGCTAATTACGTTGCCGATTGCAAAATTGCATTATCTCTTATAGTTTCCGAGATATGGGCAGTCGAAATTTTACACTTTAGGCTCTCTTTCTAACTTGGGCCAAAATTGTAAAATGGCCTTATGAATTAGCGATTTCGTTCCAATTCACATTTCAAGCAATATTCGGCATGCTAATTACGTTGCCGATTGCAAAATTGCATTATCTCTTATAGTTTCCGAGATATGGGCTATCGAAATTTTACACCTTAGGCTCTGTTTCTAACACGGGCCAAAATTGTAAAATGGTCTTATGAATTAGCGATTTCGTTCTAAATCACACTCCAAGTAATATTCTGGATGCTAATTACGTTGTCGATTACCAAATTGCATTATCTCTTATGGTTTCCGATATATGGACTATCGAAATTTTACAATTTGGCTCTGCTCCTAACATGGGCCAAAATTGTAAAATGGTCTTATGAATTAACGATTCCGTTTCAATTCACATTGCAAGCAATATTCGGCATGCTAATTACGTTGCCGATAGCCAAACTGCATTATCTCTTATAGTTTCCGAGATATGGGCAATCCAAATTTTACACCTTAGGCTCTGTTTCCAACTTGGGCCATAATTGTAAAATGGTCTTATGAATTAGCGATTTCTTTCTAAATCACATTCCAAGTAATATTCGGCATGCTAATTATGCTGTCGATTGCAAAATTGCATTATCTCTTATAGTTTCCGAGATATGGGCAATCGAAATTTTACACTTTAGGCTCTGTTTCTAACTTGGGCCAAAATTGTAAAATGGTCTTATGAATTGGCGATTTCTTTCTAAATCACATTCCAAGTAATATTCGGCATGCTAATTACGCTGTCGATTACCAAATTGAATTATCTCTTATGGTTTCCGATATATGGACTATCGAAATTTTACAATTTGGCTCTGCTTCAACTTTTGCCAAAATTGTAAAATGGCCTTATGAATTAGCGATTTCGTTCCAATTCACAGTCCGAGCAATATTCGGCATGCTAATTACGTTGCCGATTGCCAAATTGCATTATCTCTTATACTTTCCGAGATATGGGTAATCGAAATTTTATACCTTAGGCTGTATTTCTAACTAGGGCCAAAATTGTAAAATGGTCTTATGAATTAGCGATTTCGTTCCAATTCACATTTCAAGCAATATTCGGCATGCTAATTACGTTGCCGATTGCCAAATTGCATTATCTCTTATAGTTTCCGAGATATGGGCTATCGAAATTTTACACCTTAGGCTCTGTTTCTAACACGGGCCAAAATTGTAAAATGGTATTATGAATTAGCGATTTCGTTCTAAATCACACTCCAAGTAATATTCTGGATGCTAATTACGTTGTCGATTACCAAATTGCATTATCTCTTATGGTTTCCGATATATGGACTATCGAAATTTTACAATTTGGCTCTGCTTCTAACATGGGCCAAAATTGTAAAATGGTCTTATGAATTAACGATTCCGTTTCAATTCACATTGCAAGCAATATTCGGCATGCTAATTACGTTGCCGATAGCCAAACTGCATTATCTCTTATAGTTTCCGAGATATGGGCAATCCAAATTTTACACCTTAGGCTCTGTTTCCAACTTGGGCCATAATTGTAAAATGGTCTTATGAATTAGCGATTTCTTTCTAAATCACATTCCAAGTAATATTCGGCATGCTAATTATGCTGTCGATTGCAAAATTGCATTATCTCTTATAGTTTCCGAGGTATCGTCCATCGAAATTTTACACTTTAGGCTCTGTTTCTAACTTGGGCCAAAATTGTAAAATGGTCTTATGAATTGGCGATTTCTTTCTAAATCATATTCCAAGTAATATTCGGCATGCTAATTACGCTGTCGATTACCAAATTGAATTATCTCTTATGGTTTCCGATATATGGACTATCGAAATTTTACAATTTGGCTCTGCTTCAACTTTTGCCAAAATTGTAAAATGGCCTTATGAATTAGCGATTTCGTTCCAATTCACAGTCCGAGCAATATTCGGCATGCTAATTACGTTGCCGATTGCCAAATTGCATTATCTCTTATACTTTCCGAGATATGGGTAATCGAAATTTTATACCTTAGGCTGTATTTCTAACTAGGGCCAAAATTGTAAAATGGTCTTATGAATTAGCGATTTCGTTCCAATTCACATTTCAAGCAATATTCGGCATGCTAATTACGTTGCCGATTGCCAAATTGCATTATCTCTTATAGTTTCCGAGATATGGGCAATCAAAATTTTATACCTTAGGCTGTATTTCTAACATGGGACAAAATTGTAAAATGGCCTTATGAATTAGCGATTTCGTTCTAAATCACATTCCAAGTAATATTCGGCACGTTAATTACGTTGTCGATTAACAAATTGCATTATCTCTTATGGTTTCCGATATATGGATTATCGAAATTTTACAATTTGGCTCTGCTTCTAAATTGGTCCAGAATTGTAAAATGGTCTTATGAATTAGCGATTTCGTTCCAATTCACAGTCCAAGCAATATTCGGCATGCTAATTACGTTGCCGATTGCCAAATTGCATTATCTCTTATAGTTTCCGAGATATGGGCTATCGAAATTTTACACCTTAGGCTCTGTTTCTAACATGGGCCAAAATTGTAAAATGGCCTTATGAATTAGCGATTTCGTTCTAAATCACACTCCAAGTAATATTCTGGATGCTAATTACGTTGTCGATTACCAAACTGCATTATCTCTTATGGTTTCCGATAAATGGACTATCGAAATTTTACCATTTGGCTCTGCTTCTAACATGGGCCAAAATTGTAAAATGTTCTTATTAATTAACGATTCCGTTCCAATTCACACTGCAAGCAATATTCGGCATGCTAATTACGTTGCCGATTGCTAAATTGCATTATCTCTTATAGTTTCCGAGATATGGGCAATCCAAATTCTACACCTTGGGCTCTGTTTCAAACTTGGGCCAAAATTGTAAAATGGTCTTATGAATTAGCGATTTCACTTCAATTCACATTCCAAGTAATATTCGGCATGCTAATTACGCTGTCGATTGCAAAATTGCGTTATCTCTTATAGTTTCCGAGATATGGGCAATCGAAATTTTACAGTTTAGGCTCTGTTTCTAACTCACGCAAAAATTGTAAAATGGTCTTATGAATTAGCGATTTCGTTCTAAATCACATTCCAAGTAATATTCGGCACGTTAATTACGTTGTCGATTAACAAATTGCATTATCTCTTATGGTTTCCGATATATGGATTATCGAAATTTTACAATTTGGCTCCGCTTCTAACTTGGGCCAGAATTGTAAAATGGTCTTATGAATTAGCGATTTCGTTCCAATTCACAGTCCAAGCAATATTCGGCATGCTAATTACGTTGCCGATTGCCAAATTGCATTATCTCTTATAGTTTCCGAGATATGGGCTATCGAAATTTTACACCTTAGGCTCTGTTTCTAACATGGGCCAAAATTGTAAAATGGTCTTATGAATTAGCGATTTCATTCCAATTCACATTCCAAGTAATATTCGGCATGCTAATTACGCTGTCGATTACCAAATTGCATTATCTCCTATGGTTTCCGATATATTGACCATCGAAATTTTACAATTTGGCTCTGCTTCAACTTTTGCCAAAATTGTAAAATGGTCTTATGAATTAGCGATTTCGTTCCAATTCACAGTCCAAGCAATACTTGGCATGCTAATTACGTTGCCGATTGCCAAATTGCATTATCTCTTATGGTTTCCGATATATGGACTCTCGAAATTTTACAATTTGGCTCTGCTTCTAACATGGGCCAAAATTGTAAAATGTTCTTATTAATTAACGATTCCGTTCCAATTCACACTGCAAGCAATATTCGGCATGCTAATTACGTTGCCGATTGCTAAATTGCATTATCTCTTATAGTTTCCGAGATATGGGCAATCCAAATTCTACACCTTGGGCTCTGTTTCAAACTTGGGCCAAAATTGTAAAATGGTCTTATGAATTAGCGATTTCACTTCAATTCACATTCCAAGTAATATTCGGCATGCTAATTACGCTGTCGATTGCAAAATTGCGTTATCTCTTATAGTTTCCGAGATATGGGCAATCGAAATTTTACACTTTAGGCTCTGTTTCTAACTCACGCAAAAATTGTAAAATGGTCTTATGAATTACGGATTTCGTTCCAAAACATGTTCTAAGTAATATTCGACATGCTAATTACGTCGCGGTTTGCCAAATTGCACTAGTATAGTTTCCGAAATATGGGCTATAGAAATTTTGCTCTTTAGGCTCTGTTTCTAACTTAGGCCAACATTTTAAAATGGTCTTATGAATTACGGATTTCGTTCCAAATCATATTCCAAGTAATATTCGTCATGCTAATTACGTCGCCATTTGCCAAATTGCACTATCTCTTATAGTTTCCGAAATATGGGCTATCGAAATTTTACTCTTTAGGCTCTGTTTCTAACTTAGACCAAAATTGTAAAATGGTCTTATGAATTAAGGATTTCGTTCCAAATCATACTCCAAGTAATACTCGCCATGCTAATTACGTTGTCGATTGCCAAATTGCATTATCTCTTATAGTTTCCAAGATATGGGCTATCGCAATTAGGGCATACATTAGGCTGGGTTTCTAAATTAAGCTAAAATTTTAAAATGACCTTGTGAATTACGGACTTTTGTTCCAAATCACATGTCAAGTAATATTCGGCATGCTTGTGACGTTGTCGTTTGCCAAATTGCATTATCTCTTATAGTTCCCGTATATGGGCTATCCAAATTTTACATCTTAGACTCTGTTTCTAACATGGGCCAAAATTGTAAAATGTTCTTATGAATTAGCGATTCCGTTCCAATTCACATTGCGAGCAATATTCGGCATGCCAATTACGTTGCCGATTGCCAAATTGCATTATCTCTTATAGTTTCCGAGATATGGGTAATCGAAATTTTATACCTTAGGCTGTGTTACTAACTCGGGTCAAAATTCTAAAACGGTCTTATGAATTACCGATTGCGTTCCAATTCACATTCCAAGCAATATTCGGCATGCTAATTACGTTGCCGATTGCCAAATTTCGTTATCTCTTATAGTTTCCGAGATATGGGCAATCAAAATTTTACACCTTAGGCTCTGTTTCTAACTTGGGCCAAAATTGTAAAATGGTCTTATGAATTAGCGATTTCTTTCTAAATCACATTCCAAGCAATATTCGGCATGCTAATTACGCTGACGATTGCCAAATTGCAATATCTCTTGTAGTTCCCGAGATATGGGCAATCGAAATTTTACACCTTAGGCTCTGTTTCTAACATGGGCCAAAGTTGTAAAATGGTCTTATGAATTAGCGATTCCGTTCCAATTCACGTTGCAAGCAATATTCGGCATGCTAATTACGTTACCGATTGCCAAATTTCATTATCTCTTATAGTTTCCGAGATATGGGCAATCGAAATTTTACACCGTAGGCTCTGTTTCTATCTTGAGGCAAAATTGAAAAATGTTCTTATGAATTAGCGATTTCGTTCTAAATCACATTCCAAGTAATATTCGGCATGTTAATTACGTTGTCGATTACCAAATTGCATTATATCTTATGGTTTCAGATATATGGACTATCGAAATTTTACAATTTGGCTCTGCTTCTAACTTGGGCCAAAATGGTAAAATGGTCTTATGAATTAGCGATTTCGTTCTAAATCACATTCCAGGTAATATTCGGCATGTTAATTACGTTGTCGATTACCAAATTGTATTATCTCTTATGGTTTCCGATATATGGACTATCGAAATTTTACACCTTAGGCTCTGTTTGTAACATGGGCCAAAATTTTAAAATGGTCTTATGAATTAGCGATTTCGTTATAAATCACACTCCAAGTAATAATCGGCATGCTAATTACGTTGTCGATTACCAAATTGCATTATCTCTTATGATTTCCGATATATGGACTATCGAAATTTTACAATTTGGCTCTGCTTCTAACATGGGCCAAAATTGTAAAATGGTCTTATGAATTAGCGATTCCATTCCAATTCACATTGCAAGCAATATTCGGCCTGCTAATTAGGTTGCCGATTACCAAATTGCATTATCTCTTATAGTTTCCGAGATATGGACTATCGACATCTAACAATATTGGCTCTGCTTCTAACTTGGGCCAGAATTGTAAAATGGTCTTATGAATTAGCGATTTCGCTCCAATTCACATTCCAAGTAATATTCGGCATGCTAATTACGCTGCCGATTGC
The DNA here is from genome assembly GCF_030347505.1 of Rhynchophorus ferrugineus. NCBI lineage: Eukaryota > Metazoa > Arthropoda > Insecta > Coleoptera > Curculionidae > Rhynchophorus > Rhynchophorus ferrugineus. Next base: position 40,017,278 of record NW_027472582.1, read on the forward strand.
CAAATTGCATTATCTCTTATAGTTTCCGAGATATGGACTATCGACATCTAACAATATTGGCTCTGCTTCTAACTTGGGCCAGAATTGTAAAATGGTCTTATGAATTAGCGATTTCGCTCCAATTCACATTCCAAGTAATATTCGGCATGCTAATTACGTTGCCGATTGCCAAATTACATTATCTTTTATAGTTTCCGAGATATGGACTATCGACATCTAACAATATTGGCTCTGCTTCTAACTTGGGCCAGAATTGTAAAATGGTCTTATGAAATAGCGATTTCGTTCCAATTCACATTCCGAGTAATATTCGGCATGCTAATTACGTTGTCGATTGCCAAATTGCATTATCTCTTATAGTTTCCGAGATATGGACTATCGACATCTGACAATATTGGCTCTGCTTCTAACTTGGGCCAGAATTGTAAAATGGTCTTATGAATTAGCGATTTCGTTCCAATTCACATTCCAAGTAATACTCGGCATGCTAATTACGCTGCCGATTGCCAAATTGCATTATCTCTTATAGTTTCCGAGATATGGACAATCGAAATTTTACACCTTAGAGTCTGTTTCTAACTGGGGTCAAAATTGTAAAATGGTCTTACGAATTAGCGATTTCGTTCCAATTCACATTCCAAGTAATATTCGGCATGCTAATTACGCTACCGATTGCCAAATTGCATTATCTCTTATAGTTTCCGAGATATGGACTATCGACGTCTAACAATATTAGCTCTGCTTCTAACTTGGGCCAGAATTGTAAAATGGTCTTACGAATTAGCGATTTCGTTTCAATTCACATTCCAAGTAATATTCGGCATGCTAATTACGTTGCCGATTGCCAAATTGCATTATCTCTTATAGTTTCCGAGATATGGACTATCGACATCTGACAATATTGGCTCTGCTTCTAACTTGGGCCAGAATTGTAAAATGGTCTTATGAATTAGCGATTTCGCTCCAATTCACATTCCAAGTAATATACGGCATGCTAATTACGTTGCCGATTGCCAAATTGCATTATCTCTTATAGTTTCCGAGATATGGACTATCGACATCTGACAATATTGGCTCTGCTTCTAACTTGGGCCAGAATTGTAAAATGGTCTTATGAATTAGCGATTTCGTTTCAATTCACATTCCAACTAATATTCGGCATGCTAATTACGCTGTCGATTGCAAAATTGCATTATCTCTTATAGTTTCCGAGATATGGGCAATTGAAATTTTACACTTTAGGCTCTGTTTCTAACTGGGGTCAAAATTGTAAAATGGTCTTACGAATTAGCGATTTCGTTCTAAATCACACTCCAAGTAATATTCTGGATCCTAATTACGTTGTCGATTACCAAACTGCATTATCTCTTACGGTTTCCGATAAATGGACTATCGAAATTTTACAATTTGGCTCTGCTTCTAACATGGGCCAAAATTGTAAAATGTTTTTATTAATTAACGATTCCATTCCAATTCACACTGCAAGCAATATTCGGCATGCTAATTACGTTGCCGAATGCTAAATTGCATTATCTCTTATAGTTTCCGAGATATGGGCAATCCAAATTCTACACCTTGGGCTCTGTTTCAAACTTGGGCCAAAATTGTAAAATGGTCTTATGAATTAGCGATTTCACTTCAATTCACATTCCAAGTAATATTCGGCATGCTAATTACGCTGTCGATTGCAAAATTGCGTTATCTCTTATAGTTTCCGAGATATGGGCTATCGAAATTTTACACCTTAGGCTCTGTTTCTAACATGGGCCAAAATTGTAAAATGGCCTTATGAATTAGCGATTTCGTTCTAAATCACACTCCAAGTAATATTCTGGATGCTAATTACGTTGTCGATTACCAAACTGCATTATCTCTTATGGTTTCCGATAAATGGACTATCGAAATTTTACAATTTGGCTCTGCTTCTAACATGGGCCAAAATTGTAAAATGTTCTTATTAATTAACGATTCCGTTCCAATTCACACTGCAAGCAATATTCGGCATGCTAATTACGTTGCCGATTGCTAAATTGCATTATCTCTTATAGTTTCCGAGATATGGGCAATCCAAATTCTACACCTTGGGCTCTGTTTCAAACTTGGGCCAAAATTGTAAAATGGTCTTATGAATTAGCGATTTCACTTCAATTCACATTCCAAGTAATATTCGGCATGCTAATTACGCTGTCGATTGCAAAATTGCGTTATCTCTTATAGTTTCCGAGATATGGGCAATCGAAATTTTACACTTTAGGCTCTGTTTCTAACTCACGCAAAAATTGTAAAATGGTCTTATGAATTAGCGATTTCGTTCTAAATCACATTCCAAGTAATATTCGGCACGTTAATTACGTTGTCGATTAACAAATTGCATTATCTCTTATGGTTTCCGATATATGGATTATCGAAATTTTACAATTTGGCTCTGCTTCTAACTTGGGCCAGAATTGTAAAATGGTCTTATGAATTAGCGATTTCGTTCCAATTCACAGTCCAAGCAATATTCGGCATGCTAATTACGTTGCCGATTGCCAAATTGCATTATCTCTTATAGTTTCCGAGATATGGGCTATCGAAATTTTACACCTTAGGCTCTGTTTCTAACATGGGCCAAAATTGTAAAATGGCCTTATGAATTAGCGATTTCGTTCTAAATCACACTCCAAGTAATATTCTGGATGCTAATTACGTTGTCGATTACCAAATTGCATTATCTCTTATGGTTTCCGATAAATGGACTCTCGAAATTTTACAATTTGGCTCTGCTTCTAACATGGGCCAAAATTGTAAAATGGTCTTATGAATTAACGATTCCGTTCCAATTCACATTGCAAGCAATATTCGGCATGCTAATTACGTTGCCGATTGCCAAATTGCATTGTCTCTTATAGTTTCCGAGATATGGGTAATCGAAATTTTATACCTTAGGCTGCATTTCTAACTAGGGCCAAAATTGTAAAATGGTCTTATGAATTAGCGATTTCGTTCCAATTCACATTTCATGCAATATTCGGCATGCTAATTACGTTGCCGATTGCCAAATTGCATTATCTCTTATAGTTTCCGAGATATGGGCAATCAAAATTTTACACCTTAGGCTCTGTTTCTAACTTGGGCCAAAATTGTTAAATGGTCTTATGAATTAGCGATTTCGTTCTAAATCACATTCCAAGTAATATTCGGTACGTTAATTACGTTGTCGATTAACAAATTGCATTATCTCTTATGGTTTCCGATATATGGATTATCGAAATTTTACAATTTGGCTCTGCTTCTAACATGGGCCAAAATTGTAATATGGTCTTATGAATTAACGATTCCGTTCCAATTCACATTGCAAGCAATATTCGGCAAGCTAATTACGTTGCCGATTGCCAAATTGCATTATCTCTTATAGTTTCCGAGATATGGGCAATCCAAATTTTACACCTTAGGCTCTGTTTCAAACTAGGGCCAAAATTGTAAAATGGTCTTATGAATTAGCGATTTCATTCCAATTCACATTCCAAGTAATATTTGGCATGCTAATTACGCTGTCGATTACCAAATTGCATTATCTCTTATGGTTTCCGATATATCGACCATCGAAATTTTACAATTTGGCTGTGCTTCAACTTTTGCCAAAATTGTAAAATGGTCTTATGAATTAGCGATTTCGTTCCAATTCACAGTCCAAGCAATATTCGGCATGCTAATTACGTTGCCGATTGCCAAATTGCATTATCTCTTATGGTTTCCGATATATGGACTATCGAAATTTTACAATTTGGCTCTGCTTCTAACATGGGCCAAAATTGTAAAATGTCCTTATTAATTAACGATTCCGTTCCAATTCACACTGCAAGCAATATTCGACATGCTAATTACGTTGCCGATTGCCAAATTGCATTATCTCTTATAGTTTTCGAGATATGGGCAATCCAAATTTTACACCTTAGGCTCTGTTTCAAACTTGGGCCAAAATTGTAAAATGGTCTTATGAATTAGCGATTTCGTTCCAATTCACATTCCAAGTAATATTCGGCATGCTTATTACGTTGCCGATTGCCAAATTGTATTATCTCTTATAGTTTCCGAGATATGGGCAATCGAAATATTACACTTTAGGCTCTGTTTCTAACTTGGGCCAAAATTGTAAAATGGTCTTATGAATTAGCGATTTCTTTCTAAGTCACATTCCAAGTAATATTCGGCATGCTAATTACGCTCTCGATTACCAAATTGCGTTATCTCTTATGGTTTCCGATATATCGACTATCGAAATTTTACAATTTGGCTCTGCTTCAACTTTTGCTAAAATTGTAAAATGGTCTTATGAATTAGCGATTTCGTTCCAAATCACATTCCAAGTAATATTCGGCATGCTTATTACTTTGCCGATTGCCAAATTGCATTATCTCTTATAATTTCCAAGATATGGGCTATCGAAATTTTACACCTTAGGCTCTGTTTTCAATTTGGGCCAAAATTGTAAAATGGTATTATGAATTAGCGATTTCTTTCTAAATCACATTCCAAGTAATATTCAGCATGCTAATTACGCTGTCGATTGCCAAATTGCATTATCTCTTATAGTTCCCGTGATATGGGCAATCGAAATTTTACACCTTAGGCTCTGTTTCTAACATGGGCCAAAGTTGTAAAATGGTCTTATGAATTAGAGATTCCATTCCAATTCACATTGCAAGCAATATTCGGCATGCTAATTACGTTGCCGATTGCCAAATTTCATTATCTCTTATAGTTTCTGAGATATGGGCAATCGAAATTTTACACCTTAGGCTGTGTTTCTAACTTGAGCCAAAATTGTAAAATGGTCTTATGAATTAGCGATTTCGTTCTAAATCACGTTCCAAGTTATATTCAGCATGCTAATTACATTGTCGATTGATAAACTGCATTATCTCTTATAATTTCCGATATATGGACTATCGAAATTTTACACCTTAGGCTCTGTTTCAAACATGGGCCAAAATTGTGAAATGGTCTTATAAATTAGCGTTTTCGTTCTAAATCACATTCCAAGTAATATTCGGCATGTTAATTACGTTGTCGATTACCAAATTGCATTATATCTTATGGTTTCCGATATATGGACTATCGAAATTTTATACCTTAGGCTCTGTTTCCAACTTGAGTCAAAATTGTAAAATGGTCTAATGAATTAGCGATTTCTTTCTAAATCACATTCCAAGTAATATTCGGCATGCTAATTACGTTGCCGATTGCAAAATTGCATTATCTCTTATAGTTTCCGAGATATGGGCAGTCGAAATTTTACACTTTAGGCTCTGTTTCTAACTTGGGCCAAAATTGTAAAATGGTCTTATGAATTAGCGATTTCGTTCCAATTCACATTTCAAGCAATATTCGGCATGCTAATTACGCTGCCGATTGCAAAATTGCATTATCTCTTATAGTTTCCGAGAGATGGACTATCGAAATTTTACAATTTGGCTCTGCTTCTAACATGGGCCAAAATTGTAAAATGGTCTTATGAATTAACGATTCCGTTCCAATTCACATTGCAAGCAATATTCGGCATGCTAATTACGTTGCCGATAGCCAAATTGCATTATCTCTTATAGTTTCCGAGATATGGGCAATCCAAATTATACACCTTAGGCTCTGTTTCAAACTTGGGCCAGAATTGTAAAATGGTCTTATGAATTAGCGATTTCGTTTCAATTCACATTCATACTAATATTCGGCATGCTAATTACGTTTCCGATTGCCAAATTGCATTATCTCTTATAGTTTCCGAGATATGGACAATCGGAATTTTACACCTTAGAGTCTGTTTCTAACTGGGGTCAAAATTGTAAAATGGTCTTACGAATTAGCGATTTCGTTCTAAATCACACTCCAAGTAATATTCTGGATGCTAATTACGTTGTCGATTACCAAACTGCATTATCTCTTATGGTTTCCGATAAATGGACTATCGAAATTTTACAATTTGGCTCTGCTTCTAACATGGGCCAAAATTGTAAAATGTTCTTATTAATTAACGATTCCGTTCCAATTCACACTGCAAGCAATATTCGGCATGCTAATTACGTTGCCGATTGCTAAATTGCATTATCTCTTATAGTTTCCGAGATATGGGCAATCCAAATTCTACACCTTGGGCTCTGTTTCAAACTTGGGCCAAAATTGTAAAATGGTCTTATGAATTAGCGATTTCACTTCAATTCACATTCCAAGTAATATTCGGCATGCTAATTACGCTGTCGATTGCAAAATTGCGTTATCTCTTATAGTTTCCGAGATATGGGCTATCGAAATTTTACACCTTAGGCTCTGTTTCTAACATGGGCCAAAATTGTAAAATGGCCTTATGAATTAGCGATTTCGTTCTAAATCACACTCCAAGTAATATTTTGGATGCTAATTACGTTGTCGATTACCAAACTGCATTATCTCTTATGGTTTCCGATAAATGGACTATCGAAATTTTACAATTTGGCTCTGCTTCTAACATGGGCCAAAATTGTAAAATGTTCTTATTAATTAACGATTCCGTTCCAATTCACACTGCAAGCAATATTCGGCATGCTAATTACGTTGCCGATTGCTAAATTGCATTATCTCTTATAGTTTCCGAGATATGGGCAATCCAAACTCTACACCTTGGGCTCTGTTTCAAACTTGGGCCAAAATTGTAAAATGGTCTTATGAATTAGCGATTTCACTTCAATTCACATGCCAAGGAATATTCGGCATGCTAATTACGCCGTCGATTGCAAAATTGCGTTATCTCTTATAGTTTCCGAGATATGGGCTATCGAAATTTTACACCTTAGGCTCTGTTTCTAACATGGGCCAAAATTGTAAAATGGCCTTATGAATTAGCGATTTCGTTCTAAATCACACTCCAAGTAATATTCTGGATGCTAATTACGTTGTCGATTACCAAACTGCATTATCTCTTATGGTTTCCGATAAATGGACTATCGAAATTTTACAATTTGGCTCTGCTTCTAACATGGGCCAAAATTGTAAAATGTTCTTATTAATTAACGATTCCGTTCCAATTCACACTGCAAGCAATATTCGGCATGCTAATTAGGTTGCCGATTGCTAAATTGCATTATCTCTTATAGTTTCCGAGATATGGGCAATCCAAATTCTACACCTTGGGCTCTGTTTCAAACTTGGGCCAAAATTGTAAAATGGTCTTATGAATTAGCGATTTCACTTCAATTCACATGCCAAGTAATATTCGGCATGCTAATTACGCTGTCGATTGCAAAATTGCGTTATCTCTTATAGTTTCCGAGATATGGGCAATCGAGATTTTACACTTTAGGCTCTGTTTCTAACTCACGCAAAAATTGTAAAATGGTCTTATGAATTAGCGATTTCGTTCTAAATCACATTCCAAGTAATATTCGGCACGTTAATTACGTTGTCGATTAACAAATTGCATTATCTCTTATGGTTTCCGATATATGGATTATCGAAATTTTACAATTTGGCTCTGCTTCTAACTTGGGCCAGAATTGTAAAATGGTCTTATGAATTAGCAATTTCGTTCCAATTCACAGTCCAAGCAATATTCGGCATGCTAATTACGTTGCCGATTGCCAAATTTCATTATCTCTTATAGTTTCCGAGATATGGGCTATCGAAATTTTACACCTTAGGCTCTGTTTCTAACTTGGGCCAAAATTGTAAAATGGTCTTATGAATTAGCGATTTCGTTCTAAATCACATTCCAAGTAATAATCTGTACGTTAATTACGTTGTCGATTAACAAATTGCATTATCTCTTATGGTTTCCGTTATATGGATTATCGAAATTTTACAATTTGGCTCTGCTTCTAACATGGGCCAAAATTGTAAAATGGTCTTATGAATTAACGATTCCGTTCCAATTCACATTGCAAGCAATATTCGGCATGCTAATTACGTTGCCGATTGCCAAATTGCATTATCTCTTATAGTTTCCGAGATATGGGCAATCCAAATTTTACACCTTAGGCTCTGTTTCAAACTAGGGCCAAAATTGTAAAATGGTCTTATGAATTAGCGATTTCATTCCAATTCACATTCCAAGTAATATTCGGCATGCTAATTACGCTGTCGATTACCAAATTGCATTATCTCTTATGGTTTCCGATATATCGACCATCGAAATTTTACAATTTGGCTCTGCTTCAACTTTTGCCAAAATTGTAAAATGGTCTTATGAATTAGCGATTTCGTTCCAATTCACAGTCCAAGCAATATTCGGCATGCTAATTACGTTGCCGATTGCCAAATTGCATTATCTCTTATGGTTTCCGATATATGGACTATCGAAATTTTACAATTTGGCTCTGCTTCTAACATGGGCCAAAATTGTAAAATGTTCTTATTAATTAACGATTCCGTTCCAATTCACACTGCAAGCAATATTCGGCATGCTAATTACGTTGCCGATTGCTAAATTGCATTATCTCTTATAATTTCCGAGATATGGGCAATCGAAATTTTACACTTTAGGCTCTGTTTCTAACTCACGCAAAAATTGTAAAATGGTCTTATGAATTACGGATTTCGTTCCAAATCATATTCTAAGTAATATTCGACATGCTAATTACGTCGCCGTTTGCCAAATTGCACTAGTATAGTTTCCGAAATATGGGCTATAGAAATTTTGCTCTTTAGGCTCTGTTTCTAACTTAGGCCAACATTGTAAAATGGTCTTATGAATTACGGATTTCGTTCCAAATCATATTCCAAGTAATATTCGTCATGTTAATTACGTCGCCGTTTGCCGAATTGCACTATCTCTTATAGTTTCCGAAATATGGGCTATCGAAATTTTACTCTTTAGGCTCTGTTTCTAACTTAGACCAAAATTGTAAAATGGTCTTATGAATTAAGGATTTCTTTCCAAATCATACTCCAAGTAATACTCGCCATGCTAATTACGTTGTCGATTGCCAAATTGCATTATCTCTTATAGTTTCCAAGATATGGGCTATCGCAACTAGGGCACACATTAGGCTGGGTTTCTAAATTAAGCTAAAATTGTAAAATGACCTTGTGAATTACGGACTTTTGTTCCAAATCACATGTCATGTAATATTCGGCATGCTTGTGACGTTGTCGTTTGCCAAATTGCATTATCTCTTATAGTTCCCGTATATGGGCTATCCAAATTTTACATCTTAGGCTCTGTTTCTAACATGGGCCAAAATTGTAAAATGTTCTTATGAATTAGCGATTCCGTTCCAATTCACATTGCGAGCAATATTCGGCATGCCAATTACGTTGCCGATTGCCAAATTGCATTATCTCTTATAGTTTCCGAGATATGGGTAATCGAAATTTTATACCTTAGGCTGTGTTACTAACTCGGGTCAAAATTTTAAAACGGTCTTATGAATTACCGATTGGGTTCCAATTCACATTCCAAGCAATATTCGGCATGCTAATTACGTTGCCGATTACCAAATTTCGTTATCTCTTATAGTTTCCGAGATATGGGCAATCAAAATTTTACACCTTAGGCTCTGTTTCTAACTTGGGCCAAAATAGTAAAATGGTCTTATGAATTAGCGATTTCGTTCTAAATCACATTCCAAGTAATATTCGGCATGCTAATTACGCTGCCGATTGCCACATTTCGTTATCTCTTATAGCTTCCGAGATATGGGCAATCAAAATTTTACACCTTAGGCTCTGTTTCTAACTTGGGCCAAAATTGTAAAATGGTCTTATGAATTAGCGATTTCTTTCTAAATCACATTCCAAGTAATATTCGGCATGCTAATTACGCTGTCGATTGCCAAATTGCAATATCTCTTGTAGTTCCCGAGATATGGGCAATCGAAATTTTACACCTTAGGCTCTGTTTCTAACATGGGCCAAAGTTGTAAAATGGTCTTATGAATTAGCGATTCCGTTCCAATTCACGTTGCAAGCAATATTTGGCATGCTAATTACGTTACCGATTGCCAAATTTCATTATCTCTTATAGTTTCCGAGGTATGGGCAATCGAAATTTTACACCTTAGGCTCTGTTTCTAACTCGAGGCAAAATTGAAAAATGGTCTTATGAATTAGCGATTTCGTTCTAAATCACATTCCAAGTAATATTCGGCATGTTAATTACGTTGTCGATTACCAAATTGCATTATATCTTATGGTTTCATATATATGGACTATCGAAATTTTACAATTTGGCTCTGCTTCCAACTTGGGCCAAAATGGTAAAATGGTCTTATGAATTAGCGATTTCGTTCTAAATCACATTCCAGGTAATATTCGGCATGTTAATTACGTTGTCGATTACCAAATTGTATTATCTCTTATGGTTTCCGATATATGGACTATCGAAATTTTACACCTTAGGCTCTGTTTGTAACATGGGCCAAAATTTTAAAATGGTCTTATGAATTAGCGATTTCGTTATAAATCACACTCCAAGTAATATTCGGCATGCTAATTACGTTGTCGATCACCAAATTGCATTATTTCTTATGATTTCCGATATATGGACTATCGAAATTTTACAATTTGGCTCTGCTTCTAACATGGGCCAAAATTGTAAAATGGTCTTATGAAATAGCGATTTCGTTTCAATTCACATTCCAAGTAATATTCGGCATGCTAATTACGTTGCCGATTGCCAAATTGCATTATCTCTTATAGTTTCCGAGATATGGACTATCGACATCTGACAATATTGGCTCTGCTTCTAACTTGGGCCAAAATTGTAAAATGGTCTTATGAATTAACGATTCCGTTCCAATTCACATTGCAAGCAATATTCGGCATGCTAATTACGTTGCCGATTGCCAAATTGCATTATCTCTTATAGTTTCCGAGATATGGGCAATCCAAATTTTACACCTTAGGCTCTGTTTCAAACTATTGCCAAAATTGTAAAATGGTCTTATGAATTAGCGATTTCATTCCAATTCACATTCCAAGTAATATTCGGCATGCTAATTACGCTGTCGACTACCAAATTGCATTATCTCTTATGGTTTCCGATATATCGACCATCGAAATTTTACAATTTGGCTTTGCTTCAACTTTTGCCAAAATTGTAAAATGGTCTTATGAATTAGCGATTTCGTTCCAATTCACAGTCCAAGCAATATTCGGCATGCTAATTACGTTGCCGATTGCCAAATTGCATTATCTCTTATGGTTTCCGATATATGGACTATCGAAATTTTACAATTTGGCTCTGCTTCTAACATGGGCCAAAATTGTAAAATGTTCTTATTAATTAACGATTCCGTTCCAATTCACACTGCAAGCAATATTCGGCATGCTAATTACGTTGCCGATTGCCAAATTGCATTATCTCTTATGGTTTCCGATATATGGACTATCGAAATTTTACAATTTGGCTCTGCTTCTAACATGGGCCAAAATTGTAAAATGTTCTTATTAATTAACGATTCCGTTCCAATTCACACTGCAAGCAATATTCGGCATGCTAATTGCGCTGCCGATTGCCAAATTGCATTATCTCTTATAGTTTCCGAGATATGGACAATCGAAATTTTACACCATAGAGTCTGTTTCTAACTGGGGTCAAAATTGTAAAATGGTCTTACGAATTAGCGATTTCGTTCCAATTCACATTCCAATTAATATTCGGCATGCTAATTACGCTGCGGATTGCCAAATTGCATTATCTCTTATAGTTTCCGAGATATGGACTATCGACATCTAACAATATTAACTCTGCTTCTAACTTGGGCCAGAATTGTAAAATGGTCTTACGAATTAGCGATTTCGTTCCAATTCACATTCCAAGTAATATTCGGCATGCTAATTACGTTGCCGATTGCCAAATTGCATTATCTCTTATAGTTTCCGAGATATGGACTATCGACATCTGACAATATTGGCTCTGCTTCTAACTTGGGCCAGAATTGTAAAATGGTCTTATGAATTAGCGATTTCGCTCCAATTCACATTCCAAGTAATATTCGGCATGCTAATTACGTTGCCGATTGCCAAATTGCATTATCTCTTATAGTTTCCAAGATATGGACTATCGACATCTGACAATATTGGCTCTGCTTCTAACTTGGGCCAGAATTGTAAAATGGTCTTATGAATTAGCGATTTCGTTTCAATTCACATTCATACTAATATTCGGCATGCTAATTACGTTTCCGATTGCCAAATTGCATTATCTCTTATAGTTTCCGAGATATGGACAATCGGAATTTTACACCTTAGAGTCTGTTTCTAACTGGGGTCAAAATTGTAAAATGGTCTTACGAATTAGCGATTTCGTTCTAAATCACACTCCAAGTAATATTCTGGATGCTAATTACGTTGTCGATTACCAAACTGCATTATCTCTTATGGTTTCCGATAAATGGACTATCGAAATTTTACAATTTGGCTCTGCTTCTAACATGGGCCAAAATTGTAAAATGTTCTTATTAATTAACGATTCCGTTCCAATTCACACTGCAAGCAATATTCGGCATGCTAATTACGTTGCCGATTGCTAAATTGCATTATCTCTTATAGTTTCCGAGATATGGGCAATCCAAATTCTACACCTTGGGCTCTGTTTCAAACTTGGGCCAAAATTGTAAAATGGTCTTATGAATTAGCGATTTCACTTCAATTCACATTCCAAGTAATATTCGGCATGCTAATTACGCTGTCGATTGCAAAATTGCGTTATCTCTTATAGTTTCCGAGATATGGGCTATCGAAATTTTACACCTTAGGCTCTGTTTCTAACATGGGCCAAAATTGTAAAATGGCCTTATGAATTAGCGATTTCGTTCTAAATCACACTCCAAGTAATATTCTGGATGCTAATTACGTTGTCGATTACCAAACTGCATTATCTCTTATGGTTTCCGATAAATGGACTATCGAAATTTTACAATTTGGCTCTGCTTCTAACATGGGCCAAAATTGTAAAATGTTCTTATTAATTAACGATTCCGTTCCAATTCACACTGCAAGCAATATTCGGCATGCTAATTACGTTGCCTATTGCTAAATTGCATTATCTCTTATAGTTTCCGAGATATGGGCAATCCAAACTCTACACCTTGGGCTCTGTTTCAAACTTGGGCCAAAATTGTAAAATGGTCTTATGAATTAGCGATTTCACTTCAATTCACATGCCAAGGAATATTCGGCATGCTAATTACGCTGTCGATTGCAAAATTGCGTTATCTCTTATAGTTTCCGAGATATGGGCTATCGAAATTTTACACCTTAGGCTCTGTTTCTAACATGGGCCAAAATTGTAAAATGGCCTTATGAATTAGCGATTTCGTTCTAAATCACACTCCAAGTAATATTCTGGATGCTAATTACGTTGTCGATTACCAAACTGCATTATCTCTTATGGTTTCCGATAAATGGACTATCGAAATTTTACAATTTGGCTCTGCTTCTAACATGGGCCAAAATTGTAAAATGTTCTTATTAATTAACGATTCCGTTCCAATTCACACTGCAAGCAATATTCGGCATGCTAATTAGGTTGCCGATTGCTAAATTGCATTATCTCTTATAGTTTCCGAGATATGGGCAATCCAAATTCTACACCTTGGGCTCTGTTTCAAACTTGGGCCAAAATTGTAAAATGGTCTTATGAATTAGCGATTTCACTTCAATTCACATGCCAAGTAATATTCGGCATGCTAATTACGCTGTCGATTGCAAAATTGCGTTATCTCTTATAGTTTCCGAGATATGGGCAATCGAGATTTTACACTTTAGGCTCTGTTTCTAACTCACGCAAAAATTGTAAAATGGTCTTATGAATTAGCGATTTCGTTCTAAATCACATTCCAAGTAATATTCGGCACGTTAATTACGTTGTCGATTAACAAATTGCATTATCTCTTATGGTTTCCGATATATGGATTATCGAAATTTTACAATTTGGCTCTGCTTCTAACTTGGGCCAGAATTGTAAAATGGTCTTATGAATTAGCAATTTCGTTCCAATTCACAGTCCAAGCAATATTCGGCATGCTAATTACGTTGCCGATTGCCAAATTTCATTATCTCTTATAGTTTCCGAGATATGGGCTATCGGAATTTTACACCTTAGGCTCTGTTTCTAACTTGGGCCAAAATTGTAAAATGGTCTTATGAATTAGCGATTTCGTTCTAAATCACATTCCAAGTAATATTCTGTACGTTAATTACGTTGTCGATTAACAAATTGCATTATCTCTTATGGTTTCCGTTATATGGATTATCGAAATTTTACAATTTGGCTCTGCTTCTAACATGGGCCAAAATTGTAAAATGGTCTTATGAATTAACGATTCCGTTCCAATTCACATTGCAAGCAATATTCGGCATGCTAATTACGTTGCCGATTGCCAAATTGCATTATCTCTTATAGTTTCCGAGATATGGGCAATCCAAATTTTACACCTTAGGCTCTGTTTCAAACTAGGGCCAAAATTGTAAAATGGTCTTATGAATTAGCGATTTCATTCCAATTCACATTCCAAGTAATATTCGGCATGCTAATTACGCTGTCGATTACCAAATTGCATTATCTCTTATGGTTTCCGATATATCGACCATCGAAATTTTACAATTTGGCTCTGCTTCAACTTTTGCCAAAATTGTAAAATGGTCTTATGAATTAGCGATTTCGTTCCAATTCACAGTCCAAGCAATATTCGGCATGCTAATTACGTTGCCGATTGCCAAATTGCATTATCTCTTATGGTTTCCGATATATGGACTATCGAAATTTTACAATTTGGCTCTGCTTCTAACATGGGCCAAAATTGTAAAATGTTCTTATTAATTAACGATTCCGTTCCAATTCACACTGCAAGCAATATTCGGCATGCTAATTACGTTGCCGATTGCTAAATTGCATTATCTCTTATAATTTCCGAGATATGGGCAATCGAAATTTTACACTTTAGGCTCTGTTTCTAACTCACGCAAAAATTGTAAAATGGTCTTATGAATTACGGATTTCGTTCCAAATCATATTCTAAGTAATATTCGACATGCTAATTACGTCGCCGTTTGCCAAATTGCACTAGTATAGTTTCCGAAATATGGGCTATAGAAATTTTGCTCTTTAGGCTCTGTTTCTAACTTAGGCCAACATTGTAAAATGGTCTTATGAATTACGGATTTCGTTCCAAATCATATTCCAAGTAATATTCGTCATGTTAATTACGTCGCCGTTTGCTGAATTGCACTATCTCTTATAGTTTCCGAAATATGGGCTATCGAAATTTTACTCTTTAGGCTCTGTTTCTAACTTAGACCAAAATTGTAAAATGGTCTTATGAATTAAGGATTTCTTTCCAAATCATACTCCAAGTAATACTCGCCATGCTAATTACGTTGTCGATTGCCAAATTGCATTATCTCTTATAGTTTCCAAGATATGGGCTATCGCAACTAGGGCACACATTAGGCTGGGTTTCTAAATTAAGCTAAAATTGTAAAATGACCTTGTGAATTACGGACT
Source organism: Rhynchophorus ferrugineus (assembly GCF_030347505.1). Classification (NCBI taxonomy): domain Eukaryota; kingdom Metazoa; phylum Arthropoda; class Insecta; order Coleoptera; family Curculionidae; genus Rhynchophorus; species Rhynchophorus ferrugineus. The sequence goes on from NW_027472582.1 coordinate 40,032,735, forward strand.
TTTGTTCCAAATCACATGTCATGTAATATTCGGCATGCTTGTGACGTTGTCGTTTGCCAAATTGCATTATCTCTTATAGTTCCCGTATATGGGCTATCCAAATTTTATATCTTAGGCTCTGTTTCTAACATGGGCCAAAATTGTAAAATGTTCTTATGAATTAGCGATTCCGTTCCAATTCACATTGCGAGCAATATTCGGCATGCCAATTACGTTGCCGATTGCCAAATTGCATTATCTCTTATAGTTTCCGAGATATGGGTAATCGAAATTTTATACCTTAGGCTGTGTTACTAACTCGGGTCAAAATTTTAAAACGGTCTTATGAATTACCGATTGGGTTCCAATTCACATTCCAAGCAATATTCGGCATGCTAATTACGTTGCCGATTACCAAATTTCGTTATCTCTTATAGTTTCCGAGATATGGGCAATCAAAATTTTACACCTTAGGCTCTGTTTCTAACTTGGGCCAAAATTGTAAAATGGTCTTATGAATTAGCGATTTCGTTCTAAATCACATTCCAAGTAATATTCGGCATGCTAATTACGCTGCCGATTGCCACAATTCGTTATCTCTTATAGCTTCCGAGATATGGGCAATCAAAATTTTACACCTTATGCTCTGTTTCTAACTTGGGCCAAAATTGTAAAATGGTCTTATGAATTAGCGATTTCTTTCTAAATCACATTCCAAGTAATATTCGGCATGCTAATTACGCTGTCGATTGCCAAATTGCAATATCTCTTGTAGTTCCCGAGATATGGGCAATCGAAATTTTACACCTTAGGCTCTGTTTCTAACATGGGCCAAAGTTGTAAAATGGTCTTATGAATTAGCGATTCCGTTCCAATTCACGTTGCAAGCAATATTTGGCATGCTAATTACGTTACCGATTGCCAAATTTCATTATCTCTTATAGTTTCCGAGGTATGGGCAATCGAAATTTTACACCTTAGGCTCTGTTTCTAACTCGAGGCAAAATTGAAAAATGGTCTTATGAATTAGCGATTTCGTTCTAAATCACATTCCAAGTAATATTCGGCATGTTAATTACGTTGTCGATTACCAAATTGCATTATATCTTATGGTTTCATATATATGGACTATCGAAATTTTACAATTTGGCTCTGCTTCCAACTTGGGCCAAAATGGTAAAATGGTCTTATGAATTAGCGATTTCGTTCTAAATCACATTCCAGGTAATATTCGGCATGTTAATTACGTTGTCGATTACCAAATTGTATTATCTCTTATGGTTTCCGATATATGGACTATCGAAATTTTACACCTTAGGCTCTGTTTGTAACATGGGCCAAAATTTTAAAATGGTCTTATGAATTAGCGATTTCGTTATAAATCACACTCCAAGTAATATTCGGCATGCTAATTACGTTGTCGATTACCAAATTGCATTATTTCTTATGATTTCCGATATATGGACTATCGAAATTTTACAATTTGGCTCTGCTTCTAACATGGGCCAAAATTGTAAAATGGTCTTATGAAATAGCGATTTCGTTTCAATTCACATTCCAAGTAATATTCGGCATGCTAATTACGTTGCCGATTGCCAAATTGCATTATCTCTTATAGTTTCCGAGATATGGATTATCGACATCTGACAATATTGGCTCTGCTTCTAACTTGGGCCAAAATTGTAAAATGGTCTTATGAATTAACGATTCCGTTCCAATTCACATTGCAAGCAATATTCGGCATGCTAATTACGTTGCCGATTGCCAAATTGCATTATCTCTTATAGTTTCCGAGATATGGGCAATCCAAATTTTACACCTTAGGCTCTGTTTCAAACTATTGCCAAAATTGTAAAATGGTCTTATGAATTAGCGATTTCATTCCAATTCACATTCCAAGTAATATTCGGCATGCTAATTACGCTGTCGACTACCAAATTGCATTATCTCTTATGGTTTCCGATATATCGACCATCGAAATTTTACAATTTGGCTTTGCTTCAACTTTTGCCAAAATTGTAAAATGGTCTTATGAATTAGCGATTTCGTTCCAATTCACAGTCCAAGCAATATTCGGCATGCTAATTACGTTGCCGATTGCCAAATTGCATTATCTCTTATGGTTTCCGATATATGGACTATCGAAATTTTACAATTTGGCTCTGCTTCTAACATGGGCCAAAATTGTAAAATGTTCTTATTAATTAACGATTCCGTTCCAATTCACACTGCAAGCAATATTCGGCATGCTAATTACGTTGCCGATTGCCAAATTGCATTATCTCTTATGGTTTCCGATATATGGACTATCGAAATTTTACAATTTGGCTCTGCTTCTAACATGGGCCAAAATTGTAAAATGTTCTTATTAATTAACGATTCCGTTCCAATTCACACTGCAAGCAATATTCGGCATGCTAATTGCGCTGCCGATTGCCAAATTGCATTATCTCTTATAGTTTCCGAGATATGGACAATCGAAATTTTACACCATAGAGTCTGTTTCTAACTGGGGTCAAAATTGTAAAATGGTCTTACGAATTAGCGATTTCGTTCCAATTCACATTCCAATTAATATTCGGCATGCTAATTACGCTGCGGATTGCCAAATTGCATTATCTCTTATAGTTTCCGAGATATGGACTATCGACATCTAACAATATTAACTCTGCTTCTAACTTGGGCCAGAATTGTAAAATGGTCTTACGAATTAGCGATTTCGTTCCAATTCACATTCCAAGTAATATTCGGCATGCTAATTACGTTGCCGATTGCCAAATTGCATTATCTCTTATAGTTTCCGAGATATGGACTATCGACATCTGACAATATTGGCTCTGCTTCTAACTTGGGCCAGAATTGTAAAATGGTCTTATGAATTAGCGATTTCGCTCCAATTCACATTCCAAGTAATATTCGGCATGCTAATTACGTTGCCGATTGCCAAATTGCATTATCTCTTATAGTTTCCAAGATATGGACTATCGACATCTGACAATATTGGCTCTGCTTCTAACTTGGGCCAGAATTGTAAAATGGTCTTATGAATTAGCGATTTCGTTTCAATTCACATTCATACTAATATTCGGCATGCTAATTACGTTTCCGATTGCCAAATTGCATTATCTCTTATAGTTTCCGAGATATGGACAATCGGAATTTTACACCTTAGAGTCTGTTTCTAACTGGGGTCAAAATTGTAAAATGGTCTTACGAATTAGCGATTTCGTTCTAAATCACACTCCAAGTAATATTCTGGATGCTAATTACGTTGTCGATTACCAAACTGCATTATCTCTTATGGTTTCCGATAAATGGACTATCGAAATTTTACAATTTGGCTCTGCTTCTAACATGGGCCAAAATTGTAAAATGTTCTTATTAATTAACGATTCCGTTCCAATTCACACTGCAAGCAATATTCGGCATGCTAATTACGTTGCCGATTGCTAAATTGCATTATCTCTTATAGTTTCCGAGATATGGGCAATCCAAATTCTACACCTTGGGCTCTGTTTCAAACTTGGGCCAAAATTGTAAAATGGTCTTATGAATTAGCGATTTCACTTCAATTCACATTCCAAGTAATATTCGGCATGCTAATTACGCTGTCGATTGCAAAATTGCGTTATCTCTTATAGTTTCCGAGATATGGGCTATCGAAATTTTACACCTTAGGCTCTGTTTCTAACATGGGCCAAAATTGTAAAATGGCCTTATGAATTAGCGATTTCGTTCTAAATCACACTCCAAGTAATATTCTGGATGCTAATTACGTTGTCGATTACCAAACTGCATTATCTCTTATGGTTTCCGATAAATGGACTATCGAAATTTTACAATTTGGCTCTGCTTCTAACATGGGCCAAAATTGTAAAATGTTCTTATTAATTAACGATTCCGTTCCAATTCACACTGCAAGCAATATTCGGCATGCTAATTACGTTGCCTATTGCTAAATTGCATTATCTCTTATAGTTTCCGAGATATGGGCAATCCAAACTCTACACCTTGGGCTCTGTTTCAAACTTGGGCCAAAATTGTAAAATGGTCTTATGAATTAGCGATTTCACTTCAATTCACATGCCAAGGAATATTCGGCATGCTAATTACGCTGTCGATTGCAAAATTGCGTTATCTCTTATAGTTTCCGAGATATGGGCTATCGAAATTTTACACCTTAGGCTCTGTTTCTAACATGGGCCAAAATTGTAAAATGGCCTTATGAATTAGCGATTTCGTTCTAAATCACACTCCAAGTAATATTCTGGATGCTAATTACGTTGTCGATTACCAAACTGCATTATCTCTTATGGTTTCCGATAAATGGACTATCGAAATTTTACAATTTGGCTCTGCTTCTAACATGGGCCAAAATTGTAAAATGTTCTTATTAATTAACGATTCCGTTCCAATTCACACTGCAAGCAATATTCGGCATGCTAATTAGGTTGCCGATTGCTAAATTGCATTATCTCTTATAGTTTCCGAGATATGGGCAATCCAAATTCTACACCTTGGGCTCTGTTTCAAACTTGGGCCAAAATTGTAAAATGGTCTTATGAATTAGCGATTTCACTTCAATTCACATGCCAAGTAATATTCGGCATGCTAATTACGCTGTCGATTGCAAAATTGCGTTATCTCTTATAGTTTCCGAGATATGGGCAATCGAGATTTTACACTTTAGGCTCTGTTTCTAACTCACGCAAAAATTGTAAAATGGTCTTATGAATTAGCGATTTCGTTCTAAATCACATTCCAAGTAATATTCGGCACGTTAATTACGTTGTCGATTAACAAATTGCATTATCTCTTATGGTTTCCGATATATGGATTATCGAAATTTTACAATTTGGCTCTGCTTCTAACTTGGGCCAGAATTGTAAAATGGTCTTATGAATTAGCAATTTCGTTCCAATTCACAGTCCAAGCAATATTCGGCATGCTAATTACGTTGCCGATTGCCAAATTTCATTATCTCTTATAGTTTCCGAGATATGGGCTATCGAAATTTTACACCTTAGGCTCTGTTTCTAACTTGGGCCAAAATTTTAAAATGGTCTTATGAATTAGCGATTTCGTTATAAATCACACTCCAAGTAATATTCGGCATGCTAATTACGTTGTCGATTACCAAATTGCATTATTTCTTATGATTTCCGATATATGGACTATCGAAATTTTACAATTTGGCTCTGCTTCTAACATGGGCCAAAATTGTAAAATGGTCTTATGAAATAGCGATTTCGTTTCAATTCACATTCCAAGTAATATTCGGCATGCTAATTACGCTGTCGACTACCAAATTGCATTATCTCTTATGGTTTCCGATATATCGACCATCGAAATTTTACAATTTGGCTTTGCTTCAACTTTTGTCAAAATTGTAAAATGGTCTTATGAATTAACGATTCCGTTCCAATTCACATTGCAAGCAATATTCGGCATGCTAATTACGTTGCCGATTGCCAAATTGCATTATCTCTTATAGTTTCCGAGATATGGGCAATCCAAATTTTACACCTTAGGCTCTGTTTCAAACTATTGCCAAAATTGTAAAATGGTCTTATGAATTAGCGATTTCATTCCAATTCACATTCCAAGTAATATTCGGCATGCTAATTACGCTGTCGACTACCAAATTGCATTATCTCTTATGGTTTCCGATATATCGACCATCGAAATTTTACAATTTGGCTTTGCTTCAACTTTTGCCAAAATTGTAAAATGGTCTTATGAATTAGCGATTTCGTTCCAATTCACAGTCCAAGCAATATTCGGCATGCTAATTACGTTGCCGATTGCCAAATTGCATTATCTCTTATGGTTTCCGATATATGGACTATCGAAAATTTACAATTTGGCTCTGCTTCTGACATGGGCCAAAATTGTAAAATGTTCTTATTAATTAACGATTCCGTTCCAATTCACACTGCAAGCAATATTCGGCATGCTAATTACGTTGCCGATTGCCAAATTGCATTATCTCTTATGGTTTCCGATATATGGACTATCGAAATTTTACAATTTGGCTCTGCTTCCAACATGGGCCAAAATTGTAAAATGTTCTTATTAATTAACGATTCCGTTCCAATTCACACTGCAAGCAATATTCGGCATGCTAATTGCGCTGCCGATTGCCAAATTGCATTATCTCTTATAGTTTCCGAGATATGGACAATCGAAATTTTACACCATAGAGTCTGTTTCTAACTGGGGTCAAAATTGTAAAATGGTCTTACGAATTAGCGATTTCGTTCCAATTCACATTCCAATTAATATTCGGCATGCTAATTACGCTGCGGATTGCCAAATTGCATTATCTCTTATAGTTTCCGAGATATGGACTATCGACATCTAACAATATTAACTCTGCTTCTAACTTGGGCCAGAATTGTAAAATGGTCTTATGAATTAGCGATTTCGCTCCAATTCACATTCCAAGTAATATTCGGCATGCTAATTACGTTGCCGATTGCCAAATTGCATTATCTCTTATAGTTTCCGAGATATGGACTATCGACATCTGACAATATTGGCTCTGCTTCTAACTTGGGCCAGAATTGTAAAATGGTCTTATGAATTAGCGATTTCGTTTCAATTCACATTCATACTAATATTCGGCATGCTAATTACGTTTCCGATTGCCAAATTGCATTATCTCTTATAGTTTCCGAGATATGGACAATCGGAATTTTACACCTTAGAGTCTGTTTCTAACTGGGGTCAAAATTGTAAAATGGTCTTACGAATTAGCGATTTCGTTCTAAATCACACTCCAAGTAATATTCTGGATGCTAATTACGTTGTCGATTACCAAACTGCATTATCTCTTATGGTTTCCGATAAATGGACTATCGAAATTTTACAATTTGGCTCTGCTTCTAACATGGGCCAAAATTGTAAAATGTTCTTATTAATTAACGATTCCGTTCCAATTCACACTGCAAGCAATATTCGGCATGCTAATTACGTTGCCGATTGCTAAATTGCATTATCTCTTATAGTTTCCGAGATATGGGCAATCCAAATTCTACACCTTGGGCTCTGTTTCAAACTTGGGCCAAAATTGTAAAATGGTCTTATGAATTAGCGATTTCACTTCAATTCACATTCCAAGTAATATTCGGCATGCTAATTACGCTGTCGATTGCAAAATTGCGTTATCTCTTATAGTTTCCGAGATATGGGCTATCGAAATTTTACACCTTAGGCTCTGTTTCTAACATGGGCCAAAATTGTAAAATGGCCTTATGAATTAGCGATTTCGTTCTAAATCACACTCCAAGTAATATTCTGGATGCTAATTACGTTGTCGATTACCAAACTGCATTATCTCTTATGGTTTCCGATAAATGGACTATCGAAATTTTACAATTTGGCTCTGCTTCTAACATGGGCCAAAATTGTAAAATGTTCTTATTAATTAACGATTCCGTTCCAATTCACACTGCAAGCAATATTCGGCATGCTAATTACGTTGCCTATTGCTAAATTGCATTATCTCTTATAGTTTCCGAGATATGGGCAATCCAAACTCTACACCTTGGGCTCTGTTTCAAACTTGGGCCAAAATTGTAAAATGGTCTTATGAATTAGCGATTTCACTTCAATTCACATGCCAAGGAATATTCGGCATGCTAATTACGCTGTCGATTGCAAAATTGCGTTATCTCTTATAGTTTCCGAGATATGGGCTATCGAAATTTTACACCTTAGGCTCTGTTTCTAACATGGGCCAAAATTGTAAAATGGCCTTATGAATTAGCGATTTCGTTCTAAATCACACTCCAAGTAATATTCTGGATGCTAATTACGTTGTCGATTACCAAACTGCATTATCTCTTATGGTTTCCGATAAATGGACTATCGAAATTTTACAATTTGGCTCTGCTTCTAACATGGGCCAAAATTGTAAAATGTTCTTATTAATTAACGATTCCGTTCCAATTCACACTGCAAGCAATATTCGGCATGCTAATTAGGTTGCCGATTGCTAAATTGCATTATCTCTTATAGTTTCCGAGATATGGGCAATCCAAATTCTACACCTTGGGCTCTGTTTCAAACTTGGGCCAAAATTGTAAAATGGTCTTATGAATTAGCGATTTCACTTCAATTCACATGCCAAGTAATATTCGGCATGCTAATTACGCTGTCGATTGCAAAATTGCGTTATCTCTTATAGTTTCCGAGATATGGGCAATCGAGATTTTACACTTTAGGCTCTGTTTCTAACTCACGCAAAAATTGTAAAATGGTCTTATGAATTAGCGATTTCGTTCTAAATCACATTCCAAGTAATATTCGGCACGTTAATTACGTTGTCGATTAACAAATTGCATTATCTCTTATGGTTTCCGATATATGGATTATCGAAATTTTACAATTTGGCTCTGCTTCTAACTTGGGCCAGAATTGTAAAATGGTCTTATGAATTAGCAATTTCGTTCCAATTCACAGTCCAAGCAATATTCGGCATGCTAATTACGTTGCCGATTGCCAAATTTCATTATCTCTTATAGTTTCCGAGATATGGGCTATCGAAATTTTACACCTTAGGCTCTGTTTCTAACTTGGGCCAAAATTGTAAAATGGTCTTATGAATTAGCGATTTCGTTCTAAATCACATTCCAAGTAATATTCTGTACGTTAATTACGTTGTCGATTAACAAATTGCATTATCTCTTATGGTTTCCGTTATATGGATTATCGAAATTTTACAATTTGGCTCTGCTTCTAACATGGGCCAAAATTGTAAAATGGTCTTATGAATTAACGATTCCGTTCCAATTCACATTGCAAGCAATATTCGGCATGCTAATTACGTTGCCGATTGCCAAATTGCATTATCTCTTATAGTTTCCGAGATATGGGCAATCCAAATTTTACACCTTAGGCTCTGTTTCAAACTAGGGCCAAAATTGTAAAATGGTCTTATGAATTAGCGATTTCATTCCAATTCACATTCCAAGTAATATTCGGCATGCTAATTACGCTGTCGATTACCAAATTGCATTATCTCTTATGGTTTCCGATATATCGACCATCGAAATTTTACAATTTGGCTCTGCTTCAACTTTTGCCAAAATTGTAAAATGGTCTTATGAATTAGCGATTTCGTTCCAATTCACAGTCCAAGCAATATTCGGCATGCTAATTACGTTGCCGATTGCCAAATTGCATTATCTCTTATGGTTTCCGATATATGGACTATCGAAATTTTACAATTTGGCTCTGCTTCTAACATGGGCCAAAATTGTAAAATGTTCTTATTAATTAACGATTCCGTTCCAATTCACACTGCAAGCAATATTCGGCATGCTAATTACGTTGCCGATTGCTAAATTGCATTATCTCTTATAATTTCCGAGATATGGGCAATCGAAATTTTACACTTTAGGCTCTGTTTCTAACTCACGCAAAAATTGTAAAATGGTCTTATGAATTACGGATTTCGTTCCAAATCATATTCTAAGTAATATTCGACATGCTAATTACGTCGCCGTTTGCCAAATTGCACTAGTATAGTTTCCGAAATATGGGCTATAGAAATTTTGCTCTTTAGGCTCTGTTTCTAACTTAGGCCAACATTGTAAAATGGTCTTATGAATTACGGATTTCGTTCCAAATCATATTCCAAGTAATATTCGTCATGTTAATTACGTCGCCGTTTGCCGAATTGCACTATCTCTTATAGTTTCCGAAATATGGGCTATCGAAATTTTACTCTTTAGGCTCTGTTTCTAACTTAGACCAAAATTGTAAAATGGTCTTATGAATTAAGGATTTCTTTCCAAATCATACTCCAAGTAATACTCGCCATGCTAATTACGTTGTCGATTGCCAAATTGCATTATCTCTTATAGTTTCCAAGATATGGGCTATCGCAACTAGGGCACACATTAGGCTGGGTTTCTAAATTAAGCTAAAATTGTAAAATGACCTTGTGAATTACGGACTTTTGTTCCAAATCACATGTCATGTAATATTCGGCATGCTAATTACGCTGCCGATTGCCACAATTCGTTATCTCTTATAGCTTCCGAGATATGGGCAATCAAAATTTTACACCTTATGCTCTGTTTCTAACTTGGGCCAAAATTGTAAAATGGTCTTATGAATTAGCGATTTCTTTCTAAATCACATTCCAAGTAATATTCGGCATGCTAATTACGCTGTCGATTGCCAAATTGCAATATCTCTTGTAGTTCCCGAGATATGGGCAATCGAAATTTTACACCTTAGGCTCTGTTTCTAACATGGGCCAAAGTTGTAAAATGGTCTTATGAATTAGCGATTCCGTTCCAATTCACGTTGCAAGCAATATTTGGCATGCTAATTACGTTACCGATTGCCAAATTTCATTATCTCTTATAGTTTCCGAGGTATGGGCAATCGAAATTTTACACCCTAGGCTCTGTTTCTAACTCGAGGCAAAATTGAAAAATGGTCTTATGAATTAGCGATTTCGTTCTAAATCACATTCCAAGTAATATTCGGCATGTTAATTACGTTGTCGATTACCAAATTGCATTATATCTTATGGTTTCATATATATGGACTATCGAAATTTTACAATTTGGCTCTGCTTCCAACTTGGGCCAAAATGGTAAAATGGTCTTATGAATTAGCGATTTCGTTCTAAATCACATTCCAGGTAATATTCGGCATGTTAATTACGTTGTCGATTACCAAATTGTATTATCTCTTATGGTTTCCGATATATGGACTATCGAAATTTTACACCTTAGGCTCTGTTTGTAACATGGGCCAAAATTTTAAAATGGTCTTATGAATTAGCGATTTCGTTATAAATCACACTCCAAGTAATATTCGGCATGCTAATTACGTTGTCGATTACCAAATTGCATTATTTCTTATGATTTCCGATATATGGACTATCGAAATTTTACAATTTGGCTCTGCTTCTAACATGGGCCAAAATTGTAAAATGGTCTTATGAAATAGCGATTTCGTTTCAATTCACATTCCAAGTAATATTCGGCATGCTAATTACGTTGCCGATTGCCAAATTGCATTATCTCTTATAGTTTCCGAGATATGGATTATCGACATCTGACAATATTGGCTCTGCTTCTAACTTGGGCCAAAATTGTAAAATGGTCTTATGAATTAACGATTCCGTTCCAATTCACATTGCAAGCAATATTCGGCATGCTAATTACGTTGCCGATTGCCAAATTGCATTATCTCTTATAGTTTCCGAGATATGGGCAATCCAAATTTTACACCTTAGGCTCTGTTTCAAACTATTGCCAAAATTGTAAAATGGTCTTATGAATTAGCGATTTCATTCCAATTCACATTCCAAGTAATATTCGGCATGCTAATTACGCTGTCGACTACCAAATTGCATTATCTCTTATGGTTTCCGATATATCGACCATCGAAATTTTACAATTTGGCTTTGCTTCAACTTTTGCCAAAATTGTAAAATGGTCTTATGAATTAGCGATTTCGTTCCAATTCACAGTCCAAGCAATATTCGGCATGCTAATTACGTTGCCGATTGCCAAATTGCATTATCTCTTATGGTTTCCGATATATGGACTATCGAAATTTTACAATTTGGCTCTGCTTCTAACATGGGCCAAAATTGTAAAATGTTCTTATTAATTAACGATTCCGTTCCAATTCACACTGCAAGCAATATTCGGCATGCTAATTACGTTGCCGATTGCCAAATTGCATTATCTCTTATGGTTTCCGATATATGGACTATCGAAATTTTACAATTTGGCTCTGCTTCTAACATGGGCCAAAATTGTAAAATGTTCTTATTAATTAACGATTCCGTTCCAATTCACACTGCAAGCAATATTCGGCATGCTAATTGCGCTGCCGATTGCCAAATTGCATTATCTCTTATAGTTTCCGAGATATGGACAATCGAAATTTTACACCATAGAGTCTGTTTCTAACTGGGGTCAAAATTGTAAAATGGTCTTACGAATTAGCGATTTCGTTCCAATTCACATTCCAATTAATATTCGGCATGCTAATTACGCTGCGGATTGCCAAATTGCATTATCTCTTATAGTTTCCGAGATATGGACTATCGACATCTAACAATATTAACTCTGCTTCTAACTTGGGCCAGAATTGTAAAATGGTCTTACGAATTAGCGATTTCGTTCCAATTCACATTCCAAGTAATATTCGGCATGCTAATTACGTTGCCGATTGCCAAATTGCATTATCTCTTATAGTTTCCGAGATATGGACTATCGACATCTGACAATATTGGCTCTGCTTCTAACTTGGGCCAGAATTGTAAAATGGTCTTATGAATTAGCGATTTCGCTCCAATTCACATTCCAAGTAATATTCGGCATGCTAATTACGTTGCCGATTGCCAAATTGCATTATCTCTTATAGTTTCCAAGATATGGACTATCGACATCTGACAATATTGGCTCTGCTTCTAACTTGGGCCAGAATTGTAAAATGGTCTTATGAATTAGCGATTTCGTTTCAATTCACATTCATACTAATATTCGGCATGCTAATTACGTTTCCGATTGCCAAATTGCATTATCTCTTATAGTTTCCGAGATATGGACAATCGGAATTTTACACCTTAGAGTCTGTTTCTAACTGGGGTCAAAATTGTAAAATGGTCTTACGAATTAGCGATTTCGTTCTAAATCACACTCCAAGTAATATTCTGGATGCTAATTACGTTGTCGATTACCAAACTGCATTATCTCTTATGGTTTCCGATAAATGGACTATCGAAATTTTACAATTTGGCTCTGCTTCTAACATGGGCCAAAATTGTAAAATGTTCTTATTAATTAACGATTCCGTTCCAATTCACACTGCAAGCAATATTCGGCATGCTAATTACGTTGCCGATTGCTAAATTGCATTATCTCTTATAGTTTCCGAGATATGGGCAATCCAAATTCTACACCTTGGGCTCTGTTTCAAACTTGGGCCAAAATTGTAAAATGGTCTTATGAATTAGCGATTTCACTTCAATTCACATTCCAAGTAATATTCGGCATGCTAATTACGCTGTCGATTGCAAAATTGCGTTATCTCTTATAGTTTCCGAGATATGGGCTATCGAAATTTTACACCTTAGGCTCTGTTTCTAACATGGGCCAAAATTGTAAAATGGCCTTATGAATTAGCGATTTCGTTCTAAATCACACTCCAAGTAATATTCTGGATGCTAATTACGTTGTCGATTACCAAACTGCATTATCTCTTATGGTTTCCGATAAATGGACTATCGAAATTTTACAATTTGGCTCTGCTTCTAACATGGGCCAAAATTGTAAAATTTTCTTATTAATTAACGATTCCGTTCCAATTCACACTGCAAGCAATATTCGGCATGCTAATTACGTTGCCTATTGCTAAATTGCATTATCTCTTATAGTTTCCGAGATATGGGCAATCCAAACTCTACACCTTGGGCTCTGTTTCAAACTTGGGCCAAAATTGTAAAATGGTCTTATGAATTAGCGATTTCACTTCAATTCACATGCCAAGGAATATTCGGCATGCTAATTACGCTGTCGATTGCAAAATTGCGTTATCTCTTATAGTTTCCGAGATATGGGCTATCGAAATTTTACACCTTAGGCTCTGTTTCTAACATGGGCCAAAATTGTAAAATGGCCTTATGAATTAGCGATTTCGTTCTAAATCACACTCCAAGTAATATTCTGGATGCTAATTACGTTGTCGATTACCAAACTGCATTATCTCTTATGGTTTCCGATAAATGGACTATCGAAATTTTACAATTTGGCTCTGCTTCTAACATGGGCCAAAATTGTAAAATGTTCTTATTAATTAACGATTCCGTTCCAATTCACACTGCAAGCAATATTCGGCATGCTAATTAGGTTGCCGATTGCTAAATTGCATTATCTCTTATAGTTTCCGAGATATGGGCAATCCAAATTCTACACCTTGGGCTCTGTTTCAAACTTGGGCCAAAATTGTAAAATGGTCTTATGAATTAGCGATTTCACTTCAATTCACATGCCAAGTAATATTCGGCATGCTAATTACGCTGTCGATTGCAAAATTGCGTTATCTCTTATAGTTTCCGAGATATGGGCAATCGAGATTTTACACTTTAGGCTCTGTTTCTAACTCACGCAAAAATTGTAAAATGGTCTTATGAATTAGCGATTTCGTTCTAAATCACATTCCAAGTAATATTCGGCACGTTAATTACGTTGTCGATTAACAAATTGCATTATCTCTTATGGTTTCCGATATATGGATTATCGAAATTTTACAATTTGGCTCTGCTTCTAACTTGGGCCAGAATTGTAAAATGGTCTTATGAATTAGCAATTTCGTTCCAATTCACAGTCCAAGCAATATTCGGCATGCTAATTACGTTGCCGATTGCCAAATTTCATTATCTCTTATAGTTTCCGAGATATGGGCTATCGAAATTTTACACCTTAGGCTCTGTTTCTAACTTGGGCCAAAATTTTAAAATGGTCTTATGAATTAGCGATTTCGTTATAAATCACACTCCAAGTAATATTCGGCATGCTAATTACGTTGTCGATTACCAAATTGCATTATTTCTTATGATTTCCGATATATGGACTATCGAAATTTTACAATTTGGCTCTGCTTCTAACATGGGCCAAAATTGTAAAATGGTCTTATGAAATAGCGATTTCGTTTCAATTCACATTCCAAGTAATATTCGGCATGCTAATTACGCTGTCGACTACCAAATTGCATTATCTCTTATGGTTTCCGATATATCGACCATCGAAATTTTACAATTTGGCTTTGCTTCAACTTTTGTCAAAATTGTAAAATGGTCTTATGAATTAACGATTCCGTTCCAATTCACATTGCAAGCAATATTCGGCATGCTAATTACGTTGCCGATTGCCAAATTGCATTATCTCTTATAGTTTCCGAGATATGGGCAATCCAAATTTTACACCTTAGGCTCTGTTTCAAACTATTGCCAAAATTGTAAAATGGTCTTATGAATTAGCGATTTCATTCCAATTCACATTCCAAGTAATATTCGGCATGCTAATTACGCTGTCGACTACCAAATTGCATTATCTCTTATGGTTTCCGATATATCGACCATCGAAATTTTACAATTTGGCTTTGCTTCAACTTTTGCCAAAATTGTAAAATGGTCTTATGAATTAGCGATTTCGTTCCAATTCACAGTCCAAGCAATATTCGGCATGCTAATTACGTTGCCGATTGCCAAATTGCATTATCTCTTATGGTTTCCGATATATGGACTATCGAAAATTTACAATTTGGCTCTGCTTCTAACATGGGCCAAAATTGTAAAATGTTCTTATTAATTAACGATTCCGTTCCAATTCACACTGCAAGCAATATTCGGCATGCTAATTACGTTGCCGATTGCCAAATTGCATTATCTCTTATGGTTTCCGATATATGGACTATCGAAATTTTACAATTTGGCTCTGCTTCCAACATGGGCCAAAATTGTAAAATGTTCTTATTAATTAACGATTCCGTTCCAATTCACACTGCAAGCAATATTCGGCATGCTAATTGCGCTGCCGATTGCCAAATTGCATTATCTCTTATAGTTTCCGAGATATGGACAATCGAAATTTTACACCATAGAGTCTGTTTCTAACTGGGGTCAAAATTGTAAAATGGTCTTACGAATTAGCGATTTCGTTCCAATTCACATTCCAATTAATATTCGGCATGCTAATTACGCTGCGGATTGCCAAATTGCATTATCTCTTATAGTTTCCGAGATATGGACTATCGACATCTAACAATATTAACTCTGCTTCTAACTTGGGCCAGAATTGTAAAATGGTCTTATGAATTAGCGATTTCGCTCCAATTCACATTCCAAGTAATATTCGGCATGCTAATTACGTTGCCGATTGCCAAATTGCATTATCTCTTATAGTTTCCGAGATATGGACTATCGACATCTGACAATATTGGCTCTGCTTCTAACTTGGGCCAGAATTGTAAAATGGTCTTATGAATTAGCGATTTCGTTTCAATTCACATTCATACTAATATTCGGCATGCTAATTACGTTTCCGATTGCCAAATTGCATTATCTCTTATAG
The DNA here is from genome assembly GCF_030347505.1 of Rhynchophorus ferrugineus. Lineage (NCBI taxonomy): Eukaryota > Metazoa > Arthropoda > Insecta > Coleoptera > Curculionidae > Rhynchophorus > Rhynchophorus ferrugineus. The sequence goes on from NW_027472582.1 coordinate 40,048,826, forward strand.
TTTCCGAGATATGGACAATCGGAATTTTACACCTTAGAGTCTGTTTCTAACTGGGGTCAAAATTGTAAAATGGTCTTACGAATTAGCGATTTCGTTCTAAATCACACTCCAAGTAATATTCTGGATGCTAATTACGTTGTCGATTACCAAACTGCATTATCTCTTATGGTTTCCGATAAATGGACTATCGAAATTTTACAATTTGGCTCTGCTTCTAACATGGGCCAAAATTGTAAAATGTTCTTATTAATTAACGATTCCGTTCCAATTCACACTGCAAGCAATATTCGGCATGCTAATTACGTTGCCGATTGCTAAATTGCATTATCTCTTATAGTTTCCGAGATATGGGCAATCCAAATTCTACACCTTGGGCTCTGTTTCAAACTTGGGCCAAAATTGTAAAATGGTCTTATGAATTAGCGATTTCACTTCAATTCACATTCCAAGTAATATTCGGCATGCTAATTACGCTGTCGATTGCAAAATTGCGTTATCTCTTATAGTTTCCGAGATATGGGCTATCGAAATTTTACACCTTAGGCTCTGTTTCTAACATGGGCCAAAATTGTAAAATGGCCTTATGAATTAGCGATTTCGTTCTAAATCACACTCCAAGTAATATTCTGGATGCTAATTACGTTGTCGATTACCAAACTGCATTATCTCTTATGGTTTCCGATAAATGGACTATCGAAATTTTACAATTTGGCTCTGCTTCTAACATGGGCCAAAATTGTAAAATGTTCTTATTAATTAACGATTCCGTTCCAATTCACACTGCAAGCAATATTCGGCATGCTAATTACGTTGCCTATTGCTAAATTGCATTATCTCTTATAGTTTCCGAGATATGGGCAATCCAAACTCTACACCTTGGGCTCTGTTTCAAACTTGGGCCAAAATTGTAAAATGGTCTTATGAATTAGCGATTTCACTTCAATTCACATGCCAAGGAATATTCGGCATGCTAATTACGCTGTCGATTGCAAAATTGCGTTATCTCTTATAGTTTCCGAGATATGGGCTATCGAAATTTTACACCTTAGGCTCTGTTTCTAACATGGGCCAAAATTGTAAAATGGCCTTATGAATTAGCGATTTCGTTCTAAATCACACTCCAAGTAATATTCTGGATGCTAATTACGTTGTCGATTACCAAACTGCATTATCTCTTATGGTTTCCGATAAATGGACTATCGAAATTTTACAATTTGGCTCTGCTTCTAACATGGGCCAAAATTGTAAAATGTTCTTATTAATTAACGATTCCGTTCCAATTCACACTGCAAGCAATATTCGGCATGCTAATTAGGTTGCCGATTGCTAAATTGCATTATCTCTTATAGTTTCCGAGATATGGGCAATCCAAATTCTACACCTTGGGCTCTGTTTCAAACTTGGGCCAAAATTGTAAAATGGTCTTATGAATTAGCGATTTCACTTCAATTCACATGCCAAGTAATATTCGGCATGCTAATTACGCTGTCGATTGCAAAATTGCGTTATCTCTTATAGTTTCCGAGATATGGGCAATCGAGATTTTACACTTTAGGCTCTGTTTCTAACTCACGCAAAAATTGTAAAATGGTCTTATGAATTAGCGATTTCGTTCTAAATCACATTCCAAGTAATATTCGGCACGTTAATTACGTTGTCGATTAACAAATTGCATTATCTCTTATGGTTTCCGATATATGGATTATCGAAATTTTACAATTTGGCTCTGCTTCTAACTTGGGCCAGAATTGTAAAATGGTCTTATGAATTAGCAATTTCGTTCCAATTCACAGTCCAAGCAATATTCGGCATGCTAATTACGTTGCCGATTGCCAAATTTCATTATCTCTTATAGTTTCCGAGATATGGGCTATCGAAATTTTACACCTTAGGCTCTGTTTCTAACTTGGGCCAAAATTGTAAAATGGTCTTATGAATTAGCGATTTCGTTCTAAATCACATTCCAAGTAATATTCTGTACGTTAATTACGTTGTCGATTAACAAATTGCATTATCTCTTATGGTTTCCGTTATATGGATTATCGAAATTTTACAATTTGGCTCTGCTTCTAACATGGGCCAAAATTGTAAAATGGTCTTATGAATTAACGATTCCGTTCCAATTCACATTGCAAGCAATATTCGGCATGCTAATTACGTTGCCGATTGCCAAATTGCATTATCTCTTATAGTTTCCGAGATATGGGCAATCCAAATTTTACACCTTAGGCTCTGTTTCAAACTAGGGCCAAAATTGTAAAATGGTCTTATGAATTAGCGATTTCATTCCAATTCACATTCCAAGTAATATTCGGCATGCTAATTACGCTGTCGATTACCAAATTGCATTATCTCTTATGGTTTCCGATATATCGACCATCGAAATTTTACAATTTGGCTCTGCTTCAACTTTTGCCAAAATTGTAAAATGGTCTTATGAATTAGCGATTTCGTTCCAATTCACAGTCCAAGCAATATTCGGCATGCTAATTACGTTGCCGATTGCCAAATTGCATTATCTCTTATGGTTTCCGATATATGGACTATCGAAATTTTACAATTTGGCTCTGCTTCTAACATGGGCCAAAATTGTAAAATGTTCTTATTAATTAACGATTCCGTTCCAATTCACACTGCAAGCAATATTCGGCATGCTAATTACGTTGCCGATTGCTAAATTGCATTATCTCTTATAATTTCCGAGATATGGGCAATCGAAATTTTACACTTTAGGCTCTGTTTCTAACTCACGCAAAAATTGTAAAATGGTCTTATGAATTACGGATTTCGTTCCAAATCATATTCTAAGTAATATTCGACATGCTAATTACGTCGCCGTTTGCCAAATTGCACTAGTATAGTTTCCGAAATATGGGCTATAGAAATTTTGCTCTTTAGGCTCTGTTTCTAACTTAGGCCAACATTGTAAAATGGTCTTATGAATTACGGATTTCGTTCCAAATCATATTCCAAGTAATATTCGTCATGTTAATTACGTCGCCGTTTGCCGAATTGCACTATCTCTTATAGTTTCCGAAATATGGGCTATCGAAATTTTACTCTTTAGGCTCTGTTTCTAACTTAGACCAAAATTGTAAAATGGTCTTATGAATTAAGGATTTCTTTCCAAATCATACTCCAAGTAATACTCGCCATGCTAATTACGTTGTCGATTGCCAAATTGCATTATCTCTTATAGTTTCCAAGATATGGGCTATCGCAACTAGGGCACACATTAGGCTGGGTTTCTAAATTAAGCTAAAATTGTAAAATGACCTTGTGAATTACGGACTTTTGTTCCAAATCACATGTCATGTAATATTCGGCATGCTTGTGACGTTGTCGTTTGCCAAATTGCATTATCTCTTATAGTTCCCGTATATGGGCTATCCAAATTTTATATCTTAGGCTCTGTTTCTAACATGGGCCAAAATTGTAAAATGTTTTTATGAATTAGCGATTCCGTTCCAATTCACATTGCGAGCAATATTCGGCATGCCAATTACGTTGCCGATTGCCAAATTGCATTATCTCTTATAGTTTCCGAGATATGGGTAATCGAAATTTTATACCTTAGGCTGTGTTACTAACTCGGGTCAAAATTTTAAAACGGTCTTATGAATTACCGATTGGGTTCCAATTCACATTCCAAGCAATATTCGGCATGCTAATTACGTTGCCGATTACCAAATTTCGTTATCTCTTATAGTTTCTGAGATATGGGCAATCAAAATTTTACACCTTAGGCTCTGTTTCTAACTTGGGCCAAAATTGTAAAATGGTCTTATGAATTAGCGATTTCGTTCTAAATCACATTCCAAGTAATATTCGGCATGCTAATTACGCTGCCGATTGCCACATTTCGTTATCTCTTATAGCTTCCGAGATATGGGCAATCAAAATTTTACACCTTATGCTCTGTTTCTAACTTGGGCCAAAATTGTAAAATGGTCTTATGAATTAGCGATTTCTTTCTAAATCACATTCCAAGTAATATTCGGCATGCTAATTACGCTGTCGATTGCCAAATTGCAATATCTCTTGTAGTTCCCGAGATATGGGCAATCGAAATTTTACACCTTAGGCTCTGTTTCTAACATGGGCCAAAGTTGTAAAATGGTCTTATGAATTAGCGATTCCGTTCCAATTCACGTTGCAAGCAATATTTGGCATGCTAATTACGTTACCGATTGCCAAATTTCATTATCTCTTATAGTTTCCGAGGTATGGGCAATCGAAATTTTACACCTTAGGCTCTGTTTCTAACTCGAGGCAAAATTGAAAAATGGTCTTATGAATTAGCGATTTCGTTCTAAATCACATTCCAAGTAATATTCGGCATGTTAATTACGTTGTCGATTACCAAATTGCATTATATCTTATGGTTTCATATATATGGACTATCGAAATTTTACAATTTGGCTCTGCTTCCAACTTGGGCCAAAATGGTAAAATGGTCTTATGAATTAGCGATTTCGTTCTAAATCACATTCCAGGTAATATTCGGCATGTTAATTACGTTGTCGATTACCAAATTGTATTATCTCTTATGGTTTCCGATATATGGACTATCGAAATTTTACACCTTAGGCTCTGTTTGTAACATGGGCCAAAATTTTAAAATGGTCTTATGAATTAGCGATTTCGTTATAAATCACACTCCAAGTAATATTCGGCATGCTAATTACGTTGTCGATTACCAAATTGCATTATTTCTTATGATTTCCGATATATGGACTATCGAAATTTTACAATTTGGCTCTGCTTCTAACATGGGCCAAAATTGTAAAATGGTCTTATGAAATAGCGATTTCGTTTCAATTCACATTCCAAGTAATATTCGGCATGCTAATTACGTTGCCGATTGCCAAATTGCATTATCTCTTATAGTTTCCGAGATATGGATTATCGACATCTGACAATATTGGCTCTGCTTCTAACTTGGGCCAAAATTGTAAAATGGTCTTATGAATTAACGATTCCGTTCCAATTCACATTGCAAGCAATATTCGGCATGCTAATTACGTTGCCGATTGCCAAATTGCATTATCTCTTATAGTTTCCGAGATATGGGCAATCCAAATTTTACACCTTAGGCTCTGTTTCAAACTATTGCCAAAATTGTAAAATGGTCTTATGAATTAGCGATTTCATTCCAATTCACATTCCAAGTAATATTCGGCATGCTAATTACGCTGTCGACTACCAAATTGCATTATCTCTTATGGTTTCCGATATATCGACCATCGAAATTTTACAATTTGGCTTTGCTTCAACTTTTGCCAAAATTGTAAAATGGTCTTACGAATTAGCGATTTCGTTCTAAATCACACTCCAAGTAATATTCTGGATGCTAATTACGTTGTCGATTACCAAACTGCATTATCTCTTATGGTTTCCGATAAATGGACTATCGAAATTTTACAATTTGGCTCTGCTTCTAACATGGGCCAAAATTGTAAAATGTTCTTATTAATTAACGATTCCGTTCCAATTCACACTGCAAGCAATATTCGGCATGCTAATTACGTTGCCGATTGCTAAATTGCATTATCTCTTATAGTTTCCGAGATATGGGCAATCCAAATTCTACACCTTGGGCTCTGTTTCAAACTTGGGCCAAAATTGTAAAATGGTCTTATGAATTAGCGATTTCACTTCAATTCACATTCCAAGTAATATTCGGCATGCTAATTACGCTGTCGATTGCAAAATTGCGTTATCTCTTATAGTTTCCGAGATATGGGCTATCGAAATTTTACACCTTAGGCTCTGTTTCTAACATGGGCCAAAATTGTAAAATGGCCTTATGAATTAGCGATTTCGTTCTAAATCACACTCCAAGTAATATTCTGGATGCTAATTACGTTGTCGATTACCAAACTGCATTATCTCTTATGGTTTCCGATAAATGGACTATCGAAATTTTACAATTTGGCTCTGCTTCTAACATGGGCCAAAATTGTAAAATGTTCTTATTAATTAACGATTCCGTTCCAATTCACACTGCAAGCAATATTCGGCATGCTAATTACGTTGCCTATTGCTAAATTGCATTATCTCTTATAGTTTCCGAGATATGGGCAATCCAAACTCTACACCTTGGGCTCTGTTTCAAACTTGGGCCAAAATTGTAAAATGGTCTTATGAATTAGCGATTTCACTTCAATTCACATGCCAAGGAATATTCGGCATGCTAATTACGCTGTCGATTGCAAAATTGCGTTATCTCTTATAGTTTCCGAGATATGGGCTATCGAAATTTTACACCTTAGGCTCTGTTTCTAACATGGGCCAAAATTGTAAAATGGCCTTATGAATTAGCGATTTCGTTCTAAATCACACTCCAAGTAATATTCTGGATGCTAATTACGTTGTCGATTACCAAACTGCATTATCTCTTATGGTTTCCGATAAATGGACTATCGAAATTTTACAATTTGGCTCTGCTTCTAACATGGGCCAAAATTGTAAAATGTTCTTATTAATTAACGATTCCGTTCCAATTCACACTGCAAGCAATATTCGGCATGCTAATTAGGTTGCCGATTGCTAAATTGCATTATCTCTTATAGTTTCCGAGATATGGGCAATCCAAATTCTACACCTTGGGCTCTGTTTCAAACTTGGGCCAAAATTGTAAAATGGTCTTATGAATTAGCGATTTCACTTCAATTCACATGCCAAGTAATATTCGGCATGCTAATTACGCTGTCGATTGCAAAATTGCGTTATCTCTTATAGTTTCCGAGATATGGGCAATCGAGATTTTACACTTTAGGCTCTGTTTCTAACTCACGCAAAAATTGTAAAATGGTCTTATGAATTAGCGATTTCGTTCTAAATCACATTCCAAGTAATATTCGGCACGTTAATTACGTTGTCGATTAACAAATTGCATTATCTCTTATGGTTTCCGATATATGGATTATCGAAATTTTACAATTTGGCTCTGCTTCTAACTTGGGCCAGAATTGTAAAATGGTCTTATGAATTAGCAATTTCGTTCCAATTCACAGTCCAAGCAATATTCGGCATGCTAATTACGTTGCCGATTGCCAAATTTCATTATCTCTTATAGTTTCCGAGATATGGGCTATCGAAATTTTACACCTTAGGCTCTGTTTCTAACTTGGGCCAAAATTGTAAAATGGTCTTATGAATTAGCGATTTCGTTCTAAATCACATTCCAAGTAATATTCTGTACGTTAATTACGTTGTCGATTAACAAATTGCATTATCTCTTATGGTTTCCGTTATATGGATTATCGAAATTTTACAATTTGGCTCTGCTTCTAACATGGGCCAAAATTGTAAAATGGTCTTATGAATTAACGATTCCGTTCCAATTCACATTGCAAGCAATATTCGGCATGCTAATTACGTTGCCGATTGCCAAATTGCATTATCTCTTATAGTTTCCGAGATATGGGCAATCCAAATTTTACACCTTAGGCTCTGTTTCAAACTAGGGCCAAAATTGTAAAATGGTCTTATGAATTAGCGATTTCATTCCAATTCACATTCCAAGTAATATTCGGCATGCTAATTACGCTGTCGATTACCAAATTGCATTATCTCTTATGGTTTCCGATATATCGACCATCGAAATTTTACAATTTGGCTCTGCTTCAACTTTTGCCAAAATTGTAAAATGGTCTTATGAATTAGCGATTTCGTTCCAATTCACAGTCCAAGCAATATTCGGCATGCTAATTACGTTGCCGATTGCCAAATTGCATTATCTCTTATGGTTTCCGATATATGGACTATCGAAATTTTACAATTTGGCTCTGCTTCTAACATGGGCCAAAATTGTAAAATGTTCTTATTAATTAACGATTCCGTTCCAATTCACACTGCAAGCAATATTCGGCATGCTAATTACGTTGCCGATTGCTAAATTGCATTATCTCTTATAATTTCCGAGATATGGGCAATCGAAATTTTACACTTTAGGCTCTGTTTCTAACTCACGCAAAAATTGTAAAATGGTCTTATGAATTACGGATTTCGTTCCAAATCATATTCTAAGTAATATTCGACATGCTAATTACGTCGCCGTTTGCCAAATTGCACTAGTATAGTTTCCGAAATATGGGCTATAGAAATTTTGCTCTTTAGGCTCTGTTTCTAACTTAGGCCAACATTGTAAAATGGTCTTATGAATTACGGATTTCGTTCCAAATCATATTCCAAGTAATATTCGTCATGTTAATTACGTCGCCGTTTGCCGAATTGCACTATCTCTTATAGTTTCCGAAATATGGGCTATCGAAATTTTACTCTTTAGGCTCTGTTTCTAACTTAGACCAAAATTGTAAAATGGTCTTATGAATTAAGGATTTCTTTCCAAATCATACTCCAAGTAATACTCGCCATGCTAATTACGTTGTCGATTGCCAAATTGCATTATCTCTTATAGTTTCCAAGATATGGGCTATCGCAACTAGGGCACACATTAGGCTGGGTTTCTAAATTAAGCTAAAATTGTAAAATGACCTTGTGAATTACGGACTTTTGTTCCAAATCACATGTCATGTAATATTCGGCATGCTTGTGACGTTGTCGTTTGCCAAATTGCATTATCTCTTATAGTTCCCGTATATGGGCTATCCAAATTTTATATCTTAGGCTCTGTTTCTAACATGGGCCAAAATTGTAAAATGTTCTTATGAATTAGCGATTCCGTTCCAATTCACATTGCGAGCAATATTCGGCATGCCAATTACGTTGCCGATTGCCAAATTGCATTATCTCTTATAGTTTCCGAGATATGGGTAATCGAAATTTTATACCTTAGGCTGTGTTACTAACTCGGGTCAAAATTTTAAAACGGTCTTATGAATTACCGATTGGGTTCCAATTCACATTCCAAGCAATATTCGGCATGCTAATTACGTTGCCGATTACCAAATTTCGTTATCTCTTATAGTTTCCGAGATATGGGCAATCAAAATTTTACACCTTAGGCTCTGTTTCTAACTTGGGCCAAAATTGTAAAATGGTCTTATGAATTAGCGATTCCGTTCTAAATCACATTCCAAGTAATATTCGGCATGCTAATTACGCTGCCGATTGCCACATTTCGTTATCTCTTATAGCTTCCGAGATATGGGCAATCAAAATTTTACACCTTATGCTCTGTTTCTAACTTGGGCCAAAATTGTAAAATGGTCTTATGAATTAGCGATTTCTTTCTAAATCACATTCCAAGTAATATTCGGCATGCTAATTACGCTGTCGATTGCCAAATTGCAATATCTCTTGTAGTTCCCGAGATATGGGCAATCGAAATTTTACACCTTAGGCTCTGTTTCTAACATGGGCCAAAGTTGTAAAATGGTCTTATGAATTAGCGATTCCGTTCCAATTCACGTTGCAAGCAATATTTGGCATGCTAATTACGTTACCGATTGCCAAATTTCATTATCTCTTATAGTTTCCGAGGTATGGGCAATCGAAATTTTACACCTTAGGCTCTGTTTCTAACTCGAGGCAAAATTGAAAAATGGTCTTATGAATTAGCGATTTCGTTCTAAATCACATTCCAAGTAATATTCGGCATGTTAATTACGTTGTCGATTACCAAATTGCATTATATCTTATGGTTTCATATATATGGACTATCGAAATTTTACAATTTGGCTCTGCTTCCAACTTGGGCCAAAATGGTAAAATGGTCTTATGAATTAGCGATTTCGTTCTAAATCACATTCCAGGTAATATTCGGCATGTTAATTACGTTGTCGATTACCAAATTGTATTATCTCTTATGGTTTCCGATATATGGACTATCGAAATTTTACACCTTAGGCTCTGTTTGTAACATGGGCCAAAATTTTAAAATGGTCTTATGAATTAGCGATTTCGTTATAAATCACACTCCAAGTAATATTCGGCATGCTAATTACGTTGTCGATTACCAAATTGCATTATTTCTTATGATTTCCGATATATGGACTATCGAAATTTTACAATTTGGCTCTGCTTCTAACATGGGCCAAAATTGTAAAATGGTCTTATGAAATAGCGATTTCGTTTCAATTCACATTCCAAGTAATATTCGGCATGCTAATTACGTTGCCGATTGCCAAATTGCATTATCTCTTATAGTTTCCGAGATATGGATTATCGACATCTGACAATATTGGCTCTGCTTCTAACTTGGGCCAAAATTGTAAAATGGTCTTATGAATTAACGATTCCGTTCCAATTCACATTGCAAGCAATATTCGGCATGCTAATTACGTTGCCGATTGCCAAATTGCATTATCTCTTATAGTTTCCGAGATATGGGCAATCCAAATTTTACACCTTAGGCTCTGTTTCAAACTATTGCCAAAATTGTAAAATGGTCTTATGAATTAGCGATTTCATTCCAATTCACATTCCAAGTAATATTCGGCATGCTAATTACGCTGTCGACTACCAAATTGCATTATCTCTTATGGTTTCCGATATATCGACCATCGAAATTTTACAATTTGGCTTTGCTTCAACTTTTGCCAAAATTGTAAAATGGTCTTATGAATTAGCGATTTCGTTCCAATTCACAGTCCAAGCAATATTCGGCATGCTAATTACGTTGCCGATTGCCAAATTGCATTATCTCTTATAGTTTCCGAGATATGGGCAATCCAAATTTTACACCTTAGGCTCTGTTTCAAACTATTGCCAAAATTGTAAAATGGTCTTATGAATTAGCGATTTCATTCCAATTCACATTCCAAGTAATATTCGGCATGCTAATTACGCTGTCGACTACCAAATTGCATTATCTCTTATGGTTTCCGATATATCGACCATCGAAATTTTACAATTTGGCTTTGCTTCAACTTTTGTCAAAATTGTAAAATGGTCTTATGAATTAACGATTCCGTTCCAATTCACATTGCAAGCAATATTCGGCATGCTAATTACGTTGCCGATTGCCAAATTGCATTATCTCTTATAGTTTCCGAGATATGGGCAATCCAAATTTTACGCCTTAGGCTCTGTTTCAAACTATTGCCAAAATTGTAAAATGGTCTTATGAATTAGCGATTTCATTCCAATTCACATTCCAAGTAATATTCGGCATGCTAATTACGCTGTCGACTACCAAATTGCATTATCTCTTATGGTTTCCGATATATCGACCATCGAAATTTTACAATTTGGCTTTGCTTCAACTTTTGCCAAAATTGTAAAATGGTCTTATGAATTAGCGATTTCGTTCCAATTCACAGTCCAAGCAATATTCGGCATGCTAATTACGTTGCCGATTGCCAAATTGCATTATCTCTTATGGTTTCCGATATATGGACTATCGAAATTTTACAATTTGGCTCTGCTTCTAACATGGGCCAAAATTGTAAAATGTTCTTATTAATTAACGATTCCGTTCCAATTCACACTGCAAGCAATATTCGGCATGCTAATTACGTTGCCGATTGCCAAATTGCATTATCTCTTATGGTTTCCGATATATGGACTATCGAAATTTTACAATTTGGCTCTGCTTCTAACATGGGCCAAAATTGTAAAATGTTCTTATTAATTAACGATTCCGTTCCAATTCACACTGCAAGCAATATTCGGCATGCTAATTGCGCTGCCGATTGCCAAATTGCATTATCTCTTATAGTTTCCGAGATATGGACAATCGAAATTTTACACCATAGAGTCTGTTTCTAACTGGGGTCAAAATTGTAAAATGGTCTTACGAATTAGCGATTTCGTTCCAATTCACATTCCAATTAATATTCGGCATGCTAATTACGCTGCCGATTGCCAAATTGCATTATCTCTTATAGTTTCCGAGATATGGACTATCGACATCTAACAATATTAACTCTGCTTCTAACTTGGGCCAGAATTGTAAAATGGTCTTACGAATTAGCGATTTCGTTCCAATTCACATTCCAAGTAATATTCGGCATGCTAATTACGTTGCCGATTGCCAAATTGCATTATCTCTTATAGTTTCCGAGATATGGACTATCGACATCTGACAATATTGGCTCTGCTTCTAACTTGGGCCAGAATTGTAAAATGGTCTTATGAATTAGCGATTTCGCTCCAATTCACATTCCAAGTAATATTCGGCATGCTAATTACGTTGCCGATTGCCAAATTGCATTATCTCTTATAGTTTCCGAGATATGGACTATCGACATCTGACAATATTGGCTCTGCTTCTAACTTGGGCCAGAATTGTAAAATGGTCTTATGAATTAGCGATTTCGTTTCAATTCACATTCATACTAATATTCGGCATGCTAATTACGTTTCCGATTGCCAAATTGCATTATCTCTTATAGTTTCCGAGATATGGACAATCGGAATTTTACACCTTAGAGTCTGTTTCTAACTGGGGTCAAAATTGTAAAATGGTCTTACGAATTAGCGATTTCGTTCTAAATCACACTCCAAGTAATATTCTGGATGCTAATTACGTTGTCGATTACCAAACTGCATTATCTCTTATGGTTTCCGATAAATGGACTATCGAAATTTTACAATTTGGCTCTGCTTCTAACATGGGCCAAAATTGTAAAATGTTCTTATTAATTAACGATTCCGTTCCAATTCACACTGCAAGCAATATTCGGCATGCTAATTACGTTGCCGATTGCTAAATTGCATTATCTCTTATAGTTTCCGAGATATGGGCAATCCAAATTCTACACCTTGGGCTCTGTTTCAAACTTGGGCCAAAATTGTAAAATGGTCTTATGAATTAGCGATTTCACTTCAATTCACATTCCAAGTAATATTCGGCATGCCAATTACGCTGTCGATTGCAAAATTGCGTTATCTCTTATAGTTTCCGAGATATGGGCTATCGAAATTTTACACCTTAGGCTCTGTTTCTAACATGGGCCAAAATTGTAAAATGGCCTTATGAATTAGCGATTTCGTTCTAAATCACACTCCAAGTAATATTCTGGATGCTAATTACGTTGTCGATTACCAAACTGCATTATCTCTTATGGTTTCCGATAAATGGACTATCGAAATTTTACAATTTGGCTCTGCTCCTAACATGGGCCAAAATTGTAAAATGTTCTTATTAATTAACGATTCCGTTCCAATTCACACTGCAAGCAATATTCGGCATGCTAATTACGTTGCCGATTGCTAAATTGCATTATCTCTTATAGTTTCCGAGATATGGGCAATCCAAACTCTACACCTTGGGCTCTGTTTCAAACTTGGGCCAAAATTGTAAAATGGTCTTATGAATTAGCGATTTCACTTCAATTCACATGCCAAGCAATATTCGGCATGCTAATTACGCTGTCGATTGCAAAATTGCGTTATCTCTTATAGTTTCCGAGATATGGGCTATCGAAATTTTACACCTTAGGCTCTGTTTCTAACATGGGCCAAAATTGTAAAATGGCCTTATGAATTAGCGATTTCGTTCTAAATCACACTCCAAGTAATATTCTGGATGCTAATTACGTTGTCGATTACCAAACTGCATTATCTCTTATGGTTTCCGATAAATGGACTATCGAAATTTTACAATTTGGCTCTGCTTCTAACATGGGCCAAAATTGTATAATGTTCTTATTAATTAACGATTCCGTTCCAATTCACACTGCAAGCAATATTCGGCATGCTAATTAGGTTGCCGATTGCTAAATTGCATTATCTCTTATAGTTTCCGAGATATGGGCAATCCAAATTCTACACCTTGGGCTCTGTTTCAAACTTGGGCCAAAATTGTAAAATGGTCTTATGAATTAGCGATTTCACTTCAATTCACATGCCAAGTAATATTCGGCATGCTAATTACGCTGTCGATTGCAAAATTGCGTTATCTCTTATAGTTTCCGAGATATGGGCAATCGAGATTTTACACTTTAGGCTCTGTTTCTAACTCACGCAAAAATTGTAAAATGGTCTTATGAATTAGCGATTTCGTTCTAAATCACATTCCAAGTAATATTCGGCACGTTAATTACGTTGTCGATTAACAAATTGCATTATCTCTTATGGTTTCCGATATATGGATTATCGAAATTTTACAATTTGGCTCTGCTTCTAACTTGGGCCAGAATTGTAAAATGGTCTTATGAATTAGCAATTTCGTTCCAATTCACAGTCCAAGCAATATTCGGCATGCTAATTACGTTGCCGATTGCCAAATTTCATTATCTCTTATAGTTTCCGAGATATGGGCTATCGAAATTTTACACCTTAGGCTCTGTTTCTAACTTGGGCCAAAATTGTAAAATGGTCTTATGAATTAGCGATTTCGTTCTAAATCACATTCCAAGTAATATTCTGTACGTTAATTACGTTGTCGATTAACAAATTGCATTATCTCTTATGGTTTCCGTTATATGGATTATCGAAATTTTACAATTTGGCTCTGCTTCTAACATGGGCCAAAATTGTAAAATGGTCTTATGAATTAACGATTCCGTTCCAATTCACATTGCAAGCAATATTCGGCATGCTAATTACGTTGCCGATTGCCAAATTGCATTATCTCTTATAGTTTCCGAGATATGGGCAATCCAAATTTTACACCTTAGGCTCTGTTTCAAACTAGGGCCAAAATTGTAAAATGGTCTTATGAATTAGCGATTTCATTCCAATTCACATTCCAAGTAATATTCGGCATGCTAATTACGCTGTCGATTACCAAATTGCATTATCTCTTATGGTTTCCGATATATCGACCATCGAAATTTTACAATTTGGCTCTGCTTCAACTTTTGCCAAAATTGTAAAATGGTCTTATGAATTAGCGATTTCGTTCCAATTCACAGTCCAAGCAATATTCGGCATGCTAATTACGTTGCCGATTGCCAAATTGCATTATCTCTTATGGTTTCCGATATATGGACTATCGAAATTTTACAATTTGGCTCTGCTTCTAACATGGGCCAAAATTGTAAAATGTTCTTATTAATTAACGATTCCGTTCCAATTCACACTGCAAGCAATATTCGGCATGCTAATTACGTTGCCGATTGCTAAATTGCATTATCTCTTATAATTTCCGGGATATGGGCAATCGAAATTTTACACTTTAGGCTCTGTTTCTAACTCACGCAAAAATTGTAAAATGGTCTTATGAATTACGGATTTCGTTCCAAATCATATTCTAAGTAATATTCGACATGCTAATTACGTCGCCGTTTGCCAAATTGCACTAGTATAGTTTCCGAAATATGGGCTATAGAAATTTTGCTCTTTAGGCTCTGTTTCTAACTTAGGCCAACATTGTAAAATGGTCTTATGAATTACGGATTTCGTTCCAAATCATATTCCAAGTAATATTCGTCATGATAATTACGTCGCCGTTTGCCGAATTGCACTATCTCTTATAGTTTCCGAAATATGGGCTATCGAAATTTTACTCTTTAGGCTCTGTTTCTAACTTAGACCAAAATTGTAAAATGGTCTTATGAATTAAGGATTTCTTTCCAAATCATACTCCAAGTAATACTCGCCATGCTAATTACGTTGTCGATTGCCAAATTGCATTATCTCTTATAGTTTCCAAGATATGGGCTATCGCAACTAGGGCACACATTAGGCTGGGTTTCTAAATTAAGCTAAAATTGTAAAATGACCTTGTGAATTACGGACTTTTGTTCCAAATCACATGTCATGTAATATTCGGCATGCTTGTGACGTTGTCGTTTGCCAAATTGCATTATCTCTTATAGTTCCCGTATATGGGCTATCCAAATTTTACATCTTAGGCTCTGTTTCTAACATGGGCCAAAATTGTAAAATGTTCTTATGAATTAGCGATTCCGTTCCAATTCACATTGCGAGCAATATTCGGCATGCCAATTACGTTGCCGATTGCCAAATTGCATTATCTCTTATAGTTTCCGAGATATGGGTAATCGAAATTTTATACCTTAGGCTGTGTTACTAACTCGGGTCAAAATTTTAAAACGGTCTTATGAATTACCGATTGCGTTCCAATTCACATTCCAAGCAATATTCGGCATGCTAATTACGTTGCCGATTACCAAATTTCGTTATCTCTTATAGTTTCCGAGATATGGGCAATCAAAATTTTACACCTTAGGCTCTGTTTCTAACTTGGGCCAAAATTGTAAAATGGTCTTATGAATTAGCGATTTCGTTCTAAATCACATTCCAAGTAATATTCGGCATGCTAATTACGCTGCCGATTGCCACATTTCGTTATCTCTTATAGCTTCCGAGATATGGGCAATCAAAATTTTACACCTTAGGCTCTGTTTCTAACTTGGGCCAAAATTGTAAAATGGTCTTATGAATTAGCGATTTCTTTCTAAATCACATTCCAAGTAATATTCGGCATGCTAATTACGCTGTCGATTGCCAAATTGCAATATCTCTTGTAGTTCCCGAGATATGGGCAATCGAAATTTTACACCTTAGGCTCTGTTTCTAACATGGGCCAAAGTTGTAAAATGGTCTTATGAATTAGCGATTCCGTTCCAATTCACGTTGCAAGCAATATTTGGCATGCTAATTACGTTACCGATTGCCAAATTTCATTATCTCTTATAGTTTCCGAGGTATGGGCAATCGAAATTTTACACCTTAGGCTCTGTTTCTAACTCGAGGCAAAATTGAAAAATGGTCTTATGAATTAGCGATTTCGTTCTAAATCACATTCCAAGTAATATTCGGCATGTTAATTACGTTGTCGATTACCAAATTGCATTATATCTTATGGTTTCATATATATGGACTATCGAAATTTTACAATTTGGCTCTGCTTCCAACTTGGGCCAAAATGGTAAAATGGTCTTATGAATTAGCGATTTCGTTCTAAATCACATTCCAGGTAATATTCGGCATGTTAATTACGTTGTCGATTACCAAATTGTATTATCTCTTATGGTTTCCGATATATGGACTATCGAAATTTTACACCTTAGGCTCTGTTTGTAACATGGGCCAAAATTTTAAAATGGTCTTATGAATTAGCGATTTCGTTATAAATCACACTCCAAGTAATATTCGGCATGCTAATTACGTTGTCGATTACCAAATTGCATTATTTCTTATGATTTCCGATATATGGACTATCGAAATTTTACAATTTGGCTCTGCTTCTAACATGGGCCAAAATTGTAAAATGGTCTTATGAAATAGCGATTTCACTTCAATTCACATTCCAAGTATTATTCGGCATGCTAATTACGTTGCCGATTGCCAAATTGCATTATCTCTTATAGTTTCCGAGATATGGGCAATCCAAATTTTACACCTTAGGCTCTGTTTCAAACTATTGCCAAAATTGTAAAATGGTCTTATGAATTAGCGATTTCATTCCAATTCACATTCCAAGTAATATTCGGCATGCTAATTACGCTGTCGACTACCAAATTGCATTATCTCTTATGGTTTCCGATATATCGACCATCGAAATTTTACAATTTGGCTTTGCTTCAACTTTTGCCAAAATTGTAAAATGGTCTTATGAATTAGCGATTTCGTTCCAATTCACAGTCCAAGCAATATTCGGCATGCTAATTACGTTGCCGATTGCCAAATTGCATTATCTCTTATGGTTTCCGATATATGGACTATCGAAATTTTACAATTTGGCTCTGCTTCTAACATGGGCCAAAATTGTAAAATGTTCTTATTAATTAACGATTCCGTTCCAATTCACACTGCAAGCAATATTCGGCATGCTAATTACGTTGCCGATTGCCAAATTGCATTATCTCTTATTGTTTCCGATATATGGACTATCGAAATTTTACAATTTGGCTCTGCTTCTAACATGGGCCAAAATTGTAAAATGTTCTTATTAATTAACGGTTCCGTTCCAATTCACACTGCAAGCAATATTCGGCATGCTAATTGCGCTGCCGATTGCCAAATTGCATTATCTCTTATAGTTTCCGAGATATGGACAATCGAAATTTTACACCATAGAGTCTGTTTCTAACTGGGGTCAAAATTGTAAAATGGTCTTACGAATTAGCGATTTCGTTCCAATTCACACTCCAATTAATATTCGGCATGCTAATTACGCTGCCGATTGCCAAATTGCATTATCTCTTATAGTTTCCGAGATATGGACTATCGACATCTAACAATATTAACTCTGCTTCTAACTTGGGCCAGAATTGTAAAATGGTCTTACGAATTAGCGATTTCGTTCCAATTCACATTCCAAGTAATATTCGGCATGCTAATTACGTTGCCGATTGCCAAATTGCATTATCTCTTATAGTTTCCGAGATATGGACTATCGACATCTGACAATATTGGCTCTGCTTCTAACTTGGGCCAGAATTGTAAAATGGTCTTATGAATTAGCGATTTCGCTCCAATTCACATTCCAAGTAATATTCGGCATGCTAATTACGTTGCCGATTGCCAAATTGCATTATCTCTTATAGTTTCCGAGATATGGACTATCGACATCTGACAATATTGGCTCTGCTTCTAACTTGGGCCAGAATTGTAAAATGGTCTTATGAATTAGCGATTTCGTTTCAATTCACATTCATACTAATATTCGGCATGCTAATTACGTTTCCGATTGCCAAATTGCATTATCTCTTATAGTTTCCGAGATATGGACAATCGGAATTTTACACCTTAGAGTCTGTTTCTAACTGGGGTCAAAATTGTAAAATGGTCTTACGAATTAGCGATTTCGTTCTAAATCACACTCCAAGTAATATTCTGGATGCTAATTACGTTGTCGATTACCAAACTGCATTATCTCTTATGGTTTCCGATAAATGGACTATCGAAATTTTACAATTTGGCTCTGCTTCTAACATGGGCCAAAATTGTAAAATGTTCTTATTAATTAACGATTCCGTTCCAATTCACACTGCAAGCAATATTCGGCATGCTAATTACGTTGCCGATTGCTAAATTGCATTATCTCTTATAGTTTCCGAGATATGGGCAATCCAAATTCTACACCTTGGGCTCTGTTTCAAACTTGGGCCAAAATTGTAAAATGGTCTTATGAATTAGCGATTTCACTTCAATTCACATTCCAAGTAATATTCGGCATGCTAATTACGCTGTCGATTGCAAAATTGCGTTATCTCTTATAGTTTCCGAGATATGGGCTATCGAAATTTTACACCTTAGGCTCTGTTTCTAACATGGGCCAAAATTGTAAAATGGCCTTATGAATTAGCGATTTCGTTCTAAATCACACTCCAAGTAATATTCTGGATGCTAATTACGTTGTCGATTACCAAACTGCATTATCTCTTATGGTTTCCGATAAATGGACTATCGAAATTTTACAATTTGGCTCTGCTTCTAACATGGGCCAAAATTGTAAATTGTTCTTATTAATTAACGATTCCGTTCCAATTCACACTGCAAGCAATATTCGGCATGCTAATTACGTTGCCGATTGCTAAATTGCATTATCTCTTATAGTTTCCGAGATATGGGCAATCCAAACTCTACACCTTGGGCTCTGTTTCAAACTTGGGCCAAAATTGTAAAATGGTCTTATGAATTAGCGATTTCACTTCAATTCACATGCCAAGGAATATTCGGCATGCTAATTACGCTGTCGATTGCAAAATTGCGTTATCTCTTATAGTTTCCGAGATATGGGCTATCGAAATTTTACACCTTAGGCTCTGTTTCTAACATGGGCCAAAATTGTAAAATGGCCTTATGAATTAGCGATTTCGTTCTAAATCACACTCCAAGTAATATTCTGGATGCTAATTACGTTGTCGATTACCAAACTGCATTATCTCTTATGGTTTCCGATAAATGGACTATCGAAATTTTACAATTTGGCTCTGCTTCTAACATGGGCCAAAATTGTAAAATGTTCTTATTAATTAACGATTCCGTTCCAATTCACACTGCAAGCAATATTCGGCATGCTAATTAGGTTGCCGATTGCTAAATTGCATTATCTCTTATAGTTTCCGAGATATGGGCAATCCAAATTCTACACCTTGGGCTCTGTTTCAAACTTGGGCCAAAATTGTAAAATGGTCTTATGAATTACGGATTTCGTTCCAAATCATATTCTAAGTAATATTCGACATGCTAATTACGTCGCCGTTTGCCAAATTGCACTAGTATAGTTTCCGAAATATGGGCTATAGAAATTTTGCTCTTTAGGCTCTGTTTCTAACTTAGGCCAACATTGTAAAATGGTCTTATGAATTACGGATTTCGTTCCAAATCATATTCCAAGTAATATTCGTCATGTTAATTACGTCGCCGTTTGCCGAATTGCACTATCTCTTATAGTTTCCGAAATATGGGCTATCGAAATTTTACTCTTTAGGCTCTGTTTCTAACTTAGACCAAAATTGTAAAATGGTCTTATGAATTAAGGATTTCTTTCCAAATCATACTCCAAGTAATACTCGCCATGCTAATTACGTTGTCGATTGCCAAATTGCATTATCTCTTATAGTTTCCAAGATATGGGCTATCGCAACTAGGGCACACATTAGGCTGGGTTTCTAAATTAAGCTAAAATTGTAAAATGACCTTGTGAATTACGGACTTTTGTTCCAAATCACATGTCATGTAATATTCGGCATGCTTGTGACGTTGTCGTTTGCCAAATTGCATTATCTCTTATAGTTCCCGTATATGGGCTATCCAAATTTTACATCTTAGGCTCTGTTTCTAACATGGGCCAAAATTGTAAAATGTTCTTATGAATTAGCGATTCCGTTCCAATTCACATTGCGAGCAATATTCTGCATGCCAATTACGTTGCCGATTGCCAAATTGCATTATCTCTTATAGTTTCCGAGATATGGGTAATCGAAATTTTATACCTTAGGCTGTGTTACTAACTCGGGTCAAAATTTTAAAACGGTCTTATGAATTACCGATTGCGTTCCAATTCACATTCCAAGCAATATTCGGCATGCTAATTACGTTGCCGATTACCAAATTTCGTTATCTCTTATAGTTTCCGAGATATGGGCAATCAAAATTTTACACCTTAGACTCTGTTTCTAACTTGGGCCAAAATTGTAAAATGGTCTTATGAATTAGCGATTTCGTTCTAAATCACATTCCAAGTAATATTCGGCATGCTAATTACGCTGCCGATTGCCACATTTCGTTATCTCTTATAGCTTCCGAGATATGGGCAATCAAAATTTTACACCTTAGGCTCTGTTTCTAACTTGGGCCAAAATTGTAAAATGGTCTTATGAATTAGCGATTTCTTTCTAAATCACATTCCAAGTAATATTCGGCATGCTAATTACGCTGTCGATTGCCAAATTGCAATATCTCTTGTAGTTCCCGAGATATGGGCAATCGAAATTTTACACCTTAGGCTCTGTTTCTAACATGGGCCAAAGTTGTAAAATGGTCTTATGAATTAGCGATTCCGTTCCAATTCACGTTGCAAGCAATATTTGGCATGCTAATTACGTTACCGATTGCCAAATTTCATTATCTCTTATAGTTTCCGAGGTATGGGCAATCGAAATTTTACACCTTAGGCTCTGTTTCTAACTCGAGGCAAAATTGAAAAATGGTCTTATGAATTAGCGATTTCGTTCTAAATCACATTCCAAGTAATATTCGGCATGTTAATTACGTTGTCGATTACCAAATTGCATTATATCTTATGGTTTCATATATATGGACTATCGAAATTTTACAATTTGGCTCTGCTTCCAACTTGGGCCAAAATGGTAAAATGGTCTTATGAATTAGCGATTTCGTTCTAAATCACATTCCAGGTAATATTCGGCATGTTAATTACGTTGTCGATTACCAAATTGTATTATCTCTTATGGTTTCCGATATATGGACTATCGAAATTTTACACCTTAGGCTCTGTTTGTAACATGGGCCAAAATTTTAAAATGGTCTTATGAATTAGCGATTTCGTTATAAATCACACTCCAAGTAATATTCGGCATGCTAATTACGTTGTCGATTACCAAATTGCATTATTTCTTATGATTTCCGATATATGGACTATCGAAATTTTACAATTTGGCTCTGCTTCTAACATGGGCCAAAATTGTAAAATGGTCTTATGAAATAGCGATTTCGTTTCAATTCACATTCCAAGTAATATTCGGCATGCTAATTACGTTGCCGATTGCCAAATTGCATTATCTCTTATAGTTTCCGAGATATGGGCAATCCAAATTTTGCACCTTAGGCTCTGTTTCTAACTGGGGTCAAAATTGTAAAATGGTCTTACGAATTAGCGATTTCGTTCCAATTCACATTCCAAGTAATATTCGGCATGCTAATTACGCTGCCGATTGCCAAATTGCATTATCTCTTATAGTTTCCGAGATATGGACTATCGACATCTGACAATATTGGTTCTGCTTCTAACTTGGGCCAAAATTGTAAAATGGTCTTATGAATTAACGATTCCGTTCCAATTCACATTGCAAGCAATATTCGGCATGCTAATTACGTTGCCGATTGCCAAATTGCATTATCTCTTATAGTTTCCGAGATATGGGCAATCCAAATTTTGCACCTTAGGCTCTGTTTCAAACTATTGCCAAAATTGTAAAATGGTCTTATGAATTAGCGATTTCATTCCAATTCACATTCCAAGTAATATTCGGCATGCTAATTACGCTGTCGACTACCAAATTGCATTATCTCTTATGGTTTCCGATATATCGACCATCGAAATTTTACAATTTGGCTTTGCTTCAACTTTTGCCAAAATTGTAAAATGGTCTTATGAATTAGCGATTTCGTTCCAATTCACAGTCCAAGCAATATTCGGCATGCTAATTACGTTGCCGATTGCCAAATTGCATTATCTCTTATAGTTTCCGAGATATGGGCAATCCAAATTTTACACCTTAGGCTCTGTTTCAAACTATTGCCAAAATTGTAAAATGGTCTTATGAATTAGCGATTTCATTCCAATTCACATTCCAAGTAATATTAGGCATGCTAATTACGCTGTCGACTACCAAATTGCATTATCTCTTATGGTTTCCGATATATCGACCATCGAAATTTTACAATTTGGCTTTGCTTCAACTTTTGCCAAAATTGTAAAATGGTCTTATGAATTAACGATTCCGTTCCAATTCACATTGCAAGCAATATTCGGCATGCTAATTACGTTGCCGATTGCCAAATTGCATTATCTCTTATAGTTTCCGAGATATGGGCAATCCAAATTTTACACCTTAGGCTCTGTTTCAAACTATTGCCAAAATTGTAAAATGGTCTTATGAATTAGCGATTTCATTCCAATTCACATTCCAAGTAATATTCGGCATGCTAATTACGCTGTCGACTACCAAATTGCATTATCTCTTATGGTTTCCGATATATCGACCATCGAAATTTTACAATTTGGCTTTGCTTCAACTTTTGCCAAAATTGTAAAATGGTCTTATGAATTAGCGATTTCGTTCCAATTCACAGTCCAAGCAATATTCGGCATGCTAATTACGTTGCCGATTGCCAAATTGCATTATCTCTTATGGTTTCCGATATATGGACTATCGAAATTTTACAATTTGGCTCTGCTTCTAACATGGGCCAAAATTGTAAAATGTTCTTATTAATTAACGATTCCGTTCCAATTCACACTGCAAGCAATATTCGGCATGCTAATTACGTTGCCGATTGCCAAATTGCATTATCTCTTATGGTTTCCGATATATGGACTATCGAAATTTTACAATTTGGCTCTGCTTCTAACATGGGCCAAAATTGTAAAATGTTCTTATTAATTAACGATTCCGTTCCAATTCACACTGCAAGCAATATTCGGCATGCTAATTGCGCTGCCGATTGCCAAATTGCATTATCTCTTATAGTTTCCGAGATATGGACAATCGAAATTTTACACCATAGAGTCTGTTTCTAACTGGGGTCAAAATTGTAAAATGGTCTTACGAATTAGCGATTTCGTTCCAATTCACATTCCAATTAATATTCGGCATGCTAATTACGCTGCCGATTGCCAAATTGCATTATCTCTTATAGTTTCCGAGATATGGACTATCGACATCTAACAATATTAACTCTGCTTCTAACTTGGGCCAGAATTGTAAAATGGTCTTACGAATTAGCGATTTCGTTCCAATTCACATTCCAAGTAATATTCGGCATGCTAATTACGTTGCCGATTGCCAAATTGCATTATCTCTTATAGTTTCCGAGATATGGACTATCGACATCTGACAATATTGGCTCTGCTTCTAACTTGGGCCAGAATTGTAAAATGGTCTTATGAATTAGCGATTTCGCTCCAATTCACATTCCAAGTAATATTCGGCATGCTAATTACGTTGCCGATTGCCAAATTGCATTATCTCTTATAGTTTCCGAGATATGGACTATCGACATCTGACAATATTGGCTCTGCTTCTAACTTGGACCAGAATTGTAAAATGGTCTTATGAATTAGCGATTTCGTTTCAATTCACATTCATACTAATATTCGGCATGCTAATTACGTTTCCGATTGCCAAATTGCATTATCTCTTATAGTTTCCGAGATATGGACAATCGGAATTTTACACCTTAGAGTCTGTTTCTAACTGGGGTCAAAATTGTAAAATGGTCTTACGAATTAGCGATTTCGTTCTAAATCACACTCCAAGTAATATTCTGGATGCTAATTACGTTGTCGATTACCAAACTGCATTATCTCTTATGGTTTCCGATAAATGGACTATCGAAATTTTACAATTTGGCTCTGCTTCTAACATGGGCCAAAATTGTAAAATGTTCTTATTAATTAACGATTAAATTGCATTATCTCTTATAGTTTCCGAGATATGGGCAATCCAAATTCTACACCTTGGGCTCTGTTTCAAACTTGGGCCAAAATTGTAAAATGGTCTTATGAATTAGCGATTTCACTTCAATTCACATTCCAAGTAATATTCGGCATGCTAATTACGCTGTCGATTGCAAAATTGCGTTATCTCTTATAGTTTCCGAGATATGGGCTATCGAAATTTTACACCTTAGGCTCTGTTTCTAACATGGGCCAAAATTGTAAAATGGCCTTATGAATTAGCGATTTCGTTCTAAATCACACTCCAAGTAATATTCTGGATGCTAATTACGTTGTCGATTACCAAACTGCATTATCTCTTATGGTTTCCGATAAATGGACTATCGAAATTTTACAATTTGGCTCTGCTTCTAACATGGGCCAAAATTGTAAAATGTTCTTATTAATTAACGATTCCGTTCCAATTCACACTGCAAGCAATATTCGGCATGCTAATTACGTTGCCGATTGCTAAATTGCATTATCTCTTATAGTTTCCGAGATATGGGCAATCCAAACTCTACACCTTGGGCTCTGTTTCAAACTTGGGCCAAAATTGTAAAATGGTCTTATGAATTAGCGATTTCACTTCAATTCACATGCCAAGGAATATTCGGCATGCTAATTACGCTGTCGATTGCAAAATTGCGTTATCTCTTATAGTTTCCGAGATATGGGCTATCGAAATTTTACACCTTAGGCTCTGTTTCTAACATGGGCCAAAATTGTAAAATGGCCTTATGAATTAGCGATTTCGTTCTAAATCACACTCCAAGTAATATTCTGGATGCTAATTACGTTGTCGATTACCAAACTGCATTATCTCTTATGGTTTCCGATAAATGGACTATCGAAATTTTACAATTTGGCTCTGCTTCTAACATGGGCCAAAATTGTAAAATGTTCTTATTAATTAACGATTCCGTTCCAATTCACACTGCAAGCAATATTCGGCATGCTAATTAGGTTGCCGATTGCTAAATTGCATTATCTCTTATAGTTTCCGAGATATGGGCAATCCAAATTCTACACCTTGGGCTCTGTTTCAAACTTGGGCCAAAATTGTAAAATGGTCTTATGAATTAGCGATTTCACTTCAATTCACATGCCAAGTAATATTCGGCATGCTAATTACGCTGTCGATTGCAAAATTGCGTTATCTCTTATAGTTTCCGAGATATGGGCAATCGAGATTTTACACTTTAGGCTCTGTTTCTAACTCACGCAAAAATTGTAAAATGGTCTTATGAATTAGCGATTTCGTTCTAAATCACATTCCAAGTAATATTCGGCACGTTAATTACGTTGTCGATTAACAAATTGCATTATCTCTTATGGTTTCCGATATATGGATTATCGAAATTTTACAATTTGGCTCTGCTTCTAACTTGGGCCAGAATTGTAAAATGGTCTTATGAATTAGCAATTTCGTTCCAATTCACAGTCCAAGCAATATTCGGCATGCTAATTACGTTGCCGATTTCCAAATTTCATTATCTCTTATAGTTTCCGAGATATGGGCTATCGAAATTTTACACCTTAGGCTCTGTTTCTAACTTGGGCCAAAATTGTAAAATGGTCTTATGAATTAGCGATTTCGTTCTAAATCACATTCCAAGTAATATTCTGTACGTTAATTACGTTGTCGATTAACAAATTGCATTATCTCTTATGGTTTCCGTTATATGGATTATCGAAATTTTACAATTTGGCTCTGCTTCTAACATGGGCCAAAATTGTAAAATGGTCTTATGAATTAACGATTCCGTTCCAATTCACATTGCAAGCAATATTCGGCATGCTAATTACGTTGC
Source organism: Rhynchophorus ferrugineus (assembly GCF_030347505.1). Taxonomy (NCBI): domain Eukaryota; kingdom Metazoa; phylum Arthropoda; class Insecta; order Coleoptera; family Curculionidae; genus Rhynchophorus; species Rhynchophorus ferrugineus. Next base: position 40,075,376 of record NW_027472582.1, read on the forward strand.
CGATTGCCAAATTGCATTATCTCTTATAGTTTCCGAGATATGGGCAATCCAAATTTTACACCTTAGGCTCTGTTTCAAACTAGGGCCAAAATTGTAAAATGGTCTTATGAATTAGCGATTTCGTTCCAATTCACAGTCCAAGCAATATTCGGCATGCTAATTACGTTGCCGATTGCCAAATTGCATTATCTCTTATGGTTTCCGATATATGGACTATCGAAATTTTACAATTTGGCTCTGCTTCTAACATGGGCCAAAATTGTAAAATGTTCTTATTAATTAACGGTTCCGTTCCAATTCACACTGCAAGCAATATTCGGCATGCTAATTACGTTGCCGATTGCTAAATTGCATTATCTCTTATAATTTCCGAGATATGGGCAATCGAAATTTTACACTTTAGGCTCTGTTTCTAACTCACGCAAAAATTGTAAAATGGTCTTATGAATTACGGATTTCGTTCCAAATCATATTCTAAGTAATATTCGACATGCTAATTACGTCGCCGTTTGCCAAATTGCACTAGTATAGTTTCCGAAATATGGGCTATAGAAATTTTGCTCTTTAGGCTCTGTTTCTAACTTAGGCCAACATTGTAAAATGGTCTTATGAATTACGGATTTCGTTCCAAATCATATTCCAAGTAATATTCGTCATGTTAATTACGTCGCCGTTTGCCGAATTGCACTATCTCTTATAGTTTCCGAAATATGGGCTATCGAAATTTTACTCTTTAGGCTCTGTTTCTAACTTAGACCAAAATTGTAAAATGGTCTTATGAACTAAGGATTTCTTTCCAAATCATACTCCAAGTAATACTCGCCATGCTAATTACGTTGTCGATTGCCAAATTGCATTATCTCTTATAGTTTCCAAGATATGGGCTATCGCAACTAGGGCACACATTAGGCTGGGTTTCTAAATTAAGCTAAAATTGTAAAATGACCTTGTGAATTACGGACTTTTGTTCCAAATCACATGTCATGTAATATTCGGCATGCTTGTGACGTTGTCGTTTGCCAAATTGCATTATCTCTTATAGTTCCCGTATATGGGCTATCCAAATTTTACATCTTAGGCTCTGTTTCTAACATGGGCCAAAATTGTAAAATGTTCTTATGAATTAGCGATTCCGTTCCAATTCACATTGCGAGCAATATTCGGCATGCCAATTACGTTGCCGATTGCCAAATTGCATTATCTCTTATAGTTTCCGAGATATGGGTAATCGAAATTTTATACCTTAGGCTGTGTTACTAACTCGGGTCAAAATTTTAAAACGGTCTTATGAATTACCGATTGCGTTCCAATTCACATTCCAAGCAATATTCGGCATGCTAATTACGTTGCCGATTACCAAATTTCGTTATCTCTTATAGTTTCCGAGATATGGGCAATCAAAATTTTACACCTTAGGCTCTGTTTCTAACTTGGGCCAAAATTGTAAAATGGTCTTATGAATTAGCGATTTCGTTCTAAATCACATTCCAAGTAATATTCGGCATGCTAATTACGCTGCCGATTGCCACATTTCGTTATCTCTTATAGCTTCCGAGATATGGGCAATCAAAATTTTACACCTTAGGCTCTGTTTCTAACTTGGGCCAAAATTGTAAAATGGTCTTATGAATTAGCGATTTCTTTCTAAATCACATTCCAAGTAATATTCGGCATGCTAATTACGCTGTCGATTGCCAAATTGCAATATCTCTTGTAGTTCCCGAGATATGGGCAATCGAAATTTTACACCTTAGGCTCTGTTTCTAACATGGGCCAAAGTTGTAAAATGGTCTTATGAATTAGCGATTCCGTTCCAATTCACGTTGCAAGCAATATTTGGCATGCTAATTACGTTACCGATTGCCAAATTTCATTATCTCTTATAGTTTCCGAGGTATGGGCAATCGAAATTTTACACCTTAGGCTCTGTTTCTAACTCGAGGCAAAATTGAAAAATGGTCTTATGAATTAGCGATTTCGTTCTAAATCACATTCCAAGTAATATTCGGCATGTTAATTACGTTGTCGATTACCAAATTGCATTATATCTTATGGTTTCATATATATGGACTATCGAAATTTTACAATTTGGCTCTGCTTCCAACTTGGGCCAAAATGGTAAAATGGTCTTATGAATTAGCGATTTCGTTCTAAATCACATTCCAGGTAATATTCGGCATGTTAATTACGTTGTCGATTACCAAATTGTATTATCTCTTATGGTTTCCGATATATGGACTATCGAAATTTTACACCTTAGGCTCTGTTTGTAACATGGGCCAAAATTTTAAAATGGTCTTATGAATTAGCGATTTCGTTATAAATCACACTCCAAGTAATATTCGGCATGCTAATTACGTTGTCGATTACCAAATTGCATTATTTCTTATGATTTCCGATATATGGACTATCGAAATTTTACAATTTGGCTCTGCTTCTAACATGGGCCAAAATTGTAAAATGGTCTTATGAAATAGCGATTTCGTTTCAATTCACATTCCAAGTAATATTCGGCATGCTAATTACGTTGCCGATTGCCAAATTGCATTATCTCTTATAGTTTCCGAGATATGGGCAATCAAAATTTTGCACCTTAGGCTCTGTTTCTAACTGGGGTCAAAATTGTAAAATGGTCTTACGAATTAGCGATTTCGTTCCAATTCACATTCCAAGTAATATTCGGCATGCTAATTACGCTGCCGATTGCCAAATTGCATTATCTCTTATAGTTTCCGAGATATGGACTATCGACATCTGACAATATTGGCTCTGCTTCTAACTTGGGCCAAAATTGTAAAATGGTCTTATGAATTAACGATTCCGTTCCAATTCACATTGCAAGCAATATTCGGCATGCTAATTACGTTGCCGATTGCCAAATTGCATTATCTCTTATAGTTTCCGAGATATGGGCAATCCAAATTTTGCACCTTAGGCTCTGTTTCAAACTATTGCCAAAATTGTAAAATGGTCTTATGAATTAGCGATTTCATTCCAATTCACATTCCAAGTAATATTCGGCATGCTAATTACGCTGTCGACTACCAAATTGCATTATCTCTTATGGTTTCCGATATATCGACCATCGAAATTTTACAATTTGGCTTTGCTTCAACTTTTGCCAAAATTGTAAAATGGTCTTATGAATTAGCGATTTCGTTCCAATTCACAGTCCAAGCAATATTCGGCATGCTAATTACGTTGCCGATTGCCAAATTGCATTATCTCTTATAGTTTCCGAGATATGGGCAATCCAAATTTTACACCTTAGGCTCTGTTTCAAACTATTGCCAAAATTGTAAAATGGTCTTATGAATTAGCGATTTCATTCCAATTCACATTCCAAGTAATATTAGGCATGCTAATTACGCTGTCGACCACCAAATTGCATTATCTCTTATGGTTTCCGATATATCGACCATCGAAATTTTACAATTTGGCTTTGCTTCAACTTTTGCCAAAATTGTAAAATGGTCTTATGAATTAACGATTCCGTTCCAATTCACATTGCAAGCAATATTCGGCATGCTAATTACGTTGCCGATTGCCAAATTGCATTATCTCTTATAGTTTCCGAGATATGGGCAATCCAAATTTTACACCTTAGGCTCTGTTTCAAACTATTGCCAAAATTGTAAAATGGTCTTATGAATTAGCGATTTCATTCCAATTCACATTCCAAGTAATATTCGGCATGCTAATTACGCTGTCGACTACCAAATTGCATTATCTCTTATGGTTTCCGATATATCGACCATCGAAATTTTACAATTTGGCTTTGCTTCAACTTTTGCCAAAATTGTAAAATGGTCTTATGAATTAGCGATTTCGTTCCAATTCACAGTCCAAGCAATATTCGGCATGCTAATTACGTTGCCGATTGCCAAATTGCATTATCTCTTATGGTTTCCGATATATGGACTATCGAAATTTTACAATTTGGCTCTGCTTCTAACATGGGCCAAAATTGTAAAATGTTCTTATTAATTAACGATTCCGTTCCAATTCACACTGCAAGCAATATTCGGCATGCTAATTACGTTGCCGATTGCCAAATTGCATTATCTCTTATGGTTTCCGATATATGGACTATCGAAATTTTACAATTTGGCTCTGCTTCTAACATGGGCCAAAATTGTAAAATGTTCTTATTAATTAACGATTCCGTTCCAATTCACACTGCAAGCAATATTCGGCATGCTAATTGCGCTGCCGATTGCCAAATTGCATTATCTCTTATAGTTTCCGAGATATGGACAATCGAAATTTTACACCATAGAGTCTGTTTCTAACTGGGGTCAAAATTGTAAAATGGTCTTACGAATTAGCGATTTCGTTCCAATTCACATTCCAATTAATATTCGGCATGCTAATTACGCTGCCGATTGCCAAATTGCATTATCTCTTATAGTTTCCGAGATATGGACTATCGACATCTAACAATATTAACTCTGCTTCTAACTTGGGCCAGAATTGTAAAATGGTCTTACGAATTAGCGATTTCGTTCCAATTCACATTCCAAGTAATATTCGGCATGCTAATTACGTTGCCGATTGCCAAATTGCATTATCTCTTATAGTTTCCGAGATATGGACTATCGACATCTGACAATATTGGCTCTGCTTCTAACTTGGGCCAGAATTGTAAAATGGTCTTATGAATTAGCGATTTCGCTCCAATTCACATTCCAAGTAATATTCGGCATGCTAATTACGTTGCCGATTGCCAAATTGCATTATCTCTTATAGTTTCCGAGATATGGACTATCGACATCTGACAATATTGGCTCTGCTTCTAACTTGGACCAGAATTTTAAAATGGTCTTATGAATTAGCGATTTCGTTTCAATTCACATTCATACTAATATTCGGCATGCTAATTACGTTTCCGATTGCCAAATTGCATTATCTCTTATAGTTTCCGAGATATGGACAATCGGAATTTTACACCTTAGAGTCTGTTTCTAACTGGGGTCAAAATTGTAAAATGGTCTTACGAATTAGCGATTTCGTTCTAAATCACACTCCAAGTAATATTCTGGATGCTAATTACGTTGTCGATTACCAAACTGCATTATCTCTTATGGTTTCCGATAAATGGACTATCGAAATTTTACAATTTGGCTCTGCTTCTAACATGGGCCAAAATTGTAAAATGTTCTTATTAATTAACGATTAAATTGCATTATCTCTTATAGTTTCCGAGATATGGGCAATCCAAATTCTACACCTTGGGCTCTGTTTCAAACTTGGGCCAAAATTGTAAAATGGTCTTATGAATTAGCGATTTCACTTCAATTCACATTCCAAGTAATATTCGGCATGCTAATTACGCTGTCGATTGCAAAATTGCGTTATCTCTTATAGTTTCCGAGATATGGGCTATCGAAATTTTACACCTTAGGCTCTGTTTCTAACATGGGCCAAAATTGTAAAATGGCCTTATGAATTAGCGATTTCGTTCTAAATCACACTCCAAGTAATATTCTGGATGCTAATTACGTTGTCGATTACCAAACTGCATTATCTCTTATGGTTTCCGATAAATGGACTATCGAAATTTTACAATTTGGCTCTGCTTCTAACATGGGCCAAAATTGTAAAATGTTCTTATTAATTAACGATTCCGTTCCAATTCACACTGCAAGCAATATTCGGCATGCTAATTACGTTGCCGATTGCTAAATTGCATTATCTCTTATAGTTTCCGAGATATGGGCAATCCAAATTCTACACCTTGGGCTCTGTTTCAAACTTGGGCCAAAATTGTAAAATGGTCTTATGAATTAGCGATTTCACTTCAATTCACATGCCAAGGAATATTCGGCATGCTAATTACGCTGTCGATTGCAAAATTGCGTTATCTCTTATAGTTTCCGAGATATGGGCTATCGAAATTTTACACCTTAGGCTCTGTTTCTAACATGGGCCAAAATTGTAAAATGGCCTTATGAATTAGCGATTTCGTTCTAAATCACACTCCAAGTAATATTCTGGATGCTAATTACGTTGTCGATTACCAAACTGCATTATCTCTTATGGTTTCCGATAAATGGACTATCGAAATTTTACAATTTGGCTCTGCTTCTAACATGGGCCAAAATTGTAAAATGTTCTTATTAATTAACGATTCCGTTCCAATTCACACTGCAAGCAATATTCGGCATGCTAATTAGGTTGCCGATTGCTAAATTGCATTATCTCTTATAGTTTCCGAGATATGGGCAATCCAAATTCTACACCTTGGGCTCTGTTTCAAACTTGGGCCAAAATTGTAAAATGGTCTTATGAATTAGCGATTTCACTTCAATTCACATGCCAAGTAATATTCGGCATGCTAATTACGCTGTCGATTGCAAAATTGCGTTATCTCTTATAGTTTCCGAGATATGGGCAATCGAGATTTTACACTTTAGGCTCTGTTTCTAACTCACGCAAAAATTGTAAAATGGTCTTATGAATTAGCGATTTCGTTCTAAATCACATTCCAAGTAATATTCGGCACGTTAATTACGTTGTCGATTAACAAATTGCATTATCTCTTATGGTTTCCGATATATGGATTATCGAAATTTTACAATTTGGCTCTGCTTCTAACTTGGGCCAGAATTGTAAAATGGTCTTATGAATTAGCAATTTCGTTCCAATTCACAGTCCAAGCAATATTCGGCATGCTAATTACGTTGCCGATTGCCAAATTTCATTATCTCTTATAGTTTCCGAGATATGGGCTATCGAAATTTTACACCTTAGGCTCTGTTTCTAACTTGGGCCAAAATTGTAAAATGGTCTTATGAATTAGCGATTTCGTTCTAAATCACATTCCAAGTAATATTCTGTACGTTAATTACGTTGTCGATTAACAAATTGCATTATCTCTTATGGTTTCCGTTATATGGATTATCGAAATTTTACAATTTGGCTCTGCTTCTAACATGGGCCAAAATTGTAAAATGGTCTTATGAATTAACGATTCCGTTCCAATTCACATTGCAAGCAATATTCGGCATGCTAATTACGTTGCCGATTGCCAAATTGCATTATCTCTTATAGTTTCCGAGATATGGGCAATCCAAATTTTACACCTTAGGCTCTGTTTCAAACTAGGGCCAAAATTGTAAAATGGTCTTATGAATTAGCGATTTCGTTCCAATTCACAGTCCAAGCAATATTCGGCATGCTAATTACGTTGCCGATTGCCAAATTGCATTATCTCTTATGGTTTCCGATATATGGACTATCGAAATTTTACAATTTGGCTCTGCTTCTAACATGGGCCAAAATTGTAAAATGTTCTTATTAATTAACGGTTCCGTTCCAATTCACACTGCAAGCAATATTCGGCATGCTAATTACGTTGCCGATTGCTAAATTGCATTATCTCTTATAATTTCCGAGATATGGGCAATCGAAATTTTACACTTTAGGCTCTGTTTCTAACTCACGCAAAAATTGTAAAATGGTCTTATGAATTACGGATTTCGTTCCAAATCATATTCTAAGTAATATTCGACATGCTAATTACGTCGCCGTTTGCCAAATTGCACTAGTATAGTTTCCGAAATATGGGCTATAGAAATTTTGCTCTTTAGGCTCTGTTTCTAACTTAGGCCAACATTGTAAAATGGTCTTATGAATTACGGATTTCGTTCCAAATCATATTCCAAGTAATATTCGTCATGTTAATTACGTCGCCGTTTGCCGAATTGCACTATCTCTTATAGTTTCCGAAATATGGGCTATCGAAATTTTACTCTTTAGGCTCTGTTTCTAACTTAGACCAAAATTGTAAAATGGTCTTATGAATTAAGGATTTCTTTCCAAATCATACTCCAAGTAATACTCGCCATGCTAATTACGTTGTCGATTGCCAAATTGCATTATCTCTTATAGTTTCCAAGATATGGGCTATCGCAACTAGGGCACACATTAGGCTGGGTTTCTAAATTAAGCTAAAATTGTAAAATGACCTTGTGAATTACGGACTTTTGTTCCAAATCACATGTCATGTAATATTCGGCATGCTTGTGACGTTGTCGTTTGCCAAATTGCATTATCTCTTATAGTTCCCGTATATGGGCTATCCAAATTTTACATCTTAGGCTCTGTTTCTAACATGGGCCAAAATTGTAAAATGTTCTTATGAATTAGCGATTCCGTTCCAATTCACATTGCGAGCAATATTCGGCATGCCAATTACGTTGCCGATTGCCAAATTGCATTATCTCTTATAGTTTCCGAGATATGGGTAATCGAAATTTTATACCTTAGGCTGTGTTACTAACTCGGGTCAAAATTTTAAAACGGTCTTATGAATTACCGATTGCGTTCCAATTCACATTCCAAGCAATATTCGGCATGCTAATTACGTTGCCGATTACCAAATTTCGTTATCTCTTATAGTTTCCGAGATATGGGCAATCAAAATTTTACACCTTAGGCTCTGTTTCTAACTTGGGCCAAAATTGTAAAATGGTCTTATGAATTAGCGATTTCGTTCTAAATCACATTCCAAGTAATATTCGGCATGCTAATTACGCTGCCGATTGCCACATTTCGTTATCTCTTATAGCTTCCGAGATATGGGCAATCAAAATTTTACACCTTAGGCTCTGTTTCTAACTTGGGCCAAAATTGTAAAATGGTCTTATGAATTAGCGATTTCTTTCTAAATCACATTCCAAGTAATATTCGGCATGCTAATTACGCTGTCGATTGCCAAATTGCAATATCTCTTGTAGTTCCCGAGATATGGGCAATCGAAATTTTACACCTTAGGCTCTGTTTCTAACATGGGCCAAAGTTGTAAAATGGTCTTATGAATTAGCGATTCCGTTCCAATTCACGTTGCAAGCAATATTTGGCATGCTAATTACGTTACCGATTGCCAAATTTCATTATCTCTTATAGTTTCCGAGGTATGGGCAATCGAAATTTTACACCTTAGGCTCTGTTTCTAACTCGAGGCAAAATTGAAAAATGGTCTTATGAATTAGCGATTTCGTTCTAAATCACATTCCAAGTAATATTCGGCATGTTAATTACGTTGTCGATTACCAAATTGCATTATATCTTATGGTTTCATATATATGGACTATCGAAATTTTACAATTTGGCTCTGCTTCCAACTTGGGCCAAAATGGTAAAATGGTCTTATGAATTAGCGATTTCGTTCTAAATCACATTCCAGGTAATATTCGGCATGTTAATTACGTTGTCGATTACCAAATTGTATTATCTCTTATGGTTTCCGATATATGGACTATCGAAATTTTACACCTTAGGCTCTGTTTGTAACATGGGCCAAAATTTTAAAATGGTCTTATGAATTAGCGATTTCGTTATAAATCACACTCCAAGTAATATTCGGCATGCTAATTACGTTGTCGATTACCAAATTGCATTATTTCTTATGATTTCCGATATATGGACTATCGAAATTTTACAATTTGGCTCTGCTTCTAACATGGGCCAAAATTGTAAAATGGTCTTATGAAATAGCGATTTCGTTTCAATTCACATTCCAAGTAATATTCGGCATGCTAATTACGTTGCCGATTGCCAAATTGCATTATCTCTTATAGTTTCCGAGATATGGACTATCGACATCTGACAATATTGGCTCTGCTTCTAACTTGGGCCAAAATTGTAAAATGGTCTTATGAATTAACGATTCCGTTCCAATTCACATTGCAAGCAATATTCGGCATGCTAATTACGTTGCCGATTGCCAAATTGCATTATCTCTTATAGTTTCCGAGATATGGGCAATCCAAATTTTACACCTTAGGCTCTGTTTCAAACTATTGCCAAAATTGTAAAATGGTCTTATGAATTAGCGATTTCGTTCCAATTCACAGTCCAAGCAATATTCGGCATGCTAATTACGTTGCCGATTGCCAAATTGTATTATCTCTTATGGTTTCCGATATATGGACTATCGAAATTTTACAATTTGGCTCTGCTTCTAACTTGGGCCAGAATTGTAAAATGGTCTTACGAATTAGCGATTTCGTTCCAATTCACATTCCAAGTAATATTCGGCATGCTAATTACGCTGCCGATTGCCAAATTGCATTATCTCTTATAGTTTCCGAGATATGGACAATCGAAATTTTACACCTTAGAGTCTGTTTCTAACTGGGGTCAAAATTGTAAAATGGTCTTACGAATTAGCGATTTCGTTCCAATTCACATTCCAAGTAATATTCGGCATGCTAATTACGCTGCCGATTGCCAAATTGCATTATCTCTTATAGTTTCCGAGATATGGACTATCGACGTCTAACAATATTAGCTCTGCTTCTAACTTGGGCCAGAATTGTAAAATGGTCTTACGAATTGGCGATTTCGTTCCAATTCACATTCCAAGTAATAATCGGCATGCTAATTACGTTGCCGATTGCCAAATTGCATTATCTATTATAGTTTCCGAGATATGGACTATCGACATCTGACAATATTGGCTCTGCTTCTAACTTGGGCCAGAATTGTAAAATGGTCTTTTGAATTAGCCATTTCGCTCCAATTCACATTCCAAGTAATATTCGGCATGCTAATTACGTTGCCGATTGCCAAATTGCATTATCTCTTATAGTTTCCGAGATATGGACTATCGACATCTGACAATATTGGCTCTGCTTCTAACTTGGGCCAGAATTGTAAAATGGTCTTATGAATTAGCGATTTCGTTTCAATTCACATTCCAGCTAATATTCGGCATGCTAATTACGTTGCCGATTGCCAAATTGCATTATCTCTTATAGTTTCCGAGATATGGACAATCGGAATTTTACACCTTAGAGTCTGTTTCTAACTGGGGTCAAAATTGTAAAATGGTCTTACGAATTAGCGATTTCGTTCCAATTCACATTCCAAGTAATATTCGGCATGCTAATTACGTTGCCGATTGCCAAATTGCATTATCTCTTATACTTTCCGAGATATGGACTATCGACATCTGACAATATTGGCTCTGCTTCTAACTTGCGCCAGAATTGTAAAATGGTCTTATGAATTGGCGATTTCGCTCCAATTCACATTCCAAGTATTATTCGGCATGCTAGTTACGTTGCCGATTGCCAAATTGCATTATCTCTTATAGTTTCCGAGACATGGACTATCGACATCTGACAATGTTGGCTCTGCTTCTAACTTGGGCCAGAATTGTAAAATGTTCTTATGAATTAGCGATTTCGCTCCAATTCACATTCCAAGTAATATTCGGCATGCTAATTACGCTGCCGATTGCCAAATTGCATTATCTCTTATAGTTTCCGAGATATGGACTATCGACATCTAACAATATTGGCTCTGCTTCTAACTTGGGCCAGAATTGTAAAATGGTCTTATGAATCAGCGATTTCGCTCCAATTCACATTCTAAGTAATATTCTGCATGCTAATTACGTTGCCGATTGCCAAATTGCATTATCTCTTATAGTTTCCGAGATATGGACAATCGAAATTTTACACCTTAGAGTCTGTTTCTAACTGGGGTCAAAATTGTAAAATGGTCTTACGAATTAGCGATTTCGTTCCAATTCACATTCCAAGTAATATTCGGCATGTTAATTAAGCTGCCGATTGCCAAATTGCATTATCTCTTATAGTTTCCGAGATATGGACAATCGAAATTTTACACCTTAGAGTCTGTTTCTAACTGGGGTCAAAATTGTCAAATGGTCTTATGAATTAGCGATTTCATTCCAATTCACATTCCAAGTAATATTCGGCATGCTATTTACGTTGCCGATTGCCAAATTGCATTATCTCTTATAGTTTCCGAGATATGGACTATCGACATCTGAAAATATTGGCTCTGCTTCTAACTTGGCCCAGAATTGTAAAATGGTCTTATGAATTAGCGATTTCGCTCCAATTCACATTCTAAGTAATATTCGGCATGCTAATTACGTTGCCGATTGCCAAATTGCATTATCTCTTATAGTTTCCGAGATATGGACTATCGACATCTGAAAATATTGGCTCTGCTTATAACTTGGGCCAGAATTGTAAAATGGTCTTATGAATTAGCGATTTCGCTCCAATTCACATTCCAAGTAATATTCGGCATGCTAATTACGTTGCCGATTGTCAAATTGCATTATCTCTTATAGTTTCCGAGATATGGACAATCGAAATTTTACACCTTAGAGTCTGTTTCTAACTGGGGTCAAAATTGTAAAATGGTCTTACGAATTAGCGATTTCGTTCCAATTCACATTCCAAGTAATATTCGGCATGCTAATTACGTTGCCGATTGCCAAATTGCATTATCTCTTATAGTTTCCGAGATATGGACTATCGACATCTGACAATATTGGCTCTGCTTCTAACTTGGGCCAGAATTGTAAAATGGTCTTATGAATTAGCGATTTCGTTCCAATTCACATTCCAAGTAATATTCGGCATGCTAATTACGCTGCCGATTGCCAAATTGCATTATCTCTTATAGTTTCCGAGATATGGACAATCGAAATTTTACACCTTAGAGTCTGTTTCTAACTGGGGTCAAAATTGTAAAATGGTCTTACGAATTAGCGATTTCGTTCCAATTCACATTCCAAGTAATATTCGGCATGCTAATTACGCTGCCGATTGCCAAATTGCATTATCTCTTATAGTTTCCGAGATATGGACTATCGACGTCTAACAATATTAGCTCTGCTTCTAACTTGGGCCAGAATTGTAAAATGGTCTTACGAATTGGCGATTTCGTTCCAATTCACATTCCAAGTAATATTCGGCATGCTAATTACGTTGCCGATTGCCAAATTGCATTATCTATTATAGTTTCCGAGATATGGACTATCGACATCTGACAATATTGGCTCTGCTTCTAACTTGGGCCAGAATTGTAAAATGGTCTTTTGAATTAGCCATTTCGCTCCAATTCACATTCCAAGTAATATTCGGCATGCTAATTACGTTGCCGATTGCCAAATTGCATTATCTCTTATAGTTTCCGAGATATGGACTATCGACATCTGACAATATTGGCTCTGCTTCTAACTTGGGCCAGAATTGTAAAATGGTCTTATGAATTAGCGATTTCGTTTCAATTCACATTCCAGCTAATATTCGGCATGCTAATTACGTTGCCGATTGCCAAATTGCATTATCTCTTATAGTTTCCGAGATATGGACAATCGGAATTTTACACCTTAGAGTCTGTTTCTAACTGGGGTCAAAATTGTAAAATGGTCTTACGAATTAGCGATTTCGTTCCAATTCACATTCCAAGTAATATTCGGCATGCTAATTACGTTGCCGATTGCCAAATTGCATTATCTCTTATACTTTCCGAGATATGGACTATCGACATCTGACAATATTGGCTCTGCTTCTAACTTGCGCCAGAATTGTAAAATGGTCTTATGAATTGGCGATTTCGCTCCAATTCACATTCCAAGTATTATTCGGCATGCTAGTTACGTTGCCGATTGCCAAATTGCATTATCTCTTATAGTTTCCGAGACATGGACTATCGACATCTGACAATGTTGGCTCTGCTTCTAACTTGGGCCAGAATTGTAAAATGTTCTTATGAATTAGCGATTTCGCTCCAATTCACATTCCAAGTAATATTCGGCATGCTAATTACGCTGCCGATTGCCAAATTGCATTATCTCTTATAGTTTCCGAGATATGGACTATCGACATCTAACAATATTGGCTCTGCTTCTAACTTGGGCCAGAATTGTAAAATGGTCTTATGAATCAGCGATTTCGCTCCAATTCACATTCTAAGTAATATTCGGCATGCTAATTCCGTTGCCGATTGCCAAATTGCATTATCTCTTATAGTTTCCGAGATATGGACAATCGAAATTTTACACCTTAGAGTCTGTTTCTAACTGGGGTCAAAATTGTAAAATGGTCTTACGAATTAGCGATTTCGTTCCAATTCACATTCCAAGTAATATTCGGCATGTTAATTAAGCTGCCGATTGCCAAATTGCATTATCTCTTATAGTTTCCGAGATATGGACTATCGACATCTGAAAATACTGGCTCTGCTTCTAACTTGGGCCAGAATTGTAAAATGGTCTTATGAATTAGCGATTTCGCTCCAATTCACATTCTAAGTAATATTCGGCATGCTAATTACGTTGCCGATTGCCAAATTGCATTATCTCTTATAGTTTCCGAGATATGGACTATCGACATCTGAAAATATTGGCTCTGCTTATAACTTGGGCCAGAATTGTAAAATGGTCTTATGAATTAGCGATTTCGCTCCAATTCACATTCCAAGTAATATTCGGCATGCTAATTACGTTGCCGATTGTCAAATTGCATTATCTCTTATAGTTTCCGAGATATGGACAATCGAAATTTTACACCTTAGAGTCTGTTTCTAACTGGGGTCAAAATTGTAAAATGGTCTTACGAATTAGCGATTTCGTTCCAATTCACATTCCAAGTAATATTCGGCATGCTAATTACGTTGCCGATTGCCAAATTGCATTATCTCTTATAGTTTCCGAGATATGGACTATCGACATCTGAAAATATTGGCTCTGCTTATAACTTGGGCCAGAATTGTAAAATGGTCTTACGAATTAGCGATTTCGTTCCAAATCACATTCCAAGTAATATTCGGCATGCTAATTACGTTGCCGATTGCCAAATTGCATTATCTCTTATAGTTTCTGAGATATGGACTATCGACATCTGACAATATTGGCTCTGCTTCTAACTTGGGCCAGAATTGTAAAATGGTCTTATGAATTAGCGATTTCGTTCCAATTCACATTCCAAGTAATATTCGGCATGCTAATTACGTTGCCCATTGCCAAATTGCATTATCTCTTATAGTTTCCGAGATATGGGCAATCGAAATTTTACACCTTAGAGTCTGTTTCTAACTGGGGTCAAAATTGTAAAATGGTCTTATGAATTAGCGATTTCGCTCCAATTCACATTCTAAGTAATATTTGGCAAGCTAATTACGTTGCCGATTGCCAAATTGCATTATCTCTTATAGTTTCCGAGATATGGACTATCGACATCTGACAATATTGGCTCTGCTTCTAACTTGGGCCAGAATTGTAAAATGGCCTTATGAATTAGCGATTTCTTTCTAAATCACATTCCAAGTAATATTCGGCATGCTAATTACGCTGTCGATTGCCAAATTGCAATATCTCTTGTAGTTCCCGAGATATGGGCAATCGAAATTTTACACCTTAGGCTCTGTTTCTAACATGGGCCAAAGTTGTAAAATGGTCTTATGAATTAGCGATTCCGTTCCAATTCACGTTGCAAGCAATATTCGGCATGCTAATTACGTTACCGATTGCCAAATTTCATTATCTCTTATAGTTTCCGAGATATGGGCAATCGAAATTTTACACTTTAGGCTCTGTTTCTAACTCACGCAAAAATTGTAAAATTGTCTTATGAATTACGGATTTCGTTCCAAATCATATTCTAAGTAATATTCGACATGCTAATTACGTCGCCGTTTGCCAAATTGCACTAGTATAGTTTCCGAAATATGGGCTATAGAAATTTTGCTCTTTAGGCTCTGTTTCTAACTTAGGCCAACATTGTAAAATGGTCTTATGAATTACGGATTTCGTTCCAAATCATATTCCAAGTAATATTCGTCATGTTAATTACGTCGCCGTTTGCCAAATTGCACTATCTCTTATAGTTTCCGAAATATGGGCTATCGAAATTTTACTCTTTAGGCTCTGTTTCTAACTTAGACCAAAATTGTAAAATGGTCTTATGAATTAAGGATTTCGTTCCAAATCATACTCCAAGTAATACTCGCCATGCTAATTACGTTGTCGATTGCCAAATTGCATTATCTCTTATAGTTTCCAAGATATGGGCTATCGCAATTAGGGCACACATTAGGCTGGGTTTCTAAATTATGCTAAAATTGTAAAATGACCTTGTGAATTACGGACTTTTGTTCCAAATCACATGTCATGTAGTATTCGGCATGCTTGTGACGTTGTCGTTTGCCAAATTGCATTATCTCTTATAGTTCCCGTATATGGGCTATCCAAATTTTACATCTTAGGCTCTGTTTCTAACATGGGCCAAAATTGTAAAATGTTCTTATGAATTAGCGATTCCGTTCCAATTCACATTGCGAGCAATATTCGGCATGCTAATTACGTTGCCGATTGCCAAATTTCGTTATCTCTTATAGTTTCCGAGATATGGGCAATCAAAATTTTACACCTTAGGCTCTGTTTCTAACTTGGGCCAAAATTGTAAAATGGTCTTATGAATTAGCGATTTCGTTCTAAATCACATTCCAAGTAATATTCGGCATGCTAATTACGTTGCCGATTGCCACATTTCGTTATCTCTTATAGCTTCCGAGATATGGGCAATCAAAATTTTACACCTTAGGCTCTGTTTCTAACTTGGGCCAAAATTGTAAAATGGTCTTATGAATTAGCGATTCCGTTCCAATTCACGTTGCAAGCAATATTCGGCATGCTAATTACGTTACCGATTGCCAAATTTCATTATCTCTTATAGTTTCCGAGATATGGGCAATCGAAATTTTACACCTTAGGCTCTGTTTCTAACTTGAGGCAAAATTGAAAAATGGTCTTATGAATTAGCGATTTCGTTCTAAATCACATTCCAAGTAATATTCGGCATGTTAATTACGTTGTCGATTACCAAATTGTATTATCTCTTATGGTTTCCGATATATGGACTATCGAAATTTTACAATTTGGCTCTGCTTCCAACTTGGGCCAAAATGGTAAAATGGTCTTATGAATTAGCGATTTCGTTCTAAATCACATTCCAGGTAATATTCGGCATGTTAATTACGTTGTCGATTACCAAATTGTATTATCTCTTATGGTTTCCGATATATGGACTATCGAAATTTTACACCTTAGGCTCTGTTTGTAACATGGGCCAAAATTTTAAAATGGTCTTATGAATTAGCGATTTCTTTATAAATCACACTCCAAGTAATATTCGGCATGCTAATTACGTTGTCGATTACCAAATTGCATTATTTCTTATGATTTCCGATATATGGACTATCGAAATTTTACAATTTGGCTCTGCTTCTAACATGGGCCAAAATTGTAAAATGGTCTTATGAATTAGCGATTCCATTCCAATTCACATTGCAAGCAATATTCGGCCTGCTAATTAGGTTGCCGATTACCAAATTGCATTATCTATTATAGTTTCCGAGATATGGACTATCGACATCTAACAATATTGGCTCTGCTTCTAACTTGGGCCAGAATTGTAAAATGGTCTTATGAATTAGCGATTTCGCTCCAATTCACATTCTAAGTAATATTCGGCATGCTAATTACGTTGGCGATTGCCAAATTGCATTATCTCTTATAGTTTCCGAGATATGGACTATCGACATCTGAAAATATTGGCTCTGCTTATAACTTGGGCCAGAATTGTAAAATGGCCTTATGAATTAGCGATTTCGTTCCAATTCACATTCCAAGTAATATTCGGCATGCTAATTACGCTGCCGATTGCCAAATTGCATTATCTCTTATAGTTTCCGAGATATGGACAATCGAAATTTTACACCTTAGAGTCTGTTTCTAACTGGGGTCAAAATTGTAAAATGGTCTTACGAATTAGCGATTTCGTTCCAATTCACATTCCAAGTAATATTCGGCATGCTAATTACGTTGCCGATTGCCAAATTGCATTATCTCTTATAGTTTCCGAGATATGGACTATCGACATCTGACAATATTGGCTCTGCTTCTAACTTGGGCCAGAATTGTAAAATGGTCTTAGGAATTCGCCATTTCGCTCCAATTCACATTCCAAGTAATATTCGGCATGCTAATTACGTTGCCGATTGCCAAATTGCATTATCTCTTATAGTTTCCGAGATATGGACTATCGACATCTGACAATATTGGCTCTGCTTCTAACTTGGGCCAGAATTGTAAAATGGTCTTATGAATTAGCGATTTCGTTCCAATTCACATTCCAAGTAATACTCGGCATGCTAATTACGCTACCGATTGCCAAATTGCATTATCTCTTATAGTTTCCGAGATATGGACAATCGAAATTTTACACCTTAGAGTCTGTTTCTAACTGGGGTCAAAATTGTAAAATGGTCTTACGAATTAGCGATTTCGTTCCAATTCACATTCCAAGTAATGTTCGGCATGCTAATTACGCTGCCGATTGCCAAATTGCATTATCTCTTATAGTTTCCGAGATATGGACTATCGACATCTGACAATATTGGCTCTGCTTCTAACTTGGGCCAGAATTGTAAAATGGTCTTATGAATTAGCGATTTCGTTCCAATTCACATTCCAAGTAATACTCGGCATGCTAATTACGCTGCCGATTGCCAAATTGCATTATCTCTTATAGTTTCCGAGATATGGACAATCGAAATTTTACACCTTAGAGTCTGTTTCTAACTGGGGTCAAAATTGTAAAATGGTCTTACGAATTAGCGATTTCGTTCCAATTCACATTCCAAGTAATATTCGGCATGCTAATTACGCTACCGATTGCCAAATTGCATTATCTCTTATAGTTTCCGAGATATGGACTATCGACGTCTAACAATATTAGCTCTGCTTCTAACTTGGGCCAGAATTGTAAAATGGTCTTACGAATTAGCGATTTCGTTCCAATTCACATTCCAAGTAATATTCGGCATGCTAATTACGTTGCCGATTGCCAAATTGCATTATCTCTTATAGTTTCCGAGATATGGACTATCGACATCTGACAATATTGGCTCTGCTTCTAACTTGGGCCAGAATTGTAAAATGGTCTTATGAATTAGCGATTTCGCTCCAATTCACATTCCAAGTAATATACGGCATGCTAATTACGTTGCCGATTGCCAAATTGCATTATCTCTTATAGTTTCCGAGATATGGACTATCGACATCTGACAATATTGGCTCTGCTTCTAACTTGGGCCAGAATTGTAAAATGGTCTTATGAATTAGCGATTTCGTTTCAATTCACATTCCAACTAATATTCGGCATGCTAATTACGCTGTCGATTGCAAAATTGCATTATCTCTTATAGTTTCCGAGATATGGGCAATTGAAATTTTACACTTTAGGCTCTGTTTCTAACTGGGGTCAAAATTGTAAAATGGTCTTACGAATTAGCGATTTCGTTCTAAATCACACTCCAAGTAATATTCTGGATCCTAATTACGTTGTCGATTACCAAACTGCATTATCTCATACGGTTTCCGATAAATGGACTATCGAAATTTTACAATTTGGCTCTGCTTCTAACATGGGTCAAAATTGTAAAATGTTCTTATTAATTAACGATTCCATTCCAATTCACACTGCAAGCAATATTCGGCATGCTAATTACGTTGCCGAATGCTAAATTGCATTATCTCTTATAGTTTCCGAGATATGGGCAATCCAAATTCTACACCTTGGGCTCTGTTTCAAACTTGGGCCAAAATTGTAAAATGGTCTTATGAATTAGCGATTTCACTTCAATTCACATTCCAAGTAATATTCGGCATGCTAATTACGTTGCCGATTGCTAAATTGCATTATCTCTTATAGTTTCCGAGATATGGGCAATCCAAATTCTACACCTTGGGCTCTGTTTCAAACTTGGGCCAAAGTTGTAAAATGGTCTTATGAATTAGCGATTTCACTTCAATTCACATTCCAAGTAATATTCGGCATGCTAATTACGCTGTCGATTGCAAAATTGCGTTATCTCTTATAGTTTCCGAGATATGGGCAATCGAAATTTTACACTTTAGGCTCTGTTTCTAACTCACGCAAAAATTGTAAAATGGTCTTATGAATTAGCGATTTCGTTCTAAAGCACATTCCAAGTAATATTCGGCACGTTAATTACATTGTCGATTAACAAATTGCATTATCTCTTATGGTTTCCGATATATGGATTATCGAAATTTTACAATTTGGCTCTGCTTCTAACTTGGGCCAGAATTGTAAAATGGTCTTATGAATTAGCGATTTCGTTCCAATTCACAGTCCAAGCAATATTCGGCATGCTAATTACGTTGCCGATTGCCAAATTGCATTATCTCTTATAGTTTCCGAGATATGGGCTATCGAAATTTTACACCTTAGGCTCTGTTTCTAACATGGGCCAAAATTGTAAAATGGCCTTATGAATTAGCGATTTCGTTCTAAATCACACTCCAAGTAATATTCTGGATGCTAATTACGTTGTCGATTACCAAATTGCATTATCTCTTATGGTTTCCGATAAATGGACTCTCGAAATTTTACAATTTGGCTCTGCTTCTAACATGGGCCAAAAGTGTAAAATGGTCTTATGAATTAACGATTCCGTTCCAATTCACATTGCAAGCAATATTCGGCATGCTAATTACGTTGCCGATTGCCAAATTGCATTGTCTCTTATAGTTTCCGAGATATGGGTAATCGAAATTTTATACCTTAGGCTGCATTTCTAACTAGGGCCAAAATTGTAAAATGGTCTTATGAATTAGCGATTTCGTTCCAATTCACATTCCAAGTAATACTCGGCATGCTAATTACGCTACCGATTGCCAAATTGCATTATCTCTTATAGTTTCCGAGATATGGACAATCGAAATTTTACACCTTAGAGTCTGTTTCTAACTGGGGTCAAAATTGTAAAATGGTCTTACGAATTAGCGATTTCGTTCCAATTCACATTCCATTGTCGATTAACAAATTGCATTATCTCTTATGGTTTCCGATATATGGATTATCGAAATTTTACAATTTGGCTCTGCTTCTAACTTGGGCCGGAATTGTAAAATGGTCTTATGAATTAGCGATTTCGTTCCAATTCACAGTCCAAGCAATATTCGGCATGCTAATTACGTTGCCGATTGCCAAATTGCATTATCTCTTATAGTTTCCGAGATATGGGCTATCGAAATTTTACACCTTAGGCTCTGTTTCTAACATGGGCCAAAATTGTAAAATGGCCTTATGAATTAGCGATTTCGTTCTAAATCACACTCCAAGTAATATTCTGGATGCTAATTACGTTGTCGATTACCAAATTGCATTATCTCTTATGGTTTCCGATAAATGGACTCTCGAAATTTTACAATTTGGCTCTGCTTCTAACATGGGCCAAAAGTGTAAAATGGTCTTATGAATTAACGATTCCGTTCCAATTCACATTGCAAGCAATATTCGGCATGCTAATTACGTTGCCGATTGCCAAATTGCATTGTCTCTTATAGTTTCCGAGATATGGGTAATCGAAATTTTATACCTTAGGCTGCATTTCTAACTAGGGCCAAAATTGTAAAATGGTCTTATGAATTAGCGATTTCGTTCCAATTCACATTTCAAGCAATATTCGGCATGCTAATTACGTTGCCGATTGCCAAATTGCATTATCTCTTATAGTTTCCGAGATATGGGCAATCAAAATTTTACACCTTAGGCTCTGTTTCTAACTTGGGCCAAAATTGTTAAATGGTCTTATGAATTAGCGATTTCGTTCTAAATCACATTCCAAGTAATATTCGGTACGTTAATTACGTTGTCGATTAACAAATTGCATTATCTCTTATGGTTTCCGATATATGGATTATCGAAATTTTACAATTTGGCTCTGCTTCTAACATGGGCCAAAATTGTAATATGGTCTTATGAATTAACGATTCCGTTCCAATTCACATTGCAAGCAATATTCGGCAAGCTAATTACGTTGCCGATTGCCAAATTGCATTATTTCTTATAGTTTCCGAGATATGGGCAATCCAAATTTTACACCTTAGGCTCTGTTTCAAACTAGGGCCAAAATTGTAAAATGGTCTTATGAATTAGCGATTTCATTCCAATTCACATTCCAAGTAATATTCGGCATGCTAATTACGCTGTCGATTACCAAATTGCATTATCTCTTATGGTTTCCGATATATCGACCATCGAAATTTTACAATTTGGCTGTGCTTCAACTTTTGCCAAAATTGTAAAATGGTCTTATGAATTAGCGATTTCGTTCCAATTCACAGTCCAAGCAATATTCGGCATGCTAATTACGTTGCCGATTGCCAAATTGCATTATCTCTTATGGTTTCCGATATATGGACTATCGAAATTTTTCAATTTGGCTCTGCTTCTAACATGGGCCAAAATTGTAAAATGTTCTTATTAATTAACGATTCCGTTCCAATTCACACTGCAAGCAATATTCGACATGCTAATTACGTTGCCGATTGCCAAATTGCATTATCTCTTATAGTTTCCGAGATATGGGCAATCCAAATTTTACACCTTAGGCTCTGTTTCAAACTTGGGCCAAAATTGTAAAATGGTCTTATGAATTAGCGATTTCGTTCCAATTCACATTCCAAGTAATATTCGGCATGCTTATTACGTTGCCGATTGCCAAATTGTATTATCTCTTATAGTTTCCGAGATATGGGCAATCGAAATATTACACTTTAGGCTCTGTTTCTAACTTGGGCCAAAATTGTAAAATGGTCTTATGAATTAGCGATTTCTTTCTAAGTCACATTCCAAGTAATATTCGGCATGCTAATTACGCTCTCGATTACCAAATTGCGTTATCTCTTATGGTTTCCGATATATCGGCTATCGAAATTTTACAATTTGGCTCTGCTTCAACTTTTGCTAAAATTGTAAAATGGTCTTATGAATTAGCGATTTCGTTCCAATTCACATTCCAAGTAATATTCGGCATGCTTATTACGTTGCCGATTGCCAAATTGCATTATCTCTTATAGTTCCCGTGATATGGGCAATCGAAATTTTACACCTTAGGCTCTGTTTCTAACATGGGCCAAAGTTGTAAAATGGTCTTATGAATTAGAGATTCCGTTCCAATTCACATTGCAAGCAATATTCGGCATGCTAATTACGTTGCCGATTGCCAAATTTCATTATCTCTTATAGTTTCTGAGATATGGGCAATCGAAATTTTACACCTTAGGCTGTGTTTCTAACTTGAGCCAAAATTGTAAAATGGTCTTATGAATTAGCAATTTCGTTCTAAATCACGTTCCAAGTTATATTCAGCATGCTAATTACATTGTCGATTGATAAACTGCATTATCTCTTATAATTTCCGATATATGGACTATCGAAATTTTACACCTTAGGCTCTGTTTCAAACATGGGCCAAAATTGTGAAATGGTCTTATAAATTAGCGTTTTCGTTCTAAATCACATTCCAAGTAATATTCGGCATGTTAATTACGTTGTCGATTACCAAATTGCATTATATCTTATGGTTTCCGATATATGGACTATCGAAATTTTATACCTTAGGCTCTGTTTCCAACTTGGGTCAAAATTGTAAAATGGTCTTATGAATTAGCGATTTCGTTCCAATTCACATTTCAAGCAATATTCGGCATGCTAATTACGCTGCCGATTGCAAAATTGCATTATCTCTTATAGTTTCCGAGAGATGGACTATCGAAATTTTACAATTTGGCTCTGCTTCTAACATGGGCCAAAATTGTAAAATGGTCTTATGAATTAACGATTCCGTTCCAATTCACATTGCAAGCAATATTCGGCATGCTAATTACGTTGCCGATAGCCAAATTGCATTATCTCTTATAGTTTCCGAGATATGGGCAATCCAAATTTTACACCTTAGGCTCTGTTTCAAACTTGGGCCAAAATTGTAAAATGGTCTTATGAATTAGCGATTTCATTCCAATTCACATTCCAAGTAATATTCGGCATGCTAATTACGCTGTCGATTGCAAAATTGCATTATCTCTTATAGTTTCCGAGATATGGGCAATTGAAATTTTACACTTTAGGCTCTGTTTCTAACTTGGGTCAAAATTGTAAAATGGTCTTATGAATTAGCGATTTCTTTCTAAATCATATTCCAAGTAATATTCGGCATGCTAATTACGCTGTCGATTACCAAATTGCATTATCTCTTATGGTTTCCGATATATCGACTATCGAAATTTTACAATTTGGCTCTGCTTCAACTTTTGCCAAAATTGTAAAATGGTCTTATGAATTAGCGATTTCGTTCCAAATCACATTCCAAGTAATATTCGGCATGCTTATTACGTTGCCGATTGCCAAATTGCATTATCTCTTATAATTTCCGAGATATGGGCTATCGAAATTTTACACCTTAGGCTCTGTTTCCAATTTGGGCCAAAATTGTAAAATGGTATTATGAATTAGCGATATCTTTCTAAATCACATTCCAAGTAATATTCGACATGCTAATTACGCTGCCGATTGCCAAATTGCATTATCTCTTATAGTTCCCGAGATATGGGCAATCGAAATTTTACACCTTAGGCTCTGTTTCTAACATGGGCCAAAGTTGTAAAATGGTCTTATGAATTAGCGATTCCCTTCCAATTCACATTCCAAGTAATATGCGGCATGCTAATTACGCTGTCGATTACCAAATTGCATTATCTCTTATGGTTTCCGATATATGGATTATCGAAATTTTACAATTTGGCTCTGCTTCTAAATTGGGCCAGAATTGTAAAATGGTCTTATGAATTAGCGATTTCGTTCCAATTCACAGTCCAAGCAATATTCGGCATGCTAATTACGTTGCCGATTGCCAAATTGCATTATCTCTTATAGTTTCCGAGATATGGGCTATCGAAATTTTACACCTTAGGCTCTGTTTCTAACATGGGCCAAAATTGTAAAATGGCCTTATGAATTAGCGATTTCGTTCTAAATCACACTCCAAGTAATATTCTGGATGCTAATTACGTTGTCGATTACCAAACTGCATTATCTCTTATGGTTTCCGATAAATGGACTATCGAAATTTTACAATTTGGCTCTGCTTCTAACATGGGCCAAAATTGTAAAATGTTCTTATTAATTAACGATTCCGTTCCAATTCACACTGCAAGCAATATTCGGCATGCTAATTACGTTGCCGATTGCTAAATTGCATTATCTCTTATAGTTTCCGAGATATGGGCAATCCAAATTCTACACCTTGGGCTCTGTTTCAAACTTGGGCCAAAATTGTAAAATGGTCTTATGAATTAGCGATTTCACTTCAATTCACATTCCAAGTAATATTCGGCATGCTAATTACGCTGTCGATTGCAAAATTGCGTTATCTCTTATAGTTTCCGAGATATGGGCAATCGAAATTTTACACTTTAGGCTCTGTTTCTAACTCACGCAAAAATTGTAAAATGGTCTTATGAATTAGCGATTTCGTTCTAAATCACATTCCAAGTAATATTCGGCACGTTAATTACGTTGTCGATTAACAAATTGCATTATCTCTTATGGTTTCCGATATATGGATTATCGAAATTTTACAATTTGGCTCTGCTTCTAACATGGGCCAAAATTGTAAAATGGTCTTATGAATTAACGATTCCGTTCCAATTCACATTGCAAGCAATATTCGGCATGCTAATTACGTTGCCGATTGCCAAATTGCATTATCTCTTATAGTTTCCGAGATATGGGCAATCCAAATTTTACACCTTAGGCTCTGTTTCAAACTATTGCCAAAATTGTAAAATGGTCTTATGAATTAGCGATTTCATTCCAATTCACATTCCAAGTAATATTCGGCATGCTAATTACGCTGTCGACTACCAAATTGCATTATCTCTTATGGTTTCCGATATATCGACCATCGAAATTTTACAATTTGGCTTTGCTTCAACTTTTGCCAAAATTGTAAAATGGTCTTATGAATTAGCGATTTCGTTCCAATTCACAGTCCAAGCAATATTCGGCATGCTAATTACGTTGCCGATTGCCAAATTGCATTATCTCTTATGGTTTCCGATATATCGACCATCGAAATTTTACAATTTGGCTTTGCTTCAACTTTTGCCAAAATTGTAAAATGGTCTTATGAATTAGCGATTTCGTTCCAATTCACAGTCCAAGCAATATTCGGCATGCTAATTACGTTGCCGATTGCCAAATTGCATTATCTCTTATGGTTTCCGATATATGGACTATCGAAATTTTACAATTTGGCTCTGCTTCTAACATGGGCCAAAATTGTAAAATGTTCTTATTAATTAACGATTCCGTTCCAATTCACACTGCAAGCAATATTCGGCATGCTAATTACGTTGCCGATTGCCAAATTGCATTATCTCTTATAGTTTCCGAGATATGGGCAATCCAAATTTTACACCTTAGGCTCTGTTTCAAACTATTGCCAAAATTGTAAAATGGTCTTATGAATTAGCGATTTCATTCCAATTCACATTCCAAGTAATATTCGGCATGCTAATTACGCTGTCGACTACCAAATTGCATTATCTCTTATGGTTTCCGATATATCGACCATCGAAATTTTACAATTTGGCTTTGCTTCAACTTTTGCCAAAATTGTAAAATGGTCTTATGAATTAGCGATTTCGTTCCAATTCACAGTCCAAGCAATATTCGGCATGCTAATTACGTTGCCGATTGCCAAATTGCATTATCCCTTATGATTTCCGATATATGGACTATCGAAATTTTACAATTTGGCTCTGCTTCTAACATGGGCCAAAATTGTAAAATGTTCTTATTAATTAACGATTCCGTTCCAATTCACACTGCAAGCAATATTCGGCATGCTAATTACGCTGCCGATTGCCAAATTGCATTATCTCTTATAGTTTCCGAGATATGGACAATCGAAATTTTACACCATAGAGTCTGTTTCTAACTGGGGTCAAAATTGTAAAATGGTCTTACGAATTAGCGATTTCGTTCCAATTCACATTCCAATTAATATTCGGCATGCTAATTACGCTGCCGATTGCCAAATTGCATTATCTCTTATAGTTTCCGAGATATGGACTATCGACATCTAACAATATTAACTCTGCTTCTAACTTGGGCCAGAATTGTAAAATGGTCTTACGAATTAGCGATTTCGTTCCAATTCACATTCCAAGTAATATTCGGCATGCTAATTACGTTGCCGATTGCCAAATTGCATTATCTCTTATAGTTTCCGAGATATGGACTATCGACATCTGACAATATTGGCTCTGCTTCTAACTTGGGCCAGAATTGTAAAATGGTCTTATGAATTAGCGATTTCGCTCCAATTCACATTCCAAGTAATATTCGGCATGCTAATTACGTTGCCGATTGCCAAATTGCATTATCTCTTATAGTTTCCGAGATATGGACTATCGACATCTGACAATATTGGCTCTGCTTCTAACTTGGGACAGAATTGTAAAATGGTCTTATGAATTAGCGATTTCGTTTCAATTCACATTCATACTAATATTCGGCATGCTAATTACGTTTCCGATTGCCAAATTGCATTATCTCTTATAGTTTCCGAGATATGGACAATCGGAATTTTACACCTTAGAGTCTGTTTCTAACATGGGCCAAAATTGTAAAATGGCCTTATGAATTAGCGATTTCGTTCTAAATCACACTCCAAGTAATATTCTGGATGCTAATTACGTTGTCGATTACCAAACTGCATTATCTCTTATGGTTTCCGATAAATGGACTATCGAAATTTTACAATTTGGCTCTGCTTCTAACATGGGCCAAAATTGTAAAATGTTCTTATTAATTAACGATTCCGTTCCAATTCACACTGCAAGCAATATTCGGCATGCTAATTACGTTGCCGATTGCTAAATTGCATTATCTCTTATAGTTTCCGAGATATGGGCAATCCAAATTCTACACCTTGGGCTCTGTTTCAAACTTGGGCCAAAATTGTAAAATGGTCTTATGAATTAGCGATTTCACTTCAATTCACATTCCAAGTAATATTCGGCATGCTAATTACGCTGTCGATTGCAAAATTGCGTTATCTCTTATAGTTTCCGAGATATGGGCTATCGAAATTTTACACCTTAGGCTCTGTTTCTAACATGGGCCAAAATTGTAAAATGGCCTTATGAATTAGCGATTTCGTTCTAAATCACACTCCAAGTAATATTCTGGATGCTAATTACGTTGTCGATTACCAAACTGCATTATCTCTTATGGTTTCCGATAAATGGACTATCGAAATTTTACAATTTGGCTCTGCTTCTAACATGGGCCAAAATTGTAAAATGTTCTTATTAATTAACGATTCCGTTCCAATTCACACTGCAAGCAATATTCGGCATGCTAATTACGTTGCCGATTGCTAAATTGCATTATCTCTTATAGTTTCCGAGATATGGGCAATCCAAATTCTACACCTTGGGCTCTGTTTCAAACTTGGGCCAAAATTGTAAAATGGTCTTATGAATTAGCGATTTCACTTCAATTCACATGCCAAGGAATATTCGGCATGCTAATTACGCTGTCGATTGCAAAATTGCGTTATCTCTTATAGTTTCCGAGATATGGGCTATCGAAATTTTACACCTTAGGCTCTGTTTCTAACATGGGCCAAAATTGTAAAATGGCCTTATGAATTAGCGATTTCGTTCTAAATCACACTCCAAGTAATATTCTGGATGCTAATTACGTTGTCGATTACCAAACTGCATTATCTCTTATGGTTTCCGATAAATGGACTATCGAAATTTTACAATTTGGCTCTGCTTCTAACATGGGCCAAAATTGTAAAATGTTCTTATTAATTAACGATTCCGTTCCAATTCACACTGCAAGCAATATTCGGCATGCTAATTACGTTGCCGATTGCTAAATTGCATTATCTCTTATAGTTTCCGAGATATGGGCAATCCAAATTTTACACCTTAGGCTCTGTTTCAAACTTGGGCCAAAATTGTAAAATGGTCTTATGAATTAGCGATTTCGTTCCAATTCACATTCCAAGTAATATTCGGCATGCTTATTACGTTGCCGATTGCCAAATTGTATTATCTCTTATAGTTTCCGAGATATGGGCAATCGAAATATTACACTTTAGGCTCTGTTTCTAACTTGGGCCAAAATTGTAAAATGGTCTTATGAATTAGCGATTTCTTTCTAAGTCACATTCCAAGTAATATTCGGCATGCTAATTACGCTCTCGATTACCAAATTGCGTTATCTCTTATGGTTTCCGATATATCGGCTATCGAAATTTTACAATTTGGCTCTGCTTCAACTTTTGCTAAAATTGTAAAATGGTCTTATGAATTAGCGATTTCGTTCCAATTCACATTCCAAGTAATATTCGGCATGCTTATTACGTTGCCGATTGCCAAATTGCATTATCTCTTATAGTTCCCGTGATATGGGCAATCGAAATTTTACACCTTAGGCTCTGTTTCTAACATGGGCCAAAGTTGTAAAATGGTCTTATGAATTAGAGATTCCGTTCCAATTCACATTGCAAGCAATATTCGGCATGCTAATTACGTTGCCGATTGCCAAATTTCATTATCTCTTATAGTTTCTGAGATATGGGCAATCGAAATTTTACACCTTAGGCTGTGTTTCTAACTTGAGCCAAAATTGTAAAATGGTCTTATGAATTAGCGATTTCGTTCTAAATCACGTTCCAAGTTATATTCAGCATGCTAATTACATTGTCGATTGATAAACTGCATTATCTCTTATAATTTCCGATATATGGACTATCGAAATTTTACACCTTAGGCTCTGTTTCAAACATGGGCCAAAATTGTGAAATGGTCTTATAAATTAGCGTTTTCGTTCTAAATCACATTCCAAGTAATATTCGGCATGTTAATTACGTTGTCGATTACCAAATTGCATTATATCTTATGGTTTCCGATATATGGACTATCGAAATTTTATACCTTAGGCTCTGTTTCCAACTTGGGTCAAAATTGTAAAATGGTCTTATGAATTAGCGATTTCGTTCCAATTCACATTTCAAGCAATATTCGGCATGCTAATTACGCTGCCGATTGCAAAATTGCATTATCTCTTATAGTTTCCGAGAGATGGACTATCGAAATTTTACAATTTGGCTCTGCTTCTAACATGGGCCAAAATTGTAAAATGGTCTTATGAATTAACGATTCCGTTCCAATTCACATTGCAAGCAATATTCGGCATGCTAATTACGTTGCCGATAGCCAAATTGCATTATCTCTTATAGTTTCCGAGATATGGGCAATCCAAATTTTACACCTTAGGCTCTGTTTCAAACTTGGGCCAAAATTGTAAAATGGTCTTATGAATTAGCGATTTCATTCCAATTCACATTCCAAGTAATATTCGGCATGCTAATTACGCTGTCGATTGCAAAATTGCATTATCTCTTATAGTTTCCGAGATATGGGCAATTGAAATTTTACACTTTAGGCTCTGTTTCTAACTTGGGTCAAAATTGTAAAATGGTCTTATGAATTAGCGATTTCTTTCTAAATCATATTCCAAGTAATATTCGGCATGCTAATTACGCTGTCGATTACCAAATTGCATTATCTCTTATGGTTTCCGATATATCGACTATCGAAATTTTACAATTTGGCTCTGCTTCAACTTTTGCCAAAATTGTAAAATGGTCTTATGAATTAGCGATTTCGTTCCAAATCACATTCCAAGTAATATTCGGCATGCTTATTACGTTGCCGATTGCCAAATTGCATTATCTCTTATAATTTCCGAGATATGGGCTATCGAAATTTTACACCTTAGGCTCTGTTTCCAATTTGGGCCAAAATTGTAAAATGGTATTATGAATTAGCGATTTCTTTCTAAATCACATTCCAAGTAATATTCGACATGCTAATTACGCTGCCGATTGCCAAATTGCATTATCTCTTATAGTTCCCGAGATATGGGCAATCGAAATTTTACACCTTAGGCTCTGTTTCTAACATGGGCCAAAGTTGTAAAATGGTCTTATGAATTAGCGATTCCCTTCCAATTCACATTCCAAGTAATATGCGGCATGCTAATTACGCTGTCGATTACCAAATTGCATTATCTCTTATGGTTTCCGATATATGGATTATCGAAATTTTACAATTTGGCTCTGCTTCTAAATTGGGCCAGAATTGTAAAATGGTCTTATGAATTAGCGATTTCGTTCCAATTCACAGTCCAAGCAATATTCGGCATGCTAATTACGTTGCCGATTGCCAAATTGCATTATCTCTTATAGTTTCCGAGATATGGGCTATCGAAATTTTACACCTTAGGCTCTGTTTCTAACATGGGCCAAAATTGTAAAATGGCCTTATGAATTAGCGATTTCGTTCTAAATCACACTCCAAGTAATATTCTGGATGCTAATTACGTTGTCGATTACCAAACTGCATTATCTCTTATGGTTTCCGATAAATGGACTATCGAAATTTTACAATTTGGCTCTGCTTCTAACATGGGCCAAAATTGTAAAATGTTCTTATTAATTAACGATTCCGTTCCAATTCACACTGCAAGCAATATTCGGCATGCTAATTACGTTGCCGATTGCTAAATTGCATTATCTCTTATAGTTTCCGAGATATGGGCAATCCAAATTCTACACCTTGGGCTCTGTTTCAAACTTGGGCCAAAATTGTAAAATGGTCTTATGAATTAGCGATTTCACTTCAATTCACATTCCAAGTAATATTCGGCATGCTAATTACGCTGTCGATTGCAAAATTGCGTTATCTCTTATAGTTTCCGAGATATGGGCAATCGAAATTTTACACTTTAGGCTCTGTTTCTAACTTGGGCCAAAATTGTAAAATGGTCTTATGAATTAAGGATTTCGTTCTAAATCACACTCCAAGTAATATTCTGGATGCTAATTACGTTGTCGATTACCAAACTGCATTATCTCTTATGGTTTCCGATAAATGGACTATCGAAATTTTACAATTTGGCTCTGCTTCTAACATGGGCCAAAATTGTAAAATGTTCTTATTAATTAACGATTCCGTTCCAATTCACACTGCAAGCAATATTCGGCATGCTAATTACGTTGCCGATTGCTAAATTGCATTATCTCTTATAGTTTCCGAGATATGGGCAATCCAAATTCTACACCTTGGGCTCTGTTTCAAACTTGGGCCAAAATTGTAAAATGGTCTTATGAATTAGCGATTTCACTTCAATTCACATGCCAAGGAATATTCGGCATGCTAATTACGCTGTCGATTGCAAAATTGCGTTATCTCTTATAGTTTCCGAGATATGGGCTATCGAAATTTTACACCTTAGGCTCTGTTTCTAACATGGGCCAAAATTGTAAAATGGCCTTATGAATTAGCGATTTCGTTCTAAATCACACTCCAAGTAATATTCTGGATGCTAATTACGTTGTCGATTACCAAACTGCATTATCTCTTATGGTTTCCGATAAATGGACTATCGAAATTTTACAATTTGGCTCTGCTTCTAACATGGGCCAAAATTGTAAAATGTTCTTATTAATTAACGATTCCGTTCCAATTCACACTGCAAGCAATATTCGGCATGCTAATTACGTTGCCGATTGCTAAATTGCATTATCTCTTATAGTTTCCGAGATATGGGCAATCCAAATTCTACACCTTGGGCTCTGTTTCAAACTTGGGCCAAAATTGTAAAATGGTCTTATGAATTAGCGATTTCACTTCAATTCACATGCCAAGTAATATTCGGCATGCTAATTAGGCTGTCGATTGCAAAATTGCGTTATCTCTTATAGTTTCCGAGATATGGGCAATCGAAATTTTACACTTTAGGCTCTGTTTCTAACTCACGCAAAAATTGTAAAATGGTCTTATGAATTAGCGATTTCGTTCTAAATCACATTCCAAGTAATATTCTGTACGTTAATTACGTTGTCGATTAACAAATTGCATTATCTCTTATGGTTTCCGATATATGGATTATCGAAATTTTACAATTTGGCTCTGCTTCTAACATGGGCCAAAATTGTAAAATGGTCTTATGAATTAACGATTCCGTTCCAATTCACATTGCAAGCAATATTCGGCATGCTAATTACGTTGCCGATTGCCAAATTGCATTATCTCTTATAGTTTCCGAGATATGGGCAATCCAAATTTTACACCTTAGGCTCTGTTTCAAACTAGGGCCAAAATTGTAAAATGGTCTTATGAATTAGCGATTTCATTCCAATTCACATTCCAAGTAATATTCGGCATGCTAATTACGCTGTCGATTACCAAATTGCATTATCTCTTATGGTTTCCGATATATGGACTATCGAAATTTTACAATTTGGCTCTGCTTCAACTTTTGCCAAAATTGTAAAATGGTCTTATGAATTAGCGATTTCGTTCCAATTCACAGTCCAAGCAATATTCGGCATGCTAATTACGTTGCCGATTGCCAAATTGCATTATCTCTTATGGTTTCCGATATATGGACTATCGAAATTTTACAATTTGGCTCTGCTTCTAACATGGGCCAAAATTGTAAAATGTTCTTATTAATTAACGATTCCGTTCCAATTCACACTGCAAGCAATATTCGGCATGCTAATTACGTTGCCGATTGCTAAATTGCATTATCTCTTATAGTTTCCGAGATATGGGCAATCGAAATTTTACACTTTAGGCTCTGTTTCTAACTCACGCAAAAATTGTAAAATGGTCTTAAGAATTACGGATTTCGTTCCAAATCATATTCTAAGTAATATTCGACATGCTAATTACGTCGCCGTTTGCCAAATTGCACTAGTATAGTTTCCGAAATATGGGCTATAGAAATTTTGCTCTTTAGGCTCTGTTTCTAACTTAGGCCAACATTGTAAAATGGTCTTATGAATTACGGATTTCGTTCCAAATCATATTCCAAGTAATATTCGTCATGTTAATTACGTCGCCGTTTGCCGAATTGCACTACCTCTTATAGTTTCCGAAATATGGGCTATCGAAATTTTACTCTTTAGGCTCTGTTTCTAACTTAGACCAAAATTGTAAAATGGTCTTATGAATTAAGGATTTCTTTCCAAATCATACTCCAAGTAATACTCGCCATGCTAATTACGTTGTCGATTGCCAAATTGCATTATCTCTTATAGTTTCCAAGATATGGGCTATCGCAACTAGGGCACACATTAGGCTGGGTTTCTAAATTAAGCTAAAATTGTAAAATGACCTTGTGAATTACGGACTTTTGTTCCAAATCACATGTCATGTAATATTCGGCATGCTTGTGACGTTGTCGTTTGCCAAATTGCATTATCTCTTATAGTTCCCGTATATGGGCTATCCAAATTTTACATCTTAGGCTCTGTTTCTAACACGGACCAAAATTGTAAAATGTTCTTATGAATTAGCGATTCCGTTCCAATTCACATTGCGAGCAATATTCGGCATGCCAATTACGTTGCCGATTGCCAAATTGCATTATCTCTTATAGTTTCCGAGATATGGGTAATCGAAATTTTATACCTTAGGCTGTGTTACTAACTCGGGTCAAAATTTTAAAACGGTCTTATGAATTACCGATTGCGTTCCAATTCACATTCCAAGCAATATTCGGCATGCCAATTACGTTGCCGATTGCCAAATTTCGTTATCTCTTATAGTTTCCGAGATATGGGCAATCAAAATTTTACACCTTAGGCTCTGTTTCTAACTTGGGCCAAAATTGTAAAATGGTCTTATGAATTAGCGATTTCGTTCTAAATCACATTCCAAGTAATATTCGGCATGCTAATTACGCTGCCGATTGCCACATTTCGTTATCTCTTATAGCTTCCGAGATATGGGCAATCAAAATTTTACACCTTAGGCTCTGTTTCTAACTTGGGCCAAAATTGTAAAATGGTCTTATGAATTAGCGATTTCTTTCTAAATCACATTCCAAGTAATATTCGGCATGCTAATTACGCTGTCGATTGCCAAATTGCAATATCTCTTGTAGTTCCCGAGATATGGGCAATCGAAATTTTACACCTTAGGCTCTGTTTCTAACATGGGCCAAAGTTGTAAAATGGTCTTATGAATTAGCGATTCCGTTCCAATTCACGTTGCAAGCAATATTTGGCATGCTAATTACGTTACCGATTGCCAAATTTCATTATCTCTTATAGTTTCCGAGATATGGGCAATCGAAATTTTACACCTTAGGCTCTGTTTCTAACTCGAGGCAAAATTGAAAAATGGTCTTATGAATTAGCGATTTCGTTCTAAATCACATTCCAAGTAATATTCGGCATGTTAATTACGTTGTCGATTACCAAATTGCATTATATCTTATGGTTTCATATATATGGACTATCGAAATTTTACAATTTGGCTCTGCTTCCAACTTGGGCCAAAATGGTAAAATGGTCTTATGAATTAGCGATTTCGTTCTAAATCACATTCCAGGTAATATTCGGCATGTTAATTACGTTGTCGATTACCAAATTGTATTATCTCTTATGGTTTCCGATATATGGACTATCGAAATTTTACACCTTAGGCTCTGTTTTTAACATGGGCCAAAATTTTAAAATGGTCTTATGAATTAGCGATTTCGTTATAAATCACACTCCAAGTAATATTCGGCATGCTAATTACGTTGTCGATTACCAAATTGCATTATTTCTTATGATTTCCGATATATGGACTATCGAAATTTTATAATTTGGCTCTGCTTCTAACATGGGCCAAAATTGTAAAATGGTCTTATGAAATAGCGATTTCGTTTCAATTCACATTCCAAGTAATATTCGGCATGCTAATTACGTTGCCGATTGCCAAATTGCATTATCTCTTATAGTTTCCGAGATATGGACTATCGACATCTGACAATATTGGCTCTGCTTCTAACTTGGGCCAGAATTGTAAAATGGTCTTATGAATTAGCGATTTCGTTCCAATTCACATTCCAAGTAATATTCGGCATGCTAATTACGCTGCCGATTGCCAAATTGCATTATCTCTTATAGTTTCCGAGATATGGACAATCGAAATTTTACACCTTAGAGTCTGTTTCTAACTGGGGTCAAAATTGTAAAATGGTCTTACGAATTAGCGATTTCGTTCCAATTCACATTCCAAGTAATATTCGGCATGCTAATTACGCTGCCGATTGCCAAATTGCATTATCTCTTATAGTTTCCGAGATATGGATTATCGACGTCTAACAATATTAGCTCTGCTTCTAACTTGGGCCAGAATTGTAAAATGGTCTTACGAATTGGCGATTTCGTTCCAATTCACATTCCAAGTAATATTCGGCATGCTAATTACGTTGCCGATTGCGAAATTGCATTATCTATTATAGTTTCCGAGATATGGACTATCGACATCTGACAATATTGGCTCTGCTTCTAACTTGGGCCAGAATTGTAAAATGGTCTTTTGAATTAGCCATTTCGCTCCAATTCACATTCCAAGTAATATTCGGCATGCTAATTACGTTGCCGATTGCCAAATTGCATTATCTCTTATAGTTTCCGAGATATGGACTATCGACATCTGACAATATTGGCTCTGCTTCTAACTTGGGCCAGAATTGTAAAATGGTCTTATGAATTAGCGATTTCGTTTCAATTCACATTCCAGCTAATATTCGGCATGCTAATTACGTTGCCGATTGCCTAATTGCATTATCTCTTATAGTTTCCGAGATATGGACAATCGGAATTTTACA
This sequence comes from Rhynchophorus ferrugineus, assembly GCF_030347505.1. Lineage (NCBI taxonomy): Eukaryota > Metazoa > Arthropoda > Insecta > Coleoptera > Curculionidae > Rhynchophorus > Rhynchophorus ferrugineus. The sequence goes on from NW_027472582.1 coordinate 40,111,789, forward strand.
CCTTAGAGTCTGTTTCTAACTGGGGTCAAAATTGTAAAATGGTCTTACGAATTAGCGATTTCGTTCCAATTCACATTCCAAGTAATATTCGGCATGCTAATTACGTTGCCGATTGCCAAATTGCATTATCTCTTATACTTTCCGAGATATGGACTATCGACATCTGACAATATTGGCTCTGCTTCTAACTTGCGCCAGAATTGTAAAATGGTCTTATGAATTGGCGATTTCGCTCCAATTCACATTCCAAGTATTATTCGGCATGCTAGTTACGTTGCCGATTGCCAAATTGCATTATCTCTTATAGTTTCCGAGACATGGACTATCGACATCTGACAATGTTGGCTCTGCTTCTAACTTGGGCCAGAATTGTAAAATGTTCTTATGAATTAGCGATTTCGCTCCAATTCACATTCCAAGTAATATTCGGCATGCTAATTACGCTGCCGATTGCCAAATTGCATTATCTCTTATAGTTTCCGAGATATGGACTATCGACATCTAACAATATTGGCTCTGCTTCTAACTTGGGCCAGAATTGTAAAATGGTCTTATGAATCAGCGATTTCGCTCCAATTCACATTCTAAGTAATATTCGGCATGCTAATTACGTTGCCGATTGCCAAATTGCATTATCTCTTATAGTTTCCGAGATATGGACAATCGAAATTTTACACCTTAGAGTCTGTTTCTAACTGGGGTCAAAATTGTAAAATGGTCTTACGAATTAGCGATTTCGTTCCAATTCACATTCCAAGTAATATTCGGCATGTTAATTAAGCTGCCGATTGCCAAATTGCATTATCTCTTATAGTTTCCGAGATATGGACAATCGAAATTTTACACCTTAGAGTCTGTTTCTAACTGGGGTCAAAATTGTAAAATGGTCTTATGAATTAGCGATTTCATTCCAATTCACATTCCAAGTAATATTCGGCATGCTATTTACGTTGCCGATTGCCAAATTGCATTATCTCTTATAGTTTCCGAGATATGGACTATCGACATCTGAAAATATTGGCTCTGCTTGTAACTTGGGCCAGAATTGTAAAAGGGTCTTAGAATTAGCGATTTCGCTCCAATTCACATTACAAGTAATATTCGGCATGCTAATTACGTTGCCGATTGTCAAATTGCATTATCTCTTATAGTTTCCGAGATATAGACAATCGAAATTTTACACCTTAGAGTCTGTTTCTAACTGGGGTCAAAATTGTAAAATGGTCTTACGAATTAGCGATTTCGTTCCAATTCACATTCCAAGTAATATTCGGCATGCTAATTACGTTGCCGATTGCCAAATTGCATTATCTCTTATAGTTTCCGAGATATGGACTATCGACATCTGACAATATTGGCTCTGCTTCTAACTTGGGCCAGAATTGTAAAATGGTCTTATGAATTAGCGATTTCGTTCCAATTCACATTCCAAGTAATATTCGGCATGCTAATTACGCTGCCGATTGCCAAATTGCATTATCTCTTATAGTTTCCGAGATATGGACAATCGAAATTTTACACCTTAGAGTCTGTTTCTAACTGGGGTCAAAATTGTAAAATGGTCTTACGAATTAGCGATTTCGTTCCAATTCACATTCCAAGTAATATTCGGCATGCTAATTACGCTGCCGATTGCCAAATTGCATTATCTCTTATAGTTTCCGAGATATGGACTATCGACGTCTAACAATATTAGCTCTGCTTCTAACTTGGGCCAGAATTGTAAAATGGTCTTACGAATTGGCGATTTCGTTCCAATTCACATTCCAAGTAATATTCGGCATGCTAATTACGTTGCCGATTGCCAAATTGCATTATCTATTATAGTTTCCGAGATATGGACTATCGACATCTGACAATATTGGCTCTGCTTCTAACTTGGGCCAGAATTGTAAAATGGTCTTTTGAATTAGCCATTTCGCTCCAATTCACATTCCAAGTAATATTCGGCATGCTAATTACGTTGCCGATTGCCAAATTGCATTATCTCTTATAGTTTCCGAGATATGGACTATCGACATCTGACAATATTGGCTCTGCTTCTAACTTGGGCCAGAATTGTAAAATGGTCTTATGAATTAGCGATTTCGTTTCAATTCACATTCCAGCTAATATTCGGCATGCTAATTACGTTGCCGATTGCCAAATTGCATTATCTCTTATAGTTTCCGAGATATGGACAATCGGAATTTTACACCTTAGAGTCTGTTTCTAACTGGGGTCAAAATTGTAAAATGGTCTTACGAATTAGCGATTTCGTTCCAATTCACATTCCAAGTAATATTCGGCATGCTAATTACGTTGCCGATTGCCAAATTGCATTATCTCTTATACTTTCCGAGATATGGACTATCGACATCTGACAATATTGGCTCTGCTTCTAACTTGCGCCAGAATTGTAAAATGGTCTTATGAATTGGCGATTTCGCTCCAATTCACATTCCAAGTATTATTCGGCATGCTAGTTACGTTGCCGATTGCCAAATTGCATTATCTCTTATAGTTTCCGAGACATGGTCTATCGACATCTGACAATGTTGGCTCTGCTTCTAACTTGGGCCAGAATTGTAAAATGTTCTTATGAATTAGCGATTTCGCTCCAATTCACATTCCAAGTAATATTCGGCATGCTAATTACGGTGCCGATTGCCAAATTGCATTATCTCTTATAGTTTCCGAGATATGGACTATCGACATCTAACAATATTGGCTCATCTTCTAACTGGGGCCAGAATTGTAAAATGGTCTTATGAATCAGCGATTTCGCTCCAATTCACATTCTAAGTAATATTCGGCATGCTAATTACGTTGCCGATTGCCAAATTGCATTATCTCTTATAGTTTCCGAGATATGGACAATCGAAATTTTACACCTTAGAGTCTGTTTCTAACTGGGGTCAAAATTGTAAAATGGTCTTACGAATTAGCGATTTCGTTCCAATTCACATTCCAAGTAATATTCGGCATGTTAATTAAGCTGCCGATTGCCAAATTGCATTATCTCTTATAGTTTCCGAGATATGGACAATCGAAATTTTACACCTTAGAGTCTGTTTCTAACTGGGGTCAAAATTGTAAAATGGTCTTATGAATTAGCGATTTCATTCCAATTCACATTCCAAGTAATATTCGGCATGCTATTTACGTTGCCGATTGCCAAATTGCATTATCTCTTATAGTTTCCGAGATATGGACTATCGACATCTGAAAATATTGGCTCTGCTTCTAACTTGGGCCAGAATTGTAAAATGGTCTTATGAATTAGCGATTTCGCTCCAATTCACATTCTAAGTAATATTCGGCATGCTAATTACGTTGCCGATTGCCAAATTGCATTATCTCTTATAGTTTCCGAGATATGGACTATCGACATCTGAAAATATTGGCTCTGCTTATAACTTGGGCCAGAATTGTAAAATGGTCTTATGAATTAGCGATTTAGCTCCAATTCACATTCCAAGTAATATTCGGCATGCTAATTACGTTGCCGATTGTCAAATTGCATTATCTCTTATAGTTTCCGAGATATGGACAATCGAAATTTTACACCTTAGAGTCTGTTTCTAACTGGGGTCAAAATTGTAAAATGGTCTTATGAATTAGCGATTTCACTTCAATTCACATTCCAAGTAATATTCGGCATGCTAATTACGCTGTCGATTGCAAAATTGCGTTATCTCTTATAGTTTCCGAGATATGGGCTATCGAAATTTTACACCTTAGGCTCTGTTTCTAACATGGGCCAAAATTGTAAAATGGCCTTATGAATTAGCGATTTCGTTCTAAATCACACTCCAAGTAATATTCTGGATGCTAATTACGTTGTCGATTACCAAACTGCATTATCTCTTATGGTTTCCGATAAATGGACTATCGAAATTTTACAATTTGGCTCTGCTTCTAACATGGGCCAAAATTGTAAAATGTTCTTATTAATTAACGATTCCGTTCCAATTCACACTGCAAGCAATATTCGGCATGCTAATTACGTTGCCGATTGCTAAATTACATTATCTCTTATAGTTTCCGAGATATGGGCAATCCAAATTCTACACCTTGGGCTCTGTTTCAAACTTGGGCCAAAATTGTAAAATGGTCTTATGAATTAGCGATTTCACTTCAATTCACATGCCAAGGAATATTCGGCATGCTAATTACGCTGTCGATTGCAAAATTGCGTTATCTCTTATAGTTTCCGAGATATGGGCTATCGAAATTTTACACCTTAGGCTCTGTTTCTAACATGGGCCAAAATTGTAAAATGGCCTTATGAATTAGCGATTTCGTTCTAAATCACACTCCAAGTAATATTCTGGATGCTAATTACGTTGTCGATTACCAAACTGCATTATCTCTTATGGTTTCCGATAAATGGACTATCGAAATTTTACAATTTGGCTCTGCTTCTAACATGGGCCAAAATTGTAAAATGTTCTTATTAATTAACGATTCCGTTCCAATTCACACTGCAAGCAATATTCGGCATGCTAATTACGTTGCCGATTGCTAAATTGCATTATCTCTTATAGTTTCCGAGATATGGGCAATCCAAATTCTACACCTTGGGCTCTGTTTCAAACTCACGCAAAAATTGTAAAATGGTCTTATGAATTAGCGATTTCGTTCTAAATCACATTCCAAGTAATATTCGGCACGTTAATTATGTTGTCGTTACGTTGTTACGTTGTCGCATTACGTTGTCGATTAACAAATTGCATTATCTCTTATGGTTTCCGATATATGGATTATCGAAATTTTACAATTTGGCTCTGCTTCTAACTTGGGCCAGAATTGTAAAATGGTCTTATGAATTAGCAATTTCGTTCCAATTCACAGTCCAAGCAATATTCGGCATGCTAATTACGCTGTCGATTACCAAATTGCATTATCTCTTATGGTTTCCGATATATCGACCATCGAAATTTTACAATTTGGCTCTGCTTCAACTTTTGCCAAAATTGTAAAATGGTCTTATGAATTAGCGATTTCGTTCCAATTCACAGTCCAAGCAATATTCGGCATGCTAATTACGTTGCCGATTGCCAAATTGCATTATCTCTTATGGTTTCCGATATATGGACTATCGAAATTTTACAATTTGGCTCTGCTTCTAACATGGGCCAAAATTGTAAAATGTTCTTATTAATTAACGATTCCGTTCCAATTCACACTGCAAGCAATATTCGGCATGCTAATTACGTTGCCGATTGCTAAATTGCATTATCTCTTATAGTTTCCGAGATATGGGCAATCGAAATTTTACACTTTAGGCTCTGTTTCTAACTCACGCAAAAATTGTAAAATGGTCTTATGAATTACGGATTTCGTTCCAAATCATATTCTAAGTAATATTCGACATGCTAATTACGTCGCCGTTTGCCAAATTGCACTAGTATAATTTCCGAAATATGGGCTATAGAAATTTTGCTCTTTAGGCTCTGTTTCTAACTTAGGCCAACATTGTAAAATGGTCTTATGAATTACGGATTTCGTTCCAAATCATATTCCAAGTAATATTCGTCATGTTAATTACGTCGCCGTTTGCCGAATTGCACTATCTCTTATAGTTTCCGAAATATGGGCTATCGAAATTTTACTCTTTAGGCTCTGTTTCTAACATAGACCAAAATTGTAAAATGGTCTTATGAATTAAGGGTTTCTTTCCAAATCATACTCCAAGTAATACTCGCCATGCTAATTACGTTGTCGATTGCCAAATTGCATTATCTCTTATAGTTTCCAAGATATGGGCTATCGCAACTAGGGCACACATTAGGCTGGGTTTCTAAATTAAGCTAAAATTGTAAAATGACCTTGTGAATTACGGACTTTTGTTCCAAATCACATGTCATGTAATATTCGGCATGCTTGTGACGTTGTCGTTTGCCAAATTGCATTATCTCTTATAGTTCCCGTATATGGGCTATCCAAATTTTACATCTTAGGCTCTGTTTCTAACATGGACCAAAATTGTAAAATGTTCTTATGAATTAGCGATTCCGTTCCAATTCACATTGCGAGCAATATTCGGCATGCCAATTACGTTGCCGATTGCCAAATTGCATTATCTCTTATAGTTTCCGAGATATGGGTAATCGAAATTTTATACCTTAGGCTGTGTTACTAACTCGGGTCAAAATTTTAAAACGGTCTTATGAATTACCGATTGCGTTCCAATTCACATTCCAAGCAATATTCGGCATGCTAATTACGTTGCCGATTACCAAATTTCGTTATCTCTTATAGTTTCCGAGATATGGGCAATCAAAATTTTACACCTTAGGCTCTGTTTCTAACTTGGGCCAAAATTGTAAAATGGTCTTATGAATTAGCGATTTCGTTCTAAATCACATTCCAAGTAATATTCGGCATGCTAATTACGCTGCCGATTGCCACATTTCGTTATCTCTTATAGCTTCCGAGATATGGGCAATCAAAATTTTACACCTTAGGCTCTGTTTCTAACTTGGGCCAAAATTGTAAAATGGTCTTATGAATTAGCGATTTCTTTCTAAATCACATTCCAAGTAATATTCGGCATGCTAATTACGCTGTCGATTGCCAAATTGCAATATCTCTTGTAGTTCCCGAGATATGGGCAATCGAAATTTTACACCTTAGGCTCTGTTTCTAACATGGGCCAAAGTTGTAAAATGGTCTTATGAATTAGCGATTCCGTTCCAATTCACGTTGCAAGCAATATTTGGCATGCTAATTACGTTACCGATTGCCAAATTTCATTATCTCTTATAGTTTCCGAGATATGGGCAATCGAAATTTTACACCTTAGGCTCTGTTTCTAACTCGAGGCAAAATTGAAAAATGGTCTTATGAATTAGCGATTTCGTTCTAAATCACATTCCAAGTAATATTCGGCATGTTAATTACGTTGTCGATTACCAAATTGTATTATCTCTTATGGTTTCCGATATATGGACTATCGAAATTTTACACCTTAGGCTCTGTTTTTAACATGGGCCAAAATTTTAAAATGGTCTTATGAATTAGCGATTTCGTTATAAATCACACTCCAAGTAATATTCGGCATGCTAATTACGTTGCCGATTACCAAATTGCATTATTTCTTATGATTTCCGATATATGGACTATCGAAATTTTACAATTTGGCTCTGCTTCCAACTTGGGCCAAAATGGTAAAATGGTCTTATGAATTAGCGATTTCGTTCTAAATCACATTCCAGGTAATATTCGGCATGTTAATTACGTTGTCGATTACCAAATTGTATTATCTCTTATGGTTTCCGATATATGGACTATCGAAATTTTACACCTTAGGCTCTGTTTTTAACATGGGCCAAAATTTTAAAATGGTCTTATGAATTAGCGATTTCGTTATAAATCACACTCCAAGTAATATTCGGCATGCTAATTACGTTGCCGATTACCAAATTGCATTATTTCTTATGATTTCCGATATATGGACTATCGAAATTTTACAATTTGGCTCTGCTTCTAACATGGGCCAAAATTGTAAAATGGTCTTATGAAATAGCGATTTCGTTTCAATTCACATTCCAAGTAATATTCGGCATGCTAATTACGTTGCCGATTGCTAAATTGCATTATCTCTTATAGTTTCCGAGATATGGACTATCGACATCTGACAATATTGGCTCTGCTTCTAACTTGGGCCAGAATTGTAAAATGGTCTTATGAATTAGCGATTTCGTTCCAATTCACATTCCAAGTAATATTCGGCATGCTAATTACGGTGCCGATTGCCAAATTGCATTATCTCTTATAGTTTCCGAGATATGGACAATCGAAATTTTACACCTTAGAGTCTGTTTCTAACTGGGGTCAAAATTGTAAAATGGTCTTACGAATTAGCGATTTCGTTCCAATTCACATTCCAAGTAATATTCGGCATGCTAATTACGTTGCCGATTGCCAAATTGCATTATCTATTATAGTTTCCGAGATATGGACTATCGACATCTGACAATATTGGCTCTGCTTCTAACTTGGGCCAGAATTGTAAAATGGTCTTACGAATTGGCGATTTCGTTCCAATTCACATTCCAAGTAATATTCGGCATGCTAATTACGTTGCCGATTGCCAAATTGCATTATCTATTATAGTTTCCGAGATATGGACTATCGACATCTGACAATATTGGCTCTGCTTCTAACTTGGGCCAGAATTGTAAAATGGTCTTTTGAATTAGCCATTTCGCTCCAATTCACAATCCAAGTAATATTCGGCATGCTAATTACGTTGCCGATTGCCAAATTGCATTATCTCTTATAGTTTCCGAGATATGGATTATCGACGTCTAACAATATTAGCTCTGCTTCTAACTTGGGCCAGAATTGTAAAATGGTCTTACGAATTGGCGATTTCGTTCCAATTCACATTCCAAGTAATATTCGGCATGCTAATTACGTTGCCGATTGCGAAATTGCATTATCTATTATAGTTTCCGAGATATGGACTATCGACATCTGACAATATTGGCTCTGCTTCTAACTTGGGCCAGAATTGTAAAATGGTCTTATGAATTAGCGATTTCGTTTCAATTCACATTCCAGCTAATATTCGGCATGCTAATTACGTTGCCGATTGCCAAATTGCATTATCTCTTATAGTTTCCGAGATATGGACAATCGGAATTTTACACCTTAGAGTCTGTTTCTAACTGGGGTCAAAATTGTAAAATGGTCTTACGAATTAGCGATTTCGTTCCAATTCACATTCCAAGTAATATTCGGCATGCTAATTACGTTGCCGATTGCCAAATTACATTATCTCTTATACTTTCCGAGATATGGACTATCGACATCTGACAATATTGGCTCTGCTTCTAACTTGCGCCAGAATTGTAAAATGGTCTTATGAATTGGCGATTTCGCTCCAATTCACATTCCAAGTATTATTCGGCATGCTAGTTACGTTGCCGATTGCCAAATTGCATTATCTCTTATAGTTTCCGAGACATGGACTATCGACATCTGACAATGTTGGCTCTGCTTCTAACTTGGGCCAGAATTGTAAAATGTTCTTATGAATTAGCGATTTCGCTCCAATTCACATTCCAAGTAATATTCGGCATGCTAATTACGCTGCCGATTGCCAAATTGCATTATCTCTTATAGTTTCCGAGATATGGACTATCGACATCTAACAATATTGGCTCTGCTTCTAACTTGGGCCAGAATTGTAAAATGGTCTTATGAATCAGCGATTTCGCTCCAATTCACATTCTAAGTAATATTCGGCATGCTAATTACGTTGCCGATTGCCAAATTGCATTATCTCTTATAGTTTCCGAGATATGGACAATCGAAATTTTACACCTTAGAGTCTGTTTCTAACTGGGGTCAAAATTGTAAAATGGTCTTACGAATTAGCGATTTCGTTCCAATTCACATTCCAAGTAATATTCGGCATGTTAATTAAGCTGCCGATTGCCAAATTGCATTATCTCTTATAGTTTCCGAGATATGGACAATCGAAATTTTACACCTTAGAGTCTGTTTCTAACTGGGGTCAAAATTGTAAAATGGTCTTATGAATTAGCGATTTCATTCCAATTCACATTCCAAGTAATATTCGGCATGCTATTTACGTTGCCGATTGCCAAATTGCATTATCTCTTATAGTTTCCGAGATATGGACTATCGACATCTGAAAATATTGGCTCTGCTTCTAACTTGGCCCAGAATTGTAAAATGGTCTTATGAATTAGCGATTTCGCTCCAATTGACATTATAAGTAATATTCGGCATGCTAATTACGTTGCCGATTGCCAAATTGCATTATCTCTTATAGTTTCCGAGATATGGTCTATCGACATCTGAAAATATTGGCTCTGCTTGTAACTTGGGCCAGAATTATAAAAGGGTCTTAGAATTAGCGATTTCGCTCCAATTCACATTCCAAGTAATATTCGGCATGCTAATTACGTTGCCGATTGTCAAATTGCATTATCTCTTATAGTTTCCGAGATATGGACAATCGAAATTTTACACCTTAGAGTCTGTTTCTAACTGGGGTCAAAATTGTAAAATGGTCTTACGAATTAGCGATTTCGTTCCAATTCACATTCCAAGTAATATTCGGCATGCTAATTACGTTGCCGATTGCCAAATTGCATTATCTCTTATAGTTTCCGAGATATGGACTATCGACATCTGACAATATTGGCTCTGCTTCTAACTTGGGCCAGAATTGTAAAATGGTCTTATGAATTAGCGATTTCGTTCCAATTCACATTCCAAGTAATATTCGGCATGCTAATTACGCTGCCGATTGCCAAATTGCATTATCTCTTATAGTTTCCGAGATATGGACAATCGAAATTTTACACCTTAGAGTCTGTTTCTAACTGGGGTCAAAATTGTAAAATGGTCTTACGAATTAGCGATTTCGTTCCAATTCACATTCCAAGTAATATTCGGCATGCTAATTACGCTGCCGATTGCCAAATTGCATTATCTCTTATAGTTTCCGAGATATGGACTATCGACGTCTAACAATATTAGCTCTGCTTCTAACTTGGGCCAGAATTGTAAAATGGTCTTACGAATTGGCGATTTCGTTCCAATTCACATTCCAAGTAATATTCGGCATGCTAATTACGTTGCCGATTGCCAAATTGCATTATCTATTATAGTTTCCGAGATATGGACTATCGACATCTGACAATATTGGCTCTGCTTCTAACTTGGGCCAGAATTGTAAAATGGTCTTTTGAATTAGCCATTTCGCTCCAATTCACATTCCAAGTAATATTCGGCATGCTAATTACGTTGCCGATTGCCAAATTGCATTATCTCTTATAGTTTCCGAGATATGGACTATCGACATCTGACAATATTGGCTCTGCTTCTAACTTGGGCCAGAATTGTAAAATGGTCTTATGAATTAGCGATTTCGTTTCAATTCACATTCCAGCTAATATTCGGCATGCTAATTACGTTGCCGATTGCCAAATTGCATTATCTCTTATAGTTTCCGAGATATGGACTATCGACATCTGACAATATTGGCTCTGCTTCTAACTTGCGCCAGAATTGTAAAATGGTCTTATGAATTGGCGATTTCGCTCCAATTCACATTCCAAGTATTATTCGGCATGCTAGTTACGTTGCCGATTGCCAAATTGCATTATCTCTTATAGTTTCCGAGACATGGACTATCGACATCTGACAATGTTGGCTCTGCTTCTAACTTGGGCCAGAATTGTAAAATGTTCTTATGAATTAGCGATTTCGCTCCAATTCACATTCCAAGTAATATTCGGCATGCTAATTACGGTGCCGATTGCCAAATTGCATTATCTCTTATAGTTTCCGAGATATGGACTATCGACATCTAACAATATTGGCTCATCTTCTAACTTGGGCCAGAATTGTAAAATGGTCTTATGAATCAGCGATTTCGCTCCAATTCACATTCTAAGTAATATTCGGCATGCTAATTACGTTGCCGATTGCCAAATTGCATTATCTCTTATAGTTTCTGAGATATGGACAATCGAAATTTTACACCTTAGAGTCTGTTTCTAACTGGGGTCAAAATTGTAAAATGGTCTTACGAATTAGCGATTTCGTTCCAATTCACATTCCAAGTAATATTCGGCATGTTAATTAAGCTGCCGATTGCCAAATTGCATTATCTCTTATAGTTTCCGAGATGTGGACAATCGAAATTTTACACCTTAGAGTCTGTTTCTAACTGGGGTCAAAATTGTAAAATGGTCTTATGAATTAGCGATTTCATTCCAATTCACATTCCAAGTAATATTCGGCATGCTATTTACGTTGCCGATTGCCAAATTGCATTATCTCTTATAGTTTCCGAGATATGGACTATCGACATCTGAAAATATTGGCTCTGCTTCTAACTTGGGCCAGAATTGTAAAATGGTCTTATGAATTAGCGATTTCGCTCCAATTCACATTCTAAGTAATATTCGGCATGCTAATTACGTTGCCGATTGCCAAATTGCATTATCTCTTATAGTTTCCGAGATATGGACTATCGACATCTGAAAATATTGGCTCTGCTTATAAATTGGGCCAGAATTGTAAAATGGTCTTATGAATTAGCGATTTCGCTCCAATTCACATTCCAAGTAATATTCGGCATGCTAATTACGTTGCCGATTGTCAAATTGCATTATCTCTTATAGTTTCCGAGATATGGACAATCGAAATTTTACACCTTAGAGTCTGTTTCTAACTGGGGTCAAAATTGTAAAATGGTCTTACGAATTAGCGATTTCGTTCCAATTCACATTCCAAGTAATATTCGGCATGCTAATTACGTTGCCGATTGCCAAATTGCATTATCTCTTATAGTTTCCGAGATATGGACTATCGACATCTGAAAATATTGGCTCTGCTTATAACTTGGGCCAGAATTGTAAAATGGTCTTACGAATTAGCGATTTCGTTCCAAATCACATTCCAAGTAATATTCGGCATGCTAATTACGTTGCCGATTGCCAAAGTGCATTATCTCTTATAGTTTCTGAGATATGGACTATCGACATCTGACAATATTGGCTCTGCTTCTAACTTGGGCCAGAATTGTAAAATGGTCTTATGAATTAGCGATTTCGTTCCAATTCACATTCCAAGTAATATTCGGCATGCTAATTACGTTGCCCATTGCCAAATTGCATTATCTCTTATAGTTTCCGAGATATGGGCAATCGAAATTTTACACCTTAGAGTCTGTTTCTAACTGGGGTCAAAATTGTAAAATGGTCTTATGAATTAGCGATTTCGCTCCAATTCACATTCTAAGTAATATTTGGCAAGCTAATTACGTTGCCGATTGCCAAATTGCATTATCTCTTATAGTTTCCGAGATATGGACTATCGACATCTGACAATATTGGCTCTGCTTCTAACTTGGGCCAGAATTGTAAAATGGCCTTATGAATTAGCGATTTCTTTCTAAATCACATTCCAAGTAATATTCGGCATGCTAATTACGCTGTCGATTGCCAAATTGCAATATCTCTTGTAGTTCCCGAGATATGGGCAATCGAAATTTTACACCTTAGGCTCTGTTTCTAACATGGGCCAAAGTTGTAAAATGGTCTTATGAATTAGCGATTCCGTTCCAATTCACGTTGCAAGCAATATTCGGCATGCTAATTACGTTACCGATTGCCAAATTTCATTATCTCTTATAGTTTCCGAGATATGGGCAATCGAAATTTTACACTTTAGGCTCTGTTTCTAACTCACGCAAAAATTGTAAAATGGTCTTATGAATTACGGATTTCGTTCCAAATCATATTCTAAGTAATATTCGACATGCTAATTACGTCGCCGTTTGCCAAATTGCACTAGTATAGTTTCCGAAATATGGGCTATAGAAATTTTGCTCTTTAGGCTCTGTTTCTAACTTAGGCCAACATTGTAAAATGGTCTTATGAATTACGGATTTCGTTCCAAATCATATTCCAAGTAATATTCGTCATGTTAATTACGTCGCCGTTTGCCAAATTGCACTATCTCTTATAGTTTCCGAAATATGGGCTATCGAAATTTTACTCTTTAGGCTCTGTTTCTAACTTAGACCAAAATTGTAAAATGGTCTTATGAATTAAGGATTTCGTTCCAAATCATACTCCAAGTAATACTCGCCATGCTAATTACGTTGTCGATTGCCAAATTGCATTATCTCTTATAGTTTCCAAGATATGGGCTATCGCAATTAGGGCACACATTAGGCTGGGTTTCTAAATTATGCTAAAATTGTAAAATGACCTTGTGAATTACGGACTTTTGTTCCAAACCACATGTCATGTAATATTCGGCATGCTTGTGACGTTGTCGTTTGCCAAATTGCATTATCTCTTATAGTTCCCGTATATGGGCTATCCAAATTTTACATCTTAGGCTCTGTTACTAACATGGGCCAAAATTGTAAAATGTTCTTATGAATTAGCGATTCCGTTCCAATTCACATTGCGAGCAATATTCGGCATGCTAATTACGTTGCCGATTGCCAAATTTCGTTATCTCTTATAGTTTCCGAGATATGGGCAATCAAAATTTTACACCTTAGGCTCTGTTTCTAACTTGGGCCAAAATTGTAAAATGGTCTTATGAATTAGCGATTTCGTTCTAAATCACATTCCAAGTAATATTCGGCATGCTAATTACGTTGCCGATTGCCACATTTCGTTATCTCTTATAGCTTCCGAGATATGGGCAATCAAAATTTTACACCTTAGGCTCTGTTTCTAACTTGGGCCAAAACTGTAAAATGGTCTTATGAATTAGCGATTTCTTTCTAAATCACATTCCAAGTAATATTCGGCATGCTAATTACGCTGTCGATTGCCAAATTGCAATATCTCTTGTAGTTCCCGAGATATGGGCCATCGAAATTTTACACCTTAGGCTCTGTTTCTAACATGGGCCAAAGTTGTAAAATGGTCTTATGAATTAGCGATTCCGTTCCAATTCACGTTGCAAGCAATATTCGGCATGCTAATTACGTTACCGATTGCCAAATTTCATTATCTCTTATAGTTTCCGAGATATGGGCAATCGAAATTTTACACCTTAGGCTCTGTTTCTAACTTGAGGCAAAATTGAAAAATGGTCTTATGAATTAGCGATTTCGTTCTAAATCACATTCCAAGTAATATTCGGCATGTTAATTACGTTGTCGATTACCAAATTGCATTATATCTTATGGTTTCATATATATGGACTATCGAAATTTTACAATTTGGCTCTGCTTCCAACTTGGGCCAAAATGGTAAAATGGTCTTATGAATTAGCGATTTCGTTCTAAATCACATTCCAGGTAATATTCGGCATGTTAATTACGTTGTCGATTACCAAATTGTATTATCTCTTATGGTTTCCGATATATGGACTATCGAAATTTTACACCTTAGGCTCTGTTTGTAACATGGGCCAAAATTTTAAAATGGTCTTATGAATTAGCGATTTCGTTATAAATCACACTCCAAGTAATATTCGGCATGCTAATTACGTTGTCGATTACCAAATTGCATTATTTCTTATGATTTCCGATATATGGACTATCGAAATTTTACAATTTGGCTCTGCTTCTAACATGGGCCAAAATTGTAAAATGGTCTTATGAATTAGCGATTCCATTCCAATTCACATTGCAAGCAATATTCGGCCTGCTAATTACGTTGCCGATTGCCAAATTGCATTATCTCTTATAGTTTCCGAGATATGGACTATCGACATCTGACAATATTGGCTCTGCTTCTAACTTGGGCCAGAATTGTAAAATGGTCTTATGAATTAGCGATTTCGTTTCAATTCACATTCCAACTAATATTCGGCATGCTAATTACGTTGCCGATTGCCAAATTGCATTATCTCTTATAGTTTCCGAGATATGGACAATCGGAATTTTACACCTTAGAGTCTGTTTCTAACTGGGGTCAAAATTGTAAAATGGTCTTACGAATTAGCGATTTCGTTCCAATTCACATTCCAAGTATTATTCGGCATGCTAATTACGTTGCCGATTGCCAAATTGCATTATCTCTTATAGTTTCCGAGACATGGACTATCGACATCTGACAATGTTGGCTCTGCTTCTAACTTGAGCCAGAATTGTAAAATGTTCTTATGAATTAGCGATTTCGCTCCAATTCACATTCCAAGTAATATTCGGCATGCTAATTACGCTGCCGATTGCCAAATTGCATTATCTCTTATAGTTTCCGAGATATGGACTATCGACATCTAACAATATTGGCTCTGCTTCTAACTTGGGCCAGAATTGTAAAATGGTCTTATGAATTAGCGATTTCGCTCCAATTCACATTCTAAGTAATATTCGGCATGCTAATTACGTTGCCGATTGCCAAATTGCATTATCTCTTATAGTTTCCGAGATATGGACAATCGAAATTTTACACCTTAGAGTCTGTTTCTAACTGGGGTCAAAATTGTAAAATGGTCTTACAAATTAGCGATTTCGTTCCAATTCACATTCCAAGTAAGATTCGGCATGTTAATTAAGCTGCCGATTGCCAAATTGCTTTATCTCTTATAGTTTCCGAGATATGGACAATCGAAATTTTACACCTTAGAGTCTGTTTCTAACTGGGGTCAAAATTGTAAAATGGTCTTATGAATTAGCGATTTCCTTCCAATTCACATTCCAAGTAATATTCGGCATGCTATTTACGTTGCCGATTGCCAAATTGCATTATCTCTTATAGTTTCCGAGATATGGACTATCGACATCTGAAAATATTGGCTCTGCTTCTAACTTGGGTCAAAATTGTAAAATGGTCTTATGAATTAGCGATTTCGCTCCAATTCACATTCTAAGTAATATTCGGCATGCTAATTACGTTGGCGATTGCCAAATTGTATTATCTCTTATAGTTTCCGAGATATGGACTATCGACATCTGAAAATATTGGCTCTGCTTATAACTTGGGCCAGAATTGTAAAATGGTCTTATGAATTAGCGATTTCGCTCCAATTCACATTCCAAGTAATATTCGGCATGCTAATTACGTTGCCGATTGCCAAATTGCATTATCTCTTATATTTTCCGAGATATGGACAATCGAAATTTTACACCTTAGAGTCTGTTTCTAACTGGGGTCAAAATTGTAAAATGGTCTTACGAATTAGCGATTTCGTTCCAATTCACATTCCAAGTAATATTCGGCATGCTAATTACGTTGCCGATTGCCAAATTGCATTATCTCTTATAGTTTCCGAGATATGGACTATCGACATCTGAAAATATTGGCTCTGCTTATAACTTGGGCCAGAATTGTAAAATGGTCTTACAAATTAGCGATTTCGTTCCAAATCACATTCCAAGTAATATTCGGCATGCTAATTACGTTGCCGATTGCCAAATTGCATTATCTCTTATAGTTTCTGAGATATGGACTATCGACATCTGACAATATTGGCTCTGCTTCTAACTTGGGCCAGAATTGTAAAATGGTCTTATGAATTAGCTATTTCGTTTCAATTCACATTCCAACTAATATTCGGCATGCTAATTACGTTGCCGATTGCCAAATTGCATTATCTCTTATAGTTTCCGAGATATGGACAATCGAAATTTTACACTTTAGAGTCTGTTTCTAACTGGGGCCAAAACTGTAAAATGGTCTTACGAATTAGCGATTTCGTTCCAATTCACATTCCAAGTAATATTCGGCATATTAATTACGCTGCCGATTGCCAAATTGCATTATCTCTAATAGTTTCCGAGATATGGACTATCGACATCTAACAATATTGACTCTGCTTCTAACTTGGGCCAAAATTGTAAAATGGTCTTATGAATTAGCGATTTCGTTCCAATTCACATTCCAAGTAATATTCGGCATGCTAATTACGTTGCCGATTGCCAAATTGCATTATCTCTTATAGTTTCCGAGATATGGACTATCGACCTCTGACAATATTGGCTCTGCTTCTAACTTGGGCCAGAATTGTAAAATGATCTTATGAATTAGCGATTTCGCTCCAATTCACATTCCAAGTAATATTCGGCATGCTAATTACGTTGCCCATTGCCAAATTGCATTATCTCTTATAGTTTCCGAGATATGGACTATCGACATCTAACAATATTGGCTCTGCTTCTAACTTGGGCCAGAATTGTAAAATGGTCTTATGAATTAGCGATTTGGCTCCAATTCACATTCCAAGTAATATTCGGCATGCTAATTACGTTGCCGATTGCCAAATTGCATTATCTCTTATAGTTTCCGAGATATGGGCAATCGAAATTTTACACCTTAGAGTCTGTTTCTAACTGGGGTCAAAATTGTAAAATGGTCTTATGAATTAGCGATTTCGCTCCTATTCACATTCCAAGTAATATTTGGCAAGCTAATTACGTTGCAAATTGCCAAATTGCATTATCTCTTATAGTTTCCGAGATATGGACTATCGAAATTTTACACCTTAGGCTCTGTTTCTAACATGGGCCAAAATTGTAAAATGGCCTTATGAATTAGCGATTTCGTTCTAAATCACACTCCAAGTAATATTCTGGATGCTAATTACGTTGTCGATTACCAAATTGCATTATCTCTTATGGTTTCCGATAAATGGACTATCGAAATTTTACAATTTGGCTCTGCTTCTAACATGGGCAAAAATTGTAAAATGTTCTTATTAATTAACGATTCCGTTCCAATTCATACTGCAAGCAATATTCGGCATGCTAATTACGTTGCCGATTGCGAAATTGCATTATCTCTTATAGTTTCCGAGATATGGGAAATCCAAATTCTACACCTTGGGCTCTGTTTCAAACTTGGGCCAAAATTGTAAAATGGTCTTATGAATTAGCGATTTCATTCCAATTCACATTCCAAGTAATATTCGGCATGATAATTACGCTGTCGATTACCAAATTGCATTATCTCTTATGGTTTCCGATATATCGACCATCGAAATTTTACAATTTGGCTCTGCTTCAACTTTTGCCGAAATTGTAAAATGGTCTTATGAATTAGCGATTTCGTTCCAATTCACATTTCAAGCAATATTCGGCATGCTAATTACGTTGCCGATTGCAAAATTGCATTATCTCTTATAGTTTCCGAGATATGGGCTATCGAAATTTTACACCTTAGGCTCTGTTTCAAACTTGGGCCAAAATTGTAAAATGGTCTTATGAATTAGCGATTTCATTCCAATTCACATTCCAAGTAATATTCGTCATGCTAATTACGCTGTCGATTGCAAAATTGCATTATCTCTTATAGTTTCCGAGATATGGGCAATTGAAATTTTACACTTTAGGCTCTGTTTCTAACTTGGGTCAAAATTGTAAAATGGTCTTATGAATTAGCGATTTATTTCTAAATCATATTCCAAGTAATATTCGGCATGCTAATTACGCTGTCGATTGCCAAATTGCATTATCTCTTATGGTTTCCGATATATCGACTATCGAAATTTTACAATTTGGCTCTGCTTCAACTATTGCCAAAATTGTAAAATGGTCTTATGAATTAGCGATTTCGTTCCAAATCACATTCCAAGTAATATTCGGCATGCTTATTACGTTGCCGATTGCCAAATTGCATTATCTCTTATAATTTCAGAGATATGGGCTATCGAAATTTTACACCTTAGGCTCTGTTTCCAATTTGGGCCAAAATTGTAAAATGGTATTATGAATTAGCGATTTCTTTCTAAATCACATTCCAAGTAATATTCGACATGCTAATTACGCTGCCGATTGCCAAATTGCATTATCTCTTATAGTTCCCGAGATATGGGCAATCGAAATTTTACACCTTAGGCTGTGTTTCTAACATGGGCCAAAGTTGTAAAATGGTCTTATGAATTAGCGATTCCCTTCCAATTCACGTTGCAAGCAATATTCGGCATGCTAATTACGTTGCCGATTGCCAAAATTCATTATCTCTTATAGTTTCCGAGATATGGGCAATCGAAATTTTACACCTTAGGCTCTGTTTCTAACTTGAGCCATTATTGTAAAATGGTCTTATGAATTAGCGATTTCGTTCTAAATCACGTTCCAAGTTATATTCAGCATGCAAATTAAATTGTCGATTGATAAACTGCATTATCTCTTATAGTTTCCGAGATATGGGCAATCGAAATTTTACACCTTAGGCTCTGTTTCTAACTCGAGGCAAAATTGAAAAATGGTCTTATGAATTAGCGATTTCGTTCTAAATCACATTCCAAGTAATATTCGGCATGTTAATTACGTTGTCGATTACCAAATTGCATTATATCTTATGGTTTCATATATATGGACTATCGAAATTTTACAATTTGGCTCTGCTTCCAACTTGGGCCAAAATGGTAAAATGGTCTTATGAATTAGCGATTTCGTTCTAAATCACATTCCAGGTAATATTCGGCATGTTAATTACGTTGTCGATTACCAAATTGTATTATCTCTTATGGTTTCCGATATATGGACTATCGAAATTTTACACCTTAGGCTCTGCTTCTAACATGGGCCAAAATTGTAAAATGTTCTTATTAATTAACGATTCCGTTCCAATTCACACTGCAAGCAATATTCGGCATGCTAATTACGTTGCCGATTGCTAAATTGCATTATCTCTTATAGTTTCCGAGATATGGGCAATCCAAATTCTACATCTTGGGCTCTGTTTCAAACTTGGGCCAAAATTGTAAAATGGTCTTATGAATTAGCGATTTCACTTCAATTCACATTCCAAGTAATATTCGGCATGCTAATTACGCTGTCGATTGCAAAATTGCGTTATCTCTTATAGTTTCCGAGATATGGGCAATCGAAATTTTACACTTTAGGCTCTGTTTCTAACTCACGCAAAAATTGTAAAATGGTCTTATGAATTACGGATTTCGTTCCAAATCATATTCTAAGTAATATTCGACATGCTAATTACGTCGCCGTTTGCCAAATTGCACTAGTATAGTTTCCGAAATATGGGCTATAGAAATTTTGCTCTTTAGGCTCTGTTTCTAACTTAGGCCAACATTGTAAAATGGTCTTATGAATTACGGATTTCGTTCCAAATCATATTCCAAGTAATATTCGTCATGTTAATTACGTCGCCGTTTGCCAAATTGCACTATCTCTTATAGTTTCCGAAATATGGGCTATCGAAATTTTACACCTTAGGCTCTGTTTCCAATTTGGGCCAAAATTGTAAAATGGTATTATGAATTAGCGATTTCTTTCTAAATCACATTCCAAGTAATATTCGACATGCTAATTACGCTGCCGATTGCCAAATTGCATTATCTCTTATAGTTCCCGATATATGGGCAATCGAAATTTTACACCTTAGGCTCTGTTTCTAACATGGGCCAAAGTTGTAAAATGGTCTTATGAATTAGCGATTCCCTTCCAATTCACGTTGCAAGCAATATTCGGCATGCTAATTACGTTGCCGATTGCCAAATTTCATTATCTCTTATAGTTTCCGAGATATGGGCAATCGAAATTTTACACCTTAGGCTCTGTTTCTAACTTGAGCCATTATTGTAAAATGGTCTTATGAATTAGCGATTTCGTTCTAAATCACGTTCCAAGTTATATTCAGCATGCAAATTACATTGTCGATTGATAAACTGCATTATCTCTTATAGTTTCCGAGATATGGGCAATCGAAATTTTACACCTTAGGCTCTGTTTCTAACTCGAGGCAAAATTGAAAAATGGTCTTATGAATTAGCGATTTCGTTCTAAATCACATTCCAGGTAATATTCGGCATGCTAATTACGTTGTCTATTACCAAATTGTATTATCTCTTATGGTTTCATATATATGGACTATCGAAATTTTACACCTTAGGCTCTGCTTCTAACATGGGCCAAAATTGTAAAATGTTCTTATTAATTAACGATTCCGTTCCAATTCACACTGCAAGCAATATTCGGCATGCTAATTACGTTGCCGATTGCTAAATTGCATTATCTCTTATAGTTTCCGAGATATGGGCAATCCAAATTCTATACCTTGGGCTCTGTTTCAAACTTGGGCCAAAATTGTAAAATGGTCGTATGAATTAGCGATTTCACTTCAATTCACATTCCAAGTAATATTCGGCATGCTAATTACGCTGTCGATTGCAAAATTGCGTTATCTCTTATAGTTTCCGAGATATGGGCAATCGAAATTTTACACTTTAGGCTCTGTTTCTAACTCACGCAAAAATTGTAAAATGGTCTTTGAACTACGGATTTCGTTCCAAATCATATTCTAAGTAATATTCGACATGCTAATTACGTCGCCGTTTGCCAAATTGCACTAGTATAGTTTCCGAAATATGGGCTATAGAAATTTTGCTCTTTAGGCTCTGTTTCTAACTTAGGCCAACATTGTAAAATGGTCTTATGAATTACGGATTTCGTTCCAAATCATATTCCAAGTAATATTCGTCATGTTAATTACGTCGCCGTTTGCCAAATTGCACTATCTCTTATAGTTTCCGAAATATGGGCTATCGAAATTTTACTCTTTAGGCTCTGTTTCTAACTTAGACCAAAATTGTAAAATGGTCTTATGAATTAAGGATTTCGTTCCAAATCATACTCCAAGTAATACTCGCCATGCTAATTACGTTGTCGATTGCCAAATTGCATTATCTCTTATAGTTTCCAAGATATGGGCTATCGCAATTAGGGCACACATTAGGCTGGGTTTCTAAATTATGCTAAAATTGTAAAATGACCTTGTGAATTACGGACTTTTGTTCCAAATCACATATCATGTAATATTCGGCATGCTTGTGACGTTGTCGTTTGCCAAATTGCATTATCTCTTATAGTTCCCGTATATGGGCTATCCAAATTTTACATCTTAGGCTCTGTTTCTAACATGGGCCAAAATTGTAAAATGTTCTTATGAATTAGCGATTCCGTTCCAATTCACATTGCGAGCAATATTCGGCATGCTAATTACGTTGCCGATTGCCAAATTTCGTTATCTCTTATAGTTTCCGAGATATGGGCAATCAAAATTTTACACCTTAGGCTCTGTTTCTAACTTGGGCCAAAATTGTAAAATGGTCTTATGAATTAGCGATTTCGTTCTAAATCACATTCCAAGTAATATTCGGCATGCTAATTACGTTGCCGATTGCCACATTTCGTTATCTCTTATAGCTTCCGAGATATGGGCAATCAAAATTTTACACCTTAGGCTCTGTTTCTAACTTGGGCCAAAATTGTAAAATGGTCTTTTGAATTAGCGATTCCTTTCTAAATCACATTCCAAGTAATATTCGGCATGCTAATTACGTTGTCGATTACCAAATTGCATTATATCTTATGGTTTCATATATATGGACTATCGAAATTTTACAATTTGGCTCTGCTTCCAACTTGGGCCAAAATGGTAAAATGGTCTTATGAATTAGCGATTTCGTTCTAAATCACATTCCAGGTAATATTCGGCATGTTAATTACGTTGTCGATTACCAAATTGTATTATCTCTTATGGTTTCCGATATATGGACTATCGAAATTTTACACCTTAGGCTCTGTTTGTAACATGGGCCAAAATTTTAAAATGGTTTTATGAATTAGCGATTTCGTTATAAATCACACTCCAAGTAATATACGGCATGCTAATTACGTTGTCGATTACCAAATTGCATTATTTCTTATGATTTCCGATATATGGACTATCGAAATTTTACAATTTGGCTCTGCTTCTAACATGGGCCAAAATTGTAAAATGGTCTTATGAATTAGCGATTCCATTCCAATTCACATTGCAAGCAATATTCGGCCTGCTAATTAGGTTGCCGATTACCAAATTGCATTATCTCTTATAGTTTCCGAGATATGGACTATCGACATCTAACAATATTGGCTCTGCTTCTAACTTGGGCCAGAATTGTAAAATGGTCTTATGAATTAGCGATTCCGCTCCAATTCACATTCTAAGTAATATTCGGCATGCTAATTACGTTGGCGATTGCCAAATTGCATTATCTCTTATAGTTTCCGAGATATGGACTATCGACATCTGAAAATATTGGCTCTGCTTATAACTTGGGCCAGAATTGTAAAATGGTCTTATGAATTAGCGATTTCGTTCCAATTCACATTCCAAGTAATATTCGGCATGCTAATTACGCTGCCGATTGTCAAATTGCATTATCTCTTATAGTTTCCGAGATATGGACAATCGAAATTTTACACCTTAGAGTCTGTTTCTAACTGGGGTCAAAATTGTAAAATGGTCTTACGAATTAGCGATTTCGTTCCAATTCACATTCCAAGTAATATTCGGCATGCTAATTACGTTGCCGATTGCCAAATTGCATTATCTCTTATAGTTTCCGAGATATGGACTATCGACATCTGACAATATTGGCTCTGCTTCTAACTTGGGCCAGAATTGTAAAATGGTCTTATGAATTAGCCATTTCGCTCCAATTCACATTCCAAGTAATATTCGGCATGCGAATTACGTTGCCGATTGCCAAATTGCATTATCTCTTATAGTTTCCGAGATATGGACTATCGACATCTGACAATATTGGCTCTGCTTCTAACTTGGGCCAGAATTGTAAAATGGTCTTATGAATTAGCGATTTCGTTTCAATTCACATTCCAACTAATATTCGGCATGCTAATTACGTTGCCGATTGCCAAATTGCATTATCTCTTATATTTTCCGAGATATGGACAATCGGAATTTTACACCTTAGAGTCTGTTTCTAACTGGGGTCAAAATTGTAAAATGGTCTTACGAATTAGCGATTTCGTTCCAATTCACATTCCAAGTATTATTCGGCATGCTAATTACGTTGCCGATTGCCAAATTGCATTATCTCTTATAGTTTCCGCGACATGGACTATCGACATCTGACAATATTGGCTCTGCTTCTAACTTGGGCTAGAATTGTAAAATGGTCTTATGAATTAGCGATTTCGTTCCAATTCACATTCCAAGTAATATTCGGCATGCTAATTACGCTGCCGATTGCCAAATTGCATTATCTCTTATAGTTTCCGAGATATGGACAATCGAAATTTTACACCTTAGAGTCTGTTTCTAACTGGGGTCAAAATTGTAAAATGGTCTTACGAATTAGCGATTTCGTTCCATTTCACATTCCAAGTAATATTCGGCATGCTAATTACGCTGCCGATTGCCAAATTGCATTATCTCTTATAGTTTCCGAGATATGGACTATCGACGTCTAACAATATTAGCTCTGCTTCTAACTTGGGCCAGAATTGTAAAATGGTCTTACGAATTAGCGATTTCGTTCCAATTCACATTCCAAGTAATATTCGGCATGCTAATTACGTTGCCGATTGCCAAATTGCATTATCTCTTATAGTTTCCGAGATATGGACTATCGACATCTGACAATATTGGCTCTGCTTCTAACTTGGGCCAGAATTGTAAAATGGTCTTATGAATTAGCCATTTCGCTCCAATTCACATTCCAAGTAATATTCGGCATGCTAATTACGTTGCCGATTGCCAAATTGCATTATCTCTTATAGTTTCCGAGATATGGACTATCGACATCTGACAATATTGGCTCTGCTTCTAACTTGGGCCAGAATTGTAAAATGGTCTTATGAATTAGCGATTTCGTTTCAATTCACATTCCAACTAATATTCGGCATGCTAATTACGTTGCCGATTGCCAAATTGCATTATCTCTTATAGTTTCCGAGATATGGACAATCGGAATTTTACACCTTAGAGTCTGTTTCTAACTGGGGTCAAAATTGTAAAATGGTCTTACGAATTAGCGATTTCG
This sequence comes from Rhynchophorus ferrugineus, assembly GCF_030347505.1. Lineage (NCBI taxonomy): Eukaryota > Metazoa > Arthropoda > Insecta > Coleoptera > Curculionidae > Rhynchophorus > Rhynchophorus ferrugineus. Next base: position 40,137,037 of record NW_027472582.1, read on the forward strand.
TTCCAATTCACATTCCAAGTATTATTCGGCATGCTAATTACGTTGCCGATTGCCAAATTGCATTATCTCTTATAGTTTCCGAGACATGGACTATCGACATCTGACAATGTTGGCTCTGCTTCTAACTTGAGCCAGAATTGTAAAATGTTCTTATGAATTAGCGATTTCGCTCCAATTCACATTCCAAGTAATATTCGGCATGCTAATTACGCTGCCGATTGCCAAATTGCATTATCTCTTATAGTTTCCGAGATATGGACTATCGACATCTAACAATATTGGCTCTGCTTCTAACTTGGGCCAGAATTGTAAAATGGTCTTATGAATTAGCGATTTCGCTCCAATTCACATTCTAAGTAATATTCGGCATGCTAATTACGTTGCCGATTGCCAAATTCCATTATCTCTTATAGTTTCCGAGATATGGACAATCGAAATTTTACACCTTAGAGTCTGTTTCTAACTGGGGTCAAAATTGTAAAATGGTCTTACGAATTAGCGATTTCGTTCCAATTCACATTCCATGTAATATTCGGCATGTTAATTAAGCTGCCGATTGCCAAATTGCATTATCTCTTATAGTTTCCGAGATATGGACAATCGAAATTTTACACCTTAGAGTCTGTTTCTAACTGGGGTCAAAATTGTAAAATGGTCTTATGAATTAGCGATTTCATTCCAATTCACATTCCAAGTAATATTCGGCATGCTATTTACGTTGCCGATTGCCAAATTGCATTATCTCTTATAGTTTCCGAGATATGGACTATCGACATCTGAAAATATTGGCTCTGCTTCTAACTTGGGCCAGAATTGTAAAATGGTCTTATGAATTAGCGATTTCGCTCCAATTCATATTCTAAGTAATATTCGGCATGCTAATTACGTTGGCGATTGCCAAATTGCATTATCTCTTATAGTTTCCGAGATATGGACTATCGAAATCTGAAAATATTGGCTCTGCTTATAACTTGGGCCAGAATTGTAAAATGGTCTTATGAATTAGCGATTTCGTTCTAAATCACACTCCAAGTAATATTCTGGATGCTAATTACGTTGTCGATTACCAAATTGCATTATCTCTTATGGTTTCCGATAAATGGACTATCGAAATTTTACAATTTGGCTCTGCTTCTAACATGGGCAAAAATTGTAAAATGTTCTTATTAATTAACGATTCCGTTCCAATTCACACTGCAAGCAATATTCGGCATGCTAATTACGTTGCCGATTGCAAAATTGCATTATCTCTTATAGTTTCCGAGATATGGGCTATCGAAATTTTACACCTTAGGCTCTGTTTCAAACTTGGGCCAAAATTGTAAAATGGTCTTATGAATTAGCGATTTCATTCCAATTCACATTCCAAGTAATATTCGGCATGCTAATTACATTGCCGGTTGCCAAATTGCATTATCTCTTATAGTTTCCGAGATATGGACTATCGACATCTGAAAATATTGGCTCTGCTTCTAACTTGGGCCAGAATTGTAAAATGGTCTTATGAATTAGCGATTTCGTTCCAATTCACATTTCAAGCAATATTCGGCATGCTAATTACGTTGCCGATTGCAAAATTGCATTATCTCTTATAGTTTCCGAGATATGGGCTATCGAAATTTTACACCTTAGGCTCTGTTTCAAACTTGGGCCAAAATTGTAAAATGGTCTTATGAATTAGCGATTTCATTCCAATTCACATTCCAAGTAATATTCGTCATGCTAATTACGCTGTCGATTGCAAAATTGCATTATCTCTTATAGTTTCCGAGATATGGGCAATTGAAATTTTACACTTTAGGCTCTGTTTCTAACTTGGGTCAAAATTGTAAAATGGTCTTATGAATTAGCGATTTATTTCTAAATCATATTCCAAGTAATATTCGGCATGCTAATTACGCTGTCGATTGCCAAATTGCATTATCTCTTATGGTTTCCGATATATCGACTATCGAAATTTTACAATTTGGCTCTGCTTCAACTTTTGCCAAAATTGTAAAATGGTCTTATGAATTAGCAATTTCGTTCCAAATCACATTCCAAGTAATATTCGACATGCTAATTACGTCGCCGTTTGCCAAATTGCACTAGTATAGTTTCCGAAATATGGGCTATAGAAATTTTGCTCTTTAGGCTCTGTTTCTAACTTAGGCCAACATTTTAAAATGGTCTTATGAATTACGGATTTCGTTCCAAATCATATTCCAAGTAATATTCGTCATGTTAATTACGTCGCCGTTTGCCAAATTGCACTATCTCTTATAGTTTCCGAAATATGGGCTATCGAAATTTTACACCTTAGGCTCTGTTTCCAATTTGGGCCAAAATTGTAAAATGGTATTATGAATTAGCGATTTCTTTCTAAATCACATTCCAAGTAATATTCGACATGCTAATTACGCTGCCGATTGCCAAATTGCATTATCTCTTATAGTTCCCGAGATATGGGCAATCGAAATTTTACACCTTAGGCTCTGTTTCTAACATGGGCCAAAGTTGTAAAATGGTCTTATGAATTAGCGATTCCCTTCCAATTCACGTTGCAAGCAATATTCGGCATGCTAATTACGTTGCCGATTGCCAAATTGCATTATCTCTTATAGTTTCCGAGATATGGACAATCGGAATTTTACACCTTAGAGTCTGTTTCTAACTGGGGTCAAAATTGTAAAATGGTCTTACGAATTAGCGATTTCGTTCCAATTCACATTCCAAGTATTATTCGGCATGCTAATTACGTTGCCGATTGCCAAATTGCATTATCTCTTATAGTTTCCGAGACATGGACTATCGACATCTGACAATGTTGGCTCTGCTTCTAACTTGAGCCAGAATTGTAAAATGTTCTTATGAATTAGCGATTTCGCTCCAATTCACATTCCAAGTAATATTCGGCATGCTAATTACGCTGCCGATTGCCAAATTGCATTATCTCTTATAGTTTCCGAGATATGGACTATCGACATCTAACAATATTGGCTCTGCTTCTAACTTGGGACAGAATTGTAAAATGGTCTTATGAATTAGCGATTTCGCTCCAATTCACATTCTAAGTAATATTCGGCATGCTAATTACGTTGCCGATTGCCAAATTGCATTATCTCTTATAGTTTCCGAGATACGGACAATCGAAATTTTACACCTTAGAGTCTGTTTCTAACTGGGGTCAAAATTGTAAAATGGTCTTACGAATTAGCGATTTCGTTCCAATTCACATTCCAAGTAATATTCGGCATGTTAATTAAGCTGCCGATTGCCAAATTGCATTATCTCTTATAGTTTCCGAGATATGGACAATCGAAATTTTACACCTTAGAGTCTGTTTCTAACTGGGGTCAAAATTGTAAAATGGTCTTATGAATTAGCGATTTCATTCCAATTCACATTCCAAGTAATATTCGGCATGCTATTTACGTTGCCGATTGCCAAATTGCATTATCTCTTATAGTTTCCGAGATATGGACTATCGACATCTGAAAATATTGGCTCTGCTTCTAACTTGGGCCAGAATTGTAAAATGGTCTTATGAATTAGCGATTTCGCTCCAATTCACATTCTAAGTAATATTCGGCATGCTAATTACGTTGGCGATTGCCAAATTGCATTATCTCTTATAGTTTCCGAGATATGGACTATCGACATCTGAAAATATTGGCTCTGCTTATAACTTGGGCCAGAATTGTAAAATGGTCTTATGAATTAGCGATTTGGCTCCAATTCACATTCCAAGTAATATTCGGCATGCTAATTACGCTGCCGATTGCCAAATTGCATTATCTCTTATAGTTTCCGAGATATGGACTATCGACATCTAACAATATTGGCTCTGCTTCTAACTTGGGCCAGAATTGTAAAATGGTCTTATGAATTAGCGATTTCGCTCCAATTCACATTCTAAGTAATATTCGGCATGCTAATTACGTTGCCGATTGCCAAATTGCATTATCTCTTATAGTTTCCGAGATATGGACAATCGAAATTTTACACCTTAGAGTCTGTTTCTAACTGGGGTCAAAATTGTAAAATGGTCTTACGAATTAGCGATTTCGTTCCAATTCACATTCCAAGTAATATTCGGCATGTTAATTAAGCTGCCGATTGCCAAATTGCATTATCTCTTATAGTTTCCGAGATATGGACAATCGAAATTTTACACCTTAGAGTCTGTTTCTAACTGGGGTCAAAATTGTAAAATGGTCTTATGAATTAGCGATTTCATTCCAATTCACATTCCAAGTAATATTCGGCATGCTATTTACGTTGCCGATTGCCAAATTGCATTATCTCTTATAGTTTCCGAGATATGGACTATCGACATCTGAAAATATTGGCTCTGCTTCTAACTTGGGCCAGAATTGTAAAATGGTCTTATGAATTAGCGATTTCGCTCCAATTCACATTCTAAGTAATATTCGGCATGCTAATTACGTTGGCGATTGCCAAATTGCATTATCTCTTATAGTTTCCGAGATATGGACTATCGACATCTGAAAATATTGGCTCTGCTTATAACTTGGGCCAGAATTGTAAAATGGTCTTATGAATTAGCGATTTGGCTCCAATTCACATTCCAAGTAATATTCGGTATGCTAATTACGTTGCCGATTGCCAAATTGCATTATCTCTTATAGTTTCCGAGATATGGGCAATCGAAATTTTACACCTTAGAGTCTGTTTCTAACTGGGGTCAAAATTGTAAAATGGTCTTATGAATTAGCGATTTCGCTCCTATTCACATTCCAAGTAATATTTGGCAAGCTAATTACGTTGCAGATTGCCAAATTGCATTATCTCTTATAGTTTCCGAGATATGGACTATCGAAATTTTACACCTTAGGCTCTGTTTCTAACATGGGCCAAAATTGTAAAATGGCCTTATGAATTAGCGATTTCGTTCTAAATCACACTCCAAGTAATATTCTGGATGCTAATTACGTTGTCGATTACAAAATTGCATTATCTCTTATGGTTTCCGATAAATGGACTATCGAAATTTTACAATTTGGCTCTGCTTCTAACATGGGCAAAAATTGTAAAATGTTCTTATTAATTAACGATTCCGTTCCAATTCACACTGCAAGCAATATTCGGCATGCTAATTACGTTGCCGATTGCGAAATTGCATTATCTCTTATAGTTTCCGAGATATGGGCAATCCAAATTCTACACCTTGGGCTCTGTTTCAAACTTGGGCCAAAATTGTAAAATGGTCTTATGAATTAGCGATTTCATTCCAATTCACATTCCAAGTAATATTCGGCATGATAATTACGCTGTCGATTACCAAATTGCATTATCTCTTATGGTTTCCGATATATCGACCATCGAAATTTTACAATTTGGCTCTGCTTCAACTTTTGCCAAAATTGTAAAATGGTCTTATGAATTAGCGATTTCGTTCCAATTCACATTTCAAGCAATATTCGGCATGCTAATTACGTTGCCGATTGCAAAATTGCATTATCTCTTATAGTATCCGAGATATGGGCTATCGAAATTTTACACCTTAGGCTCTGTTTCAAACTTGGGCCAAAATTTTAAAATGGTCTTATGAATTAGCGATTTCATTCCAATTCACATTCCAAGTAATATTCGTCATGCTAATTACGCTGCCGATTGCCAAATTGCATTATCTCTTATAGTTCCCGAGATATGGGCAATCGAAATTTTACACCTTATGCTCTGTTTCTAACATGGGCCAAAGTTGTAAAATGGTCTTATGAATTAGCGATTCCCTTCCAATTCACGTTGCAAGCAATATTCGGCATGCTAATTACGTTGCCGATTGCCAAATTTCATTATCTCTTATAGTTTCCGAGATATGGCCAATCGAAATTTTACACCTTAGGCTCTGTTTCTAACTTGAGCCATTATTGTAAAATGGTCTTATGAATTAGCGATTTCGTTCTAAATCACCTTCCAAGTTATATTCAGCATGCAAATTACATTGTCGATTGATAAACTGCATTATCTCTTATAGTTTCCGAGATATGGGCAATCGAAATTTTACACCTTAGGCTCTGTTTCTAACTCGAGGCAAAATTGAAAAATGGTCTTATGAATTAGCGATTTCGTTCTAAATCACATTCCAAGTAATATTCGGCATGTTAATTACGTTGTCGATTACCAAATTGCATTATATCTTATGGTTTCATATATATGGACTATCGAAATTTTACAATTTGGCTCTGCTTCCAACTTGGGCCAAAATGGTAAAATGGTCTTATGAATTAGCGATTTCGTTCTAAATCACATTCCAGGTAATATTCGGCATGCTAATTACGTTGTCTATTACCAAATTGTATTATCTCTTATGGTTTCCGATATATGGACTATCGAAATTTTACACCTTAGGCTCTGCTTCTAACATGGGCCAAAATTGTAAAATGTTCTTATTAATTAACGATTCCGTTCCAATTCACACTGCAAGCAATATTCGGCATGCTAATTACGTTGCCGATTGCTAAATTGCATTATCTCTTATAGTTTCCGAGATATGGGCTATCGAAATTTTACACCTTAGGCTCTGTTTCAAACTTGGGCCAAAATTGTAAAATGGTCTTATGAATTAGCGATTTCATTCCAATTCACATTCCAAGTAATATTCGTCATGCTAATTACGCTGTCGATTGCAAAATTGCATTATCTCTTATAGTTTCCGAGATATGGGCAATTGAAATTTTACACTTTAGGCTCTGTTTCTAACTTGGGTCAAAATTGTAAAATGGTCTTATGAATTAGCGATTTATTTCTAAATCATATTCCAAGTAATATTCGGCATGCTAATTACGCTGTCGATTGCCAAATTGCATTATCTCTTATGGTTTCCGATATATCGACTATCGAAATTTTACAATTTGGCTCTGCTTCAACTTTTGCCAAAATTGTAAAATGGTCTTATGAATTAGCAATTTCGTTCCAAATCACATTCCAAGTAATATTCGACATGCTAATTACGTCGCCGTTTGCCAAATTGCACTAGTATAGTTTCCGAAATATGGGCTATAGAAATTTTGCTCTTTAGGCTCTGTTTCTAACTTAGGCCAACATTTTAAAATGGTCTTATGAATTACGGATTTCGTTCCAAATCATATTCCAAGTAATATTCGTCATGTTAATTACGTCGCCGTTTGCCAAATTGCACTATCTCTTATAGTTTCCGAAATATGGGCTATCGAAATTTTACACCTTAGGCTCTGTTTCCAATTTGGGCCAAAATTGTAAAATGGTATTATGAATTAGCGATTTCTTTCTAAATCACATTCCAAGTAATATTCGACATGCTAATTACGCTGCCGATTGCCAAATTGCATTATCTCTTATAGTTCCCGAGATATGGGCAATCGAAATTTTACACCTTAGGCTCTGTTTCTAACATGGGCCAAAGTTGTAAAATGGTCTTATGAATTAGCGATTCCCTTCCAATTCACGTTGCAAGCAATATTCGGCATGCTAATTACGTTGCCGATTGCCAAATTGCATTATCTCTTATAGTTTCCGAGATATGGACAATCGGAATTTTACACCTTAGAGTCTGTTTCTAACTGGGGTCAAAATTGTAAAATGGTCTTACGAATTAGCGATTTCGTTCCAATTCACATTCCAAGTATTATTCGGCATGCTAATTACGTTGCCGATTGCCAAATTGCATTATCTCTTATAGTTTCCGAGACATGGACTATCGACATCTGACAATGTTGGCTCTGCTTCTAACTTGAGCCAGAATTGTAAAATGTTCTTATGAATTAGCGATTTCGCTCCAATTCACATTCCAAGTAATATTCGGCATGCTAATTACGCTGCCGATTGCCAAATTGCATTATCTCTTATAGTTTCCGAGATATGGACTATCGACATCTAACAATATTGGCTCTGCTTCTAACTTGGGACAGAATTGTAAAATGGTCTTATGAATTAGCGATTTCGCTCCAATTCACATTCTAAGTAATATTCGGCATGCTAATTACGTTGCCGATTGCCAAATTGCATTATCTCTTATAGTTTCCGAGATACGGACAATCGAAATTTTACACCTTAGAGTCTGTTTCTAACTGGGGTCAAAATTGTAAAATGGTCTTACGAATTAGCGATTTCGTTCCAATTCACATTCCAAGTAATATTCGGCATGTTAATTAAGCTGCCGATTGCCAAATTGCATTATCTCTTATAGTTTCCGAGATATGGACAATCGAAATTTTACACCTTAGAGTCTGTTTCTAACTGGGGTCAAAATTGTAAAATGGTCTTATGAATTAGCGATTTCATTCCAATTCACATTCCAAGTAATATTCGGCATGCTATTTACGTTGCCGATTGCCAAATTGCATTATCTCTTATAGTTTCCGAGATATGGACTATCGACATCTGAAAATATTGGCTCTGCTTCTAACTTGGGCCAGAATTGTAAAATGGTCTTATGAATTAGCGATTTCGCTCCAATTCACATTCTAAGTAATATTCGGCATGCTAATTACGTTGGCGATTGCCAAATTGCATTATCTCTTATAGTTTCCGAGATATGGACTATCGACATCTGAAAATATTGGCTCTGCTTATAACTTGGGCCAGAATTGTAAAATGGTCTTATGAATTAGCGATTTGGCTCCAATTCACATTCCAAGTAATATTCGGCATGCTAATTACGCTGCCGATTGCCAAATTGCATTATCTCTTATAGTTTCCGAGATATGGACTATCGACATCTAACAATATTGGCTCTGCTTCTAACTTGGGCCAGAATTGTAAAATGGTCTTATGAATTAGCGATTTCGCTCCAATTCACATTCTAAGTAATATTCGGCATGCTAATTACGTTGCCGATTGCCAAATTGCATTATCTCTTATAGTTTCCGAGATATGGACAATCGAAATTTTACACCTTAGAGTCTGTTTCTAACTGGGGTCAAAATTGTAAAATGGTCTTACGAATTAGCGATTTCGTTCCAATTCACATTCCAAGTAATATTCGGCATGTTAATTAAGCTGCCGATTGCCAAATTGCATTATCTCTTATAGTTTCCGAGATATGGACAATCGAAATTTTACACCTTAGAGTCTGTTTCTAACTGGGGTCAAAATTGTAAAATGGTCTTATGAATTAGCGATTTCATTCCAATTCACATTCCAAGTAATATTCGGCATGCTATTTACGTTGCCGATTGCCAAATTGCATTATCTCTTATAGTTTCCGAGATATGGACTATCGACATCTGAAAATATTGGCTCTGCTTCTAACTTGGGCCAGAATTGTAAAATGGTCTTATGAATTAGCGATTTCGCTCCAATTCACATTCTAAGTAATATTCGGCATGCTAATTACGTTGGCGATTGCCAAATTGCATTATCTCTTATAGTTTCCGAGATATGGACTATCGACATCTGAAAATATTGGCTCTGCTTATAACTTGGGCCAGAATTGTAAAATGGTCTTATGAATTAGCGATTTGGCTCCAATTCACATTCCAAGTAATATTCGGTATGCTAATTACGTTGCCGATTGCCAAATTGCATTATCTCTTATAGTTTCCGAGATATGGGCAATCGAAATTTTACACCTTAGAGTCTGTTTCTAACTGGGGTCAAAATTGTAAAATGGTCTTATGAATTAGCGATTTCGCTCCTATTCACATTCCAAGTAATATTTGGCAAGCTAATTACGTTGCAGATTGCCAAATTGCATTATCTCTTATAGTTTCCGAGATATGGACTATCGAAATTTTACACCTTAGGCTCTGTTTCTAACATGGGCCAAAATTGTAAAATGGCCTTATGAATTAGCGATTTCGTTCTAAATCACACTCCAAGTAATATTCTGGATGCTAATTACGTTGTCGATTACAAAATTGCATTATCTCTTATGGTTTCCGATAAATGGACTATCGAAATTTTACAATTTGGCTCTGCTTCTAACATGGGCAAAAATTGTAAAATGTTCTTATTAATTAACGATTCCGTTCCAATTCACACTGCAAGCAATATTCGGCATGCTAATTACGTTGCCGATTGCGAAATTGCATTATCTCTTATAGTTTCCGAGATATGGGCAATCCAAATTCTACACCTTGGGCTCTGTTTCAAACTTGGGCCAAAATTGTAAAATGGTCGTATGAATTAGCGATTTCACTTCAATTCACATTCCAAGTAATATTCGGCATGCTAATTACGCTGTCGATTGCAAAATTGCGTTATCTCTTATAGTTTCCGAGATATGGGCAATCGAAATTTTACACTTTAGGCTCTGTTTCTAACTCACGCAAAAATTGTAAAATGGTCTTATGAATTACGGATTTCGTTCCAAATCATATTCTAAGTAATATTCGACATGCTAATTACGTCGCCGTTTGCCAAATTGCACTAGTATAGTTTCCGAAATATGGGCTATAGAAATTTTGCTCTTTAGGCTCTGTTTCTAACTTAGGCCAACATTGTAAAATGGTCTTATGAATTACGGATTTCGTTCCAAATCATATTCCAAGTAATATTCGTCATGTTAATTACGTCGCCGTTTGCCAAATTGCACTATCTCTTATAGTTTCCGAAATATGGGCTATCGAAATTTTACTCTTTAGGCTCTGTTTCTAACTTAGACCAAAATTGTAAAATGGTCTTATGAATTAAGGATTTCGTTCCAAATCATACTCCAAGTAATACTCGCCATGCTAATTACGTTGTCGATTGCCAAATTGCATTATCTCTTATAGTTTCCAAGATATGGGCTATCGCAATTAGGGCACACATTAGGCTGGGTTTCTAAATTAAGCTAAAATTGTAAAATGACCTTGTGAATTACGGACTTTTGTTCCAAATCACATGTCATGTAATATTCGGCATGCTTGTGACGTTGTCGTTTGCCAAATTGCATTATCTCTTATAGTTCCCGTATATGGGCTATCCAAATTTTACATCTTAGGCTCTGTTTCTAACATGGGCCAAAATTGTAAAATGTTCTTATGAATTAGCGATTACGTTCCAATTCACATGGCGAGCAACATTCGGCATGCCAATTACGTTGCCGATTGCCAAATTGCATTATCTCTTATAGTTTCCGAGATATGGGTAATCGAAATTTTATACCTTAGGCTGTGTTACTAACTCGGGTCAAAATTCTAAAACGGTCTTATGAATTACCGATTGCGTTCCAATTCACATTCCAAGCAATATTCGGCATGCTAATTACGTTGCCGATTACCAAATTTCGTTATCTCTTATAGTTTCCGAGATATGGGCAATCAAAATTTTACACCTTAGGCTCTGTTTCTAACTTGGGCCAAAATTGTAAAATGGTCTTATGAATTAGCGATTTCGTTCTAAATCACATTCCAAGTAATATTCGGCATGCTAATTACGTTGCCGATTGCCACATTTCGTTATCTCTTATAGCTTCCGAGATATGGGCAATCAAAATTTTACACCTTAGGCTCTGTTTCTAACTTGGGCCAAAATTGTAAAATGGTCTTATGAATTAGCGATTTCTTTCTAAATCACATTCCAAGTAATATTCGGCATGCTAATTACGCTGTCGATTGCCAAATTGCAATATCTCTTGTAGTTTCCGAGATATGGGCAATCGAAATTTTACACCTTAGGCTCTGTTTCTAACATGGGCCAAAGTTGTAAAATGGTCTTATGAATTAGCGATTCCGTTCCAATTCACGTTGCAAGCAATATTCGGCATGCTAATTACGTTACCGATTGCCAAATTTCATTATCTCTTATAGTTTCCGAGATATGGGCAATCGAAATTTTACACCTTAGGCTCTGTTTCTAACTCGAGGCAAAATTGAAAAATGGTCTTATGAATTAGCGATTTCGTTCTAAATCACATTCCAAGTAATATTCGGCATGTTAATTACGTTGTCGATTACCAAATTGCATTATATCTTATGGTTTCATATATATGGACTATCGAAATTTTACAATTTGGCTCTGCTTCCAACTTGGGCCAAAATGGTAAAATGGTCTTATGAATTAGCGATTTCGTTCTAAATCACATTCCAGGTAATATTCGGCATGTTAATTACGTTGTCGATTACCAAATTGTATTATCTCTTATGGTTTCCGATATATGGACTATCGAAATTTTACACCTTAGGCTCTGTTTGTAACATGGGCCAAAATTTTAAAATGGTCTTATGAATTAGCGATTTCGTTATAAATCACACTCCAAGTAATATTCGGCATGCTAATTACGTTGTCGATTACCAAATTGCATTATTTCTTATGATTTCCGATATATGGACTATCGAAATTTTACAATTTGGCTCTGCTTCTAACATGGGCCAAAATTGTAAAATGGTCTTATGAATTAGCGATTTCGCTCCAATTCACATTCCAAGTAATATTCGGCATGCTAATTACGTTGCCGATTGCCAAATTGCATTATCTTTTATAGTTTCCGAGATATGGACTATCGACATCTAACATTATTGTCTCTGCTTCTAACTTGGGCCAGAATTGTAAAATGGTCTTATGAAATAGCGATTTCGTTCCAATTCACATTCCAAGTAATATTCGGCATGCTAATTACGTTGCCGATTGCCAAATTGCATTATCGCTTATAGTTTCCGAGATATGGACTATCGACATCTGACAATATTGGCTCTGCTTCTAACTTGGGCCAGAATTGTAAAATGGTCTTATGAATTAGCGATTTCGTTCCAATTCACATTCCAAGTAATATTCGGCATGCTAATTACGCTGCCGATTGCCAAATTGCATTATCTCTTATAGTTTCCGAGATATGGACAATCGAAATTTTACACCTTAGAGTCTGTTTCTAACTGGGGTCAAAATTGTAAAATGGTCTTACGAATTAGCGATTTCGTTCCAATTCACATTCCAAGTAATATTCGGCATGCTAATTACGCTGCCGATTGCCAAATTGCATTATCTCTTATAGTTTCCGAGATATGGACTATCGACATCTAACAATATTAGCTCTGCTTCTAACTTGGGCCAGAATTGTAAAATGGTTTTACGAATTAGCGATTTCGTTCCAATTCACATTCCAAGTAATATTCGGCATGCTAATTACGTTGCCGATAGCCAAATTGCATTATCTCTTATAGTTTCCGAGATATGGACTATCGACATCTGACAATATTGGCTCTGCTTCTAACTTGGGCCTGAATTGTAAAATGGTCTTATGAATTAGCCATTTCGCTCCAATTCACATTCCAAGTAATATTCGGCATGCTAATTACGTTGCCGATTGCCAAATTGCATTATCTCTTATAGTTTCCGAGATATGGACTATCGACATCTGACAATATTGGCTCTGCTTCTAACTTGGGCCAGAATTGTAAAATGGTCTTATGAATTAGCGATTTCGTTTCAATTCACATTCCAACTAATATTCGGCATGCTAATTACGTTGCCGATTGCCAAATTGCATTATCTCTTATAGTTTCCGAGATATGGACAATCGGAATTTTACACCTTAGAGTCTGTTTCTAACTGGGGTCAATATTGTAAAATGGTCTTACGAATTAGCGATTTCATTCCAATTCACATTCCAAGTAATATTCGGCATGCTAATTACGTTGCCGAATGCTAAATTGCATTATCTCTTATAGTTTCCGAGATATGGACTATCGACATCTGACAATATTGGCTCTGCTTCTAACTTGCGCCAGAATTGTAAAATGGTCTTATGAATTGGCGATTTCGCTCCAATTCACATTCCAAGTATTATTCGGCATGCTAATTACGTTGCCGATTGCCAAATTGCATTATCTCTTATAGTTTCCGAGATATGGACTATCGACATCTAACAATATTAGCTCTGCTTCTAACTTGGGCCAGAATTGTAAAATGGTCTTATGAATTAGCGATTTCGCTCCAATTCACATTCTAAGTAATATTCGGCATGCTAATTATGTTGCCGATTGCCAAATTGCATTATCTCTTATAGTTTCCGAGATATGGACAATCGAAATTTTACACCTTAGAGTCTGTTTCTAACTGGGGTCAAAATTGTAAAATGGTCTTACGAATTAGCGATTTCGTTCCAATTCACATTCCAAGTAATATTCGGCATGTTAATTAAGCTGCCGATTGCCAAATTGCATTATCTCTTATAGTTTCCGAGATATGGACAATCGAAATTTTACACCTTAGAGTCTGTTTCTAACTGGGGTCAAAATTGTCAAATGGTCTTATGAATTAGCGATTTCATTCCAATTCACATTCCAAGTAATATTCGGCATGCTATTTACGTTGCCGATTGCCAAATTGCATTATCTCTTATAGTTTCCGAGATATGGACTATCGACATCTGAAAATATTGGCTCTGCTTCTAACTTGGGCCAGAATTGTAAAATGGTCTTATGAATTAGCGATTTCGCTCCAATTCACATTCTAAGTAATATTCGGCATGCTAATTACGTTGCCGATTGCCAAATTGCATTATCTCTTATAGTTTCCGAGATATGGACTATCGACATCTGAAAATATTGGCTCTGCTTATAACTTGGGCCAGAATTTTAAAATGGTCTTATGAATTAGCGATTTCGCTCCAATTCACATTCCAAGTAATATTCGGCATGCTAATTACGTTGCCGATTGCCAAATTGCATTATCTCTTATAGTTTCCGAGATATGGACAATCGAAATTTTACACCTTAGAGTCTGTTTCTAACTGGGGTCAAAATTGTAAAATGGTCTTACGAATTAGCGATTTCGTTCCAATTCACATTCAAAGTAATATTCGGCATGCTAATTACGTTGCCGATTGCCAAATTGCATTATCTCTTATAGTTTCCGAGATATGGACTATCGACATCTGTAAATATTGGCTCTGCTTATAACTTGGGCCAGAATTGTAAAATGGTCTTACGAATTAGCGATTTCGTTCCAAATCACATTCCAAGTAATATTCGGCATGCTAATTACGTTGCCGATTGCCAAATTGCATTATCTCTTATAGTTTCTGAGATATGGACTATCGACATCTGACAATATTGGCTCTGCTTCTAACTTGGGCCAGAATTGTAAAATGGTCTTATGAATTAGCGATTTCGTTCCAATTCACATTCCAAGTAATATTCGGCATGCTAATTACGTTGCCCATTGCCAAATTGCATTATCTCTTATAGTTTCCGAGATATGGACTATCGACATCTAACAATATTGGCTCCGCTTCTAACTTGGGCCAGAATTGTAAAATGGTCTTATGAATTAGCGATTTGGCTCCAATTCACATTCCAAGTAATATTCGGCATGCTAATTACGTTGCCGATTGCCAAATTGCATTATCTCTTATAGTTTCCGAGATATGGGCAATCGAAATTTTACACCTTAGAGTCTGTTTCTAACTGGGGTCAAAATTGTAAAATGGTCTTATGAATTAGCGATTTCGCTCCAATTCACACTCCAAGTAATATTTGGCAAGCTAATTACGTTGCCGATTGCCAAATTGCATTATCTCTTATAGTTTCCGAGATATGGACTATCGACATCTGACAATATTGGCTCTGCTTCTAACTTGGGCCAGAATTGTAAAATGGCCTTATGAATTAGCGATTTCGTTTCAAATCACATTCCAACTAATATTCGGCATGCTAATTACGCTGTCGATTGCAAAATTGCGTTATCTCTTATAGTTTCCGAGATATGGGCAATCGAAATTTTACACTTTAGGCTCTGTTTCTAACTCACGCAAAAATTGTAAAATGGTCTTATGAATTACGGATTTCGTTCCAAATCATATTATAAGTAATATTCGACATGCTAATTACGTCGCCGTTTGCCAAATTGCACTAGTATAGTTTCCGAAATATGGGCTATAGAAATTTTGCTCTTTAGGCTCTGTTTCTAACTTAGGCCAACATTGTAAAATGGTCTTATGAATTACGGATTTCGTTCCAAATCATATTCCAAGTAATATTCGTCATGTTAATTACGTCGCCGTTTGCCAAATTGCACTATCTCTTATAGTTTCCGAAATATGGGCTATCGAAATTTTACTCTTTAGGCTCTGTTTCTATCTTAGACCAAAATTGTAAAATGGTCTTATGAATTAAGGATTTCGTTCCAAATCATACTCCAAGTAATACTCGCCATGCTAATTACGTTGTCGATTGCCAAATTGCATTATCTCTTATAGTTTCCAAGATATGGGCTATCGCAATTAGGGCACACATTAGGCTGGGTTTCTAAATTAAGCTAAAATTGTAAAATGACCTTGTGAATTACGGACTTTTGTTCCAAATCACATGTCATGTAATATTCGGCATGCTTGTGACGTTGTCGTTTGCCAAATTGCATTATCTCTTATAGTTCCCGTATATGGGCTATCCAAATTTTACATCTTAGGCTCTGTTTCTAACATGGGCCAAAATTGTAAAATGTTCTTATGAATTAGCGATTCCGTTCCAATTCACATTGCGAGCAATATTCGGCATGCTAATTACGTTGCCGATTGCCAAATTTCGTTATCTCTTATAGTTTCCGAGATATGGGCAATCAAAATTTTACACCTTAGGCTCTGTTTCTAACTTGGGCCAAAATTGTAAAATGGTCTTATGAATTAGCGATTTCTTTCTAAATCACATTCCAAGTAATATTCGGCATGCTAATTACGTTGCCGATTGCCACATTTCGTTATCTCTTATAGCTTCCGAGATATGGGCAATCAAAATTTTACACCTTAGGCTCTGTTTCTAACTTGGGCCAAAATTGTAAAATGGTCTTATGAATTAGCGATTTCTTTCTAAATCACATTCCAAGTAATATTCGGCATGCTAATTACGCTGTCGATTGCCAAATTGCAATATCTCTTGTAGTTCCCGAGATATGGGCAATCGAAATTTTACACCTTAGGCTCTGTTTCTAACATGGGCCAAAGTTGTAAAATGGTCTTATGAATTAGCGATTCCGTTCCAATTCACGTTGCAAGCAATATTCGGCATGCTAATTACGTTACCGATTGCCAAATTTCATTATCTCTTATAGTTTCCGAGATATGGGCAATCGAAATTTTACACCTTAGGCTCTGTTTCTAACTTGAGGCAAAATTGAAAAATGGTCTTATGAATTAGCGATTTCGTTCTAAATCACATTCCAAGTAATATTCGGCATGTTAATTACGTTGTCGATTACCAAATTGCATTATATCTTATGGTTTCATATATATGGACTATCGAAATTTTACAATTTGGCTCTGCTTCCAATTTGGGCCAAAATGGTAAAATGGTCTTATGAATTAGCGATTTCGTTCTAAATCACATTCCAGGTAATATTCGGCATGTTAATTACGTTGTCGATTACCAAATTGTATTATTTCTTATGGTTTCCGATATATGGACTATCGAAATTTTACACCTTAGGCTCTGTTTTTAACATGGGCCAAAATTTTAAAATGGTCTTATGAATTAGCGATATCGTTATAAATCACACTCCAAGTAATATTCGGCATGCTAATTACGTTGTCGATTACCAAATTGCATTATTTCTTATGATTTCCGATATATGGACTATCGAAATTTTACAATTTGGCTCTGCTTCTAACATGGGCCAAAATTGTAAAATGGTCTTATGAATTAGCGATTCCATTCCAATTCACATTGCAAGCAATATTCGGCCTGCTAATTAGGTTGCCGATTACCAAATTGCATTATCTCTTATAGTTTCCGAGATATGGACTATCGACATCTAACAATATTGGCTCTGCTTCTAACTTGGGCCAGAATTGTAAAATGGTCTTATGAATTAGCGATTTCGCTCCAATTCACATTCCAAGTAATATTTGGCATGCTAATTACGTTGCCGATTGCCAAATTGCATTATCTTTTATAGTTTCCGAGATATGGACTATCGACATCTAACAATATTGGCTCTGCTTCTAACTTGGGCCAGAATTGTAAAATGGTCTTATGAAATAGCGATTTCGTTCCAATTCACATTCCAAGTAATATTCGGCATGCTAATTACGTTGCCGATTGCCAAATTGCATTGTCTCTTATAGTTTCCGAGAAATGGACTATCGACATCTGACAATATTGGCTCTGCTTCTAACTTGGGCCAGAATTGTAAAATGGTCTTATGAATTAGCGATTTCGTTCCAATTCACATTCCAAGTAATATTCGGCATGCTAATTACGCTGCCGATTGCCAAATTGCATTATCTCTTATAGTTTCCGAGATATGGACAATCGAAATTTTACACCTTAGATTCTGTTTCTAACTGGGGTCAAAATTGTAAAATGGTCTTACGAATTAGCGATTTCGTTCCAATTCACATTCCAAGTAATATTCGGCATGCTAATTACGTTGCCGATTGCCAAATTGCATTATCTCTTATAGTTTCCGAGATATGGACTATCGACATCTGTAAATATTGGCTCTGCTTATAACTTGGGCCAGAATTGTAAAATGGTCTTACGAATTAGCGATTTCGTTCCAAATCACATTCCAAGTAATATTCGGCATGCTAATTACGTTGCCGATTGCCAAATTGCATTATCTCTTATAGTTTCTGAGATATGGACTATCGACATCTGACAATATTGGCTCTGCTTCTAACTTGGGCCAGAATTGTAAAATGGTCTTATGAATTAGCGATTTCGTTCCAATTCACATTCCAAGTAATATTCGGCATGCTAATTACGTTGCCCATAGCCAAATTGCATTATCTCTTATAGTTTCCGAGATATGGACTATCGACATCTAACAATATTGGCTCTGCTTCTAACTTGGGCCAGAATTGTAAAATGGTCTTATGAATTAGCGATTTGGCTCCAATTCACATTCCAAGTAATATTCGGCATGCTAATTACGTTGCCGATTGCCAAATTGCATTATCTCTTATAGTTTCCGAGATATGGGCAATCGAAATTTTACACCTTAGAGTCTGTTTCTAACTGGGGTCAAAATTGTAAAATGGTCTTATGAATTAGCGATTTCGCTCCAATTCACATTCCAAGTAATATTTGGCAAGCTAATTACGTTGCCGATTGCCAAATTGCAATATCTCTTATAGTTTCCGAGATATGGACTATCGACATCTGACAATATTGGCTCTGCTTCTAACTTGGGCCAGAATTGTAAAATGGTCTTATGAATTAGCGATTTCGTTCCAATTCACATTCCAAGTAATATCCGGCATGCTAATTACGCTGCCGATTGCCAAATTGCATTATCTCTTATAGTTTCCGAGATATGGACAATCGAAATTTTACACCTTAGATTCTGTTTCTAACTGGGGTCAAAATTGTAAAATGGTCTTACGAATTAGCGATTTCGTTCCAATTCACATTCCAAGTAATATTCGGCATGCTAATTACGTTGCCGGTTGCCAAATTGCATTATCTCTTATAGTTTCCGAGATATGGACTATCGACATCTGTAAATATTGGCTCTGCTTATAACTTGGGCCAGAATTGTAAAATGGTCTTACGAATTAGCGATTTCGTTCCAAATCACATTCCAAGTAATATTCGGCATGCTAATTACGTTGCCGATTGCCAAATTGCATTATCTCTTATAGTTTCTGAGATATGGACTATCGACATCTGACAATATTGGCTCTGCTTCTAACTTGGGCCAGAATTGTAAAATGGTCTTATGAATTAGCGATTTCGTTCCAATTCACATTCCAAGTAATATTCGGCATGCTAATTACGTTGCCCATAGCCAAATTGCATTATCTCTTATAGTTTCCGAGATATGGACTATCGACATCTAACAATATTGGCTCTGCTTCTAACTTGGGCCAGAATTGTAAAATGGTCTTATGAATTAGCGATTTGGCTCCAATTCACATTCCAAGTAATATTTGGCAAGCTAATTACGTTGCCGATTGCCAAATTGCATTATATCTTATGGTTTCATATATATGGACTATCGAAATTTTACAATTCGGCTCTGCTTCCAACTTGGGCCAAAATGGTAAAATGGTCTTATGAATTAGCGATTTCGTTCTAAATCACATTCCAGGTAATATTCGGCATGTTAATTACGTTGTCGATTACCAAATTGTATTATTTCTTATGGTTTCCGATATATGGACTATCGAAATTTTACACCTTAGGCTCTGTTTGTAACATGGGCCAAAATTTTAAAATGGTCTTATGAATTAGCGATTTCGTTATAAATCACACTCCAAGTAATATTCGGCATGCTAATTACGTTGTCGATTACCAAATTGCATTATTTCTTATGATTTCCGATATATGGACTATCGAAATTTTACAATTTGGCTCTGCTTCTAACATGGGCCAAAATTGTAAAATGGTCTTATGAATTAGCGATTCCATTCCAATTCACATTGCAAGCAATATTCGGCCTGCTAATTAGGTTGCCGATTGCCAAGTTGCATTATCTCTTATAGTTTCCGAGATATGGGCTATCGAAATTTTACACCTTAGGCTCTGTTTCTAACATGGGCCAAAGTTGTAAAATGGTCTTATGAATTAGCGATTCCGTTCCAATTCACGTTGCAAGCAATATTCGGCATGCTAATTACGATACCGATTGCCAAATTTCAATATCTCTTATAGTTTCCGAGATATGGGCAATCGAAATTTTACACCTTAGGCTCTGTTTCTAACTTGAGGCAAAATTGAAAAATGGTCTTATGAATTAGCGATTTCGTTCCAAATCACATTCCAAGTAATATTCGGCATGCTTATTACGTTGCCGATTGCCAAATTGCATTATCTCTTATAATTTCCGAGATATGGGCTATCGAAATTTTACACCTTAGGCTCTGTTTCCAATTTGGGCCAAAATTGTAAAATGGTATTATGAATTAGCGATTTCTTTCTAAATCACATTCCAAGTAATATTCGACATGCTAATTACGCTGCCGATTGCCAAATTGCATTATCTCTTATAGTTTCCGAGATATGGGCAATCGAAATTTTACACCTTAGGCTCTGTTTCTAACATGGGCCAAAGTTGTAAAATGGTCTTATGAATTAGCGATTCCCTTCCAATTCACGTTGCAAGCAATATTCACCATGCTAATTACGTTGCCGATTGCCAAATTTCATTATCTCTTATAGTTTCCGAGATAGGGGCAATCGAAATTTTACACCTTAGGCTCTGTTTCTAACTTGAGCCATTATTGTAAAATGGTCTTATGAATTAGCGATTTCGTTCTAAATCACGTTCCAAGTTATATTCAGCATGCAAATTACATTGTCGATTGATAAACTGCATTATCTCTTATAGTTTCCGAGATATGGGCAATCGAAATTTTACACCTTAGGCTCTGTTTCTAACTTGGGCCAAAATTGTAAAATGGTCTTATGAATTAGCGATTTCGTTCTAAATCACATTCCAAGTAATATTCGGCATGCTAATTACGTTGCAGATTGCCAAATTTCATTATCTCTTATAGTTTCCGAGATATGGGCAATCAAAATTTTACACCTTAGGCTCTGTTTCTAACTTGGGCCAAAATTGTAAAATGGTCTTATGAATTAGCGATTTCGTTCTAAATCGCATTCCAAGTAATATTCGGTACGTTAATTACGTTGTCGATTAACAAATTGCATTATCACTTATGGTTTCCGATATATGGATCATCGAAATTTTACAATTTGGCTCTGCTTCTAACATGGGCCAAAATTGTAAAATGGTCTTATGAATTAACGATTCCGTACCAATTCACATTGCACGCAATATTCGGCATGCTAATTACGTTGCCGATTGCCAAATTGCATTATCTCTTATACTTTCCGAGATATGGGTAATCGAAATTTTATACCTTAGGCTGTATTTCTAACTAGGGCCAAAATTGTAAAATGGTCTTATGAATTAGCGATTTCGTTCCAATTCACATTTCAAGCAATATTCGGCATGCTAATTACGTTGCCGATTGCCAAATTGCATTATCTCTTATAGTTTCCGAGATATGGGCAATCGAAATTTTATACCTTAGGCTGTATTTCTAACATGGGACAAAATTGTAAAATGGCCTTATGAATTAGCGATTTCGTTCTAAATCACATTCCAAGTAATATTCGGCACGTTAATTACGTTGTCGATTAACAAATTGCATTATCTCTTATGGTTTCCGATAAATGGACTCTCGAAATTTTACAATTTGGCTCTGCTTCTAACATGGGCCAAAATTGTAAAATGGTCTTATGAATTAACGATTCCGTTCCAATTCACATTGCAAGCAATATTCGGCATGCTAATTACGTTGCCGATTGCCAAATTGCATTGTCTCTTATAGTTTCCGAGATATGGGTAATCGAAATTTTATACCTTAGGCTCTGTTTCTAACTTGGGCCAAAATTGTAAAATGGTCTTATGAATTAGCGATTTCGTTCTAAATCACATTCCAAGTAATATTCGGCACGTTAATTACGTTGTCGTTTAACAAATTGCATTATCTCTTATGGTTTCCGATATATGGACTATTGAAATTTTACAATTTGGCTCTGCTTCTAACATGGGCCAAAATTGTAAAATGGTCTTATGAATTAACGATTCCGTTCCAATTCACATTGCACGCAATATTCGGCATGCTAATTAGGTTGCCGATTGCCAAGTTGCATTATCTCTTATAGTTTCCGAGATATGGGCTATCGAAATTTTACACCTTAGGCTCTGTTTCTAACTTGGGCCAAAATTGTAAAATGGCCTTATGAATTAGCGATTTCGTGCTAAATCACACTCCAAGTAATATTCTGGATGCTAATTACGTTGTCGATTAAAAAATTGCATTATCTCGTATGGTTTCCGATATATGGACTATCGAAATTTTACAATTTGGCTCTGCTTCTAACATGGGCCAAAATTGTAAAATGGTCTTATGAATTAACGATTCCGTTCCAATTCACATTGCACGCAATATTCGGCATGCTAATTAGGTTGCCGATTACCAAATTGTATTATCTCTTATAGTTTCCGAGATATGGGCAATCGAAATTTTATACCTTAGGCTGTATTTCTAACTCGGGCCAAATATGTAAAATGGTCTTATGAATTAGCGATTTCGTTCTATATCACATTCCAAGTAATATTCGGCACGTTAATTACATTGTCGATTACCAAATTGCATTATCTCTTATGGTTTTCGATATATGGACTATCGAAATTTTACAATTTGGCTCTGCTTCTAATTTGGGCCAGAATTGTAAAATGGTCTTATGAATTAGCGATTTCGTTCCAATTCACAGTCCGAGCAATATTCGGCATGCTAATTACGTTGCCGATTGCCAAATTGCATTATCTCTTATACTTTCCGAGATATGGGTAATCGAAATTTTATACCTTAGGCTGTATTTCTAACTAGGGCCAAAATTGTAAAATGGTCTTATGAATTAGCGATTTCGTTCCAATTCACATTTCAAGCAATATTCGGCATGCTAATTACGTTGCCGATTGCCAAATTGCATTATCTCTTATAGTTTCCGAGATATGGGCAATCGAAATTTTATACCTTAGGCTGTATTTCTAACATGTTACAAAATTGTAAAATGGCCTTATGAATTAGCGATTTCGTTCTAAATCACATTCCAAGTAATATTCGGCACGTTAATTACGTTGTCGATTAACAAATTGCATTATCTCTTATGGTTTCCGATTAATGGACTCTCGAAATTTTACAATTTGGCTCTGCTTCTAACATGGGCCAAAATTGTAAAATGGTCTTATGAATTAACGATTCCGTTCCAATTCACATTGCAAGCAATATTCGGCATGCTAATTACGTTGCCGATTGCCAAATTGCATTGTCTCTTATAGTTTCCGAGATATGGGTAATCGAAATTTTATACCTTAGGCTGTATTTCTAACTAGGGCCAAAATTGTAAAATGGTCTTATGAATTAGCGATTTCGATCCAATTCACATTTCAAGCAATATTCGGCATGCTAATTACGTTGCCGATTGCCAAATTTCATTATCTCTTATAGTTTCCGAGATATGGGCAATCGAAATTTTATACCTTAGGCTGTATTTCTAACATGGGACAAAATTGTAAAATGGCCTTATGAATTAGCGATTTCGTTCTAAATCACATTCCAAGTAATATTCGGCACGTTAATTACGTTGTCGATTAACAAATTGCATTATCTCTTATGGTTTCCGATATATGGATTATCGAAATTTTACAATTTGGCTCTGCTTCTAACTTGGGCCAGAATTGTAAAATAGTCTTATGAATTAGCGATTTCGTTCCAATTCACAGTCCAAGCAATATTCGGCATGCTAATTACGTTGCCGATTGCCAAATTGCATTATCTCTTATAGTTTCCGAGATATGGGCTATCGAAATTTTACACCTTAGGCTCTGTTTCTAACATGGGCCAAAATTGTAAAATGGCCTTATGAATTAGCGATTTCACTTCAATTCACATTCCAAGTAATATTCGGCATGCTAATTACGCTGTCGATTGCAAAATTGCGTTATCTCTTATAGTTTCCGAGATATGGGCAATCGAAATTTTACACTTTAGGCTCTGTTTCTAACTCACGCAAAAATTGTAAAATGGTCTTATGAATTAGCGATTTCGTTCTAAATCACATTCCAAGTAATATTCGGCATGCTAATTACGTTGCCGATTGCCAAATTTCATTATCTCTTATAGTTTCCGAGATATGGGCAATCAAAATTTTACACCTTAGGCTCTGTTTCTAACTTGGGCCAAAATTGTAAAATGGTCTTATGAATTAGCGATTTCGTTCTAAATCACATTCCAAGTAATATTCGGTACGTTAATTACGTTGTCGATTAACAAATTGCATTATCACTTATGGTTTCCGATATATGGATTATCGAAATTTTACAATTTGGCTCTGCTTCTAACATGGGCCAAAATTGTAAAATGGTCTTATGAATTAACGATTCCGTTCCAATTCACATTGCAAGTAATATTCGGCATGCTAATTACGCTGTCGATTACCAAATTGCATTATCTCTTATGGTTTCCGATATATCGACCATCGAAATTTTACAATTTGGCTCTGCTTCAACTTTTGCCAAAATTGTAAAATGTTCTTATTAATTAACGATTCCGTTCCAATTCACACTGCAAGCAATATTCGGCATGCTAATTACGTTGCCGATTGCTATATTGCATTATCTCTTATAGTTTCCGAGATATGGGCAATACAAATTCTACACCTTGGGCTCTGTTTCAAACTTGGGCCAAAATTGTAAAATGGTCTTATGAATTAGCGATTTCACTTCAATTCACATTCCAAGTAATATTCGGCATGCTAATTACGCTGTCGATTGCAAAATTGCGTTATCTCTTATAGTTTCCGAGATATGGGCAATCGAAATTTTACACTTTAGGTTCTGTTTCTAACTCACGCAAAAATTGTAAAATGGTCTTATGAATTACGGATTTCGTTCCAAATCATATTCTAAGTAATATTCGACATGCTAATTACGTCGCCGTTTGCCAAATTGCACTAGTATAGTTTCCGAAATATGGGCTATAGAAATTTTGCTCTTTAGGCTCTGTTTCTAACTTAGGCCAACATTGTAAAATGGTCTTATGAATTACGGATTTCGTTCCAAATCATATTCCAAGTAATATTCGTCATGCTAATTACGTCGCCGTTTGCCAAATTGCACTATCTCTTATAGTTTCCGAAATATGGGCTATCGAAATTTTACTCTTTAGGCTCTGTTTCTAACTTAGACCAAAATTGTAAAATGGTCTTATGAATTAAGGATTTCGTTCCAAATCATACTCCAAGTAATACTTGCCGTGCTAATAACGTTGTCGATTGCCAAATTGCATTATCTCTTATAGTTTCCAAGATATGGGCTATCGCAATTAGGGCACACATTAGGCTGGGTTTCTAAATTAAGCTAAAATTGTAAAATGACCTTGTGAATTACGGACTTTTGTTCCAAATCACATGTCAAGTAATATTCGGCATGCTTGTCACGTTGTCGTTTGCCAAATTGCATTATCTCTTATAGTTCCTGTATATGGGCTATCCAAATTTTACATCTTAGGCTCTGTTTCTAACATGGGCCAAAATTGTAAAATGTTCTTATGAATTAGCGATTCCGTTCCAATTCACATTGCGAGCAATATTCGGCATGCCAATTACGTTGCCGATTGCCAAATTGCATTATCTCTTATAGTTTCCGAGATATGGGTAATCGAAATTTTATACCTTAGGCTGAGTTACTAACTCGGGTCAAAATTCTAAAACGGTCTTATGAATTACCGATTGCGTTCCAATTCACATTCCAAGCAATATTCGGCATGCTAATTACGTTGCCGATTGCCAAATTTCGTTATCTCTTATAGTTTCCGAGATATGGGCAATCAAAATTTTACACCTTAGGCTCTGTTTCTAACTTGGGCCAAAATTGTAAAATGGTCTTATGAATTAGCGATTTCGTTCTAAATCACATTCCAAGTAATATTCGGCATGCTAATTACGTTGCCGATTGCCACATTTCGTTATCTCTTATAGCTTCCGAGATATGGGCAATCAAAATTTTACACATTAGGCTCTGTTTCTAACTTGGACCAAAATTGTAAAATGGTCTTATGAATTAGCGATTTCTTTCTAAATCACATTCCAAGTAATATTCGGCATGCTAATTACGCTGTCGATTGCCAAATTGCATTATCTCTTATAGTTTCCGAGATATGGGCAATCGAAATTTTATACCTTAGGCTGTATTTCTAACTCGGGCCAAATATGTAAAATGGTCTTATGAATTAGCGATTTCGTTCTATATCACATTCCAAGTAATATTCGGCACGTTAATTACATTGTCGATTACCAAATTGCATTATCTCTTATGGTTTTCGATATATGGACTATCGAAATTTTACAATTTGGCTCTGCTTCTAATTTGGGCCAGAATTGTAAAATGGTCTTATGAATTAGCGATTTCGTTCCAATTCACAGTCCGAGCAATATTCGGCATGCTAATTACGTTGCCGATTGCCAAATTGCATTATCTCTTATACTTTCCGAGATATGGGTAATCGAAATTTTATACCTTAGGCTGTATTTCTAACTAGGGCCAAAATTGTAAAATGGTCTTATGAATTAGCGATTTCGTTCCAATTCACATTTCAAGCAATATTCGGCATGCTAATTACGTTGCCGATTGCCAAATTGCATTATCTCTTATAGTTTCCGAGATATGGGCAATCGAAATTTTATACCTTAGGCTGTATTTCTAACATGTTACAAAATTGTAAAATGGCCTTATGAATTAGCGATTTCGTTCTAAATCACATTCCAAGTAATATTCGGCACGTTAATTACGTTGTCGATTAACAAATTGCATTATCTCTTATGGTTTCCGATTAATGGACTCTCGAAATTTTACAATTTGGCTCTGCTTCTAACATGGGCCAAAATTGTAAAATGGTCTTATGAATTAACGATTCCGTTCTAATTCACATTGCAAGCAATATTCGGCATGCTAATTACGTTGCCGATTGCCAAATTGCATTGTCTCTTATAGTTTCCGAGATATGGGTAATCGAAATTTTATACCTTAGGCTGTATTTCTAACTAGGGCCAAAATTGTAAAATGGTCTTATGAATTAGCGATTTCGTTCCAATTCACATTTCAAGCAATATTCGGCATGCTAATTACGTTGCCGATTGCCAAATTTCATTATCTCTTATAGTTTCCGAGATATGGGCAATCGAAATTTTATACCTTAGGCTGTATTTCTAACATGGGACAAAATTGTAAAATGGCCTTATGAATTAGCGATTTCGTTCTAAATCACATTCCAAGTAATATTCGGCACGTTAATTACGTTGTCGATTAACAAATTGCATTATCTCTTATGGTTTCCGATATATGGATTATCGAAATTTTACAATTTGGCTCTGCTTCTAACTTGGGCCAGAATTGTAAAATAGTCTTATGAATTAGCGATTTCGTTCCAATTCACAGTCCAAGCAATATTCGGCATGCTAATTACGTTGCCGATTGCCAAATTGCATTATCTCTTATAGTTTCCGAGATATGGGCTATCGAAATTTTACACCTTAGGCTCTGTTTCTAACATGGGCCAAAATTGTAAAATGGCCTTATGAATTAGCGATTTCACTTCAATTCACATTCCAAGTAATATTCGGCATGCTAATTACGCTGTCGATTGCAAAATTGCGTTATCTCTTATAGTTTCCGAGATATGGGCAATCGAAATTTTACACTTTAGGCTCTGTTTCTAACTCACGCAAAAATTGTAAAATGGTCTTATGAATTAGCGATTTCGTTCTAAATCACATTCCAAGTAATATTCGGCATGCTAATTACGTTGCCGATTGCCAAATTTCATTATCTCTTATAGTTTCCGAGATATGGGCAATCAAAATTTTACACCTTAGGCTCTGTTTCTAACTTGGGCCAAAATTGTAAAATGGTCTTATGAATTAGCGATTTCGTTCTAAATCACATTCCAAGTAATATTCGGTACGTTAATTACGTTGTCGATTAACAAATTGCATTATCACTTATGGTTTCCGATATATGGATTATCGAAATTTTACAATTTGGCTCTGCTTCTAACATGGGCCAAAATTGTAAAATGGTCTTATGAATTAACGATTCCGTTCCAATTCACATTGCAAGTAATATTCGGCATGCTAATTACGCTGTCGATTACCAAATTGCATTATCTCTTATGGTTTCCGATATATCGACCATCGAAATTTTACAATTTGGCTCTGCTTCAACTTTTGCCAAAATTGTAAAATGGTCTTATGAATTAGCGATTTCGTTCCAATTCACAGTCCAAGCAATATTCGGCATGCTAATTACGTTGCCGATTGCCAAATTGCATTATCCCTTATGGTTTCCGATATATGGACTATCGAAATTTTACAATTTGGCTCTGCTTCTAACATGGGCCAAAATTGTAAAATGTTCTTATTAATTAACGATTCCGTTCCAATTCACACTGCAAGCAATATTCGGCATGCTAATTACGTTGCCGATTGCTAAATTGCATTACCTCTTATAGTTTCCGAGATATGGGCAATACAAATTCTACACCTTGGGCTCTGTTTCAAACTTGGGCCAAAATTGTAAAATGGTCTTATGAATTAGCGATTTCACTTCAATTCACATTCCAAGTAATATTCGGCATGCTAATTACGCTGTCGATTGCAAAATTGCGTTATCTCTTATAGTTTCCGAGATATGGGCAATCGAAATTTTACACTTTAGGTTCTGTTTCTAACTCACGCAAAAATTGTAAAATGGTCTTATGAATTACGGATTTCGTTCCAAATCATATTCTAAGTAATATTCGACATGCTAATTACGTCGCCGTTTGCCAAATTGCACTAGTATAGTTTCCGAAATATGGGCTATAGAAATTTTGCTCTTTAGGCTCTGTTTCTAACTTAGGCCAACATTGTAAAATGGTCTTATGAATTACGGATTTCGTTCCAAATCATATTCCAAGTAATATTCGTCATGCTAATTACGTCGCCGTTTGCCAAATTGCACTATCTCTTATAGTTTCCGAAATATGGGCTATCGAAATTTTACTCTTTAGGCTCTGTTTCTAACTTAGGCCAAAATTGTAAAATGGTCTTATGAATTAAGGATTTCGTTCCAAATCATACTCCAAGTAATACTTGCCATGCTAATAACGTTGTCGATTGCCAAATTGCATTATCTCTTATAGTTTCCAAGATATGGGCTATCGCAATTAGGGCACACATTAGGCTGGGTTTCTAAATTAAGCTAAAATTGTAAAATGACCTTGTGAATTACGGACTTTTGTTCCAAATCACATGTCAAGTAATATTCGGCATGCTTGTGACGTTGTCGTTTGCCAAATTGCATTATCTCTTATAGTTCCTGTATATGGGCTATCCAAATTTTACATCTTAGGCTCTGTTTCTAACATGGGCCAAAATTGTAAAATGTTCTTATGAATTAGCGATTCCGTTCCAATTCACATTGCGAGCAATATTCGGCATGCCAATTACGTTGCCGATTGCCAAATTGCATTATCTCTTATAGTTTCCGAGATATGGGTAATCGAAATTTTATACCTTAGGCTGTGTTACTAACTCGGGTCAAAATTCTAAAACGGTCTTATGAATTACCGATTGCGTTCCAATTCACATTTCAAGCAATATTCGGCATGCTAATTACGTTGCCGATTGCCAAATTTCGTTATCTCTTATAGTTTCCGAGATATGGGCAATCAAAATTTTACACCTTAGGCTCTGTTTCTAACTTGGGCCAAAATTGTAAAATGGTCTTATGAATTAGCGATTTCGTTCTAAATCACATTCCAAGTAATATTCGGCATGCTAATTACGTTGCCGATTGCCACATTTCGTTATCTCTTATAGCTTCCGAGATATGGGCAATCAAAATTTTACACATTAGGCTCTGTTTCTAACTTGGGCCAAAATTGTAAAATGGTCTTATGAATTAGCGATTTCTTTCTAAATCACATTCCAAGTAATATTCGGCATGCTAATTACGCTGTCGATTGCCAAATTGCAATATCTCTTGTAGTTCCCGAGATATGGGCAATCGAAATTTTACACCTTAGGCTCTGTTTCTAACATGGGCCAAAGTTGTAAAATGGTCTTATGAATTAGCGATTCCGTTCCAATTCACATTCCAATTAATATTCGGCATGTTAATTACGTTGTCGATTACCAAATTGCATTATATCTTATGGTTTCAGATATATGGACTATCGAAATTTTACAATTTGGCTCTGCTTCTAACTTGGGCCAAAATGGTAAAATGGTCTTATGAATTAGCGATTTCGTTCTAAATCACATTCCAGGTAATATTCGGCATGTTAATTACGTTGTCGATTACCAAATTGTATTATCTCTTATGGTTTCCAATATATGGACTATCGAAATTTTACACCTTAGGCTCTGTTTGTAACATGGGCCAAAATTTTAAAATGGTCTTATGAATTAGCGATTTCGTTATAAATCACACTCCAAGTAATATTCGGCATGCTAATTACGTTGTCGATTACCAAATTGCATTATCTATTATGATTTCCGATATATGGACTATCGAAATTTTACAATTTGGCTCTGCTTCTAACATGGGCCAAAATTGTAAAATGGTCTTATGAATTAGCGATTCCATTCCAATTCACATTGCAAGCAATATTCGGCCTGCTAATTAGGTTGCCGATTACCAAATTGCATTATCTCTTATAGTTTCCGAGATATGGACTATCGACATCTAACAATATTGGCTCTGCTTCTAACTTGGGCCAGAATTGTAAAATGGTCTTATGAATTAGCGATTTCGCTCCAATTCACATTCCAAGTAATATTCTGCATGCTAATTACGTTGCCGATTGCCAAATTGCATTATCTTTTATAGTTTCCGAGATATGGACTATCGACATCTAACAATATTGGCTCTGCTTCTAACTTGGGCCAGAATTGTAAAATGGTCTTATGAACTAGCGATTTCGTTCCAATTCACATTCCAAGTAATATTCGGCATGCTAATTACGTTGCCGATTGCCAAATTGCATTTTCTCTTATAGTTTCCGAGATATGGACTATCGACATCTGACAATATTGGCTCTGCTTCTAACTTGGGCCAGAATTGTAAAATGGTCTTATGAATTAGCGATTTCGTTCCAATTCACATTCCAAGTAATATTCGGCATGCTAATTACGCTGCCGATTGCCAAACTGCATTATCTCTTATAGTTTCCGAGATATGGACAATCGAAATTTTACACCTTAGAGTCTGTTTCTAACTGGGGTCAAAATTGTAAAATGGTCTTACGAATTAGCGATTTCGTTCCAATTCACATTCCAAGTAATATTCGGCATGCTAATTACGCTGCCGATTGCCAAATTGCATTATCTCTTATAGTTTCCGAGATATGGACTATCGACGTCTAACAATATTAGCTCTGCTTCTAACTTGGGCCAGAATTGTAAAATGGTCTTACGAATTAGCGATTTCGTTCCAATTCACATTCCAAGTAATATTCGGCATGCTAATTACGTTGCCGATTGCCAAATTGCATTATCTCTTATAGTTTCCGAGATATGGACTATCGACATCTGACAATATTGGCTCTGCTTCTAACTTGGGCCAGAATTGTAAAATGGTCTTATGAATTAGCGATTTCGCTCCAATTCACATTCCAAGTAATATTCGGCATGCTAATTACGTTGCCGATTGCCAAATTGCATTATCTCTTATAGTTTCCGAGATATGGACTATCGACATCTGACAATATTGGCTCTGCTTCTAACTTGGGCCAGAATTGTAAAATGGTCTTATGAATTAGCGATTTCGTTTCAATTCACATTCCAACTAATATTCGGCATGCTAATTACGTTGCCGATTGCCAAATTGCATTATCTCTTATAGTTTCCGAGATATGGACAATCGGAATTTTACACCTTAGAGTCTGTTTCTAACTGGGGTCAAAATTGTAAAATGGTCTTACGAATTAGCGATTTCGTTCCAATTCACATTCCAAGTAATATTCGGCATGCTAATTACGTTGCCGATTGCCAAATTGCATTATCTCTTATAGTTTCCGAGACATGGACTATCGACATCTGACAATGTTGGCTCTGCTTCTAACTTGGGCCAGAATTGTAAAATGTTCTTATGAATTAGCGATTTCGCTCCAATTCACATTCCAAGTAATATTCGGCATGCTAATTACGCTGCCTATTGCCAAATTGCATTATCTCTTATAGTTTCCGAGATATGGACTATCGACATCTAACAATATTGGCTCTGCTTCTAACTTGGGCCAGAATTGTAAAATGGTCTTATGAATTAGCGATTTCGCTCCAATTCACATTCTAAGTAATATTCGGCATGCTAATTGCGTTGCCGATTGCCAAATTGCATTATCTCTTATAGTTTCCGAGATATGGACTATAGACTTCTGAAAATATTGGCTCTGCTTATAACTTGGGCCAGAATTGTAAAATGGTCTTATGAATTAGCGATTTCGCTCCAATTCACATTCCAAGTAATATTCGGCATGCTAATTACGTTGCCGATTGCCAAATTGCATTATCTCTTATAGTTTCCGAGATATGGACAATCGAAATTTTACACCTTAGAGTCTGTTTCTAACTGGGGTCAAAATTGTAAAATGGTCTTATGAATTAGCGATTTCGTTCCAATTCACATTCCAAGTAATATTCGGCATGCTAATTACGTTGCCGATTGCCATATTGCATTATCTCTTATAGTTTCCGAGATATGGACAATCGAAATTTTACACCTTAGAGTCTGTTTCTAACTGGGGTCAAAATTGTAAAATGGTCTTACGAATTAGCGATTTCGTTCCAATTCACATTCCAAGTAATATTCGGAATGTTAATTAAGCTGCCGATTGCCAAATTGCATTATCTCTTATAGTTTCCGAGATATGGACAATCGAAATTTTACACCTTAGAGTCTGTTTCTAACTGGGTTCAAAATTGTAAAATGGTCTTACGAATTAGCGATTTCGTTCCAATTCACATTCCAAGTAATATTCGGCATGCTAATTACGTTGCCGATTGCCAAATTGCATTATCTCTTATAGTTTCCGAGATATGGACTATCGACATCTGAAAATATTGGCTCTGCTTATAACTTGGGCCAGAATTGTAAAATGGTCTTACGAATTAGCGATTTCCTTCCAAATCACATTCCAAGTAATATTCGGCATGCTAATTACGTTGCCGATTGCCAAATTGCATTATCTCTTCTAGTTTCCGAGATATGGACTATCGACATCTAACAATATTGGCTCTGCTTCTAACTTGGGCCAGAATTGTAAAATGGTCTTATGAATTAGCGATTTCGCTCCAATTCACATTCTAAGTAATATTCGGCATGCCAATTACGTTGCCGATTGCCAAATTGCATTATCTCTTATAGTTTCCGAGATATGGGTAATCGAAATTTTATACCTTAGGCTGTGTTACTAACTCGGGTCAAAATTCTAAAACGGTCTTATGAATTACCGATTGCGTTCCAATTCACATTTCAAGCAATATTCGGCATGCTAATTACGTTGCCGATTGCCAAATTTCGTTATCTCTTATAGTTTCCGAGATATGGGCAATCAAAATTTTACACCTTAGGCTCTGTTTCTAACTTGGGCCAAAATTGTAAAATGGTCTTATGAATTAGCGATTTCGTTCTAAATCACATTCCAAGTAATATTCGGCATGCTAATTACGTTGCCGATTGCCACATTTCGTTATCTCTTATAGCTTCCGAGATATGGGCAATCAAAATTTTACACATTAGGCTCTGTTTCTAACTTGGGCCAAAATTGTAAAATGGTCTTATGAATTAGCGATTTCTTTCTAAATCACATTCCAAGTAATATTCGGCATGCTAATTACGCTGTCGATTGCCAAATTGCAATATCTCTTGTAGTTCCCGAGATATGGGCAATCGAAATTTTACACCTTAGGCTCTGTTTCTAACATGGGCCAAAGTTGTAAAATGGTCTTATGAATTAGCGATTCCGTTCCAATTCACATTCCAATTAATATTCGGCATGTTAATTACGTTGTCGATTACCAAATTGCATTATATCTTATGGTTTCAGATATATGGACTATCGAAATTTTACAATTTGGCTCTGCTTCTAACTTGGGCCAAAATGGTAAAATGGTCTTATGAATTAGCGATTTCGTTCTAAATCACATTCCAGGTAATATTCGGCATGTTAATTACGTTGTCGATTACCAAATTGTATTATCTCTTATGGTTTCCAATATATGGACTATCGAAATTTTACACCTTAGGCTCTGTTTGTAACATGGGCCAAAATTTTAAAATGGTCTTATGAATTAGCGATTTCGTTATAAATCACACTCCAAGTAATATTCGGCATGCTAATTACGTTGTCGATTACCAAATTGCATTATCTATTATGATTTCCGATATATGGACTATCGAAATTTTACAATTTGGCTCTGCTTCTAACATGGGCCAAAATTGTAAAATGGTCTTATGAATTAGCGATTCCATTCCAATTCACATTGCAAGCAATATTCGGCCTGCTAATTAGGTTGCCGATTACCAAATTGCATTATCTCTTATAGTTTCCGAGATATGGACTATCGACATCTAACAATATTGGCTCTGCTTCTAACTTGGGCCAGAATTGTAAAATGGTCTTATGAATTAGCGATTTCGCTCCAATTCACATTCCAAGTAATATTCGGCATGCTAATTACGTTGCCGATTGCCAAATTGCATTATCTTTTATAGTTTCCGAGATATGGACTATCGACCTCTAACAATATTGGCTCTGCTTCTAACTTGGGCCAGAATTGTAAAATGGTCTTATGAACTAGCGATTTCGTTCCAATTCACATTCCAAGTAATATTCGGCATGCTAATTACGTTGCCGATTGCCAAATTGCATTTTCTCTTATAGTTTCCGAGATATGGACTATCGACATCTGACAATATTGGCTCTGCTTCTAACTTGGGCCAGAATTGTAAAATGGTCTTATGAATTAGCGATTTCGTTCCAATTCACATTCCAAGTAATATTCGGCATGCTAATTACGCTGCCGATTGCCAAATTGCATTATCTCTAATAGTTTCCGAGATATGGACAATCGAAATTTTACACCTTAGAGTCTGTTTCTAACTGGGGTCAAAATTGTAAAATGGTCTTACGAATTAGCGATTTCGTTCCAATTCACATTCCAAGTAATATTCGGCATGCTAATTACGCTGCCGATTGCCAAATTGCATTATCTCTTATAGTTTCCGAGATATGGACTATCGACGTATAACAATATTAGCTCTGCTTCTAACTTGGGCCAGAATTGTAAAATGGTCTTACGAATTAGCGATTTCGTTCCAATTCACATTCCAAGTAATATTCGGCATGCTAATTACGTTGCCGATTGCCAAATTGCATTATCTCTTATAGTTTCCGAGATATGGACTATCGA
This sequence comes from Rhynchophorus ferrugineus, assembly GCF_030347505.1. NCBI lineage: Eukaryota > Metazoa > Arthropoda > Insecta > Coleoptera > Curculionidae > Rhynchophorus > Rhynchophorus ferrugineus. The sequence goes on from NW_027472582.1 coordinate 40,172,913, forward strand.
CATCTGACAATATTGGCTCTGCTTCTAACTTGGGCCAGAATTGTAAAATGGTCTTATGAATTAGCGATTTCGCTCCAATTCACATTCCAAGTAATATTCGGCATGCTAATTACGTTGCCGATTGCCAAATTTCATTATCTCTTATAGTTTCCGAGATATGGGCAATCGAAATTTTATACCTTAGGCTGTATTTCTAACATGGGACAAAATTGTAAAATGGCCTTATGAATTAGCGATTTCGTTCTAAATCACATTCCAAGTAATATTCGGCACGTTAATTACGTTGTCGATTAACAAATTGCATTATCTCTTATGGTTTCCGATATATGGATTATCGAAATTTTACAATTTGGCTCTGCTTCTAACTTGGGCCAGAATTGTAAAATAGTCTTATGAATTAGCGATTTCGTTCCAATTCACAGTCCAAGCAATATTCGGCATGCTAATTACGTTGCCGATTGCCAAATTGCATTATCTCTTATAGTTTCCGAGATATGGGCTATCGAAATTTTACACCTTAGGCTCTGTTTCTAACATGGGCCAAAATTGTAAAATGGCCTTATGAATTAGCGATTTCACTTCAATTCACATTCCAAGTAATATTCGGCATGCTAATTACGCTGTCGATTGCAAAATTGCATTATCTCTTATAGTTTCCGAGATATGGGCAATCGAAATTTTACACTTTAGGCTCTGTTTCTAACTCACGCAAAAATTGTAAAATGGTCTTATGAATTAGCGATTTCGTTCTAAATCACATTCCAAGTAATATTCGGCATGCTAATTACGTTGCCGATTGCCAAATTTCATTATCTCTTATAGTTTCCGAGATATGGGCAATCAAAATTTTACACCTTAGGCTCTGTTTCTAACTTGGGCCAAAATTGTAAAATGGTCTTATGAATTAGCGATTTCGTTCTAAATCACATTCCAAGTAATATTCGGTACGTTAATTACGTTGTCGATTAACAAATTGCATTATCACTTATGGTTTCCGATATATGGATTATCGAAATTTTACAATTTGGCTCTGCTTCTAACATGGGCCAAAATTGTAAAATGGTCTTATGAATTAACGATTCCGTTCCAATTCACATTGCAAGTAATATTCGGCATGCTAATTACGCTGTCGATTACCAAATTGCATTATCTCTTATGGTTTCCGATATATCGACCATCGAAATTTTACAATTTGGCTCTGCTTCAACTTTTGCCAAAATTGTAAAATGGTCTTATTAATTAACGATTCCGTTCCAATTCACACTGCAAGCAATATTCGGCATGCTAATTACGTTGCCGATTGCTAAATTGCATTATCTCTTATAGTTTCCGAGATATGGGCAATACAAATTCTACACCTTGGGCTCTGTTTCAAACTTGGGCCAAAATTGTAAAATGGTCTTATGAATTAGCGATTTCACTTCAATTCACATTCCAAGTAATATTCGGCATGCTAATTACGCTGTCGATTGCAAAATTGCGTTATTTCTTATAGTTTCCGAGATATGGGCAATCGAAATTTTACACTTTAGGTTCTGTTTCTAACTCACGCAAAAATTGTAAAATGGTCTTATGAATTACGGATTTCGTTCCAAATCATATTCTAAGTAATATTCGACATTCCAATTCACATTCCAATTAATATTCGGCATGTTAATTACGTTGTCGATTACCAAATTGCATTATATCTTATGGTTTCAGATATATGGACTATCGAAATTTTACAATTTGGCTCTGCTTCTAACTTGGGCCAAAATGGTAAAATGGTCTTATGAATTAGCGATTTCGTTCTAAATCACATTCCAGGTAATATTCGGCATGTTAATTACGTTGTCGATTACCAAATTGTATTATCTCTTATGGTTTCCAATATATGGACTATCGAAATTTTACACCTTAGGCTCTGTTTGTAACATGGGCCAAAATTTTAAAATGGTCTTATGAATTAGCGATTTCGTTATAAATCACACTCCAAGTAATATTCGGCATGCTAATTACGTTGTCGATTACCAAATTGCATTATCTATTATGATTTCCGATATATGGACTATCGAAATTTTACAATTTGGCTCTGCTTCTAACATGGGCCAAAATTGTAAAATGGTCTTATGAATTAGCGATTCCATTCCAATTCACATTGCAAGCAATATTCGGCCTGCTAATTAGGTTGCCGATTACCAAATTGCATTATCTCTTATAGTTTCCGAGATATGGACTATCGACATCTAACAATATTGGCTCTGCTTCTAACTTGGGCCAGAATTGTAAAATGGTCTTATGAATTAGCGATTTCGCTCCAATTCACATTCCAAGTAATATTCGGCATGCTAATTACGTTGCCGATTGCCAAATTGCATTATCTTTTATAGTTTCCGAGATATGGACTATCGACCTCTAACAATATTGGCTCTGCTTCTAACTTGGGCCAGAATTGTAAAATGGTCTTATGAACTAGCGATTTCGTTCCAATTCACATTCCAAGTAATATTCGGCATGCTAATTACGTTGCCGATTGCCAAATTGCATTTTCTCTTATAGTTTCCGAGATATGGACTATCGACATCTGACAATATTGGCTCTGCTTCTAACTTGGGCCAGAATTGTAAAATGGTCTTATGAATTAGCGATTTCGTTCCAATTCACATTCCAAGTAATATTCGGCATGCTAATTACGCTGCCGATTGCCAAATTGCATTATCTCTAATAGTTTCCGAGATATGGACAATCGAAATTTTACACCTTAGAGTCTGTTTCTAACTGGGGTCAAAATTGTAAAATGGTCTTACGAATTAGCGATTTCGTTCCAATTCACATTCCAAGTAATATTCGGCATGCTAATTACGCTGCCGATTGCCAAATTGCATTATCTCTTATAGTTTCCGAGATATGGACTATCGACGTATAACAATATTAGCTCTGCTTCTAACTTGGGCCAGAATTGTAAAATGGTCTTACGAATTAGCGATTTCGTTCCAATTCACATTCCAAGTAATATTCGGCATGCTAATTACGTTGCCGATTGCCAAATTGCATTATCTCTTATAGTTTCCGAGATATGGACTATCGACATCTGACAATATTGGCTCTGCTTCTAACTTGGGCCAGAATTGTAAAATGGTCTTATGAATTAGCGATTTCGCTCCAATTCACATTCCAAGTAATATTCGGCATGCTAATTACGTTGCCGATTGCCAAATTTCATTATCTCTTATAGTTTCCGAGATATGGGCAATCGAAATTTTATACCTTAGGCTGTATTTCTAACATGGGACAAAATTGTAAAATGGCCTTATGAATTAGCGATTTCGTTCTAAATCACATTCCAAGTAATATTCGGCACGTTAATTACGTTGTCGATTAACAAATTGCATTATCTCTTATGGTTTCCGATATATGGATTATCGAAATTTTACAATTTGGCTCTGCTTCTAACTTGGGCCAGAATTGAAAAATAGTCTTATGAATTAGCGATTTCGTTCCAATTCACAGTCCAAGCAATATTCGGCATGCTAATTACGTTGCCGATTGCCAAATTGCATTATCTCTTATAGTTTCCGAGATATGGGCTATCGAAATTTTACACCTTAGGCTCTGTTTCTAACATGGGCCAAAATTGTAAAATGGCCTTATGAATTAGCGATTTCACTTCAATTCACATTCCAAGTAATATTCGGCATGCTAATTACGCTGTCGATTGCAAAATTGCATTATCTCTTATAGTTTCCGAGATATGGGCAATCGAAATTTTACACTTTAGGCTCTGTTTCTAACTCACGCAAAAATTGTAAAATGGTCTTATGAATTAGCGATTTCGTTCTAAATCACATTCCAAGTAATATTCGGCATGCTAATTACGTTGCCGATTGCCAAATTTCATTATCTCTTATAGTTTCCGAGATATGGGCAATCAAAATTTTACACCTTAGGCTCTGTTTCTAACTTGGGCCAAAATTGTAAAATGGTCTTATGAATTAGCGATTTCGTTCTAAATCACATTCCAAGTAATATTCGGTACGTTAATTACGTTGTCGATTAACAAATTGCATTATCACTTATGGTTTCCGATATATGGATTATCGAAATTTTACAATTTGGCTCTGCTTCTAACATGGGCCAAAATTGTAAAATGGTCTTATGAATTAACGATTCCGTTCCAATTCACATTGCAAGTAATATTCGGCATGCTAATTACGCTGTCGATTACCAAATTGCATTATCTCTTATGGTTTCCGATATATCGACCATCGAAATTTTACAATTTGGCTCTGCTTCAACTTTTGCCAAAATTGTAAAATGGTCTTATTAATTAACGATTCCGTTCCAATTCACACTGCAAGCAATATTCGGCATGCTAATTACGTTGCCGATTGCTAAATTGCATTATCTCTTATAGTTTCCGAGATATGGGCAATACAAATTCTACACCTTGGGCTCTGTTTCAAACTTGGGCCAAAATTGTAAAATGGTCTTATGAATTAGCGATTTCACTTCAATTCACATTCCAAGTAATATTCGGCATGCTAATTACGCTGTCGATTGCAAAATTGCGTTATCTCTTATAGTTTCCGAGATATGGGCAATCGAAATTTTACACTTTAGGTTCTGTTTCTAACTCACGCAAAAATTGTAAAATGGTCTTATGAATTACGGATTTCGTTCCAAATCATATTCTAAGTAATATTCGACATGCTAATTACGTCGCCGTTTGCCAAATTGCACTAGTATAGTTTCCGAAATATGGGCTATAGAAATTTTGCTCTTTAGGCTCTGTTTCTAACTTAGGCCAACATTGTAAAATGGTCTTATGAATTACGGATTTCGTTCCAAATCATATTCCAAGTAATATTCGTCATGCTAATTACGTCGCCGTTTGCCAAATTGCACTATCTCTTATAGTTTCCGAAATATGGGCTATCGAAATTTTACTCTTTAGGCTCTGTTTCTAACTTAGGCCAAAATTGTAAAATGGTCTTATGAATTAAGGATTTCGTTCCAAATCATACTCCAAGTAATACTTGCCATGCTAATAACGTTGTCGATTGCCAAATTGCATTATCTCTTATAGTTTCCAAGATATGGGCTATCGCAATTAGGGCACACATTAGGCTGGGTTTCTAAATTAAGCTAAAATTGTAAAATGACCTTGTGAATTACGGACTTTTGTTCCAAATCACATGTCAAGTAATATTCGGCATGCTTGTGACGTTGTCGTTTGCCAAATTGCATTATCTCTTATAGTTCCTGTATATGGGCTATCCAAATTTTACATCTTAGGCTCTGTTTCTAACATGGGCCAAAATTGTAAAATGTTCTTATGAATTAGCGATTCCGTTCCAATTCACATTGCGAGCAATATTCGGCATGCCAATTACGTTGCCGATTGCCAAATTGCATTATCTCTTATAGTTTCCGAGATATGGGTAATCGAAATTTTATACCTTAGGCTGTGTTACTAACTCGGGTCAAAATTCTAAAACGGTCTTATGAATTACCGATTGCGTTCCAATTCACATTTCAAGCAATATTCGGCATGCTAATTACGTTGCCGATTGCCAAATTTCGTTATCTCTTATAGTTTCCGAGATATGGGCAATCAAAATTTTACACCTTAGGCTCTGTTTCTAACTTGGGCCAAAATTGTAAAATGGTCTTATGAATTAGCGATTTCGTTCTAAATCACATTCCAAGTAATATTCGGCATGCTAATTACGTTGCCGATTGCCACATTTCGTTATCTCTTATAGCTTCCGAGATATGGGCAATCAAAATTTTACACATTAGGCTCTGTTTCTAACTTGGGCCAAAATTGTAAAATGGTCTTATGAATTAGCGATTTCTTTCTAAATCACATTCCAAGTAATATTCGGCATGCTAATTACGCTGTCGATTGCCAAATTGCAATATCTCTTGTAGTTCCCGAGATATGGGCAATCGAAATTTTACACCTTAGGCTCTGTTTCTAACATGGGCCAAAGTTGTAAAATGGTCTTATGAATTAGCGATTCCGTTCCAATTCACATTCCAATTAATATTCGGCATGTTAATTACGTTGTCGATTACCAAATTGCATTATATCTTATGGTTTCAGATATATGGACTATCGAAATTTTACAATTTGGCTCTGCTTCTAACTTGGGCCAAAATGGTAAAATGGTCTTATGAATTAGCGATTTCGTTCTAAATCACATTCCAGGTAATATTCGGCATGTTAATTACGTTGTCGATTACCAAATTGTATTATCTCTTATGGTTTCCAATATATGGACTATCGAAATTTTACACCTTAGGCTCTGTTTGTAACATGGGCCAAAATTTTAAAATGGTCTTATGAATTAGCGATTTCGTTATAAATCACACTCCAAGTAATATTCGGCATGCTAATTACGTTGTCGATTACCAAATTGCATTATCTATTATGATTTCCGATATATGGACTATCGAAATTTTACAATTTGGCTCTGCTTCTAACATGGGCCAAAATTGTAAAATGGTCTTATGAATTAGCGATTCCATTCCAATTCACATTGCAAGCAATATTCGGCCTGCTAATTAGGTTGCCGATTACCAAATTGCATTATCTCTTATAGTTTCCGAGATATGGACTATCGACATCTAACAATATTGGCTCTGCTTCTAACTTGGGCCAGAATTGTAAAATGGTCTTATGAATTAGCGATTTCGCTCCAATTCACATTCCAAGTAATATTCGGCATGCTAATTACGTTGCCGATTGCCAAATTGCATTATCTTTTATAGTTTCCGAGATATGGACTATCGACATCTAACAATATTGGCTCTGCTTCTAACTTGGGCCAGAATTGTAAAATGGTCTTATGAACTAGCGATTTCGTTCCAATTCACATTCCAAGTAATATTCGGCATGCTAATTACGTTGCCGATTGCCAAATTGCATTTTCTCTTATAGTTTCCGAGATATGGACTATCGACATCTGACAATATTGGCTCTGCTTCTAACTTGGGCCAGAATTGTAAAATGGTCTTATGAATTAGCGATTTCGTTCCAATTCACATTCCAAGTAATATTCGGCATGCTAATTACGCTGCCGATTGCCAAATTGCATTATCTCTTATAGTTTCCGAGATATGGACAATCGAAATTTTACACCATAGAGTCTGTTTCTAACTGGGGTCAAAATTGTAAAATGGTCTTACGAATTAGCGATTTCGTTCCAATTCACATTCCAAGTAATATTCGGCATGCTAATTACGCTGCCGATTGCCAAATTGCATTATCTCTTATAGTTTCCGAGATATGGACTATCGACGTCTAACAATATTAGCTCTGCTTCTAACTTGGGCCAGAATTGTAAAATGGTCTTACGAATTAGCGATTTCGTTCCAATTCACATTCCAAGTAATATTCGGCATGCTAATTACGTTGCCGATTGCCAAATTGCATTATCTCTTATAGTTTCCGAGATATGGACTATCGACATCTAACAATATTGGCTCTGCTTCTAACTTGGGCCAGAATTGTAAAATGGTCTTATGAACTAGCGATTTCGTTCCAATTCACATTCCAAGTAATATTCGGCATGCTAATTACGTTGCCGATTGCCAAATTGCATTTTCTCTTATAGTTTCCGAGATATGGACTATCGACATCTGACAATATTGGCTCTGCTTCTAACTTGGGCCAGAATTGTAAAATGGTCTTATGAATTAGCGATTTCGTTCCAATTCACATTCCAAGTAATACTCGGCATGCTAATTACGCTGCCGATTGCCAAATTGCATTATCTCTTATAGTTTCCGAGATATGGACAATCGAAATTTTACACCATAGAGTCTGTTTCTAACTGGGGTCAAAATTGTAAAATGGTCTTACGAATTAGCGATTTCGTTCCAATTCACATTCCAAGTAATATTCGGCATGCTAATTACGCTGCCGATTGCCAAATTGCATTATCTCTTATAGTTTCCGAGATATGGACTATCGACGTCTAACAATATTAGCTCTGCTTCTAACTTGGGCCAGAATTGTAAAATGGTCTTACGAATTAGCGATTTCGTTCCAATTCACATTCCAAGTAATATTCGGCATGCTAATTACGTTGCCGATTGCCAAATTGCATTATCTCTTATAGTTTCCGAGATATGGACTATCGACATCTGACAATATTGGCTCTGCTTCTAACTTGGGCCAGAATTGTAAAATGGTCTTATGAATTAGCGATTTCGCTCCAATTCACATTCCAAGTAATATTCGGCATGCTAATTTCGTTGCCGATTGCCAAATTGCATTATCCCTTATAGTTTCCGAGATATGGACTATCGACATCTGACAATATTGGCTCTGCTTCTAACTTGGGCCAGAATTGTAAAATGGTCTTATGAATTAGCGATTTCGTTTCAATTCACATTCCAACTAATATTCGGCATGCTAATTACGTTGCCGATTGCCAAATTGCATTATCTCTTATAGTTTCCGAGATATGGACAATCGGAATTTTACACCTTAGAGTCTGTTTCTAACTGGGGTCAAAATTGTAAAATGGTCTTACGAATTAGCGATTTCGTTCCAATTCACATTCCAAGTAATATTCGGCATGCTAATTACGTTGCCGATTGCCAAATTGCATTATCTCTTATAGTTTCCGAGACATGGACTATCGACATCTGACAATGTTGGCTCTGCTTCTAACTTGGGCCAGAATTGTAAAATGTTCTTATGAATTAGCGATTTCGCTCCAATTCACATTCCAAGTAATATTCGGCATGCTAATTACGCTGCCTATTGCCAAATTGCATTATCTCTTATAGATTCCGAGATATGGACTATCGACATCTAACAATATTGGCTCTGCTTCTAACTTGGGCCAGAATTGTAAAATGGTCTTATGAATTAGCGATTTCGCTCCAATTCACATTCTAAGTAATATTCGGCATGCTAATTACGTTGCCGATTGCCAAATTGCATTATCTCTTATAGTTTCCGAGATATGGACTATAGACTTCTGAAAATATTGGCTCTGCTTATAACTTGGGCCAGAATTGTAAAATGGTCTTATGAATTAGCGATTTCGCTCCAATTCACATTCCAAGTAATATTCGGCATGCTAATTACGTTGCCGATTGCCAAATTGCATTATCTCTTATAGTTTCCGAGATATGGACAATCGAAATTTTACACCTTAGAGTCTGTTTCTAACTGGGGTCAAAATTGTAAAATGGTCTTATGAATTAGCGATTTCGTTCCAATTCACATTCCAAGTAATATTCGGCATGCTAATTACGTTGCCGATTGCCATATTGCATTATCTCTTATAGTTTCCGAGATATGGACAATCGAAATTTTACACCTTAGAGTCTGTTTCTAACTGGGGTCAAAATTGTAAAATGGTCTTACGAATTAGCGATTTCGTTCCAATTCACATTCCAAGTAATATTCGGAATGTTAATTAAGCTGCCGATTGCCAAATTGCATTATCTCTTATAGTTTCCGAGATATGGACAATCGAAATTTTACACCTTAGAGTCTGTTTCTAACTGGGTTCAAAATTGTAAAATGGTCTTACGAATTAGCGATTTCGTTCCAATTCACACTCCAAGTAATATTCGGCATGCTAATTACGTTGCCGATTGCCAAATTGCATTATCTCTTCTAGTTTCCGAGATATGGACTATCGACATCTAACAATATTGACTCTGCTTCTAACTTGGGCCAGAATTGTAAAATGGTCTTACGAATTAGTGATTTCGTTCCAATTCACATTCCAAGTAATAATCGGCATGCTAATTACGTTGCCGATTGCCAAATTGCATTATCTCTTCTAGTTTCCGAGATATGGACTATCGACATCTAACAATATTGGCTCTGCTTCTAACTTGGGCCAGAATTGTAAAATGGTCTTATGAATTAGCGATTTCGCTCCAATTCACATTCCTTGTAATATTCGGCATGCTAATTACGTTGCTGATTGCCAAATTCCATTATCTCTTATAGTTTCCGAGATATGGACTATCGACATCTGACAATATTGGCTCTGCTTCTAACTTGCGCCAGAATTGTAAAATGGTCTTATGAATTAGCGATTTGGCTCCAATTCACATTCCAAGTAATATTCGGCATGTTAATTACGTCGCCGATTGCCAAATTGCATTATCTCTTATAGTTTCTGAGATATGGACAATCGAAATTTTACACCTTAGAGTCTGTTTCTAACTGGGGTCAAAATTGTAAAATGGTCTTACGAATTAGCGATTTCGTTCCAATTCACATTAAAAGTAATATTCGGCATGCTAATTACGCTGCCGATTGCCAAATTGCATTATCTCTTATAGTTTCCGAGATATGGACTATCGACATCTGACAATATTGGCTCTGCTTCTAACTTGCGCCAGAATTGTAAAATGGTCTTATGAATTAGCGATTTCGCTCCAATTCACATTCCAAGTAATATTCGGCATGCTAATTACGTTGCCGATTGCCAAATTGCATTATCTCTTATAGTTTCCGAGATATGGACTATCGACATCTGACAATATTGGCTCTGCTTCTAACTTGGGCCAGAATTGTAAAATGGTCTTATGAATTAGCGACTTCGTTTCAATTCACATTCCAACTAACATTCGGCATGCTAATTACGTTGCCGATTGCCAAATTGCATTATCTCTTATAGTTTCCGAGATATGGACAATCGAAATTTTACACCTTAGTGTCTGTTTCTAACTGGGGTCAAAATTGTAAAATGGTCTTACGAATTAGCGATTTCGTTCCAATTCACATTCCAAGTAATATTCGGCATGCTAATTACGTTGCCGATTGCCAAATTGCATTATCTCTTATAGTTTCCGAGATAAGGACTATCGACATCTAACAATATTGGCTCTGCTTCTAACTTGGGCCAGAATTGTAAAATGGTCTTATGAATTAGCGATTTCGCTCCAATTCACATTCCAGGTAATAATCGGCATACTAATTACGTTTCTGATTGCCAAATTGCATTATCTCTTATAGTTTCCGAGATAAGGACTATCGACATCTGACAATATTGGCTCTGCTTCTAACTTGCGCCAGAATTGTAAAATGGTCTTATGAATTAGCGATTTGGCTCCAATTCACATTCCAAGTAATATTCGGCATGTTAATTACGTTGCCTATTGCCAAATTGCATTATCTCTTATAGTTTCCGAGATATGGGTAATCGAAATTTTATACCTTATGTTGTATTTCTAACTCGGGCCAAAATTGTAAAATGGTCTTATGAATTAGCGATTTCGTTCCAATTCACATTTCAAGCAATATTCGGCATGCTAATTACGTTGCCGATTGCCAAATTTCATTATCTCTTATAGTTTCCGAGATATGGGCAATCGAAATTTTATACCTTAGGCTGTATTTCTAACATGGGACAAAATTGTAAAATGGTCTTATGAATTAGCGATTTCGTTCTAAATCACCTTCCAAGTTATATTCAGCATGCAAATTACATTGTCGATTGATAAACTGCATTATCTCTTATAGTTTCCGAGATATGGGCAATCGAAATTTTACACCTTAGGCTCTGTTTCTAACTCGAGGCAAAATTGAAAAATGGTCTTATGAATTAGCGATTTCGTTCTAAATCACATTCCAAGTAATATTCGGCATGTTAATTACGTTGTCGATTACCAAATTGCATTATATCTTATGGTTTCATATATATGGACTATCGAAATTTTACAATTTGGCTCTGCTTCCAACTTGGGCCAAAATGGTAAAATGGTCTTATGAATTAGCGATTTCGTTCTAAATCACATTCCAGGTAATATTCGGCATGCTAATTACGTTGTCTATTACCAAATTGTATTATCTCTTATGGTTTCCGATATATGGACTATCGAAATTTTACACCTTAGGCTCTGCTTCTAACATGGGCCAAAATTGTAAAATGTTCTTATTAATTAACGATTCCGTTCCAATTCACACTGCAAGCAATATTCGGCATGCTAATTACGTTGCCGATTGCTAAATTGCATTATCTCTTATAGTTTCCGAGATATGGGCAATCCAAATTCTACACCTTGGGCTCTGTTTCAAACTTGGGCCAAAATTGTAAAATGGTCGTATGAATTAGCGATTTCACTTCAATTCACATTCCAAGTAATATTCGGCATGCTAATTACGCTGTCGATTGCAAAATTGCGTTATTTCTTATAGTTTCCGAGATATGGGCAATCGAAATTTTACACTTTAGGCTCTGTTTCTAACTCACGCAAAAATTGTAAAATGGTCTTATGAATTACGGATTTCGTTCCAAATCATATTCTAAGTAATATTCGACATGCTAATTACGTCGCCGTTTGCCAAATTGCACTAGTATAGTTTCCGAAATATGGGCTATAGAAATTTTGCTCTTTAGGCTCTGTTTCTAACTTAGGCCAACATTGTAAAATGGTCTTATGAATTACGGATTTCGTTCCAAATCATATTCCAAGTAATATTCGTCATGTTAATTACGTCGCCGTTTGCCAAATTGCACTATCTCTTATAGTTTCCGAAATATGGGCTATCGAAATTTTACTCTTTAGGCTCTGTTTCTAACTTAGACCAAAATTGTAAAATGGTCTTATGAATTAAGGATTTCGTTCCAAATCATACTCCAAGTAATACTCGCCATGCTAATTACGTTGTCGATTGCCAAATTGCATTATCTCTTTTAGTTTCCAAGATATGGGCTATCGCAATTAGGGCACACATTAGGCTGGGTTTCTAAATTAAGCTAAAATTGTAAAATGACCTTGTGAATTACGGACTTTTGTTCCAAATCACATGTCATGTAATATTCGGCATGCTTGTGACGTTGTCGTTTGCCAAATTGCATTATCTCTTATAGTTCCCGTATATGGGCTATCCAAATTTTACATCTTAGGCTCTGTTTCTAACATGGGCCAAAATTGTAAAATGTTCTTATGAATTAGCGATTCCGTTCCAATTCACATGGCGAGCAATATTCGGCATGCCAATTACGTTGCCGATTGCCAAATTGCATTATCTCTTATAGTTTCCGAGATATGGACTATCGACATCTGACAATATTGGCTCTGCTTCTAACTTGGGCCAGAATTGTAAAATGGTCTTATGAATTAGCGATTTCGTTTCAATTCACATTCCAACTAATATTCGGCATGCTAATTACGTTGCCGATTGCCAAATTGCATTATCTCTTATAGTTTCCGAGATATGGACAATCGGAATTTTACACCTTAGAGTCTGTTTCTAACTGGGGTCAATATTGTAAAATGGTCTTACGAATTAGCGATTTCATTCCAATTCACATTCCAAGTAATATTCGGCATGCTAATTACGTTGCCGAATGCCAAATTGCATTATCTCTTATAGTTTCCGAGATATGGACTATCGACATCTGACAATATTGGCTCTGCTTCTAACTTGCGCCAGAATTGTAAAATGGTCTTATGAATTGGCGATTTCGCTCCAATTCACATTCCAAGTATTATTCGGCATGCTAATTACGTTGCCGATTGCCAAATTGCATTATCTCTTATAGTTTCCGAGACATGGATTATCGACATCTGACAATGTTGGCTCTGCTTCTAACTTGGGCCAGAATTGTAAAATGGTCTTATGAATTAGCGATTTCGTTCCAATTCACATTCCAAGTAATATTCGGCATGCTAATTACGTTGCCCATAGCCAAATTGCATTATCTCTTATAGTTTCCGAGATATGGACTATCGACATCTAACAATATTGGCTCTGCTTCTAACTTGGGCCAGAATTGTAAAATGGTCTTATGAATTAGCGATTTGGCTCCAATTCACATTCCAAGTAATATTCGGCATGCTAATTACGTTGCCGATTGCCAAATTGCATTATCTCTTATAGTTTCCGAGATATGGGCAATCGAAATTTTACACCTTAGAGTCTGTTTCTAACTGGGGTCAAAATTGTAAAATGGTCTTATGAATTAGCGATTTCGCTCCAATTCACATTCCAAGTAATATTTGGCAAGCTAATTACGTTGCCGATTGCCAAATTGCATTATATCTTATGGTTTCATATATATGGACTATCGAAATTTTACAATTCGGCTCTGCTTCCAACTTGGGCCAAAATGGTAAAATGGTCTTATGAATTAGCGATTTCGTTCTAAATCACATTCCAGGTAATATTCGGCATGTTAATTACGTTGTCGATTACCAAATTGTATTATTTCTTATGGTTTCCGATATATGGACTATCGAAATTTTACACCTTAGGCTCTGTTTGTAACATGGGCCAAAATTTTAAAATGGTCTTATGAATTAGCGATTTCGTTATAAATCACACTCCAAGTAATATTCGGCATGCTAATTACGTTGTCGATTACCAAATTGCATTATTTCTTATGATTTCCGATATATGGACTATCGAAATTTTACAATTTGGCTCTGCTTCTAACATGGGCCAAAATTGTAAAATGGTCTTATGAATTAGCGATTCCATTCCAATTCACATTGCAAGCAATATTCGGCCTGCTAATTAGGTTGCCGATTGCCAAGTTGCATTATCTCTTATAGTTTCCGAGATATGGGCTATCGAAATTTTACACCTTAGGCTCTGTTTCTAACATGGGCCAAAGTTGTAAAATGGTCTTATGAATTAGCGATTCCGTTCCAATTCACGTTGCAAGCAATATTCGGCATGCTAATTACGATACCGATTGCCAAATTTCAATATCTCTTATAGTTTCCGAGATATGGGCAATCGAAATTTTACACCTTAGGCTCTGTTTCTAACTTGAGGCAAAATTGAAAAATGGTCTTATGAATTAGCGATTTCGTTCCAATTCACATTCCAAGTAATATTCGGCATGCTAATTACGTCGCCGATTGCCAAATTGCATTATCTCTTATAGTTTCCGAGATATGGCCAATCGAAATTTTACACCTTAGGCTCTGTTTCTAATTTGGGCCAAAATTGTAAAATGGTCTTATGAATTAGAGATTTCGTTCTAAATCACATTCCAAGTAATATTCGGTACGTTAATTACGTTGTCGATTAACAAATTGCATTATCACTTATGGTTTCCGATATATGGATTATCGAAATTTTACAATTTGGCTCTGCTTCTAACATGGGCCAAAATTGTAAAATGGTCTTATGAATTAACGATTCCGTTCCAATTCACATTGCAAGTAATATTCGGCATGCTAATTACGCTGTCGATTACCAAATTGCATTATCTCTTATGGTTTCCGATATATCGACCATCGAAATTTTACAATTTGGCTCTGCTTCAACTTTTGCCAAAATTGTAAAATGGTCTTATGAATTAGCGATTTCGTTCCAATTCACAGTCCAAGCAATATTCGGCATGCTAATTACGTTGCCGATTGCCAAATTGTATTATCCCTTATGGTTTCCGATATATGGACTATCGAAATTTTACAATTTGGCTCTGCTTCTAACATGGGCCAAAATTGTAAAATGTTCTTATTAATTAACGATTCCGTTCCAATTCACACTGCAAGCAATATTCGGCATGCTAATTACGTTGCCGATTGCTAAATTGCATTACCTCTTATAGTTTCCGAGATATGGGCAATACAAATTCTACACCTTGGGCTCTGTTTCAAACTTGGGCCAAAATTGTAAAATGGTCTTATGAATTAGCGATTTCACTTCAATTCACATTCCAAGTAATATTCGGCATGCTAATTACGCTGTCGATTGCAAAATTGCGTTATCTCTTATAGTTTCCGAGATATGGGCAATCGAAATTTTACACTTTAGGTTCTGTTTCTAACTCACGCAAAAATTGTAAAATGGTCTTATGAATTACGGATTTCGTTCCAAATCATATTCTAAGTAATATTCGACATGCTAATTACGTCGCCGTTTGCCAAATTGCACTAGTATAGTTTCCGAAATATGGGCTATAGAAATTTTGCTCTTTAGGCTCTGTTTCTAACTTAGGCCAACATTGTAAAATGGTCTTATGAATTACGGATTTCGTTCCAAATCATATTCCAAGTAATATTCGTCATGCTAATTACGTCGCCGTTTGCCAAATTGCACTATCTCTTATAGTTTCCGAAATATGGGCTATCGAAATTTTACTCTTTAGGCTCTGTTTCTAACTTAGGCCAAAATTGTAAAATGGTCTTATGAATTAAGGATTTCGTTCCAAATCATACTCCAAGTAATACTTGCCATGCTAATAACGTTGTCGATTGCCAAATTGCATTATCTCTTATAGTTTCCAAGATATGGGCTATCGCAATTAGGGCACACATTAGGCTGGGTTTCTAAATTAAGCTAAAATTGTAAAATGACCTTGTGAATTACGGACTTTTGTTCCAAATCACATGTCAAGTAATATTCGGCATGCTTGTGACGTTGTCGTTTGCCAAATTGCATTATCTCTTATAGTTCCTGTATATGGGCTATCCAAATTTTACATCTTAGGCTCTGTTTCTAACATGGGCCAAAATTGTAAAATGTTCTTATGAATTAGCGATTCCGTTCCAATTCACATTGCGAGCAATATTCGGCATGCCAATTACGTTGCCGATTGCCAAATTGCATTATCTCTTATAGTTTCCGAGATATGGGTAATCGAAATTTTATACCTTAGGCTGTGTTACTAACTCGGGTCAAAATTCTAAAACGGTCTTATGAATTACCGATTGCGTTCCAATTCACATTTCAAGCAATATTCGGCATGCTAATTACGTTGCCGATTGCCAAATTTCGTTATCTCTTATAGTTTCCGAGATATGGGCAATCAAAATTTTACACCTTAGGCTCTGTTTCTAACTTGGGCCAAAATTGTAAAATGGTCTTATGAATTAGCGATTTCGTTCTAAATCACATTCCAAGTAATATTCGGCATGCTAATTACGTTGCCGATTGCCACATTTCGTTATCTCTTATAGCTTCCGAGATATGGGCAATCAAAATTTTACACATTAGGCTCTGTTTCTAACTTGGGCCAAAATTGTAAAATGGTCTTATGAATTAGCGATTTCTTTCTAAATCACATTCCAAGTAATATTCGGCATGCTAATTACGCTGTCGATTGCCAAATTGCAATATCTCTTGTAGTTCCCGAGATATGGGCAATCGAAATTTTACACCTTAGGCTCTGTTTCTAACATGGGCCAAAGTTGTAAAATGGTCTTATGAATTAGCGATTCCGTTCCAATTCACATTCCAATTAATATTCGGCATGTTAATTACGTTGTCGATTACCAAATTGCATTATATCTTATGGTTTCAGATATATGGACTATCGAAATTTTACAATTTGGCTCTGCTTCTAACTTGGGCCAAAATGGTAAAATGGTCTTATGAATTAGCGATTTCGTTCTAAATCACATTCCAGGTAATATTCGGCATGTTAATTACGTTGTCGATTACCAAATTGTATTATCTCTTATGGTTTCCAATATATGGACTATCGAAATTTTACACCTTAGGCTCTGTTTGTAACATGGGCCAAAATTTTAAAATGGTCTTATGAATTAGCGATTTCGTTATAAATCACACTCCAAGTAATATTCGGCATGCTAATTACGTTGTCGATTACCAAATTGCATTATCTATTATGATTTCCGATATATGGACTATCGAAATTTTACAATTTGGCTCTGCTTCTAACATGGGCCAAAATTGTAAAATGGTCTTATGAATTAGCGATTCCATTCCAATTCACATTGCAAGCAATATTCGGCCTGCTAATTAGGTTGCCGATTACCAAATTGCATTATCTCTTATAGTTTCCGAGATATGGACTATCGACATCTAACAATATTGGCTCTGCTTCTAACTTGGGCCAGAATTGTAAAATGGTCTTATGAATTAGCGATTTCGCTCCAATTCACATTCCAAGTAATATTCGGCATGCTAATTACGTTGCCGATTGCCAAATTGCATTATCTTTTATAGTTTCCGAGATATGGACTATCGACATCTAACAATATTGGCTCTGCTTCTAACTTGGGCCAGAATTGTAAAATGGTCTTATGAACTAGCGATTTCGTTCCAATTCACATTCCAAGTAATATTCGGCATGCTAATTACGTTGCCGATTGCCAAATTGCATTTTCTCTTATAGTTTCCGAGATATGGACTATCGACATCTGACAATATTGGCTCTGCTTCTAACTTGGGCCAGAATTGTAAAATGGTCTTATGAATTAGCGATTTCGTTCCAATTCACATTCCAAGTAATATTCGGCATGCTAATTACGCTGCCGATTGCCAAATTGCATTATCTCTTATAGTTTCCGAGATATGGACAATCGAAATTTTACACCTTAGAGTCTGTTTCTAACTGGGGTCAAAATTGTAAAATGGTCTTACGAATTAGCGATTTCGTTCCAATTCACATTCCAAGTAATATTCGGCATGCTAATTACGCTGCCGATTGCCAAATTGCATTATCTCTTATAGTTTCCGAGATATGGACTATCGACGTCTAACAATATTAGCTCTGCTTCTAACTTGGGCCAGAATTGTAAAATGGTCTTACGAATTAGCGATTTCGTTCCAATTCACATTCCAAGTAATATTCGGCATGCTAATTACGTTGCCGATTGCCAAATTGCATTATCTCTTATAGTTTCCGAGATATGGACTATCGACATCTGACAATATTGGCTCTGCTTCTAACTTGGGCCAGAATTGTAAAATGGTCTTATGAATTAGCGATTTCGCTCCAATTCACATTCCAAGTAATATTCGGCATGCTAATTACGTTGCCGATTGCCAAATTGCATTATCTCTTATAGTTTCCGAGATATGGACTATCGACATCTGACAATATTGGCTCTGCTTCTAACTTGGGCCAGAATTGTAAAATGGTCTTATGAATTAGCGATTTCGTTTCAATTCACATTCCAACTAATATTCGGCATGCTAATTACGTTGCCGATTGCCAAATTGCATTATCTCTTATAGTTTCCGAGATATGGACAATCGGAATTTTACACCTTAGAGTCTGTTTCTAACTGGGGTCAAAATTGTAAAATGGTCTTACGAATTAGCGATTTCGTTCCAATTCACATTCCAAGTAATATTCGGCATGCTAATTACGTTGCCGATTGCCAAATTGCATTATCTCTTATAGTTTCCGAGACATGGACTATCGACATCTGACAATGTTGGCTCTGCTTCTAACTTGGGCCAGAATTGTAAAATGTTCTTATGAATTAGCGATTTCGCTCCAATTCACATTCCAAGTAATATTCGGCATGCTAATTACGCTGCCTATTGCCAAATTGCATTATCTCTTATAGTTTCCGAGATATGGACTATCGACATCTAACAATATTGGCTCTGCTTCTAACTTGGGCCAGAATTGTAAAATGGTCTTATGAATTAGCGATTTCGCTCCAATTCACATTCTAAGTAATATTCGGCATGCTAATTGCGTTGCCGATTGCCAAATTGCATTATCTCTTATAGTTTCCGAGATATGGACTATAGACATCTGAAAATATTGGCTCTGCTTATAACTTGGGCCAGAATTGTAAAATGGTCTTATGAATTAGCGATTTCGCTCCAATTCACATTCCAAGTAATATTCGGCATGCTAATTACGTTGCCGATTGCCAAATTGCATTATCTCTTATAGTTTCCGAGATATGGACAATCGAAATTTTACACCTTAGAGTCTGTTTCTAACTGGGGTCAAAATTGTAAAATGGTCTTATGAATTAGCGATTTCGTTCCAATTCACATTCCAAGTAATATTCGGCATGCTAATTACGTTGCCGATTGCCATATTGCATTATCTCTTATAGTTTCCGAGATATGGACAATCGAAATTTTACACCTTAGAGTCTGTTTCTAACTGGGGTCAAAATTGTAAAATGGTCTTACGAATTAGCGATTTCGTTCCAATTCACATTCCAAGTAATATTCGGAATGTTAATTAAGCTGCCGATTGCCAAATTGCATTATCTCTTATAGTTTCCGAGATATGGACAATCGAAATTTTACACCTTAGAGTCTGTTTCTAACTGGGTTCAAAATTGTAAAATGGTCTTACGAATTAGCGATTTCGTTCCAATTCACATTCCAAGTAATATTCGGCATGCTAATTACGTTGCCGATTGCCAAATTGCATTATCTCTTATAGTTTCCGAGATATGGACTATCGACATCTGAAAATATTGGCTCTGCTTATAACTTGGGCCAGAATTGTAAAATGGTCTTACGAATTAGC
The DNA here is from genome assembly GCF_030347505.1 of Rhynchophorus ferrugineus. Lineage (NCBI taxonomy): Eukaryota > Metazoa > Arthropoda > Insecta > Coleoptera > Curculionidae > Rhynchophorus > Rhynchophorus ferrugineus. Next base: position 40,193,096 of record NW_027472582.1, read on the forward strand.
GATTTCCTTCCAAATCACATTCCAAGTAATATTCGGCATGCTAATTACGTTGCCGATTGCCAAATTGCATTATCTCTTCTAGTTTCCGAGATATGGACTATCGACATCTAACAATATTGGCTCTGCTTCTAACTTGGGCCAGAATTGTAAAATGGTCTTATGAATTAGCGATTTCGCTCCAATTCACATTCTAAGTAATATTCGGCATGCCAATTACGTTGCCGATTGCCAAATTGCATTATCTCTTATAGTTTCCGAGATATGGGTAATCGAAATTTTATACCTTAGGCTGTGTTACTAACTCGGGTCAAAATTCTAAAACGGTCTTATGAATTACCGATTGCGTTCCAATTCACATTTCAAGCAATATTCGGCATGCTAATTACGTTGCCGATTGCCAAATTTCGTTATCTCTTATAGTTTCCGAGATATGGGCAATCAAAATTTTACACCTTAGGCTCTGTTTCTAACTTGGGCCAAAATTGTAAAATGGTCTTATGAATTAGCGATTTCGTTCTAAATCACATTCCAAGTAATATTCGGCATGCTAATTACGTTGCCGATTGCCACATTTCGTTATCTCTTATAGCTTCCGAGATATGGGCAATCAAAATTTTACACATTAGGCTCTGTTTCTAACTTGGGCCAAAATTGTAAAATGGTCTTATGAATTAGCGATTTCTTTCTAAATCACATTCCAAGTAATATTCGGCATGCTAATTACGCTGTCGATTGCCAAATTGCAATATCTCTTGTAGTTCCCGAGATATGGGCAATCGAAATTTTACACCTTAGGCTCTGTTTCTAACATGGGCCAAAGTTGTAAAATGGTCTTATGAATTAGCGATTCCGTTCCAATTCACATTCCAATTAATATTCGGCATGTTAATTACGTTGTCGATTACCAAATTGCATTATATCTTATGGTTTCAGATATATGGACTATCGAAATTTTACAATTTGGCTCTGCTTCTAACTTGGGCCAAAATGGTAAAATGGTCTTATGAATTAGCGATTTCGTTCTAAATCACATTCCAGGTAATATTCGGCATGTTAATTACGTTGTCGATTACCAAATTGTATTATCTCTTATGGTTTCCAATATATGGACTATCGAAATTTTACACCTTAGGCTCTGTTTGTAACATGGGCCAAAATTTTAAAATGGTCTTATGAATTAGCGATTTCGTTATAAATCACACTCCAAGTAATATTCGGCATGCTAATTACGTTGTCGATTACCAAATTGCATTATCTATTATGATTTCCGATATATGGACTATCGAAATTTTACAATTTGGCTCTGCTTCTAACATGGGCCAAAATTGTAAAATGGTCTTATGAATTAGCGATTCCATTCCAATTCACATTGCAAGCAATATTCGGCCTGCTAATTAGGTTGCCGATTACCAAATTGCATTATCTCTTATAGTTTCCGAGATATGGACTATCGACATCTAACAATATTGGCTCTGCTTCTAACTTGGGCCAGAATTGTAAAATGGTCTTATGAATTAGCGATTTCGCTCCAATTCACATTCCAAGTAATATTCGGCATGCTAATTACGTTGCCGATTGCCAAATTGCATTATCTTTTATAGTTTCCGAGATATGGACTATCGACCTCTAACAATATTGGCTCTGCTTCTAACTTGGGCCAGAATTGTAAAATGGTCTTATGAACTAGCGATTTCGTTCCAATTCACATTCCAAGTAATATTCGGCATGCTAATTACGTTGCCGATTGCCAAATTGCATTTTCTCTTATAGTTTCCGAGATATGGACTATCGACATCTGACAATATTGGCTCTGCTTCTAACTTGGGCCAGAATTGTAAAATGGTCTTATGAATTAGCGATTTCGTTCCAATTCACATTCCAAGTAATATTCGGCATGCTAATTACGCTGCCGATTGCCAAATTGCATTATCTCTTATAGTTTCCGAGATATGGACAATCGAAATTTTACACCTTAGAGTCTGTTTCTAACTGGGGTCAAAATTGTAAAATGGTCTTACGAATTAGCGATTTCGTTCCAATTCACATTCCAAGTAATATTCGGCATGCTAATTACGCTGCCGATTGCCAAATTGCATTATCTCTTATAGTTTCCGAGATATGGACTATCGACGTATAACAATATTAGCTCTGCTTCTAACTTGGGCCAGAATTGTAAAATGGTCTTACGAATTAGCGATTTCGTTCCAATTCACATTCCAAGTAATATTCGGCATGCTAATTACGTTGCCGATTGCCAAATTGCATTATCTCTTATAGTTTCCGAGATATGGACTATCGACATCTGACAATATTGGCTCTGCTTCTAACTTGGGCCAGAATTGTAAAATGGTCTTATGAATTAGCGATTTCGCTCCAATTCACATTCCAAGTAATATTCGGCATGCTAATTACGTTGCCGATTGCCAAATTTCATTATCTCTTATAGTTTCCGAGATATGGGCAATCGAAATTTTATACCTTAGGCTGTATTTCTAACATGGGACAAAATTGTAAAATGGCCTTATGAATTAGCGATTTCGTTCTAAATCACATTCCAAGTAATATTCGGCACGTTAATTACGTTGTCGATTAACAAATTGCATTATCTCTTATGGTTTCCGATATATGGATTATCGAAATTTTACAATTTGGCTCTGCTTCTAACTTGGGCCAGAATTGTAAAATAGTCTTATGAATTAGCGATTTCGTTCCAATTCACAGTCCAAGCAATATTCGGCATGCTAATTACGTTGCCGATTGCCAAATTGCATTATCTCTTATAGTTTCCGAGATATGGGCTATCGAAATTTTACACCTTAGGCTCTGTTTCTAACATGGGCCAAAATTGTAAAATGGCCTTATGAATTAGCGATTTCACTTCAATTCACATTCCAAGTAATATTCGGCATGCTAATTACGCTGTCGATTGCAAAATTGCATTATCCCTTATGGTTTCCGATATATGGGCAATCGAAATTTTACACTTTAGGCTCTGTTTCTAACTCACGCAAAAATTGTAAAATGGTCTTATGAATTAGCGATTTCGTTCTAAATCACATTCCAAGTAATATTCGGCATGCTAATTACGTTGCCGATTGCCAAATTTCATTATCTCTTATAGTTTCCGAGATATGGGCAATCAAAATTTTACACCTTAGGCTCTGTTTCTAACTTGGGCCAAAATTGTAAAATGGTCTTATGAATTAGCGATTTCGTTCTAAATCACATTCCAAGTAATATTCGGTACGTTAATTACGTTGTCGATTAACAAATTGCATTATCACTTATGGTTTCCGATATATGGATTATCGAAATTTTACAATTTGGCTCTGCTTCTAACATGGGCCAAAATTGTAAAATGGTCTTATGAATTAACGATTCCGTTCCAATTCACATTGCAAGTAATATTCGGCATGCTAATTACGCTGTCGATTACCAAATTGCATTATCTCTTATGGTTTCCGATATATCGACCATCGAAATTTTACAATTTTTCTCTGCTTCAACTTTTGCCAAAATTGTAAAATGGTCTTATTAATTAACGATTCCGTTCCAATTCACACTGCAAGCAATATTCGGCATGCTAATTACGTTGCCGATTGCTAAATTGCATTATCTCTTATAGTTTCCGAGATATGGGCAATACAAATTCTACACCTTGGGCTCTGTTTCAAACTTGGGCCAAAATTGTAAAATGGTCTTATGAATTAGCGATTTCACTTCAATTCACATTCCAAGTAATATTCGGCATGCTAATTACGCTGTCGATTGCAAAATTGCGTTATCTCTTATAGTTTCCGAGATATGGGCAATCGAAATTTTACACTTTAGGTTCTGTTTCTAACTCACGCAAAAATTGTAAAATGGTCTTATGAATTACGGATTTCGTTCCAAATCATATTCTAAGTAATATTCGACATGCTAATTACGTCGCCGTTTGCCAAATTGCACTAGTATAGTTTCCGAAATATGGGCTATAGAAATTTTGCTCTTTAGGCTCTGTTTCTAACTTAGGCCAACATTGTAAAATGGTCTTATGAATTACGGATTTCGTTCCAAATCATATTCCAAGTAATATTCGTCATGCTAATTACGTCGCCGTTTGCCAAATTGCACTATCTCTTATAGTTTCCGAAATATGGGCTATCGAAATTTTACTCTTTAGGCTCTGTTTCTAACTTAGGCCAAAATTGTAAAATGGTCTTATGAATTAAGGATTTCGTTCCAAATCATACTCCAAGTAATACTTGCCATGCTAATAACGTTGTCGATTGCCAAATTGCATTATCTCTTATAGTTTCCAAGATATGGGCTATCGCAATTAGGGCACACATTAGGCTGGGTTTCTAAATTAAGCTAAAATTGTAAAATGACCTTGTGAATTACGGACTTTTGTTCCAAATCACATGTCAAGTAATATTCGGCATGCTTGTGACGTTGTCGTTTGCCAAATTGCATTATCTCTTATAGTTCCTGTATATGGGCTATCCAAATTTTACATCTTAGGCTCTGTTTCTAACATGGGCCAAAATTGTAAAATGTTCTTATGAATTAGCGATTCCGTTCCAATTCACATTGCGAGCAATATTCGGCATGCCAATTACGTTGCCGATTGCCAAATTGCATTATCTCTTATAGTTTCCGAGATATGGGTAATCGAAATTTTATACCTTAGGCTGTGTTACTAACTCGGATCAAAATTCTAAAACGGTCTTATGAATTACCGATTGCGTTCCAATTCACATTTCAAGCAATATTCGGCATGCTAATTACGTTGCCGATTGCCAAATTTCGTTATCTCTTATAGTTTCCGAGATATGGGCAATCAAAATTTTACACCTTAGGCTCTGTTTCTAACTTGGGCCAAAATTGTAAAATGGTCTTATGAATTAGCGATTTCGTTCTAAATCACATTCCAAGTAATATTCGGCATGCTAATTACGTTGCCGATTGCCACATTTCGTTATCTCTTATAGCTTCCGAGATATGGGCAATCAAAATTTTACACATTAGGCTCTGTTTCTAACTTGGGCCAAAATTGTAAAATGGTCTTATGAATTAGCGATTTCTTTCTAAATCACATTCCAAGTAATATTCGGCATGCTAATTACGCTGTCGATTGCCAAATTGCAATATCTCTTGTAGTTCCCGAGATATGGGCAATCGAAATTTTACACCTTAGGCTCTGTTTCTAACATGGGCCAAAGTTGTAAAATGGTCTTATGAATTAGCGATTCCGTTCCAATTCACATTCCAATTAATATTCGGCATGTTAATTACGTTGTCGATTACCAAATTGCATTATATCTTATGGTTTCAGATATATGGACTATCGAAATTTTACAATTTGGCTCTGCTTCTAACTTGGGCCAAAATGGTAAAATGGTCTTATGAATTAGCGATTTCGTTCTAAATCACATTCCAGGTAATATTCGGCATGTTAATTACGTTGTCGATTACCAAATTGTATTATCTCTTATGGTTTCCAATATATGGACTATCGAAATTTTACACCTTAGGCTCTGTTTGTAACATGGGCCAAAATTTTAAAATGGTCTTATGAATTAGCGATTTCGTTATAAATCACACTCCAAGTAATATTCGGCATGCTAATTACGTTGTCGATTACCAAATTGCATTATCTATTATGATTTCCGATATATGGACTATCGAAATTTTACAATTTGGCTCTGCTTCTAACATGGGCCAAAATTGTAAAATGGTCTTATGAATTAGCGATTCCATTCCAATTCACATTGCAAGCAATATTCGGCCTGCTAATTAGGTTGCCGATTACCAAATTGCATTATCTCTTATAGTTTCCGAGATATGGACTATCGACATCTAACAATATTGGCTCTGCTTCTAACTTGGGCCAGAATTGTAAAATGGTCTTATGAATTAGCGATTTCGCTCCAATTCACATTCCAAGTAATATTCGGCATGCTAATTACGTTGCCGATTGCCAAATTGCATTATCTTTTATAGTTTCCGAGATATGGACTATCGACATCTAACAATATTGGCTCTGCTTCTAACTTGGGCCAGAATTGTAAAATGGTCTTATGAACTAGCGATTTCGTTCCAATTCACATTCCAAGTAATATTCGGCATGCTAATTACGTTGCCGATTGCCAAATTGCATTTTCTCTTATAGTTTCCGAGATATGGACTATCGACATCTGACAATATTGGCTCTGCTTCTAACTTGGGCCAGAATTGTAAAATGGTCTTATGAATTAGCGATTTCGTTCCAATTCACATTCCAAGTAATATTCGGCATGCTAATTACGCTGCCGATTGCCAAATTGCATTATCTCTTATAGTTTCCGAGATATGGACAATCGAAATTTTACACCTTAGAGTCTGTTTCTAACTGGGGTCAAAATTGTAAAATGGTCTTACGAATTAGCGATTTCGTTCCAATTCACATTCCAAGTAATATTCGGCATGCTAATTACGCTGCCGATTGCCAAATTGCATTATCTCTTATAGTTTCCGAGATATGGACTATCGACGTCTAACAATATTAGCTCTGCTTCTAACTTGGGCCAGAATTGTAAAATGGTCTTACGAATTAGCGATTTCGTTCCAATTCACATTCCAAGTAATATTCGGCATGCTAATTACGTTGCCGATTGCCAAATTGCATTATCTCTTATAGTTTCCGAGATATGGACTATCGACATCTGACAATATTGGCTCTGCTTCTAACTTGGGCCAGAATTGTAAAATGGTCTTATGAATTAGCGATTTCGCTCCAATTCACATTCCAAGTAATATTCGGCATGCTAATTTCGTTGCCGATTGCCAAATTGCATTATCCCTTATAGTTTCCGAGATATGGACTATCGACATCTGACAATATTGGCTCTGCTTCTAACTTGGGCCAGAATTGTAAAATGGTCTTATGAATTAGCGATTTCGTTTCAATTCACATTCCAACTAATATTCGGCATGCTAATTACGTTGCCGATTGCCAAATTGCATTATCTCTTATAGTTTCCGAGATATGGACAATCGGAATTTTACACCTTAGAGTCTGTTTCTAACTGGGGTCAAAATTGTAAAATGGTCTTACGAATTAGCGATTTCGTTCCAATTCACATTCCAAGTAATATTCGGCATGCTAATTACGTTGCCGATTGCCAAATTGCATTATCTCTTATAGTTTCCGAGACATGGACTATCGACATCTGACAATGTTGGCTCTGCTTCTAACTTGGGCCAGAATTGTAAAATGTTCTTATGAATTAGCGATTTCGCTCCAATTCACATTCCAAGTAATATTCGGCATGCTAATTACGCTGCCTATTGCCAAATTGCATTATCTCTTATAGTTTCCGAGATATGGACTATCGACATCTAACAATATTGGCTCTGCTTCTAACTTGGGCCAGAATTGTAAAATGGTCTTATGAATTAGCGATTTCGCTCCAATTCACATTCTAAGTAATATTCGGCATGCTAATTACGTTGCCGATTGCCAAATTGCATTATCTCTTATAGTTTCCGAGATATGGACTATAGACATCTGAAAATATTGGCTCTGCTTATAACTTGGGCCAGAATTGTAAAATGGTCTTATGAATTAGCGATTTCGCTCCAATTCACATTCCAAGTAATATTCGGCATGCTAATTACGTTGCCGATTGCCAAATTGCATTATCTCTTATAGTTTCCGAGATATGGACAATCGAAATTTTACACCTTAGAGTCTGTTTCTAACTGGGGTCAAAATTGTAAAATGGTCTTATGAATTAGCGATTTCGTTCCAATTCACATTCCAAGTAATATTCGGCATGCTAATTACGTTGCCGATTGCCATATTGCATTATCTCTTATAGTTTCCGAGATATGGACAATCGAAATTTTACACCTTAGAGTCTGTTTCTAACTGGGGTCAAAATTGTAAAATGGTCTTACGAATTAGCGATTTCGTTCCAATTCACATTCCAAGTAATATTCGGAATGTTAATTAAGCTGCCGATTGCCAAATTGCATTATCTCTTATAGTTTCCGAGATATGGACAATCGAAATTTTACACCTTAGAGTCTGTTTCTAACTGGGTTCAAAATTGTAAAATGGTCTTACGAATTAGCGATTTCGTTCCAATTCACACTCCAAGTAATATTCGGCATGCTAATTACGTTGCCGATTGCCAAATTGCATTATCTCTTCTAGTTTCCGAGATATGGACTATCGACATCTAACAATATTGACTCTGCTTCTAACTTGGGCCAGAATTGTAAAATGGTCTTACGAATTAGTGATTTCGTTCCAATTCACATTCCAAGTAATAATCGGCATGCTAATTACGTTGCCGATTGCCAAATTGCATTATCTCTTCTAGTTTCCGAGATATGGACTATCGACATCTAACAATATTGGCTCTGCTTCTAACTTGGGCCAGAATTGTAAAATGGTCTTATGAATTAGCGATTTCGCTCCAATTCACATTCCTTGTAATATTCGGCATGCTAATTACGTTGCTGATTGCTAAATTCCATTATCTCTTATAGTTTCCGAGATATGGACTATCGACATCTGACAATATTGGCTCTGCTTCTAACTTGCGCCAGAATTGTAAAATGGTCTTATGAATTAGCGATTTGGCTCCAATTCACATTCCAAGTAATATTCGGCATGTTAATTACGTCGCCGATTGCCAAATTGCATTATCTCTTATAGTTTCTGAGATATGGACAATCGAAATTTTACACCTTAGAGTCTGTTTCTAACTGGGGTCAAAATTGTAAAATGGTCTTACGAATTAGCGATTTCGTTCCAATTCACATTAAAAGTAATATTCGGCATGCTAATTACGCTGCCGATTGCCAAATTGCATTATCTCTTATAGTTTCCGAGATATGGACTATCGACATCTGACAATATTGGCTCTGCTTCTAACTTGCGCCAGAATTGTAAAATGGTCTTATGAATTAGCGATTTCGCTCCAATTCACATTCCAAGTAATATTCGGCATGCTAATTACGTTGCCGATTGCCAAATTGCATTATCTCTTATAGTTTCCGAGATATGGACTATCGACATCTGACAATATTGGCTCTGCTTCTAACTTGGGCCAGAATTGTAAAATGGTCTTATGAATTAGCGACTTCGTTTCAATTCACATTCCAACTAACATTCGGCATGCTAATTACGTTGCCGATTGCCAAATTGCATTATCTCTTATAGTTTCCGAGATATGGACAATCGAAATTTTACACCTTAGTGTCTGTTTCTAACTGGGGTCAAAATTGTAAAATGGTCTTACGAATTAGCGATTTCGTTCCAATTCACATTCCAAGTAATATTCGGCATGCTAATTACGTTGCCGATTGCCAAATTGCATTATCTCTTATAGTTTCCGAGATAAGGACTATCGACATCTAACAATATTGGCTCTGCTTCTAACTTGGGCCAGAATTGTAAAATGGTCTTATGAATTAGCGATTTCGCTCCAATTCACATTCCAGGTAATAATCGGCATACTAATTACGTTTCTGATTGCCAAATTGCATTATCTCTTATAGTTTCCGAGATAAGGACTATCGACATCTGACAATATTGGCTCTGCTTCTAACTTGCGCCAGAATTGTAAAATGGTCTTATGAATTAGCGATTTGGCTCCAATTCACATTCCAAGTAATATTCGGCATGTTAATTACGTTGCCTATTGCCAAATTGCATTATCTCTTATAGTTTCCGAGATATGGGTAATCGAAATTTTATACCTTATGTTGTATTTCTAACTCGGGCCAAAATTGTAAAATGGTCTTATGAATTAGCGATTTCGTTCCAATTCACATTTCAAGCAATATTCGGCATGCTAATTACGTTGCCGATTGCCAAATTTCATTATCTCTTATAGTTTCCGAGATATGGGCAATCGAAATTTTATACCTTAGGCTGTATTTCTAACATGGGACAAAATTGTAAAATGGTCTTATGAATTAGCGATTTCGTTCTAAATCACCTTCCAAGTTATATTCAGCATGCAAATTACATTGTCGATTGATAAACTGCATTATCTCTTATAGTTTCCGAGATATGGGCAATCGAAATTTTACACCTTAGGCTCTGTTTCTAACTCGAGGCAAAATTGAAAAATGGTCTTATGAATTAGCGATTTCGTTCTAAATCACATTCCAAGTAATATTCGGCATGTTAATTACGTTGTCGATTACCAAATTGCATTATATCTTATGGTTTCATATATATGGACTATCGAAATTTTACAATTTGGCTCTGCTTCCAACTTGGGCCAAAATGGTAAAATGGTCTTATGAATTAGCGATTTCGTTCTAAATCACATTCCAGGTAATATTCGGCATGCTAATTACGTTGTCTATTACCAAATTGTATTATCTCTTATGGTTTCCGATATATGGACTATCGAAATTTTACACCTTAGGCTCTGCTTCTAACATGGGCCAAAATTGTAAAATGTTCTTATTAATTAACGATTCCGTTCCAATTCACACTGCAAGCAATATTCGGCATGCTAATTACGTTGCCGATTGCTAAATTGCATTATCTCTTATAGTTTCCGAGATATGGGCAATCCAAATTCTACACCTTGGGCTCTGTTTCAAACTTGGGCCAAAATTGTAAAATGGTCGTATGAATTAGCGATTTCACTTCAATTCACATTCCAAGTAATATTCGGCATGCTAATTACGCTGTCGATTGCAAAATTGCGTTATCTCTTATAGTTTCCGAGATATGGGCAATCGAAATTTTACACTTTAGGCTCTGTTTCTAACTCACGCAAAAATTGTAAAATGGTCTTATGAATTACGGATTTCGTTCCAAATCATATTCTAAGTAATATTCGACATGCTAATTACGTCGCCGTTTGCCAAATTGCACTAGTATAGTTTCCGAAATATGGGCTATAGAAATTTTGCTCTTTAGGCTCTGTTTCTAACTTAGGCCAACATTGTAAAATGGTCTTATGAATTACGGATTTCGTTCCAAATCATATTCCAAGTAATATTCGTCATGTTAATTACGTCGCCGTTTGCCAAATTGCACTATCTCTTATAGTTTCCGAAATATGGGCTATCGAAATTTTACTCTTTAGGCTCTGTTTCTAACTTAGACCAAAATTGTAAAATGGTCTTATGAATTAAGGATTTCGTTCCAAATCATACTCCAAGTAATACTCGCCATGCTAATTACGTTGTCGATTGCCAAATTGCATTATCTCTTATAGTTTCCAAGATATGGGCTATCGCAATTAGGGCACACATTAGGCTGGGTTTCTAAATTAAGCTAAAATTGTAAAATGACTTTGTGAATTACGGACTTTTGTTCCAAATCACATGTCATGTAATATTCGGCATGCTTGTGACGTTGTCGTTTGCCAAATTGCATTATCTCTTATAGTTCCCGTATATGGGCTATCCAAATTTTACATCTTAGGCTCTGTTTCTAACATGGGCCAAAATTGTAAAATGTTCTTATGAATTAGCGATTCCGTTCCAATTCACATGGCGAGCAATATTCGGCATGCCAATTACGTTGCCGATTGCCAAATTGCATTATCTCTTATAGTTTCCGAGATATGGACTATCGACATCTGACAATATTGGCTCTGCTTCTAACTTGGGCCAGAATTGTAAAATGGTCTTATGAATTAGCGATTTCGTTTCAATTCACATTCCAACTAATATTCGGCATGCTAATTACGTTGCCGATTGCCAAATTGCATTATCTCTTATAGTTTCCGAGATATGGACAATCGGAATTTTACACCTTAGAGTCTGTTTCTAACTGGGGTCAATATTGTAAAATGGTCTTACGAATTAGCGATTTCATTCCAATTCACATTCCAAGTAATATTCGGCATGCTAATTACGTTGCCGAATGCTAAATTGCATTATCTCTTATAGTTTCCGAGATATGGACTATCGACATCTGACAATATTGGCTCTGCTTCTAACTTGCGCCAGAATTGTAAAATGGTCTTATGAATTGGCGATTTCGCTCCAATTCACATTCCAAGTATTATTCGGCATGCTAATTACGTTGCCGATTGCCAAATTGCATTATCTCTTATAGTTTCCGAGACATGGATTATCGACATCTGACAATGTTGGCTCTGCTTCTAACTTGGGCCAGAATTGTAAAATGTCCTTATGAATTAGCGATTTCGCTCCAATTCACATTCCAAGTAATATTCGGCATGCTAATTGCGCTGCCGATTGCCAAATTGCATTATCTCTTATAGTTTCCGAGATATGGACTATCGACATCTAACAATATTAGCTCTGCTTCTAACTTGGGCCAGAATTGTAAAATGGTCTTATGAATTAGCGATTTCGCTCCAATTCACATTCTAAGTAATATTCGGCATGCTAATTATGTTGCCGATTGCCAAATTGTATTATCTCTTATAGTTTCCGAGATATGGACAATCGAAATTTTACACCTTAGAGTCTGTTTCTAACTGGGGTCAAAATTGTAAAATGGTCTTACGAATTAGCGATTTCGTTCCAATTCACATTCCAAGTAATATTCGGCATGTTAATTAAGCTGCCGATTGCCAAATTGCATTATCTCTTATAGTTTCCGAGATATGGACAATCGAAATTTTACACCTTAGAGTCTGTTTCTAACTGGGGTCAAAATTGTCAAATGGTCTTATGAATTAGCGATTTCACTCCAATTCACATTCCAAGTAATATTCGGCATGCTATTTACGTTGCCGATTGCCAAATTGCATTATCTCTTATAGTTTCCGAGATATGGACTATCGACATCTGAAAATATTGGCTCTGCTTCTAACTTGGGCAAGAATTGTAAAATGGTCTTATGAATTAGCGATTTCGCTCCAATTCACATTCTAAGTAATATTCGGCATGCTAATTACGTTGCCGATTGCCAAATTGCATTATCTCTTATAGTTTCCGAGATATGGACTATCGACATCTGAAAATATTGGCTCTGCTTATAACTTGGGCCAGAATTTTAAAATGGTCTTATGAATTAGCGATTTCGCTCCAATTCACATTCCAAGTAATATTCGGCATGCTAATTACGTTGCCGATTGCCAAATTGCATTATCTCTTATAGATTCCGAGATATGGACAATCGAAATTTTACACCTTAGAGTCTGTTTCTAACTGGGGTCAAAATTGTAAAATGGTCTTACGAATTAGCGATTTCGTTCCAATTCACATTCCAAGTAATATTCGGCATGCTAATTACGTTGCCGATTGCCAAATTGCATTATCTCTTATAGTTTCCGAGATATGGACTATCGACATCTGTAAATATTGGCTCTGCTTATAACTTGGGCCAGAATTGTAAAATGGTCTTACGAATTAGCGATTTCGTTCCAAATCACATTCCAAGTAATATTCGGCATGCTAATTACGTTGCCGATTGCCAAATTGCATTATCTCTTATAGTTTCTGAGATATGGACTATCGACATCTGACAATATTGGCTCTGCTTCTAACTTGGGCCAGAATTGTAAAATGGTCTTATGAATTAGCGATTTCGTTCCAATTCACATTCCAAGTAATATTCGGCATGCTAATTACGTTGCCCATTGCCAAATTGCATTATCTCTTATAGTTTCCGAGATATGGACTATCGACATCTAACAATATTGGCTCCGCTTCTAACTTGGGCCAGAATTGTAAAATGGTCTTATGAATTAGCGATTTGGCTCCAATTCACATTCCAAGTAATATTCGGCATGCTAATTACGTTGCCGATTGCCAAATTGCATTATCTCTTATAGTTTCCGAGATATGGGCAATCGAAATTTTACACCTTAGAGTCTGTTTCTAACTGGTGTCAAAATTGTAAAATGGTCTTATGAATTAGCGATTTCGCTCCAATTCACATTCCAAGTAATATTTGGCAAGCTAATTACGTTGCCGATTGCCAAATTGCATTATCTCTTATAGTTTCCGAGATATGGACTATCGACATCTGACAATATTGGCTCTGCTTCTAACTTGGGCCAGAATTGTAAAATGGCCTTATGAATTAGCGATTTCGTTTCAAATCACATTCCAACTAATATTCGGCATGCTAATTACGCTGTCGATTGCAAAATTGCGTTATCTCTTATAGTTTCCGAGATATGGGCAATCGAAATTTTACACTTTAGGCTCTGTTTCTAACTCACGCAAAAATTGTAAAATGGTCTTATGAATTACGGATTTCGTTCCAAATCATATTATAAGTAATATTCGACATGCTAATTACGTCGCCGTTTGCCAAATTGCACTAGTATAGTTTCCGAAATATGGGCTATAGAAATTTTGCTCTTTAGGCTCTGTTTCTAACTTAGGCCAACATTGTAAAATGGTCTTATGAATTACGGATTTCGTTCCAAATCATATTCCAAGTAATATTCGTCATGTTAATTACGTCGCCGTTTGCCAAATTGCACTATCTCTTATAGTTTCCGAAATATGGGCTATCGAAATTTTACTCTTTAGGCTCTGTTTCTATCTTAGACCAAAATTGTAAAATGGTCTTATGAATTAAGGATTTCGTTCCAAATCATACTCCAAGTAATACTCGCCATGCTAATTACGTTGTCGATTGCCAAATTGCATTATCTCTTATAGTTTCCAAGATATGGGCTATCGCAATTAGGGCACACATTAGGCTGGGTTTCTAAATTAAGCTAAAATTGTAAAATGACCTTGTGAATTACGGACTTTTGTTCCAAATCACATGTCATGTAATATTCGGCATGCTTGTGACGTTGTCGTTTGCCAAATTGCATTATCTCTTATAGTTCCCGTATATGGGCTATCCAAATTTTACATCTTAGGCTCTGTTTCTAACATGGGCCAAAATTGTAAAATGTTCTTATGAATTAGCGATTCCGTTCCAATTCACATTGCGAGCAATATTCGGCATGCTAATTACGTTGCCGATTGCCAAATTTCGTTATCTCTTATAGTTTCCGAGATATGGGCAATCAAAATTTTACACCTTAGGCTCTGTTTCTAACTTGGGCCAAAATTGTAAAATGGTCTTATGAATTAGCGATTTCTTTCTAAATCACATTCCAAGTAATATTCGGCATGCTAATTACGTTGCCGATTGCCACATTTCGTTATCTCTTATAGCTTCCGAGATATGGGCAATCAAAATTTTACACCTTAGGCTCTGTTTCTAACTTGGGCCAAAATTGTAAAATGTTCTTATGAATTAGCGATTCCGTTCCAATTCACATTGCGAGCAATATTCGGCATGCTAATTACGTTGCCGATTGCCAAATTTCGTTATCTCTTATAGTTTCCGAGATATGGGCAATCAAAATTTTACACCTTAGGCTCTGTTTCTAACTTGGGCCAAAATTGTAAAATGGTCTTATGAATTAGCGATTCCATTCCAATTCACATTGCAAGCAATATTCGGCCTGCTAATTAGGTTGCCGATTACCAAATTGCATTATCTATTATAGTTTCCGAGATATGGACTATCGACATCTAACAATATTGGCTCTGCTTCTAACTTGGGCCAGAATTGTAAAATGGTCTTATGAATTAGCGATTTCGCTCCAATTCACATTCTAAGTAATATTCGGCATGCTAATTACGTTGGCGATTGCCAAATTGCATTATCTCTTATAGTTTCCGAGATATGGACTATCGACATCTGAAAATATTGGCTCTGCTTATAACTTGGGCCAGAATTGTAAAATGGTCTTATGAATTAGCGATTTCGTTCCAATTCACATTCCAAGTAATATTCGGCATGCTAATTACGCTGCCGATTGCCAAATTGCATTATCTCTTATAGTTTCCGAGATATGGACAATCGAAATTTTACACCTTAGAGTCTGTTTCTAACTGGGGTCAAAATTGTAAAATGGTCTTACGAATTAGCGATTTCGTTCCAATTCACATTCCAAGTAATATTCGGCATGCTAATTACGTTGCCGATTGCCAAATTGCATTATCTCTTATAGTTTCCGAGATATGGACTATCGACATCTGACAATATTGGCTCTGCTTCTAACTTGGGCCAGAATTGTAAAATGGTCTTATGAATTAGCCATTTCGCTCCAATTCACATTCCAAGTAATATTCGGCATGCTAATTACGTTGCCGATTGCCAAATTGCATTATCTCTTATAGTTTCCGAGATATGGACTATCGACATCTGACAATATTGGCTCTGCTTCTAACTTGGGCCAGAATTGTAAAATGGTCTTATGAATTAGCGATTTCGTTTCAATTCACATTCCAACTAATATTCGGCATGCTAATTACGTTGCCGATTGCCAAATTGCATTATCTCTTATATTTTCCGAGATATGGACAATCGGAATTTTACACCTTAGAGTCTGTTTCTAACTGGGGTCAAAATTGTAAAATGGTCTTACGAATTAGCGATTTCGTTCCAATTCACATTCCAAGTATTATTCGGCATGCTAATTACGTTGCCGATTGCCAAATTGCATTATCTCTTATAGTTTCCGCGACATGGACTATCGACATCTGACAATATTGGCTCTGCTTCTAACTTGGGCTAGAATTGTAAAATGGTCTTATGAATTAGCGATTTCGTTCCAATTCACATTCCAAGTAATATTCGGCATGCTAATTACGCTGCCGATTGCCAAATTGCATTATCTCTTATAGTTTCCGAGATATGGACAATCGAAATTTTACACCTTAGAGTCTGTTTCTAACTGGGGTCAAAATTGTAAAATGGTCTTACGAATTAGCGATTTCGTTCCATTTCACATTCCAAGTAATATTCGGCATGCTAATTACGCTGCCGATTGCCAAATTGCATTATCTCTTATAGTTTCCGAGATATGGACTATCGACGTCTAACAATATTAGCTCTGCTTCTAACTTGGGCCAGAATTGTAAAATGGTCTTACGAATTAGCGATTTCGTTCCAATTCACATTCCAAGTAATATTCGGCATGCTAATTACGTTGCCGATTGCCAAATTGCATTATCTCTTATAGTTTCCGAGATATGGACTATCGACATCTGACAATATTGGCTCTGCTTCTAACTTGGGCCAGAATTGTAAAATGGTCTTATGAATTAGCCATTTCGCTCCAATTCACATTCCAAGTAATATTCGGCATGCTAATTACGTTGCCGATTGCCAAATTGCATTATCTCTTATAGTTTCCGAGATATGGACTATCGACATCTGACAATATTGGCTCTGCTTCTAACTTGGGCCAGAATTGTAAAATGGTCTTATGAATTAGCGATTTCGTTTCAATTCACATTCCAACTAATATTCGGCATGCTAATTACGTTGCCGATTGCCAAATTGCATTATCTCTTATAGTTTCCGAGATATGGACAATCGGAATTTTACACCTTAGAGTCTGTTTCTAACTGGGGTCAAAATTGTAAAATGGTCTTACGAATTAGCGATTTCGTTCCAATTCACATTCCAAGTATTATTCGGCATGCTAATTACGTTGCCGATTGCCAAATTGCATTATCTCTTATAGTTTCCGAGACATGGACTATCGACATCTGACAATGTTGGCTCTGCTTCTAACTTGAGCCAGAATTGTAAAATGTTCTTATGAATTAGCGATTTCGCTCCAATTCACATTCCAAGTAATATTCGGCATGCTAATTACGCTGCCGATTGCCAAATTGCATTATCTCTTATAGTTTCCGAGATATGGACTATCGACATCTAACAATATTGGCTCTGCTTCTAACTTGGGCCAGAATTGTAAAATGGTCTTATGAATTAGCGATTTCGCTCCAATTCACATTCTAAGTAATATTCGGCATGCTAATTACGTTGCCGATTGCCAAATTCCATTATCTCTTATAGTTTCCGAGATATGGACAATCGAAATTTTACACCTTAGAGTCTGTTTCTAACTGGGGTCAAAATTGTAAAATGGTCTTACGAATTAGCGATTTCGTTCCAATTCACATTCCATGTAATATTCGGCATGTTAATTAAGCTGCCGATTGCCAAATTGCATTATCTCTTATAGTTTCCGAGATATGGACAATCGAAATTTTACACCTTAGAGTCTGTTTCTAACTGGGGTCAAAATTGTAAAATGGTCTTATGAATTAGCGATTTCATTCCAATTCACATTCCAAGTAATATTCGGCATGCTATTTACGTTGCCGATTGCCAAATTGCATTATCTCTTATAGTTTCCGAGATATGGACTATCGACATCTGAAAATATTGGCTCTGCTTCTAACTTGGGCCAGAATTGTAAAATGGTCTTATGAATTAGCGATTTCGCTCCAATTCATATTCTAAGTAATATTCGGCATGCTAATTACGTTGGCGATTGCCAAATTGCATTATCTCTTATAGTTTCCGAGATATGGACTATCGACATCTGAAAATATTGGCTCTGCTTATAACTTGGGCCAGAATTGTAAAATGGTCTTATGAATTAGCGATTTCGTTCTAAATCACACTCCAAGTAATATTCTGGATGCTAATTACGTTGTCGATTACAAAATTGCATTATCTCTTATGGTTTCCGATAAATGGACTATCGAAATTTTACAATTTGGCTCTGCTTCTAACATGGGCAAAAATTGTAAAATGTTCTTATTAATTAACGATTCCGTTCCAATTCACACTGCAAGCAATATTCGGCATGCTAATTACGTTGCCGATTGCGAAATTGCATTATCTCTTATAGTTTCCGAGATATGGGCAATCCAAATTCTACACCTTGGGCTCTGTTTCAAACTTGGGCCAAAATTGTAAAATGGTCTTATGAATTAGCGATTTCATTCCAATTCACATTCCAAGTAATATTCGGCATGATAATTACGCTGTCGATTACCAAATTGCATTATCTCTTATGGTTTCCGATATATCGACCATCGAAATTTTACAATTTGGCTCTGCTTCAACTTTTGCCAAAATTGTAAAATGGTCTTATGAATTAGCGATTTCGTTCCAATTCACATTTCAAGCAATATTCGGCATGCTAATTACGTTGCCGATTGCAAAATTGCATTATCTCTTATAGTTTCCGAGATATGGGCTATCGAAATTTTACACCTTAGGCTCTGTTTCAAACTTGGGCCAAAATTGTAAAATGGTCTTATGAATTAGCGATTTCATTCCAATTCACATTCCAAGTAATATTCGTCATGCTAATTACGCTGTCGATTGCAAAATTGCATTATCTCTTATAGTTTCCGAGATATGGGCAATTGAAATTTTACACTTTAGGCTCTGTTTCTAACTTGGGTCAAAATTGTAAAATGGTCTTATGAATTAGCGATTTATTTCTAAATCATATTCCAAGTAATATTCGGCATGCTAATTACGCTGTCGATTGCCAAATTGCATTATCTCTTATGGTTTCCGATATATCGACTATCGAAATTTTACAATTTGGCTCTGCTTCAACTTTTGCCAAAATTGTAAAATGGTCTTATGAATTAGCAATTTCGTTCCAAATCACATTCCAAGTAATATTCGACATGCTAATTACGTCGCCGTTTGCCAAATTGCACTAGTATAGTTTCCGAAATATGGGCTATAGAAATTTTGCTCTTTAGGCTCTGTTTCTAACTTAGGCCAACATTTTAAAATGGTCTTATGAATTACGGATTTCGTTCCAAATCATATTCCAAGTAATATTCGTCATGTTAATTACGTCGCCGTTTGCCAAATTGCACTATCTCTTATAGTTTCCGAAATATGGGCTATCGAAATTTTACACCTTAGGCTCTGTTTCCAATTTGGGCCAAAATTGTAAAATGGTATTATGAATTAGCGATTTCTTTCTAAATCACATTCCAAGTAATATTCGACATGCTAATTACGCTGCCGATTGCCAAATTGCATTATCTCTTATAGTTCCCGAGATATGGGCAATCGAAATTTTACACCTTAGGCTCTGTTTCTAACATGGGCCAAAGTTGTAAAATGGTCTTATGAATTAGCGATTCCCTTCCAATTCACGTTGCAAGCAATATTCGGCATGCTAATTACGTTGCCGATTGCCAAATTGCATTATCTCTTATAGTTTCCGAGATATGGACAATCGGAATTTTACACCTTAGAGTCTGTTTCTAACTGGGGTCAAAATTGTAAAATGGTCTTACGAATTAGCGATTTCGTTCCAATTCACATTCCAAGTATTATTCGGCATGCTAATTACGTTGCCGATTGCCAAATTGCATTATCTCTTATAGTTTCCGAGACATGGACTATCGACATCTGACAATGTTGGCTCTGCTTCTAACTTGAGCCAGAATTGTAAAATGTTCTTATGAATTAGCGATTTCGCTCCAATTCACATTCCAAGTAATATTCGGCATGCTAATTACGCTGCCGATTGCCAAATTGCATTATCTCTTATAGTTTCCGAGATATGGACTATCGACATCTAACAATATTGGCTCTGCTTCTAACTTGGGACAGAATTGTAAAATGGTCTTATGAATTAGCGATTTCGCTCCAATTCACATTCTAAGTAATATTCGGCATGCTAATTACGTTGCCGATTGCCAAATTGCATTATCTCTTATAGTTTCCGAGATACGGATAATCGAAATTTTACACCTTAGAGTCTGTTTCTAACTGGGGTCTAAATTGTAAAATGGTCTTACGAATTAGCGATTTCGTTCCAATTCACATTCCAAGTAATATTCGGCATGTTAATTAAGCTGCCGATTGCCAAATTGCATTATCTCTTATAGTTTCCGAGATATGGACAATCGAAATTTTACACCTTAGAGTCTGTTTCTAACTGGGGTCAAAATTGTAAAATGGTCTTATGAATTAGCGATTTCATTCCAATTCACATTCCAAGTAATATTCGGCATGCTATTTACGTTGCCGATTGCCAAATTGCATTATCTCTTATAGTTTCCGAGATATGGACTATCGACATCTGAAAATATTGGCTCTGCTTCTAACTTGGGCCAGAATTGTAAAATGGTCTTATGAATTAGCGATTTCGCTCCAATTCACATTCTAAGTAATATTCGGCATGCTAATTACGTTGGCGATTGCCAAATTGCATTATCTCTTATAGTTTCCGAGATATGGACTATCGACATCTGAAAATATTGGCTCTGCTTATAACTTGGGCCAGAATTGTAAAATGGTCTTATGAATTAGCGATTTGGCTCCAATTCACATTCCAAGTAATATTCGGCATGCTAATTACGCTGCCGATTGCCAAATTGCATTATCTCTTATAGTTTCCGAGATATGGACTATCGACATCTAACAATATTGGCTCTGCTTCTAATTTGGGCCAGAATTGTAAAATGGTCTTATGAATTAGCGATTTCGCTCCAATTCACATTCTAAGTAATATTCGGCATGCTAATTACGTTGCCGATTGCCAAATTGCATTATCTCTTATAGTTTCCGAGATATGGACAATCGAAATTTTACACCTTAGAGTCTGTTTCTAACTGGGGTCAAAATTGTAAAATGGTCTTACGAATTAGCGATTTCGTTCCAATTCACATTCCAAGTAATATTCGGCATGTTAATTAAGCTGCCGATTGCCAAATTGCATTATCTCTTATAGTTTCCGAGATATGGACAATCGAAATTTTACACCTTAGAGTCTGTTTCTAACTGGGGTCAAAATTGTAAAATGGTCTTATGAATTAGCGATTTCATTCCAATTCACATTCCAAGTAATATTCGGCATGCTATTTACGTTGCCGATTGCCAAATTGCATTATCTCTTATAGTTTCCGAGATATGGACTATCGACATCTGAAAATATTGGCTCTGCTTCTAACTTGGGCCAGAATTGTAAAATGGTCTTATGAATTAGCGATTTCGCTCCAATTCACATTCTAAGTAATATTCGGCATGCTAATTACGTTGGCGATTGCCAAATTGCATTATCTCTTATAGTTTCCGAGATATGGACTATCGACATCTGAAAATATTGGCTCTGCTTATAACTTGGGCCAGAATTGTAAAATGGTCTTATGAATTAGCGATTTGGCTCCAATTCACATTCCAAGTAATATTCGGTATGCTAATTACGTTGCCGATTGCCAAATTGCATTATCTCTTATAGTTTCCGAGATATGGGCAATCGAAATTTTACACCTTAGAGTCTGTTTCTAACTGGGGTCAAAATTGTAAAATGGTCTTATGAATTAGCGATTTCGCTCCTATTCACATTCCAAGTAATATTTGGCAAGCTAATTACGTTGCAGATTGCCAAATTGCATTATCTCTTATAGTTTCCGAGATATGGACTATCGAAATTTTACACCTTAGGCTCTGTTTCTAACATGGGCCAAAATTGTAAAATGGCCTTATGAATTAGCGATTTCGTTCTAAATCACACTCCAAGTAATATTCTGGATGCTAATTACGTTGTCGATTACAAAATTGCATTATCTCTTATGGTTTCCGATAAATGGACTATCGAAATTTTACAATTTGGCTCTGCTTCTAACATGGGCAAAAATTGTAAAATGTTCTTATTAATTAACGATTCCGTTCCAATTCACACTGCAAGCAATATTCGGCATGCTAATTACGTTGCCGATTGCGAAATTGCATTATCTCTTATAGTTTCCGAGATATGGGCAATCCAAATTCTACACCTTGGGCTCTGTTTCAAACTTGGGCCAAAATTGTAAAATGGTCTTATGAATTAGCGATTTCATTCCAATTCACATTCCAAGTAATATTCGGCATGATAATTACGCTGTCGATTACCAAATTGCATTATCTCTTATGGTTTCCGATATATCGACCATCGAAATTTTACAATTTGGCTCTGCTTCAACTTTTGCCAAAATTGTAAAATGGTCTTATGAATTAGCGATTTCGTTCCAATTCACATTTCAAGCAATATTCGGCATGCTAATTACGTTGCCGATTGCAAAATTGCATTATCTCTTATAGTATCCGAGATATGGGCTATCGAAATTTTACACCTTAGGCTCTGTTTCAAACTTGGGCCAAAATTTTAAAATGGTCTTATGAATTAGCGATTTCATTCCAATTCACATTCCAAGTAATATTCGTCATGCTAATTACGCTGCCGATTGCCAAATTGCATTATCTCTTATAGTTCCCGAGATATGGGCAATCGAAATTTTACACCTTAGGCTCTGTTTCTAACATGGGCCAAAGTTGTAAAATGGTCTTATGAATTAGCGATTCCCTTCCAATTCACGTTGCAAGCAATATTCGGCATGCTAATTACGTTGCCGATTGCCAAATTTCATTATCTCTTATAGTTTCCGAGATATGGCCAATCGAAATTTTACACCTTAGGCTCTGTTTCTAACTTGAGCCATTATTGTAAAATGGTCTTATGAATTAGCGATTTCGTTCTAAATCACGTTCCAAGTTATATTCAGCATGCAAATTACATTGTCGATTGATAAACTGCATTATCTCTTATAGTTTCCGAGATATGGGCAATCGAAATTTTACACCTTAGGCTCTGTTTCTAACTCGAGGCAAAATTGAAAAATGGTCTTATGAATTAGCGATTTCGTTCTAAATCACATTCCAAGTAATATTCGGCATGTTAATTACGTTGTCGATTACCAAATTGCATTATATCTTATGGTTTCATATATATGGACTATCGAAATTTTACAATTTGGCTCTGCTTCCAACTTGGGCCAAAATGGTAAAATGGTCTTATGAATTAGCGATTTCGTTCTAAATCACATTCCAGGTAATATTCGGCATGCTAATTACGTTGTCTATTACCAAATTGTATTATCTCTTATGGTTTCCGATATATGGACTATCGAAATTTTACACCTTAGGCTCTGCTTCTAACATGGGCCAAAATTGTAAAATGTTCTTATTAATTAACGATTCCGTTCCAATTCACACTGCAAGCAATATTCGGCATGCTAATTACGTTGCCGATTGCTAAATTGCATTATCTCTTATAGTTTCCGAGATATGGGCAATCCAAATTCTACACCTTGGGCTCTGTTTCAAACTTGGGCCAAAATTGTAAAATGGTCGTATGAATTAGCGATTTCACTTCAATTCACATTCCAAGTAATATTCGGCATGCTAATTACGCTGTCGATTGCAAAATTGCGTTATCTCTTATAGTTTCCGAGATATGGGCAATCGAAATTTTACACTTTAGGCTCTGTTTCTAACTCACGCAAAAATTGTAAAATGGTCTTATGAATTACGGATTTCGTTCCAAATCATATTCTAAGTAATATTCGACATGCTAATTACGTCGCCGTTTGCCAAATTGCACTAGTATAGTTTCCGAAATATGGGCTATAGAAATTTTGCTCTTTAGGCTCTGTTTCTAACTTAGGCCAACATTGTAAAATGGTCTTATGAATTACGGATTTCGTTCCAAATCATAATCCAAGTAATATTCGTCATGTTAATTACGTCGCCGTTTGCCAAATTGCATTATCACTTATGGTTTCCGAAATATGGGCTATCGAAATTTTACTCTTTAGGCTCTGTTTCTAACTTAGACCAAAATTGTAAAATGGTCTTATGAATTAAGGATTTCGTTCCAAATCATATTCCAAGTAATACTCGCCATGCTAATTACGTTGTCGATTGCCAAATTGCATTATCTCTTATAGTTTCCAAGATATGGGCTATCGCAATTAGGGCACACATTAGGCTGGGTTTCTAAATTAAGCTAAAATTGTAAAATGACCTTGTGAATTACGGACTTTTGTTCCAAATCACATGTCATGTAATATTCGGCATGCTTGTGACGTTGTCGTTTGCCAAATTGCATTATCTCTTATAGTTCCCGTATATGGGCTATCCAAATTTTACATCTTAGGCTCTGTTTCTAACATGGGCCAAAATTGTAAAATGTTCTTATGAATTAGCGATTCCGTTCCTATTCACATGGCGAGCAATATTCGGCATGCCAATTACGTTGCCGATTGCCAAATTGCATTATCTCTTATAGTTTCCGAGATATGGGTAATCGAAATTTTATACCTTAGGCTGTGTTACTAACTCGGGTCAAAATTCTAAAACGGTCTTATGAATTACCGATTGCGTTCCAATTCACATTCCAAGCAATATTCGGCATGCTAATTACGTTGCCGATTACCAAATTTCGTTATCTCTTATAGCTTCCGAGATATGGGCAATCAAAATTTTACACCTTAGGCTCTGTTTCTAACTTGGGCCAAAATTGTAAAATGGTCTTATGAATTAGCGATTTCTTTCTAAATCACATTCCAAGTAATATTCGGCATGCTAATTACGTTGCCGATTGCCACATTTCGTTATCTCTTATAGCTTCCGAGATATGGGCAATCAAAATTTTACACCTTAGGCTCTGTTTCTAACTTGGGCCAAAATTGTAAAATGGTCTTATGAATTAGCGATTTCGTTCTAAATCACATTCCAAGTAATATTCGGCATGCTAATTACGTTGCCGATTGCCACATTTCGTTATCTCTTATAGCTTCCGAGATATGGGCAATCAAAATTTTACACCTTAGGCTCTGTTTCTAACTTGGGCCAAAATTGTAAAATGGTCTTATGAATTAGCGATTTCTTTCTAAATCACATTCCAAGTAATATTCGGCATGCTAATTACGCTCTCGATTGCCAAATTGCAATATCTCTTGTAGTTTCCGAGATATGGGCAATCGAAATTTTACACCTTAGGCTCTGTTTCTAACATGGGCCAAAGTTGTAAAATGGTCTTATGAATTAGCGATTCCGTTCCAATTCACGTTGCAAGCAATATTCGGCATGCTAATTACGTTACCGATTGCCAAATTTCATTATCTCTTATAGTTTCCGAGATATGGGCAATCGAAATTTTACACCTTAGGCTCTGTTTCTAACTCGAGGCAAAATTGAAAAATGGTCTTATGAATTAGCGATTTCGTTCTAAATCACATTCCAAGTAATATTCGGCATGTTAATTACGTTGTCGATTACCAAATTGCATTATATCTTATGGTTTCATATATATGGACTATCGAAATTTTACAATTTGGCTCTGCTTCCAACTTGGGCCAAAATGGTAAAATGGTCTTATGAATTAGCGATTTCGTTCTAAATCACATTCCAGGTAATATTCGGCATGTTAATTACGTTGTCGATTACCAAATTGTATTATCTCTTATGGTTTCCGATATATGGACTATCGAAATTTTACACCTTAGGCTCTGTTTGTAACATGGGCCAAAATTTTAAAATGGTCTTATGAATTAGCGATTTCGTTATAAATCACACTCCAAGTAATATTCGGCATGCTAATTACGTTGTCGATTACCAAATTGCATTATTTCTTATGATTTCCGATATATGGACTATCGAAATTTTACAATTTGGCTCTGCTTCTAACATGGGCCAAAATTGTAAAATGGTCTTATGAATTAGCGATTTCGCTCCAATTCACATTCCAAGTAATATTCGGCATGCTAATTACGTTGCCGATTGCCAAATTGCATTATCTTTTATAGTTTCCGAGATATGGACTATCGACATCTAACATTATTGTCTCTGCTTCTAACTTGGGCCAGAATTGTAAAATGGTCTTATGAAATAGCGATTTCGTTCCAATTCACATTCCAAGTAATATTCGGCATGCTAATTACGTTGCCGATTGCCAAATTGCATTATCGCTTATAGTTTCCGAGATATGGACTATCGACATCTGACAATATTGGCTCTGCTTCTAACTTGGGCCAGAATTGTAAAATGGTCTTATGAATTAGCGATTTCGTTCCAATTCACATTCCAAGTAATATTCGGCATGCTAATTACGCTGCCGATTGCCAAATTGCATTATCTCTTATAGTTTCCGAGATATGGACAATCGAAATTTTACACCTTAGAGTCTGTTTCTAACTGGGGTCAAAATTGTAAAATGGTCTTACGAATTAGCGATTTCGTTCCAATTCACATTCCAAGTAATATTCGGCATGCTAATTACGCTGCCGATTGCCAAATTGCATTATCTCTTATAGTTTCCGAGATATGGACTATCGACCTCTAACAATATTAGCTCTGCTTCTAACTTGGGCCAGAATTGTAAAATGGTCTTACGAATTAGCGATTTCGTTCCAATTCACATTCCAAGTAATATTCGGCATGCTAATTACGTTGCCGATAGCCAAATTGCATTATCTCTTATAGTTTCCGAGATATGGACTATCGACATCTGACAATATTGGCTCTGCTTCTAACTTGGTCCTGAATTGTAAAATGGTCTTACGAATTAGCCATTTCGCTCCAATTCACATTCCAAGTAATATTCGGCATGCTAATTACGTTGCCGATTGCCAAATTGCATTATCTCTTATAGTTTCCGAGATATGGACTATCGACATCTGACAATATTGGCTCTGCTTCTAACTTGGGCCAGAATTGTAAAATGGTCTTATGAATTAGCGATTTCGTTTCAATTCACATTCCAACTAATATTCGGCATGCTAATTACGTTGCCGATTGCCAAATTGCATTATCTCTTATAGTTTCCGAGATATGGACAATCGGAATTTTACACCTTAGAGTCTGTTTCTAACTGGGGTCAATATTGTAAAATGGTCTTACGAATTAGCGATTTCATTCCAATTCACATTCCAAGTAATATTCGGCATGCTAATTACGTTGCCGAATGCTAAATTGCATTATCTCTTATAGTTTCCGAGATATGGACTATCGACATCTGACAATATTGGCTCTGCTTCTAACTTGCGCCAGAATTGTAAAATGGTCTTATGAATTGGCGATTTCGCTCCAATTCACATTCCAAGTATTATTCGGCATGCTAATTACGTTGCCGATTGCCAAATTGCATTATCTCTTATAGTTTCCGAGACATGGATTATCGACATCTGACAATGTTGGCTCTGCTTCTAACTTGGGCCAGAATTGTAAAATGTCCTTATGAATTAGCGATTTCGCTCCAATTCACATTCCAAGTAATATTCGGCATGCTAATTGCGCTGCCGATTGCCAAATTGCATTATCTCTTATAGTTTCCGAGATATGGACTATCGACATCTAACAATATTAGCTCTGCTTCTAACTTGGGCCAGAATTGTAAAATGGTCTTATGAATTAGCGATTTCGCTCCAATTCACATTCTAAGTAATATTCGGCATGCTAATTATGTTGCCGATTGCCAAATTGCATTATCTCTTATAGTTTCCGAGATATGGACAATCGAAATTTTACACCTTAGAGTCTGTTTCTAACTGGGGTCAAAATTGTAAAATGGTCTTACGAATTAGCGATTTCGTTCCAATTCACATTCCAAGTAATATTCGGCATGTTAATTAAGCTGCCGATTGCCAAATTGCATTATCTCTTATAGTTTCCGAGATATGGACAATCGAAATTTTACACCTTAGAGTCTGTTTCTAACTGGGGTCAAAATTGTCAAATGGTCTTATGAATTAGCGATTTCATTCCAATTCACATTCCAAGTAATATTCGGCATGCTATTTACGTTGCCGATTGCCAAATTGCATTATCTCTTATAGTTTCCGAGATATGGACTATCGACATCTGAAAATATTGGCTCTGCTTCTAACTTGGGCCAGAATTGTAAAATGGTCTTATGAATTAGCGATTTCGCTCCAATTCACATTCTAAGTAATATTCGGCATGCTAATTACGTTGCCGATTGCCAAATTGCATTATCTCTTATAGTTTCCGAGATATGGACTATCGACATCTGAAAATATTGGCTCTGCTTATAACTTGGGCCAGAATTTTAAAATGGTCTTATGAATTAGCGATTTCGCTCCAATTCACATTCCAAGTAATATTCGGCATGCTAATTACGTTGCCGATTGCCAAATTGCATTATCTCTTATAGTTTCCGAGATATGGACAATCGAAATTTTACACCTTAGAGTCTGTTTCTAACTGGGGTCAAAATTGTAAAATGGTCTTACGAATTAGCGATTTCGTTCCAATTCACATTCCAAGTAATATTCGGCATGCTAATTACGTTGCCGATTGCCAAATTGCATTATCTCTTATAGTTTCCGAGATATGGACTATCGACATCTGTAAATATTGGCTCTGCTTATAACTTGGGCCAGAATTGTAAAATGGTCTTACGAATTAGCGATTTCGTTCCAAATCACATTCCAAGTAATATTCGGCATGCTAATTACGTTGCCGATTGCCAAATTGCATTATCTCTTATAGTTTCTGAGATATGGACTATCGACATCTGACAATATTGGCTCTGCTTCTAACTTGGGCCAGAATTGTAAAATGGTCTTATGAATTAGCGATTTCGTTCCAATTCACATTCCAAGTAATATTCGGCATGCTAATTACGTTGCCCATTGCCAAATTGCATTATCTCTTATAGTTTCCGAGATATGGACTATCGACATCTAACAATATTGGCTCCGCTTCTAACTTGGACCAGAATTGTAAAATGGTCTTATGAATTAGCGATTTGGCTCCAATTCACATTCCAAGTAATATTCGGCATGCTAATTACGTTGCCGATTGCCAAATTGCATTATCTCTTATAGTTTCCGAGATATGGGCAATCGAAATTTTACACCTTAGAGTCTGTTTCTAACTGGGGTCAAAATTGTAAAATGGTCTTATGAATTAGCGATTTCGCTCCAATTCACATTCCAAGTAATATTTGGCAAGCTAATTACGTTGCCGATTGCCAAATTGCATTATCTCTTATAGTTTCCGAGATATGGACTATCGACATCTGACAATATTGGCTCTGCTTCTAACTTGGGCCAGAATTGTAAAATGGCCTTATGAATTAGCGATTTCGTTTCAAATCACATTCCAACTAATATTCGGCATGCTAATTACGCTGTCGATTGCAAAATTGCGTTATCTCTTATAGTTTCCGAGATATGGGCAATCGAAATTTTACACTTTAGGCTCTGTTTCTAACTCACGCAAAAATTGTAAAATGGTCTTATGAATTACGGATTTCGTTCCAAATCATATTATAAGTAATATTCGACATGCTAATTACGTCGCCGTTTGCCAAATTGCACTAGTATAGTTTCCGAAATATGGGCTATAGAAATTTTGCTCTTTAGGCTCTGTTTCTAACTTAGGCCAACATTGTAAAATGGTCTTATGAATTACGGATTTCGTTCCAAATCATATTCCAAGTAATATTCGTCATGTTAATTACGTCGCCGTTTGCCAAATTGCACTATCTCTTATAGTTTCCGAAATATGGGCTATCGAAATTTTACTCTTTAGGCTCTGTTTCTATCTTAGACCAAAATTGTAAAATGGTCTTATGAATTAAGGATTTCGTTCCAAATCATACTCCAAGTAATACTCGCCATGCTAATTACGTTGTCGATTGCCAAATTGCATTATCTCTTATAGTTTCCAAGATATGGGCTATCGCAATTAGGGCACACATTAGGCTGGGTTTCTAAATTAAGCTAAAATTGTAAAATGACCTTGTGAATTACGGACTTTTGTTCCAAATCACATGTCATGTAATATTCGGCATGCTTGTGACGTTGTCGTTTGCCAAATTGCATTATCTCTTATAGTTCCCGTGTATGGGCTATCCAAATTTTACATCTTAGGCTCTGTTTCTAACATGGGCCAAAATTGTAAAATATTCTTATGAATTAGCGATTCCGTTCCAATTCACATTGCGAGCAATATTCGGCATGCTAATTACGTTGCCGATTGCCAAATTTCGTTATCTCTTATAGTTTCCGAGATATGGGCAATCAAAATTTTACACCTTAGGCTCTGTTTCTAACTTGGGCCAAAATTGTAAAATGGTCTTATGAATTAGCGATTTCTTTCTAAATCACATTCCAAGTAATATTCGGCATGCTAATTACGTTGCCGATTGCCACATTTCGTTATCTCTTATAGCTTCCGAGATATGGGCAATCAAAATTTTACACCTTAGGCTCTGTTTCTAACTTGGGCCAAAATTGTAAAATGGTCTTATGAATTAGCGATTTCTTTCTAAATCACATTCCAAGTAATATTCGGCATGCTAATTACGCTGTCGATTGCCAAATTGCAATATCTCTTGTAGTTCCCGAGATATGGGCAATCGAAATTTTACACCTTAGGCTCTGTTTCTAACATGGGCCAAAGTTGTAAAATGGTCTTATGAATTAGCGATTCCGTTCCAATTCACGTTGCAAGCAATATTCGGCATGCTAATTACGTTACCGATTGCCAAATTTCATTATCTCTTATAGTTTCCGAGATATGGGCAATCGAAATCTTACACCTTAGGCTCTGTTTCTAACTTGAGGCAAAATTGAAAAATGGTCTTATGAATTAGCGATTTCGTTCTAAATCACATTCCAAGTAATATTCGGCATGTTAATTACGTTGTCGATTACCAAATTGCATTATATCTTATGGTTTCATATATATGGACTATCGAAATTTTACAATTTGGCTCTGCTTCCAATTTGGGCCAAAATGGTAAAATGGTCTTATGAATTAGCGATTTCGTTCTAAATCACATTCCAGGTAATATTCGGCATGTTAATTACGTTGTCGATTACCAAATTGTATTATTTCTTATGGTTTCCGATATATGGACTATCGAAATTTTACACCTTAGGCTCTGTTTTTAACATGGGCCAAAATTTTAAAATGGTCTTATGAATTAGCGATATCGTTATAAATCACACTCCAAGTAATATTCGGCATGCTAATTACGTTGTCGATTACCAAATTGCATTATTTCTTATGATTTCCGATATATGGACTATCGAAATTTTACAATTTGGCTCTGCTTCTAACATGGGCCAAAATTGTAAAATGGTCTTATGAATTAGCGATTCCATTCCAATTCACATTGCAAGCAATATTCGGCCTGCTAATTAGGTTGCCGATTACCAAATTGCATTATCTCTTATAGTTTCCGAGATATGGACTATCGACATCTAACAATATTGGCTCTGCTTCTAACTTGGGCCAGAATTGTAAAATGGTCTTATGAATTAGCGATTTCGCTCCAATTCACATTCCAAGTAATATTTGGCATGCTAATTACGTTGCCGATTGCCAAATTGCATTATCTTTTATAGTTTCCGAGATATGGACTATCGACATCTAACAATATTGGCTCTGCTTCTAACTTGGGCCAGAATTGTAAAATGGTCTTATGAAATAGCGATTTCGTTCCAATTCACATTCCAAGTAATATTCGGCATGCTAATTACGTTGCCGATTGCCAAATTGCATTGTCTCTTATAGTTTCCGAGAAATGGACTATCGACATCTGACAATATTGGCTCTGCTTCTAACTTGGGCCAGAATTGTAAAATGGTCTTATGAATTAGCGATTTCGTTCCAATTCACATTCCAAGTAATATTCGGCATGCTAATTACGCTGCCGATTGCCAAATTGCATTATCTCTTATAGTTTCCGAGATATGGACAATCGAAATTTTACACCTTAGATTCTGTTTCTAACTGGGGTCAAAATTGTAAAATGGTCTTACGAATTAGCGATTTCGTTCCAATTCACATTCCAAGTAATATTCGGCATGCTAATTACGTTGCCGATTGCCAAATTGCATTATCTCTTATAGTTTCCGAGATATGGACTATCGACATCTGTAAATATTGGCTCTGCTTATAACTTGGGCCAGAATTGTAAAATGGTCTTACGAATTAGCGATTTCGTTCCAAATCACATTCCAAGTAATATTCGGCATGCTAATTACGTTGCCGATTGCCAAATTGCATTATCTCTTATAGTTTCTGAGATATGGACTATCGACATCTGACAATATTGGCTCTGCTTCTAACTTGGGCCAGAATTGTAAAATGGTCTTATGAATTAGCGATTTCGTTCCAATTCACATTCCAAGTAATATTCGGCATGCTAATTACGTTGCCCATAGCCAAATTGCATTATCTCTTATAGTTTCCGAGATATGGACTATCGACATCTAACAATATTGGCTCTGCTTCTAACTTGGGCCAGAATTGTAAAATGGTCTTATGAATTAGCGATTTGGCTCCAATTCACATTCCAAGTAATATTCGGCATGCTAATTACGTTGCCGATTGCCAAATTGCATTATCTCTTATAGTTTCCGAGATATGGGCAATCGAAATTTTACACCTTAGAGTCTGTTTCTAACTGGGGTCAAAATTGTAAAATGGTCTTATGAATTAGCGATTTCGCTCCAATTCACATTCCAAGTAATATTTGGCAAGCTAATTACGTTGCCGATTGCCAAATTGCATTATCTCTTATAGTTTCCGAGATATGGACTATCGACATCTGACAATATTGGCTCTGCTTCTAACTTGGGCCAGAATTGTAAAATGGTCTTATGAATTAGCGATTTCGTTCCAATTCACATTCCAAGTAATATTCGGCATGCTAATTACGCTGCCGATTGCCAAATTGCATTATCTCTTATAGTTTCCAAGATATGGACAATCGAAATTTTACACCTTAGATTCTGTTTCTAACTGGGGTCAAAATTGTAAAATGGTCTTACGAATTAGCGATTTCGTTCCAATTCACATTCCAAGTAATATTCGGCATGCTAATTACGTTGCCGATTGCCAAATTGCATTATCTCTTATAGTTTCCGAGATATGGACTATCGACATCTGTAAATATTGGCTCTGCTTATAACTTGGGCCAGAATTGTAAAATGGTCTTACGAATTAGCGATTTCGTTCCAAATCACATTCCAAGTAATATTCGGCATGCTAATTACGTTGCCGATTGCCAAATTGCATTATCTCTTATAGTTTCTGAGATATGGACTATCGACATCTGACAATATTGGCTCTGCTTCTAACTTGGGCCAGAATTGTAAAATGGTCTTATGAATTAGCGATTTCGTTCCAATTCACATTCCAAGTAATATTCGGCATGCTAATTACGTTGCCCATAGCCAAATTGCATTATCTCTTATAGTTTCCGAGATATGGACTATCGACATCTAACAATATTGGCTCTGCTTCTAACTTGGGCCAGAATTGTAAAATGGTCTTATGAATTAGCGATTTGGCTCCAATTCACATTCCAAGTAATATTCGGCATGCTAATTACGTTGCCGATTGCCAAATTGCATTATCTCTTATAGTTTCCGAGATATGGGCAATCGAAATTTTACACCTTAGAGTCTGTTTCTAACTGGGGTCAAAATTGTAAAATGGTCTTATGAATTAGCGATTTCGCTCCAATTCACATTCCAAGTAATATTTGGCAAGCTAATTACGTTGCCGATTGCCAAATTGCATTATATCTTATGGTTTCATATATATGGACTATCGAAATTTTACAATTCGGCTCTGCTTCCAACTTGGGCCAAAATGGTAAAATGGTCTTATGAATTAGCGATTTCGTTCTAAATCACATTCCAGGTAATATTCGGCATGTTAATTACGTTGTCGATTACCAAATTGTATTATTTCTTATGGTTTCCGATATATGGACTATCGAAATTTTACACCTTAGGCTCTGTTTGTAACATGGGCCAAAATTTTAAAATGGTCTTATGAATTAGCGATTTCGTTATAAATCACACTCCAAGTAATATTCGGCATGCTAATTACGTTGTCGATTACCAAATTGCATTATTTCTTATGATTTCCGATATATGGACTATCGAAATTTTACAATTTGGCTCTGCTTCTAACATGGGCCAAAATTGTAAAATGGTCTTATGAATTAGCGATTCCATTCCAATTCACATTGCAAGCAATATTCGGCCTGCTAATTAGGTTGCCGATTGCCAAGTTGCATTATCTCTTATAGTTTCCGAGATATGGGCTATCGAAATTTTACACCTTAGGCTCTGTTTCTAACATGGGCCAAAGTTGTAAAATGGTCTTATGAATTAGCGATTCCGTTCCAATTCACGTTGCAAGCAATATTCGGCATGCTAATTACGATACCGATTGCCAAATTTCAATATCTCTTATAGTTTCCGAGATATCGGCAATCGAAATTTTACACCTTAGGCTCTGTTTCTAACTTGAGGCAAAATTGAAAAATGGTCTTATGAATTAGCGATTTCGTTCCAAATCACATTCCAAGTAATATTCGGCATGCTTATTACGTTGCCGATTGCCAAATTGCATTATCTCTTATAATTTCCGAGATATGGGCTATCGAAATTTTACACCTTAGGCTCTGTTTCCAATTTGGGCCAAAATTGTAAAATGGTATTATGAATTAGCGATTTCTTTCTAAATCACATTCCAAGTAATATTCGACATGCTAATTACGCTGCCGATTGCCAAATTGCATTATCTCTTATAGTTTCCGAGATATGGGCAATCGAAATTTTACACCTTAGGCTCTGTTTCTAACATGGGCCAAAGTTGTAAAATGGTCTTATGAATTAGCGATTCCCTTCCAATTCACGTTGCAAGCAATATTCACCATGCTAATTACGTTGCCGATTGCCAAATTTCATTATCTCTTATAGTTTCCGAGATAGGGGCAATCGAAATTTTACACCTTAGGCTCTGTTTCTAACTTGAGCCATTATTGTAAAATGGTCTTATGAATTAGCGATTTCGTTCTAAATCACGTTCCAAGTTATATTCAGCATGCAAATTACATTGTCGATTGATAAACTGCATTATCTCATATAGTTTCCGAGATATGGGCAATCGAAATTTTACACCTTAGGCTCTGTTTCTAACTTGGGCCAAAATTGTAAAATGGTCTTATGAATTAGCGATTTCGTTCTAAATCACATTCCAAGTAATATTCGGCATGCTAATTACGTTGCAGATTGCCAAATTTCATTATCTCTTATAGTTTCCGAGATATGGGCAATCAAAATTTTACACCTTAGGCTCTGTTTCTAACTTGGGCCAAAATTGTAAAATGGTCTTATGAATTAGCGATTTCGTTCTAAATCACATTCCAAGTAATATTCGGTACGTTAATTACGTTGTCGATTAACAAATTGCATTATCACTTATGGTTTCCGATATATGGATTATCGAAATTTTACAATTTGGCTCTGCTTCTAACATGGGCCAAAATTGTAAAATGGTCTTATGAATTAACGATTCCGTACCAATTCACATTGCACGCAATATTCGGCATGCTAATTACGTTGCCGATTGCCAAATTGCATTATCTCTTATACTTTCCGAGATATGGGTAATCGAAATTTTATACCTTAGGCTGTATTTCTAACTAGGGCCAAAATTGTAAAATGGTCTTATGAATTAGCGATTTCGTTCCAATTCACATTTCAAGCAATATTCGGCATGCTAATTACGTTGCCGATTGCCAAATTGCATTATCTCTTATAGTTTCCGAGATATGGGCAATCGAAATTTTATACCTTAGGCTGTATTTCTAACATGGGACAAAATTGTAAAATGGCCTTATGAATTAGCGATTTCGTTCTAAATCACATTCCAAGTAATATTCGGCACGTTAATTACGTTGTCGATTAACAAATTGCATTATCTCTTATGGTTTCCGATAAATGGACTCTCGAAATTTTACAATTTGGCTCTGCTTCTAACATGGGCCAAAATTGTAAAATGGTCTTATGAATTAACGATTCCGTTCCAATTCACATTGCAAGCAATATTCGGCATGCTAATTACGTTGCCGATTGCCAAATTGCATTGTCTCTTATAGTTTCCGAGATATGGGTAATCGAAATTTTATACCTTAGGCTCTGTTTCTAACTTGGGCCAAAATTGTAAAATGGTCTTATGAATTAGCGATTTCGTTCTAAATCACATTCCAAGTAATATTCGGCACGTTAATTACGTTGTCGTTTAACAAATTGCATTATCTCTTATGGTTTCCGATATATGGACTATTGAAATTTTACAATTTGGCTCTGCTTCTAACATGGGCCAAAATTGTAAAATGGTCTTATGAATTAACGATTCCGTTCCAATTCACATTGCACGCAATATTCGGCATGCTAATTAGGTTGCCGATTGCCAAGTTGCATTATCTCTTATAGTTTCCGAGATATGGGCTATCGAAATTTTACACCTTAGGCTCTGTTTCTAACATGGGCCAAAATTGTAAAATGGCCTTATGAATTAGCGATTTCGTGCTAAATCACACTCCAAGTAATATTCTGGATGCTAATTACGTTGTCGATTAAAAAATTGCATTATCTCGTATGGTTTCCGATATATGGACTATCGAAATTTTACAATTTGGCTCTGCTTCTAACATGGGCCAAAATTGTAAAATGGTCTTATGAATTAACGATTCCGTTCCAATTCACATTGCACGCAATATTCGGCATGCTAATTAGGTTGCCGATTACCAAATTGCATTATCTCTTATAGTTTCCGAGATATGGGCAATCGAAATTTTATACCTTAGGCTGTATTTCTAACTCGGGCCAAATAAGTAAAATGGTCTTATGAATTAGCGATTTCGTTCTATATCACATTCCAAGTAATATTCGGCACGTTAATTACATTGTCGATTACCAAATTGCATTATCTCTTATGGTTTTCGATATATGGACTATCGAAATTTTACAATTTGGCTCTGCTTCTAATTTGGGCCAGAATTGTAAAATGGTCTTATGAATTAGCGATTTCGTTCCAATTCACAGTCCGAGCAATATTCGGCATGCTAATTACGTTGCCGATTGCCAAATTGCATTATCTCTTATACTTTCCGAGATATGGGTAATCGAAATTTTATACCTTAGGCTGTATTTCTAACTAGGGCCAAAATTGTAAAATGGTCTTATGAATTAGCGATTTCGTTCCAATTCACATTTCAAGCAATATTCGGCATGCTAATTACGTTGCCGATTGCCAAATTGCATTATCTCTTATAGTTTCCGAGATATGGGCAATCGAAATTTTATACCTTAGGCTGTATTTCTAACATGTTACAAAATTGTAAAATGGCCTTATGAATTAGCGATTTCGTTCTAAATCACATTCCAAGTAATATTCGGCACGTTAATTACGTTGTCGATTAACAAATTGCATTATCTCTTATGGTTTCCGATTAATGGACTCTCGAAATTTTACAATTTGGCTCTGCTTCTAACATGGGCCAAAATTGTAAAATGGTCTTATGAATTAACGATTCCGTTCCAATTCACATTGCAAGCAATATTCGGCATGCTAATTACGTTGCCGATTGCCAAATTGCATTGTCTCTTATAGTTTCCGAGATATGGGTAATCGAAATTTTATACCTTAGGCTGTATTTCTAACTAGGGCCAAAATTGTAAAATGGTCTTATGAATTAGCGATTTCGATCCAATTCACATTTCAAGCAATATTCGGCATGCTAATTACGTTGCCGATTGCCAAATTTCATTATCTCTTATAGTTTCCGAGATATGGGCAATCGAAATTTTATACCTTAGGCTGTATTTCTAACATGGGACAAAATTGTAAAATGGCCTTATGAATTAGCGATTTCGTTCTAAATCACATTCCAAGTAATATTCGGCACGTTAATTACGTTGTCGATTAACAAATTGCATTATCTCTTATGGTTTCCGATATATGGATTATCGAAATTTTACAATTTGGCTCTGCTTCTAACTTGGGCCAGAATTGTAAAATAGTCTTATGAATTAGCGATTTCGTTCCAATTCACAGTCCAAGCAATATTCGGCATGCTAATTACGTTGCCGATTGCCAAATTGCATTATCTCTTATAGTTTCCGAGATATGGGCTATCGAAATTTTACACCTTAGGCTCTGTTTCTAACATGGGCCAAAATTGTAAAATGGCCTTATGAATTAGCGATTTCACTTCAATTCACATTCCAAGTAATATTCGGCATGCTAATTACGCTGTCGATTGCAAAATTGCGTTATCTCTTATAGTTTCCGAGATATGGGCAATCGAAATTTTACACTTTAGGCTCTGTTTCTAACATGGGCCAAAGTTGTAAAATGGTCTTATGAATTAGCGATTCCGTTCCAATTCACGTTGCAAGCAATATTCGGCATGCTAATTACGATACCGATTGCCAAATTTCAATATCTCTTATAGTTTCCGAGATATGGGCAATCGAAATTTTACACCTTAGGCTCTGTTTCTAACTTGAGGCAAAATTGAAAAATGGTCTTATGAATTAGCGATTTCGTTCCAAATCACATTCCAAGTAATATTCGGCATGCTTATTACGTTGCCGATTGCCAAATTGCATTATCTCTTATAATTTCCGAGATATGGGCTATCGAAATTTTACACCTTAGGCTCTGTTTCCAATTTGGGCCAAAATTGTAAAATGGTATTATGAATTAGCGATTTCTTTCTAAATCACATTCCAAGTAATATTCGACATGCTAATTACGCTGCCGATTGCCAAATTGCATTATCTCTTATAGTTTCCGAGATATGGGCAATCGAAATTTTACACCTTAGGCTCTGTTTCTAACATGGGCCAAAGTTGTAAAATGGTCTTATGAATTAGCGATTCCCTTCCAATTCACGTTGCAAGCAATATTCACCATGCTAATTACGTTGCCGATTGCCAAATTTCATTATCTCTTATAGTTTCCGAGATAGGGGCAATCGAAATTTTACACCTTAGGCTCTGTTTCTAACTTGAGCCATTATTGTAAAATGGTCTTATGAATTAGCGATTTCGTTCTAAATCACGTTCCAAGTTATATTCAGCATGCAAATTACATTGTCGATTGATAAACTGCATTATCTCATATAGTTTCCGAGATATGGGCAATCCAAATTTTACATCTTAGGCTCTGTTTCTAACATGGGCCAAAATTGTAAAATGGTCTTATGAATTAGCGATTTCGTTCTAAATCACAT
The DNA here is from genome assembly GCF_030347505.1 of Rhynchophorus ferrugineus. Taxonomy (NCBI): domain Eukaryota; kingdom Metazoa; phylum Arthropoda; class Insecta; order Coleoptera; family Curculionidae; genus Rhynchophorus; species Rhynchophorus ferrugineus. The sequence goes on from NW_027472582.1 coordinate 40,232,791, forward strand.
TCCAAGTAATATTCGGCATGCTAATTACGTTGCCGATTGCCAAATTTCATTATCTCTTATAGTTTCCGAGATATGGGCAATCAAAATTTTACACCTTAGGCTCTGTTTCTAACTTGGGCCAAAATTGTAAAATGGTCTTATGAATTAGCGATTTCGTTCTAAATCACATTCCAAGTAATATTCGGTACGTTAATTACGTTGTCGATTAACAAATTGCATTATCACTTATGGTTTCCGATATATGGATTATCGAAATTTTACAATTTGGCTCTGCTTCTAACATGGGCCAAAATTGTAAAATGGTCTTATGAATTAACGATTCCGTACCAATTCACATTGCACGCAATATTCGGCATGCTAATTACGTTGCCGATTGCCAAATTGCATTATCTCTTATACTTTCCGAGATATGGGTAATCGAAATTTTATACCTTAGGCTGTATTTCTAACTAGGGCCAAAATTGTAAAATGGTCTTATGAATTAGCGATTTCGTTCCAATTCACATTTCAAGCAATATTCGGCATGCTAATTACGTTGCCGATTGCCAAATTGCATTATCTCTTATAGTTTCCGAGATATGGGCAATCGAAATTTTATACCTTAGGCTGTATTTCTAACATGGGACAAAATTGTAAAATGGCCTTATGAATTAGCGATTTCGTTCTAAATCACATTCCAAGTAATATTCGGCACGTTAATTACGTTGTCGATTAACAAATTGCATTATCTCTTATGGTTTCCGATAAATGGACTCTCGAAATTTTACAATTTGGCTCTGCTTCTAACATGGGCCAAAATTGTAAAATGGTCTTATGAATTAACGATTCCGTTCCAATTCACATTGCAAGCAATATTCGGCATGCTAATTACGTTGCCGATTGCCAAATTGCATTGTCTCTTATAGTTTCCGAGATATGGGTAATCGAAATTTTATACCTTAGGCTCTGTTTCTAACTTGGGCCAAAATTGTAAAATGGTCTTATGAATTAGCGATTTCGTTCTAAATCACATTCCAAGTAATATTCGGCACGTTAATTACGTTGTCGTTTAACAAATTGCATTATCTCTTATGGTTTCCGATATATGGACTATTGAAATTTTACAATTTGGCTCTGCTTCTAACATGGGCCAAAATTGTAAAATGGTCTTATGAATTAACGATTCCGTTCCAATTCACATTGCACGCAATATTCGTCATGCTAATTAGGTTGCCGATTGCCAAGTTGCATTATCTCTTATAGTTTCCGAGATATGGGCTATCGAAATTTTACACCTTAGGCTCTGTTTCTAACATGGGCCAAAATTGTAAAATGGCCTTATGAATTAGCGATTTCGTGCTAAATCACACTCCAAGTAATATTCTGGATGCTAATTACGTTGTCGATTAAAAAATTGCATTATCTCGTATGGTTTCCGATATATGGACTATCGAAATTTTACAATTTGGCTCTGCTTCTAACATGGGCCAAAATTGTAAAATGGTCTTATGAATTAACGATTCCGTTCCAATTCACATTGCACGCAATATTCGGCATGCTAATTAGGTTGCCGATTACCAAATTGCATTATCTCTTATAGTTTCCGAGATATGGGCAATCGAAATTTTATACCTTAGGCTGTATTTCTAACTCGGGCCAAATATGTAAAATGGTCTTATGAATTAGCGATTTCGTTCTATATCACATTCCAAGTAATATTCGGCACGTTAATTACATTGTCGATTACCAAATTGAATTATCTCTTATGGTTTTCGATATATGGACTATCGAAATTTTACAATTTGGCTCTGCTTCTAATTTGGGCCAGAATTGTAAAATGGTCTTATGAATTAGCGATTTCGTTCCAATTCACAGTCCGAGCAATATTCGGCATGCTAATTACGTTGCCGATTGCCAAATTGCATTATCTCTTATACTTTCCGAGATATGGGTAATCGAAATTTTATACCTTAGGCTGTATTTCTAACTAGGGCCAAAATTGTAAAATGGTCTTATGAATTAGCGATTTCGTTCCAATTCACATTTCAAGCAATATTCGGCATGCTAATTACGTTGCCGATTGCCAAATTGCATTATCTCTTATAGTTTCCGAGATATGGGCAATCGAAATTTTATACCTTAGGCTGTATTTCTAACATGTTACAAAATTGTAAAATGGCCTTATGAATTAGCGATTTCGTTCTAAATCACATTCCAAGTAATATTCGGCACGTTAATTACGTTGTCGATTAACAAATTGCATTATCTCTTATGGTTTCCGATTAATGGACTCTCGAAATTTTACAATTTGGCTCTGCTTCTAACATGGGCCAAAATTGTAAAATGGTCTTATGAATTAACGATTCCGTTCCAATTCACATTGCAAGCAATATTCGGCATGCTAATTACGTTGCCGATTGCCAAATTGCATTGTCTCTTATAGTTTCCGAGATATGGGTAATCGAAATTTTATACCTTAGGCTGTATTTCTAACTAGGGCCAAAATTGTAAAATGGTCTTATGAATTAGCGATTTCGATCCAATTCACATTTCAAGCAATATTCGGCATGCTAATTACGTTGCCGATTGCCAAATTTCATTATCTCTTATAGTTTCCGAGATATGGGCAATCGAAATTTTATACCTTAGGCTGTATTTCTAACATGGGACAAAATTGTAAAATGGCCTTATGAATTAGCGATTTCGTTCTAAATCACATTCCAAGTAATATTCGGCACGTTAATTACGTTGTCGATTAACAAATTGCATTATCTCTTATGGTTTCCGATATATGGATTATCGAAATTTTACAATTTGGCTCTGCTTCTAACTTGGGCCAGAATTGTAAAATAGTCTTATGAATTAGCGATTTCGTTCCAATTCACAGTCCAAGCAATATTCGGCATGCTAATTACGTTGCCGATTGCCAAATTGCATTATCTCTTATAGTTTCCGAGATATGGGCTATCGAAATTTTACACCTTAGGCTCTGTTTCTAACATGGGCCAAAATTGTAAAATGGCCTTATGAATTAGCGATTTCACTTCAATTCACATTCCAAGTAATATTCGGCATGCTAATTACGCTGTCGATTGCAAAATTGCGTTATCTCTTATAGTTTCCGAGATATGGGCAATCGAAATTTTACACTTTAGGCTCTGTTTCTAACTCACGCAAAAATTGTAAAATGGTCTTATGAATTAGCGATTTCGTTCTAAATCACATTCCAAGTAATATTCGGCATGCTAATTACGTTGCCGATTGCCAAATTTCATTATCTCTTATAGTTTCCGAGATATGGGCAATCAAAATTTTACACCTTAGGCTCTGTTTCTAACTTGGGCCAAAATTGTAAAATGGTCTTATGAATTAGCGATTTCGTTCTAAATCACATTCCAAGTAATATTCGGTACGTTAATTACGTTGTCGATTAACAAATTGCATTATCACTTATGGTTTCCGATATATGGATTATCGAAATTTTACAATTTGGCTCTGCTTCTAACATGGGCCAAAATTGTAAAATGGTCTTATGAATTAACGATTCCGTTCCAATTCACATTGCAAGTAATATTCGGCATGCTAATTACGCTGTCGATTACCAAATTGTATTATCTCTTATGGTTTCCGATATATCGACCATCGAAATTTTACAATTTGGCTCTGCTTCAACTTTTGCCAAAATTGTAAAATGGTCTTATGAATTAGCGATTTCGTTCCAATTCACAGTCCAAGCAATATTCGGCATGCTAATTACGTTGCCGATTGCCAAATTGCATTATCCCTTATGGTTTCCGATATATGGACTATCGAAATTTTACAATTTGGCTCTGCTTCTAACATGGGCCAAAATTGTAAAATGTTCTTATTAATTAACGATTCCGTTCCAATTCACACTGCAAGCAATATTCGGCATGCTAATTACGTTGCCGATTGCTAAATTGCATTATCTCTTATAGTTTCCGAGATATGGGCAATACAAATTCTACAAATTGGGCTCTGTTTCAAACTTGGGCCAAAATTGTAAAATGGTCTTATGAATTAGCGATTTCACTTCAATTCACATTCCAAGTAATATTCGGCATGCTAATTACGCTGTCGATTGCAAAATTGCGTTATCTCTTATAGTTTCCGAGATATGGGCAATCGAAATTTTACACTTTAGGTTCTGTTTCTAACTCACGCAAAAATTGTAAAATGGTCTTATGAATTACGGATTTCGTTCCAAATCATATTCTAAGTAATATTCGACATGCTAATTACGTCGCCGTTTGCCAAATTGCACTAGTATAGTTTCCGAAATATGGGCTATAGAAATTTTGCTCTTTAGGCTCTGTTTCTAACTTAGGCCAACATTGTAAAATGGTCTTATGAATTACGGATTTCGTTCCAAATCATATTCCAAGTAATATTCGTCATGCTAATTACGTCGCCGTTTGCCAAATTGCACTATCTCTTATAGTTTCCGAAATATGGGCTATCGAAATTTTACTCTTTAGGCTCTGTTTCTAACTTAGACCAAAATTGTAAAATGGTCTTATGAATTAAGGATTTCGTTCCAAATCATACTCCAAGTAATACTTGCCGTGCTAATAACGTTGTCGATTGCCAAATTGCATTATCTCTTATAGTTTCCAAGATATGGGCTATCGCAATTAGGGCACACATTAGGCTGGGTTTCTAAATTAAGCTAAAATTGTAAAATGACCTTGTGAATTACGGACTTTTGTTCCAAATCACATGTCAAGTAATATTCGGCATGCTTGTGACGTTGTCGTTTGCCAAATTGCATTATCTCTTATAGTTCCTGTATATGGGCTATCCAAATTTTACATCTTAGGCTCTGTTTCTAACATGGGCCAAAATTGTAAAATGTTCTTATGAATTAGCGATTCCGTTCCAATTCACATTGCGAGCAATATTCGGCATGCCAATTACGTTGCCGATTGCCAAATTGCATTATCTCTTATAGTTTCCGAGATATGGGTAATCGAAATTTTATACCTTAGGCTGTGTTACTAACTCGGGTCAAAATTCTAAAACGGTCTTATGAATTACCGATTGCGTTCCAATTCACATTTCAAGCAATATTCGGCATGCTAATTACGTTGCCGATTGCCAAATTTCGTTATCTCTTATAGTTTCCGAGATATGGGCAATCAAAATTTTACACCTTAGGCTCTGTTTCTAACTTGGGCCAAAATTGTAAAATGGTCTTATGAATTAGCGATTTCGTTCTAAATCACATTCCAAGTAATATTCGGCATGCTAATTACGTTGCCGATTGCCACATTTCGTTATCTCTTATAGCTTCCGAGATATGGGCAATCAAAATTTTACACATTAGGCTCTGTTTCTAACTTGGGCCAAAATTGTAAAATGGTCTTATGAATTAGCGATTTCTTTCTAAATCACATTCCAAGTAATATTCGGCATGCTAATTACGCTGTCGATTGCCAAATTGCAATATCTCTTGTAGTTCCCGAGAAATGGGCAATCGAAATTTTACACCTTAGGCTCTGTTTCTAACATGGGCCAAAGTTGTAAAATGGTCTTATGAATTAGCGATTCCGTTCCAATTCACATTCCAATTAATATTCGGCATGTTAATTACGTTGTCGATTACCAAATTGCATTATATCTTATGGTTTCAGATATATGGACTATCGAAATTTTACAATTTGGCTCTGCTTCTAACTTGGGCCAAAATGGTAAAATGGTCTTATGAATTAGCGATTTCGTTCTAAATCACATTCCAGGTAATATTCGGCATGTTAATTACGTTGTCGATTACCAAATTGTATTATCTCTTATGGTTTCCAATATATGGACTATCGAAATTTTACACCTTAGGCTCTGTTTGTAACATGGGCCAAAATTTTAAAATGGTCTTATGAATTAGCGATTTCGTTATAAATCACACTCCAAGTAATATTCGGCATGCTAATTACGTTGTCGATTACCAAATTGCATTATCTATTATGATTTCCGATATATGGACTATCGAAATTTTACAATTTGGCTCTGCTTCTAACATGGGCCAAAATTGTAAAATGGTTTTATGAATTAGCGATTCCATTCCAATTCACATTGCAAGCAATATTCGGCCTGCTAATTAGGTTGCCGATTACCAAATTGCATTATCTCTTATAGTTTCCGAGATATGGACTATCGACATCTAACAATATTGGCTCTGCTTCTAACTTGGGCCAGAATTGTAAAATGGTCTTATGAATTAGCGATTTCGCTCCAATTCACATTCCAAGTAATATTCGGCATGCTAATTACGTTGCCGATTGCCAAATTGCATTATCTTTTATAGTTTCCGAGATATGGACTATCGACATCTAACAATATTGGCTCTGCTTCTAACTTGGGCCAGAATTGTAAAATGGTCTTACGAATTAGCGATTTCGTTCCAATTCACATTCCAAGTAATATTCGGCATGCTAATTACGTTGCCGATTGCCAAATTGCATTATCTCTTATAGTTTCCGAGATATGGACTATCGACATCTGACAATATTGGCTCTGCTTCTAACTTGGGCCAGAATTGTAAAATGGTCTTATGAATTAGCGATTTCGCTCCAATTCACATTCCAAGTAATATTCGGCATGCTAATTACGTTGCCGATTGCCAAATTGCATTATCTCTTATAGTTTCCGAGATATGGACTATCGACATCTGACAATATTGGCTCTGCTTCTAACTTGGGCCAGAATTGTAAAATGGTCTTATGAATTAGCGATTTCGTTTCAATTCACATTCCAACTAATATTCGGCATGCTAATTACGTTGCCGATTGCCAAATTGCATTATCTCTTATAGTTTCCGAGATATAGACAATCGGAATTTTACACCTTAGAGTCTGTTTCTAACTGGGGTCAAAATTGTAAAATGGTCTTACGAATTAGCGATTTCGTTCCAATTCACATTCCAAGTAATATTCGGCATGCTAATTACGTTGCCGATTGCCAAATTGCATTATCTCTTATAGTTTCCGAGACATGGACTATCGACATCTGACAATGTTGGCTCTGCTTCTAACTTGGGCCAGAATTGTAAAATGTTCTTATGAATTAGCGATTTCGCTCCAATTCACATTCCAAGTAATATTCGGCATGCTAATTACGCTGCCTATTGCCAAATTGCATTATCTCTTATAGTTTCCGAGATATGGACTATCGACATCTAACAATATTGGCTCTGCTTCTAACTTGGGCCAGAATTGTAAAATGGTCTTATGAATTAGCGATTTCGCTCCAATTCACATTCTAAGTAATATTCGGCATGCTAATTGCGTTGCCGATTGCCAAATTGCATTATCTCTTATAGTTTCCGAGATATGGACTATAGACTTCTGAAAATATTGGCTCTGCTTATAACTTGGGCCAGAATTGTAAAATGGTCTTATGAATTAGCGATTTCGCTCCAATTCACATTCCAAGTAATATTCGGCATGCTAATTACGTTGCCGATTGCCAAATTGCATTATCTCTTATAGTTTCCGAGATATGGACAATCGAAATTTTACACCTTAGAGTCTGTTTCTAACTGGGGTCAAAATTGTAAAATGGTCTTATGAATTAGCGATTTCGTTCCAATTCACATTCCAAGTAATATTCGGCATGCTAATTACGTTGCCGATTGCCATATTGCATTATCTCTTATAGTTTCCGAGATATGGACAATCGAAATTTTACACCTTAGAGTCTGTTTCTAACTGGGGTCAAAATTGTAAAATGGTCTTACGAATTAGCGATTTCGTTCCAATTCACATTCCAAGTAATATTCGGAATGTTAATTAAGCTGCTGATTGCCAAATTGCATTATCTCTTATAGTTTCCGAGATATGGACAATCGAAATTTTACACCTTAGAGTCTGTTTCTAACTGGGTTCAAAATTGTAAAATGGTCTTACGAATTAGCGATTTCGTTCCAATTCACATTCCAAGTAATATTCGGCATGCTAATTACGTTGCCGATTGCCAAATTGCATTATCTCTTATAGTTTCCGAGATATGGACTATCGACATCTGAAAATATTGGCTCTGCTTATAACTTGGGCCAGAATTGTAAAATGGTCTTACGAATTAGCGATTTCCTTCCAAATCACATTCCAAGTAATATTCGGCATGCTAATTACGTTGCCGATTGCCAAATTGCATTATCTCTTCTAGTTTCCGAGATATGGACTATCGACATCTAACAATATTGGCTCTGCTTCTAACTTGGGCCAGAATTGTAAAATGGTCTTATGAATTAGCGATTTCGCTCCAATTCACATTCTAAGTAATATTCGGCATGCCAATTACGTTGCCGATTGCCAAATTGCATTATCTCTTATAGTTTCCGAGATATGGGTAATCGAAATTTTATACCTTAGGCTGTGTTACTAACTCGGGTCAAAATTCTAAAACGGTCTTATGAATTACCGATTGCGTTCCAATTCACATTTCAAGCAATATTCGGCATGCTAATTACGTTGCCGATTGCCAAATTTCGTTATCTCTTATAGTTTCCGAGATATGGGCAATCAAAATTTTACACCTTAGGCTCTGTTTCTAACTTGGGCCAAAATTGTAAAATGGTCTTATGAATTAGCGATTTCGTTCTAAATCACATTCCAAGTAATATTCGGCATGCTAATTACGTTGCCGATTGCCACATTTCGTTATCTCTTATAGCTTCCGAGATATGGGCAATCAAAATTTTACACATTAGGCTCTGTTTCTAACTTGGGCCAAAATTGTAAAATGGTCTTATGAATTAGCGATTTCTTTCTAAATCACATTCCAAGTAATATTCGGCATGCTAATTACGCTGTCGATTGCCAAATTGCAATATCTCTTGTAGTTCCCGAGATATGGGCAATCGAAATTTTACACCTTAGGCTCTGTTTCTAACATGGGCCAAAGTTGTAAAATGGTCTTATGAATTAGCGATTCCGTTCCAATTCACATTCCAATTAATATTCGGCATGTTAATTACGTTGTCGATTACCAAATTGCATTATATCTTATGGTTTCAGATATATGGACTATCGAAATTTTACAATTTGGCTCTGCTTCTAACTTGGGCCAAAATGGTAAAATGGTCTTATGAATTAGCGATTTCGTTCTAAATCACATTCCAGGTAATATTCGGCATGTTAATTACGTTGTCGATTACCAAATTGTATTATCTCTTATGGTTTCCAATATATGGACTATCGAAATTTTACACCTTAGGCTCTGTTTGTAACATGGGCCAAAATTTTAAAATGGTCTTATGAATTAGCGATTTCGTTATAAATCACACTCCAAGTAATATTCGGCATGCTAATTACGTTGTCGATTACCAAATTGCATTATCTATTATGATTTCCGATATATGGACTATCGAAATTTTACAATTTGGCTCTGCTTCTAACATGGGCCAAAATTGTAAAATGGTCTTATGAATTAGCGATTCCATTCCAATTCACATTGCAAGCAATATTCGGCCTGCTAATTAGGTTGCCGATTACCAAATTGCATTATCTCTTATAGTTTCCGAGATATGGACTATCGACATCTAACAATATTGGCTCTGCTTCTAACTTGGGCCAGAATTGTAAAATGGTCTTATGAATTAGCGATTTCGCTCCAATTCACATTCCAAGTAATATTCGGCATGCTAATTACGTTGCCGATTGCCAAATTGCATTATCTTTTATAGTTTCCGAGATATGGACTATCGACATCTAACAATATTGGCTCTGCTTCTAACTTGGGCCAGAATTGTAAAATGGTCTTATGAACTAGCGATTTCGTTCCAATTCACATTCCAAGTAATATTCGGCATGCTAATTACGTTGCCGATTGCCAAATTGCATTTTCTCTTATAGTTTCCGAGATATGGACTATCGACATCTGACAATATTGGCTCTGCTTCTAACTTGGGCCAGAATTGTAAAATGGTCTTATGAATTAGCGATTTCGTTCCAATTCACATTCCAAGTAATATTCGGCATGCTAATTACGCTGCCGATTGCCAAATTGCATTATCTCTTATAGTTTCCGAGATATGGACAATCGAAATTTTACACCTTAGAGTCTGTTTCTAACTGGGGTCAAAATTGTAAAATGGTCTTACGAATTAGCGATTTCGTTCCAATTCACATTCCAAGTAATATTCGGCATGCTAATTACGCTGCCGATTGCCAAATTGCATTATCTCTTATAGTTTCCGAGATATGGACTATCGACGTCTAACAATATTAGCTCTGCTTCTAACTTGGGCCAGAATTGTAAAATGGTCTTACGAATTAGCGATTTCGTTCCAATTCACATTCCAAGTAATATTCGGCATGCTAATTACGTTGCCGATTGCCAAATTGCATTATCTCTTATAGTTTCCGAGATATGGACTATCGACATCTGACAATATTGGCTCTGCTTCTAACTTGGGCCAGAATTGTAAAATGGTCTTATGAATTAGCGATTTCGCTCCAATTCACATTCCAAGTAATATTCGGCATGCTAATTACGTTGCCGATTGCCAAATTTCATTATCTCTTATAGTTTCCGAGATATGGGCAATCGAAATTTTATACCTTAGGCTGTATTTCTAACATGGGACAAAATTGTAAAATGGCCTTATGAATTAGCGATTTCGTTCTAAATCACATTCCAAGTAATATTCGGCACGTTAATTACGTTGTCGATTAACAAATTGCATTATCTCTTATGGTTTCCGATATATGGATTATCGAAATTTTACAATTTGGCTCTGCTTCTAACTTGGGCCAGAATTGTAAAATAGTCTTATGAATTAGCGATTTCGTTCCAATTCACAGTCCAAGCAATATTCGGCATGCTAATTACGTTGCCGATTGCCAAATTGCATTATCTCTTATAGTTTCCGAGATATGGGCTATCGAAATTTTACACCTTAGGCTCTGTTTCTAACATGGGCCAAAATTGTAAAATGGCCTTATGAATTAGCGATTTCACTTCAATTCACATTCCAAGTAATATTCGGCATGCTAATTACGCTGTCGATTGCAAAATTGCGTTATCTCTTATAGTTTCCGAGATATGGGCAATCGAAATTTTACACTTTAGGCTCTGTTTCTAACTCACGCAAAAATTGTAAAATGGTCTTATGAATTAGCGATTTCGTTCTAAATCACATTCCAAGTAATATTCGGCATGCTAATTACGTTGCCGATTGCCAAATTTCATTATCTCTTATAGTTTCCGAGATATGGGCAATCAAAATTTTACACCTTAGGCTCTGTTTCTAACTTGGGCCAAAATTGTAAAATGGTCTTATGAATTAGCGATTTCGTTCTAAATCACATTCCAAGTAATATTCGGTACGTTAATTACGTTGTCGATTAACAAATTGCATTATCACTTATGGTTTCCGATATATGGATTATCGAAATTTTACAATTTGGCTCTGCTTCTAACATGGGCCAAAATTGTAAAATGGTCTTATGAATTAACGATTCCGTTCCAATTCACATTGCAAGTAATATTCGGCATGCTAATTACGCTGTCGATTACCAAATTGCATTATCTCTTATGGTTTCCGATATATCGACCATCGAAATTTTACAATTTGGCTCTGCTTCAACTTTTGCCAAAATTGTAAAATGGTCTTATTAATTAACGATTCCGTTCCAATTCACACTGCAAGCAATATTCGGCATGCTAATTACGTTGCCGATTGCTAAATTGCATTATCTCTTATAGTTTCCGAGATATGGGCAATACAAATTCTACACCTTGGGCTCTGTTTCAAACTTGGGCCAAAATTGTAAAATGGTCTTATGAATTAGCGATTTCACTTCAATTCACATTCCAAGTAATATTCGGCATGCTAATTACGCTGTCGATTGCAAAATTGCGTTATCTCTTATAGTTTCCGAGATATGGGCAATCGAAATTTTACACTTTAGGTTCTGTTTCTAACTCACGCAAAAATTGTAAAATGGTCTTATGAATTACGGATTTCGTTCCAAATCATATTCTAAGTAATATTCGACATGCTAATTACGTCGCCGTTTGCCAAATTGCACTAGTATAGTTTCCGAAATATGGGCTATAGAAATTTTGCTCTTTAGGCTCTGTTTCTAACTTAGGCCAACATTGTAAAATGGTCTTATGAATTACGGATTTCGTTCCAAATCATATTCCAAGTAATATTCGTCATGCTAATTACGTCGCCGTTTGCCAAATTGCACTATCTCTTATAGTTTCCGAAATATGGGCTATCGAAATTTTACTCTTTAGGCTCTGTTTCTAACTTAGGCCAAAATTGTAAAATGGTCTTATGAATTAAGGATTTCGTTCCAAATCATACTCCAAGTAATACTTGCCATGCTAATAACGTTGTCGATTGCCAAATTGCATTATCTCTTATAGTTTCCAAGATATGGGCTATCGCAATTAGGGCACACATTAGGCTGGGTTTCTAAATTAAGCTAAAATTGTAAAATGACCTTGTGAATTACGGACTTTTGTTCCAAATCACATGTCAAGTAATATTCGGCATGCTTGTGACGTTGTCGTTTGCCAAATTGCATTATCTCTTATAGTTCCTGTATATGGGCTATCCAAATTTTACATCTTAGGCTCTGTTTCTAACATGGGCCAAAATTGTAAAATGTTCTTATGAATTAGCGATTCCGTTCCAATTCACATTGCGAGCAATATTCGGCATGCCAATTACGTTGCCGATTGCCAAATTGCATTATCTCTTATAGTTTCCGAGATATGGGTAATCGAAATTTTATACCTTAGAGTCTGTTTCTAACTGGGGTCAAAATTGTAAAATGGTCTTACGAATTAGCGATTTCGTTCCAATTCACATTCCAAGTAATATTCGGCATGCTAATTACGTTGCCGATTGCCAAATTGCATTATCTCTTATAGTTTCCGAGACATGGACTATCGACATCTGACAATGTTGGCTCTGCTTCTAACTTGGGCCAGAATTGTAAAATGTTCTTATGAATTAGCGATTTCGCTCCAATTCACATTCCAAGTAATATTCGGCATGCTAATTACGCTGCCTATTGCCAAATTGCATTATCTCTTATAGTTTCCGAGATATGGACTATCGACATCTAACAATATTGGCTCTGCTTCTAACTTGGGCCAGAATTGTAAAATGGTCTTATGAATTAGCGATTTCGCTCCAATTCACATTCTAAGTAATATTCGGCATGCTAATTGCGTTGCCGATTGCCAAATTGCATTATCTCTTATAGTTTCCGAGATATGGACTATAGACTTCTGAAAATATTGGCTCTGCTTATAACTTGGGCCAGAATTGTAAAATGGTCTTATGAATTAGCGATTTCGCTCCAATTCACATTCCAAGTAATATTCGGCATGCTAATTACGTTGCCGATTGCCAAATTGCATTATCTCTTATAGTTTCCGAGATATGGACAATCGAAATTTTACACCTTAGAGTCTGTTTCTAACTGGGGTCAAAATTGTAAAATGGTCTTATGAATTAGCGATTTCGTTCCAATTCACATTCCAAGTAATATTCGGCATGCTAATTACGTTGCCGATTGCCATATTGCATTATCTCTTATAGTTTCCGAGATATGGACAATCGAAATTTTACACCTTAGAGTCTGTTTCTAACTGGGGTCAAAATTGTAAAATGGTCTTACGAATTAGCGATTTCGTTCCAATTCACATTCCAAGTAATATTCGGAATGTTAATTAAGCTGCCGATTGCCAAATTGCATTATCTCTTATAGTTTCCGAGATATGGACAATCGAAATTTTACACCTTAGAGTCTGTTTCTAACTGGGTTCAAAATTGTAAAATGGTCTTACGAATTAGCGATTTCGTTCCAATTCACATTCCAAGTAATATTCGGCATGCTAATTACGTTGCCGATTGCCAAATTGCATTATCTCTTATAGTTTCCGAGATATGGACTATCGACATCTGAAAATATTGGCTCTGCTTATAACTTGGGCCAGAATTGTAAAATGGTCTTACGAATTAGCGATTTCCTTCCAAATCACATTCCAAGTAATATTCGGCATGCTAATTACGTTGCCGATTGCCAAATTGCATTATCTCTTCTAGTTTCCGAGATATGGACTATCGACATCTAACAATATTGGCTCTGCTTCTAACTTGGGCCAGAATTGTAAAATGGTCTTATGAATTAGCGATTTCGCTCCAATTCACATTCTAAGTAATATTCGGCATGCCAATTACGTTGCCGATTGCCAAATTGCATTATCTCTTATAGTTTCCGAGATATGGGTAATCGAAATTTTATACCTTAGGCTGTGTTACTAACTCGGGTCAAAATTCTAAAACGGTCTTATGAATTACCGATTGCGTTCCAATTCACATTTCAAGCAATATTCGGCATGCTAATTACGTTGCCGATTGCCAAATTTCGTTATCTCTTATAGTTTCCGAGATATGGGCAATCAAAATTTTACACCTTAGGCTCTGTTTCTAACTTGGGCCAAAATTGTAAAATGGTCTTATGAATTAGCGATTTCGTTCTAAATCACATTCCAAGTAATATTCGGCATGCTAATTACGTTGCCGATTGCCACATTTCGTTATCTCTTATAGCTTCCGAGATATGGGCAATCAAAATTTTACACATTAGGCTCTGTTTCTAACTTGGGCCAAAATTGTAAAATGGTCTTATGAATTAGCGATTTCTTTCTAAATCACATTCCAAGTAATATTCGGCATGCTAATTACGCTGTCGATTGCCAAATTGCAATATCTCTTGTAGTTCCCGAGATATGGGCAATCGAAATTTTACACCTTAGGCTCTGTTTCTAACATGGGCCAAAGTTGTAAAATGGTCTTATGAATTAGCGATTCCGTTCCAATTCACATTCCAATTAATATTCGGCATGTTAATTACGTTGTCGATTACCAAATTGCATTATATCTTATGGTTTCAGATATATGGACTATCGAAATTTTACAATTTGGCTCTGCTTCTAACTTGGGCCAAAATGGTAAAATGGTCTTATGAATTAGCGATTTCGTTCTAAATCACATTCCAGGTAATATTCGGCATGTTAATTACGTTGTCGATTACCAAATTGTATTATCTCTTATGGTTTCCAATATATGGACTATCGAAATTTTACACCTTAGGCTCTGTTTGTAACATGGGCCAAAATTTTAAAATGGTCTTATGAATTAGCGATTTCGTTATAAATCACACTCCAAGTAATATTCGGCATGCTAATTACGTTGTCGATTACCAAATTGCATTATCTATTATGATTTCCGATATATGGACTATCGAAATTTTACAATTTGGCTCTGCTTCTAACATGGGCCAAAATTGTAAAATGGTCTTATGAATTAGCGATTCCATTCCAATTCACATTGCAAGCAATATTCGGCCTGCTAATTAGGTTGCCGATTACCAAATTGCATTATCTCTTATAGTTTCCGAGATATGGACTATCGACATCTAACAATATTGGCTCTGCTTCTAACTTGGGCCAGAATTGTAAAATGGTCTTATGAATTAGCGATTTCGCTCCAATTCACATTCCAAGTAATATTCGGCATGCTAATTACGTTGCCGATTGCCAAATTGCATTATCTTTTATAGTTTCCGAGATATGGACTATCGACATCTAACAATATTGGCTCTGCTTCTAACTTGGGCCAGAATTGTAAAATGGTCTTATGAACTAGCGATTTCGTTCCAATTCACATTCCAAGTAATATTCGGCATGCTAATTACGTTGCCGATTGCCAAATTGCATTTTCTCTTATAGTTTCCGAGATATGGACTATCGACATCTGACAATATTGGCTCTGCTTCTAACTTGGGCCAGAATTGTAAAATGGTCTTATGAATTAGCGATTTCGTTCCAATTCACATTCCAAGTAATATTCGGCATGCTAATTACGCTGCCGATTGCCAAATTGCATTATCTCTTATAGTTTCCGAGATATGGACAATCGAAATTTTACACCTTAGAGTCTGTTTCTAACTGGGGTCAAAATTGTAAAATGGTCTTACGAATTAGCGATTTCGTTCCAATTCACATTCCAAGTAATATTCGGCATGCTAATTACGCTGCCGATTGCCAAATTGCATTATCTCTTATAGTTTCCGAGATATGGACTATCGACGTCTAACAATATTAGCTCTGCTTCTAACTTGGGCCAGAATTGTAAAATGGTCTTACGAATTAGCGATTTCGTTCCAATTCACATTCCAAGTAATATTCGGCATGCTAATTACGTTGCCGATTGCCAAATTGCATTATCTCTTATAGTTTCCGAGATATGGACTATCGACATCTGACAATATTGGCTCTGCTTCTAACTTGGGCCAGAATTGTAAAATGGTCTTATGAATTAGCGATTTCGCTCCAATTCACATTCCAAGTAATATTCGGCATGCTAATTACGTTGCCGATTGCCAAATTTCATTATCTCTTATAGTTTCCGAGATATGGGCAATCGAAATTTTATACCTTAGGCTGTATTTCTAACATGGGACAAAATTGTAAAATGGCCTTATGAATTAGCGATTTCGTTCTAAATCACATTCCAAGTAATATTCGGCACGTTAATTACGTTGTCGATTAACAAATTGCATTATCTCTTATGGTTTCCGATATATGGATTATCGAAATTTTACAATTTGGCTCTGCTTCTAACTTGGGCCAGAATTGTAAAATAGTCTTATGAATTAGCGATTTCGTTCCAATTCACAGTCCAAGCAATATTCGGCATGCTAATTACGTTGCCGATTGCCAAATTGCATTATCTCTTATAGTTTCCGAGATATGGGCTATCGAAATTTTACACCTTAGGCTCTGTTTCTAACATGGGCCAAAATTGTAAAATGGCCTTATGAATTAGCGATTTCACTTCAATTCACATTCCAAGTAATATTCGGCATGCTAATTACGCTGTCGATTGCAAAATTGCGTTATCTCTTATAGTTTCCGAGATATGGGCAATCGAAATTTTACACTTTAGGCTCTGTTTCTAACTCACGCAAAAATTGTAAAATGGTCTTATGAATTAGCGATTTCGTTCTAAATCACATTCCAAGTAATATTCGGCATGCTAATTACGTTGCCGATTGCCAAATTTCATTATCTCTTATAGTTTCCGAGATATGGGCAATCAAAATTTTACACCTTAGGCTCTGTTTCTAACTTGGGCCAAAATTGTAAAATGGTCTTATGAATTAGCGATTTCGTTCTAAATCACATTCCAAGTAATATTCGGTACGTTAATTACGTTGTCGATTAACAAATTGCATTATCACTTATGGTTTCCGATATATGGATTATCGAAATTTTACAATTTGGCTCTGCTTCTAACATGGGCCAAAATTGTAAAATGGTCTTATGAATTAACGATTCCGTTCCAATTCACATTGCAAGTAATATTCGGCATGCTAATTACGCTGTCGATTACCAAATTGCATTATCTCTTATGGTTTCCGATATATCGACCATCGAAATTTTACAATTTGGCTCTGCTTCAACTTTTGCCAAAATTGTAAAATGGTCTTATTAATTAACGATTCCGTTCCAATTCACACTGCAAGCAATATTCGGCATGCTAATTACGTTGCCGATTGCTAAATTGCATTATCTCTTATAGTTTCCGAGATATGGGCAATACAAATTCTACACCTTGGGCTCTGTTTCAAACTTGGGCCAAAATTGTAAAATGGTCTTATGAATTAGCGATTTCACTTCAATTCACATTCCAAGTAATATTCGGCATGCTAATTACGCTGTCGATTGCAAAATTGCGTTATCTCTTATAGTTTCCGAGATATGGGCAATCGAAATTTTACACTTTAGGTTCTGTTTCTAACTCACGCAAAAATTGTAAAATGGTCTTATGAATTACGGATTTCGTTCCAAATCATATTCTAAGTAATATTCGACATGCTAATTACGTCGCCGTTTGCCAAATTGCACTAGTATAGTTTCCGAAATATGGGCTATAGAAATTTTGCTCTTTAGGCTCTGTTTCTAACTTAGGCCAACATTGTAAAATGGTCTTATGAATTACGGATTTCGTTCCAAATCATATTCCAAGTAATATTCGTCATGCTAATTACGTCGCCGTTTGCCAAATTGCACTATCTCTTATAGTTTCCGAAATATGGGCTATCGAAATTTTACTCTTTAGGCTCTGTTTCTAACTTAGGCCAAAATTGTAAAATGGTCTTATGAATTAAGGATTTCGTTCCAAATCATACTCCAAGTAATACTTGCCATGCTAATAACGTTGTCGATTGCCAAATTGCATTATCTCTTATAGTTTCCAAGATATGGGCTATCGCAATTAGGGCACACATTA
The DNA here is from genome assembly GCF_030347505.1 of Rhynchophorus ferrugineus. NCBI lineage: Eukaryota > Metazoa > Arthropoda > Insecta > Coleoptera > Curculionidae > Rhynchophorus > Rhynchophorus ferrugineus. The sequence continues at coordinate 40,251,113 of NW_027472582.1, forward strand.
GGCTGGGTTTCTAAATTAAGCTAAAATTGTAAAATGACCTTGTGAATTACGGACTTTTGTTCCAAATCACATGTCAAGTAATATTCGGCATGCTTGTGACGTTGTCGTTTGCCAAATTGCATTATCTCTTATAGTTCCTGTATATGGGCTATCCAAATTTTACATCTTAGGCTCTGTTTCTAACATGGGCCAAAATTGTAAAATGTTCTTATGAATTAGCGATTCCGTTCCAATTCACATTGCGAGCAATATTCGGCATGCCAATTACGTTGCCGATTGCCAAATTGCATTATCTCTTATAGTTTCCGAGATATGGGTAATCGAAATTTTATACCTTAGGCTGTGTTACTAACTCGGGTCAAAATTCTAAAACGGTCTTATGAATTACCGATTGCGTTCCAATTCACATTTCAAGCAATATTCGGCATGCTAATTACGTTGCCTATTGCCAAATTTCGTTATCTCTTATAGTTTCCGAGATATGGGCAATCAAAATTTTACACCTTAGGCTCTGCTTCTAACTTGGGCCAAAATTGTAAAATGGTCTTATGAATTAGCGATTTCGTTCTAAATCACATTCCAAGTAATATTCGGCATGCTAATTACGTTGCCGATTGCCACATTTCGTTATCTCTTATAGCTTCCGAGATATGGGCAATCAAAATTTTACACATTAGGCTCTGTTTCTAACTTGGGCCAAAATTGTAAAATGGTCTTATGAATTAGCGATTTCTTTCTAAATCACATTCCAAGTAATATTCGGCATGCTAATTACGCTGTCGATTGCCAAATTGCAATATCTCTTGTAGTTCCCGAGATATGGGCAATCGAAATTTTACACCTTAGGCTCTGTTTCTAACATGGGCCAAAGTTGTAAAATGGTCTTATGAATTAGCGATTCCGTTCCAATTCACATTCCAATTAATATTCGGCATGTTAATTACGTTGTCGATTACCAAATTGCATTATATCTTATGGTTTCAGATATATGGACTATCGAAATTTTACAATTTGGCTCTGCTTCTAACTTGGGCCAAAATGGTAAAATGGTCTTATGAATTAGCGATTTCGTTCTAAATCACATTCCAGGTAATATTCGGCATGTTAATTACGTTGTCGATTACCAAATTGTATTATCTCTTATGGTTTCCAATATATGGACTATCGAAATTTTACACCTTAGGCTCTGTTTGTAACATGGGCCAAAATTTTAAAATGGTCTTATGAATTAGCGATTTCGTTATAAATCACACTCCAAGTAATATTCGGCATGCTAATTACGTTGTCGATTACCAAATTGCATTATCTATTATGATTTCCGATATATGGACTATCGAAATTTTACAATTTGGCTCTGCTTCTAACATGGGCCAAAATTGTAAAATGGTCTTATGAATTAGCGATTCCATTCCAATTCACATTGCAAGCAATATTCGGCCTGCTAATTAGGTTGCCGATTACCAAATTGCATTATCTCTTATAGTTTCCGAGATATGGACTATCGACATCTAACAATATTGGCTCTGCTTCTAACTTGGGCCAGAATTGTAAAATGGTCTTATGAATTAGCGATTTCGCTCCAATTCACATTCCAAGTAATATTCGGCATGCTAATTACGTTGCCGATTGCCAAATTGCATTATCTTTTATAGTTTCCGAGATATGGACTATCGACATCTAACAATATTGGCTCTGCTTCTAACTTGGGCCAGAATTGTAAAATGGTCTTATGAACTAGCGATTTCGTTCCAATTCACATTCCAAGTAATATTCGGCATGCTAATTACGTTGCCGATTGCCAAATTGCATTTTCTCTTATAGTTTCCGAGATATGGACTATCGACATCTGACAATATTGGCTCTGCTTCTAACTTGGGCCAGAATTGTAAAATGGTCTTATGAATTAGCGATTTCGTTCCAATTCACATTCCAAGTAATATTCGGCATGCTAATTACGCTGCCGATTGCCAAATTGCATTATCTCTTATAGTTTCCGAGATATGGACAATCGAAATTTTACACCTTAGAGTCTGTTTCTAACTGGGGTCAAAATTGTAAAATGGTCTTACGAATTAGCGATTTCGTTCCAATTCACATTCCAAGTAATATTCGGCATGCTAATTACGCTGCCGATTGCCAAATGGCATTATCTCTTATAGTTTCCGAGATATGGACTATCGACGTCTAACAATATTAGCTCTGCTTCTAACTTGGGCCAGAATTGTAAAATGGTCTTACGAATTAGCGATTTCGTTCCAATTCACATTCCAAGTAATATTCGGCATGCTAATTACGTTGCCGATTGCCAAATTGCATTATCTCTTATAGTTTCCGAGATATGGACTATCGACATCTGACAATATTGGCTCTGCTTCTAACTTGGGCCAGAATTGTAAAATGGTCTTATGAATTAGCGATTTCGCTCCAATTCACATTCCAAGTAATATTCGGCATGCTAATTTCGTTGCCGATTGCCAAATTGCATTATCTCTTATAGTTTCCGAGATATGGACTATCGACATCTGACAATATTGGCTCTGCTTCTAACTTGGGCCAGAATTGTAAAATGGTCTTATGAATTAGCGATTTCGTTTCAATTCACATTCCAACTAATATTCGGCATGCTAATTACGTTGCCGATTGCCAAATTGCATTATCTCTTATAGTTTCCGAGATATGGACAATCGGAATTTTACACCTTAGAGTCTGTTTCTAACTGGGGTCAAAATTGTAAAATGGTCTTACGAATTAGCGATTTCGTTCCAATTCACATTCCAAGTAATATTCGGCATGCTAATTACGTTGCCGATTGCCAAATTGCATTATCTCTTATAGTTTCCGAGACATGGACTATCGACATCTGACAATGTTGGCTCTGCTTCTAACTTGGGCCAGAATTGTAAAATGTTCTTATGAATTAGCGATTTCGCTCCAATTCACATTCCAAGTAATATTCGGCATGCTAATTACGCTGCCTATTGCCAAATTGCATTATCTCTTATAGTTTCCGAGATATGGACTATCGACATCTAACAATATTGGCTCTGCTTCTAACTTGGGCCAGAATTGTAAAATGGTCTTATGAATTAGCGATTTCGCTCCAATTCACATTCTAAGTAATATTCGGCATGCTAATTACGTTGCCGATTGCCAAATTGCATTATCTCTTATAGTTTCCGAGATATGGACTATAGACTTCTGAAAATATTGGCTCTGCTTATAACTTGGGCCAGAATTGTAAAATGGTCTTATGAATTAGCGATTTCGCTCCAATTCACATTCCAAGTAATATTCGGCATGCTAATTACGTTGCCGATTGCCAAATTGCATTATCTCTTATAGTTTCCGAGATATGGACAATCGAAATTTTACACCTTAGAGTCTGTTTCTAACTGGGGTCAAAATTGTAAAATGGTCTTATGAATTAGCGATTTCGTTCCAATTCACATTCCAAGTAATATTCGGCATGCTAATTACGTTGCCGATTGCCATATTGCATTATCTCTTATAGTTTCCGAGATATGGACAATCGAAATTTTACACCTTAGAGTCTGTTTCTAACTGGGGTCAAAATTGTAAAATGGTCTTACGAATTAGCGATTTCGTTCCAATTCACATTCCAAGTAATATTCGGAATGTTAATTAAGCTGCCGATTGCCAAATTGCATTATCTCTTATAGTTTCCGAGATATGGACAATCGAAATTTTACACCTTAGAGTCTGTTTCTAACTGGGTTCAAAATTGTAAAATGGTCTTACGAATTAGCGATTTCGTTCCAATTCACATTCCAAGTAATATTCGGCATGCTAATTACGTTGCCGATTGCCAAATTGCATTATCTCTTATAGTTTCCGAGATATGGACTATCGACATCTGAAAATATTGGCTCTGCTTATAACTTGGGCCAGAATTGTAAAATGGTCTTATGAATTAGCGATTTCGCTCCAATTCACATTCCAAGTAATATTCGGCATGCTAATTACGTTGCCGATTGCCAAATTGCATTATCTCTTATAGTTTCCGAGATATGGACAATCGAAATTTTACACCTTAGAGTCTGTTTCTAACTGGGGTCAAAATTGTAAAATGGTCTTATGAATTAGCGATTTCGTTCCAATTCACATTCCAAGTAATATTCGGCATGCTAATTACGTTGCCGATTGCCATATTGCATTATCTCTTATAGTTTCCGAGATATGGACAATCGAAATTTTACACCTTAGAGTCTGTTTCTAACTGGGGTCAAAATTGTAAAATGGTCTTACGAATTAGCGATTTCGTTCCAATTCACATTCCAAGTAATATTCGGAATGTTAATTAAGCTGCTGATTGCCAAATTGCATTATCTCTTATAGTTTCCGAGATATGGACAATCGAAATTTTACACCTTAGAGTCTGTTTCTAACTGGGTTCAAAATTGTAAAATGGTCTTACGAATTAGCGATTTCGTTCCAATTCACATTCCAAGTAATATTCGGCATGCTAATTACGTTGCCGATTGCCAAATTGCATTATCTCTTATAGTTTCCGAGATATGGACTATCGACATCTGAAAATATTGGCTCTGCTTATAACTTGGGCCAGAATTGTAAAATGGTCTTACGAATTAGCGATTTCCTTCCAAATCACATTCCAAGTAATATTCGGCATGCTAATTACGTTGCCGATTGCCAAATTGCATTATCTCTTATAGTTTCTGAGATATGGACTATCGACATCTGACAATATTGGCTCTGCTTCTAACTTGGGCCAGAATTGTAAAATGGTCTTATGAATTAGCGATTTCGTTCCAATTCACATTCCAAGTAATATTCGGCATGCTAATTACGTTGCCGATTGCCATATTGCATTATCTCTTATAGTTTCCGAGATATGGATAATCGAAATTTTACACCTTAGAGTCTGTTTCTAACTGGGGTCAACATTGTAAAATGGTCTTACGAATTAGCGATTTCGTTCCAATTCACATTCCAAGTAATATTCGGAATGTTAATTAAGCTGCCGATTGCCAATTTGCATTATCTCTTATAGTTTCCTAGATATGGACAATCGAAATTTTACACCTTAGAGTCTGTTTCTAACTGGGGTCAAAATTGTAAAATGGTCTTACGAATTAGCGATTTCGTTCCAATTCACATTCCAAGTAATATTCGACATGTTAATTAAGCTGCCGATTGCCAAATTGCATTATCTCTTATAATTTCCGAGATATGGACTATCGACATCTAACAATATTGACTCTGCTTCTAACTTGGGCCAGAATTGTAAAATGGTCTTACGAATTAGTGATTTCGTTCCAATTCACATTCCAAGTAATATTCGGCATGCTAATTACGTTGCCGATTGCCAAATTGCATTATCTCTTCTAGTTTCCGAGATATGGACTATCGACATCTAACAATATTGGCTCTGCTTCTAACTTGGGCCAGAATTGTAAAATGGTCTTATGAATTAGCGATTTCGCTCCAATTCACATTCCTTGTAATATTCGGCATGCTAATTACGTTGCTGATTGCCAAATTCCATTATCTCTTATAGTTTCCGAGATATGGACTATCGACATCTGACAATATTGGCTCTGCTTCTAACTTGCGCCAGAATTGTAAAATGGTCTTATGAATTAGCGATTTGGCTCCAATTCACATTCCAAGTAATATTCGGCATGTTAATTACGTCGCCGATTGCCAAATTGCATTATCTCTTATAGTTTCTGAGATATGGACAATCGAAATTTTACACCTTAGAGTCTGTTTCTAACTGGGGTCAAAATTGTAAAATGGTCTTACGAATTAGCGATTTCGTTCCAATTCACATTCCAAGTAATATTCGGCATGCTAATTACGCTGCCGATTGCCAAATTGCATTATCTCTTATAGTTTCCGAGATATGGACTATCGACATCTGACAATATTGGCTCTGCTTCTAACTTGCGCCAGAATTGTAAAATGGTCTTATGAATTAGCGATTTCGCTCCAATTCACATTCCAAGTAATATTCGGCATGCTAATTACGTTGCCGATTGCCAAATTGCATTATCTCTTATAGTTTCCGAGATATGGACTATCGACATCTGACAATATTGGCTCTGCTTCTAACTTGGGCCAGAATTGTAAAATGGTCTTATGAATTAGCGATTTCGTTTCAATTCACATTCCAACTAACATTCGGCATGCTAATTACGTTGCCGATTGCCAAATTGCATTATCTCTTATAGTTTCCGAGATATGGACAATCGAAATTTTACACCTTAGTGTCTGTTTCTAACTGGGGTCAAAATTGTAAAATGGTCTTACGAATTAGCGATTTCGTTCCAATTCACATTCCAAGTAATATTCGGCATGCTAATTACGTTGCCGATTGCCAAATTGCATTATCTCTTATAGTTTCCGAGATATGGACTATCGACATCTAACAATATTGGCTCTGCTTCTAACTTGGGCCAGAATTGTAAAATGGTCTTATGAATTAGCGATTTCGCTCCAATTCACATTCCAGGTAATAATCGGCATACTAATTACGTTTCTGTTTGCCAAATTGCATTATCTCTTATAGTTTCCGAGATAAGGACTATCGACATCTGACAATATTGGCTCTGCTTCTAACTTGCGCCAGAATTGTAAAATGGTCTTATGAATTAGCGATTTGGCTCCAATTCACATTCCAAGTAATATTCGGCATGTTAATTACGTTGCCTATTGCCAAATTGCATTATCTCTTATAGTTTCCGAGATATGGGTAATCGAAATTTTATACCTTATGTTGTATTTCTAACTCGGGCCAAAATTGTAAAATGGTCTTATGAATTAGCGATTTCGTTCCAATTCACATTTCAAGCAATATTCGGCATGCTAATTACGTTGCCGATTGCCAAATTTCATTATCTCTTATAGTTTCCGAGATATGGGCAATCGAAATTTTATACCTTAGGCTGTATTTCTAACATGGGACAAAATTGTAAAATGGTCTTATGAATTAGCGATTTCGTTCTAAATCACCTTCCAAGTTATATTCAGCATGCAAATTACATTGTCGATTGATAAACTGCATTATCTCTTATAGTTTCCGAGATATGGGCAATCGAAATTTTACACCTTAGGCTCTGTTTCTAACTCGAGGCAAAATTGAAAAATGGTCTTATGAATTAGCGATTTCGTTCTAAATCACATTCCAAGTAATATTCGGCATGTTAATTACGTTGTCGATTACCAAATTGCATTATATCTTATGGTTTCATATATATGGACTATCGAAATTTTACAATTTGGCTCTGCTTCCAACTTGGGCCAAAATGGTAAAATGGTCTTATGAATTAGCGATTTCGTTCTAAATCACATTCCAGGTAATATTCGGCATGCTAATTACGTTGTCTATTACCAAATTGTATTATCTCTTATGGTTTCCGATATATGGACTATCGAAATTTTACACCTTAGGCTCTGCTTCTAACATGGGCCAAAATTGTAAAATGTTCTTATTAATTAACGATTCCGTTCCAATTCACACTGCAAGCAATATTCGGCATGCTAATTACGTTGCCGATTGCTAAATTGCATTATCTCTTATAGTTTCCGAGATATGGGCAATCCAAATTCTACACCTTGGGCTCTGTTTCAAACTTGGGCCAAAATTGTAAAATGGTCGTATGAATTAGCGATTTCACTTCAATTCACATTCCAAGTAATATTCGGCATGCTAATTACGCTGTCGATTGCAAAATTGCGTTATCTCTTATAGTTTCCGAGATATGGGCAATCGAAATTTTACACTTTAGGCTCTGTTTCTAACTCACGCAAAAATTGTAAAATGGTCTTATGAATTACGGATTTCGTTCCAAATCATATTCTAAGTAATATTCGACATGCTAATTACGTCGCCGTTTGCCAAATTGCACTAGTATAGTTTCCGAAATATGGGCTATAGAAATTTTGCTCTTTAGGCTCTGTTTCTAACTTAGGCCAACATTGTAAAATGGTCTTATGAATTACGGATTTCGTTCCAAATCATATTCCAAGTAATATTCGTCATGTTAATTACGTCGCCGTTTGCCAAATTGCACTATCTCTTATAGTTTCCGAAATATGGGCTATCGAAATTTTACTCTTTAGGCTCTGTTTCTAACTTAGACCAAAATTGTAAAATGGTCTTATGAATTAAGGATTTCGTTCCAAATCATACTCCAAGTAATACTCGCCATGCTAATTACGTTGTCGATTGCCAAATTGCATTATCTCTTATAGTTTCCAAGATATGGGCTATCGCAATTAGGGCACACATTAGGCTGGGTTTCTAAATTAAGCTAAAATTGTAAAATGACCTTGTGAATTACGGACTTTTGTTCCAAATCACATGTCATGTAATATTCGGCATGCTTGTGACGTTGTCGTTTGCCAAATTGCATTATCTCTTATAGTTCCCGTATATGGGCTATCCAAATTTTACATCTTAGGCTCTGTTTCTAACATGGGCCAAAATTGTAAAATGTTCTTATGAATTAGCGATTCCGTTCCAATTCACATGGCGAGCAATATTCGGCATGCCAATTACGTTGCCGATTGCCAAATTGCATTATCTCTTATAGTTTCCGAGATATGGACTATCGACATCTGACAATATTGGCTCTGCTTCTAACTTGGGCCAGAATTGTAAAATGGTCTTATGAATTAGCGATTTCGTTTCAATTCACATTCCAACTAATATTCGGCATGCTAATTACGTTGCCGATTGCCAAATTGCATTATCTCTTATAGTTTCCGAGATATGGACAATCGGAATTTTACACCTTAGAGTCTGTTTCTAACTGGGGTCAATATTGTAAAATGGTCTTACGAATTAGCGATTTCATTCCAATTCACATTCCAAGTAATATTCGGCATGCTAATTACGTTGCCGAATGCTAAATTGCATTATCTCTTATAGTTTCCGAGATATGGACTATCGACATCTGACAATATTGGCTCTGCTTCTAACTTGCGCCAGAATTGTAAAATGGTCTTATGAATTGGCGATTTCGCTCCAATTCACATTCCAAGTATTATTCGGCATGCTAATTACGTTGCCGATTGCCAAATTGCATTATCTCTTATAGTTTCCGAGACATGGATTATCGACATCTGACAATGTTGGCTCTGCTTCTAACTTGGGCCAGAATTGTAAAATGTCCTTATGAATTAGCGATTTCGCTCCAATTCACATTCCAAGTAATATTCGGCATGCTAATTGCGCTGCCGATTGCCAAATTGCATTATCTCTTATAGTTTCCGAGATATGGACTATCGACATCTAACAATATTAGCTCTGCTTCTAACTTGGGCCAGAATTGTAAAATGGTCTTATGAATTAGCGATTTCGCTCCAATTCACATTCCAAGTAATATTCGGCATGTTAATTACGTTGCCTATTGCCAAATTGCATTATCTCTTATAGTTTCCGAGATATGGGTAATCGAAATTTTATACCTTATGTTGTATTTCTAACTCGGGCCAAAATTGTAAAATGGTCTTATGAATTAGCGATTTCGTTCCAATTCACATTTCAAGCAATATTCGGCATGCTAATTACGTTGCCGATTGCCAAATTTCATTATCTCTTATAGTTTCCGAGATATGGGCAATCGAAATTTTATACCTTAGGCTGTATTTCTAACATGGGACAAAATTGTAAAATGGTCTTATGAATTAGCGATTTCGTTCTAAATCACCTTCCAAGTTATATTCAGCATGCAAATTACATTGTCGATTGATAAACTGCATTATCTCTTATAGTTTCCGAGATATGGGCAATCGAAATTTTACACCTTAGGCTCTGTTTCTAACTCGAGGCAAAATTGAAAAATGGTCTTATGAATTAGCGATTTCGTTCTAAATCACATTCCAAGTAATATTCGGCATGTTAATTACGTTGTCGATTACCAAATTGCATTATATCTTATGGTTTCATATATATGGACTATCGAAATTTTACAATTTGGCTCTGCTTCCAACTTGGGCCAAAATGGTAAAATGGTCTTATGAATTAGCGATTTCGTTCTAAATCACATTCCAGGTAATATTCGGCATGCTAATTACGTTGTCTATTACCAAATTGTATTATCTCTTATGGTTTCCGATATATGGACTATCGAAATTTTACACCTTAGGCTCTGCTTCTAACATGGGCCAAAATTGTAAAATGTTCTTATTAATTAACGATTCCGTTCCAATTCACACTGCAAGCAATATTCGGCATGCTAATTACGTTGCCGATTGCTAAATTGCATTATCTCTTATAGTTTCCGAGATATGGGCAATCCAAATTCTACACCTTGGGCTCTGTTTCAAACTTGGGCCAAAATTGTAAAATGGTCGTATGAATTAGCGATTTCACTTCAATTCACATTCCAAGTAATATTCGGCATGCTAATTACGCTGTCGATTGCAAAATTGCGTTATCTCTTATAGTTTCCGAGATATGGGCAATCGAAATTTTACACTTTAGGCTCTGTTTCTAACTCACGCAAAAATTGTAAAATGGTCTTATGAATTACGGATTTCGTTCCAAATCATATTCTAAGTAATATTCGACATGCTAATTACGTCGCCGTTTGCCAAATTGCACTAGTATAGTTTCCGAAATATGGGCTATAGAAATTTTGCTCTTTAGGCTCTGTTTCTAACTTAGGCCAACATTGTAAAATGGTCTTATGAATTACGGATTTCGTTCCAAATCATATTCCAAGTAATATTCGTCATGTTAATTACGTCGCCGTTTGCCAAATTGCAATATCTCTTATAGTTTCCGAAATATGGGCTATCGAAATTTTACTCTTTAGGCTCTGTTTCTAACTTAGACCAAAATTGTAAAATGGTCTTATGAATTAAGGATTTCGTTCCAAATCATACTCCAAGTAATACTCGCCATGCTAATTACGTTGTCGATTGCCAAATTGCATTATCTCTTATAGTTTCCAAGATATGGGCTATCGCAATTAGGGCACACATTAGGCTGGGTTTCTAAATTAAGCTAAAATTGTAAAATGACCTTGTGAATTACGGACTTTTGTTCCAAATCACATGTCATGTAATATTCGGCATGCTTGTGACGTTGTCGTTTGCCAAATTGCATTATCTCTTATAGTTCCCGTATATGGGCTATCCAAATTTTACATCTTAGGCTCTGTTTCTAACATGGGCCAAAATTGTAAAATGTTCTTATGAATTAGCGATTACGTTCCAATTCACATGGCGAGCAACATTCGGCATGCCAATTACGTTGCCGATTGCCAAATTGCATTATCTCTTATAGTTTCCGAGATATGGACTATCGACATCTGACAATATTGGCTCTGCTTCTAACTTGGGCCAGAATTGTAAAATGGTCTTATGAATTAGCGATTTCGTTTCAATTCACATTCCAACTAATATTCGGCATGCTAATTACGTTGCCGATTGCCAAATTGCATTATCTCTTATAGTTTCCGAGATATGGACAATCGGAATTTTACACCTTAGAGTCTGTTTCTAACTGGGGTCAATATTGTAAAATGGTCTTACGAATTAGCGATTTCATTCCAATTCACATTCCAAGTAATATTCGGCATGCTAATTACGTTGCCGAATGCTAAATTGCATTATCTCTTATAGTTTCCGAGATATGGACTATCGACATCTGACAATATTGGCTCTGCTTCTAACTTGCGCCAGAATTGTAAAATGGTCTTATGAATTGGCGATTTCGCTCCAATTCACATTCCAAGTATTATTCGGCATGCTAATTACGTTGCCGATTGCCAAATTGCATTATCTCTTATAGTTTCCGAGACATGGATTATCGACATCTGACAATGTTGGCTCTGCTTCTAACTTGGGCCAGAATTGTAAAATGTCCTTATGAATTAGCGATTTCGCTCCAATTCACATTCCAAGTAATATTCGGCATGCTAATTGCGCTGCCGATTGCCAAATTGCATTATCTCTTATAGTTTCCGAGATATGGACTATCGACATCTAACAATATTAGCTCTGCTTCTAACTTGGGCCAGAATTGTAAAATGGTCTTATGAATTAGCGATTTCGCTCCAATTCACATTCTAAGTAATATTCGGCATGCTAATTATGTTGCCGATTGCCAAATTGCATTATCTCTTATAGTTTCCGAGATATGGACAATCGAAATTTTACACCTTAGAGTCTGTTTCTAACTGGGGTCAAAATTGTAAAATGGTCTTACGAATTAGCGATTTCGTTCCAATTCACATTCCAAGTAATATTCGGCATGTTAATTAAGCTGCCGATTGCCAAATTGCATTATCTCTTATAGTTTCCGAGATATGGACAATCGAAATTTTACACCTTAGAGTCTGTTTCTAACTGGGGTCAAAATTGTCAAATGGTCTTATGAATTAGCGATTTCATTCCAATTCACATTCCAAGTAATATTCGGCATGCTATTTACGTTGCCGATTGCCAAATTGCATTATCTCTTATAGTTTCCGAGATATGGACTATCGACATCTGAAAATATTGGCTCTGCTTCTAACTTGGGCCAGAATTGTAAAATGGTCTTATGAATTAGCGATTTCGCTCCAATTCACATTCTAAGTAATATTCGGCATGCTAATTACGTTGCCGATTGCCAAATTGCATTATCTCTTATAGTTTCCGAGATATGGACTATCGACATCTGAAAATATTGGCTCTGCTTATAACTTGGGCCAGAATTTTAAAATGGTCTTATGAATTAGCGATTTCGCTCCAATTCACATTCCAAGTAATATTCGGCATGCTAATTACGTTGCCGATTGCCAAATTGCATTATCTCTTATAGTTTCCGAGATATGGACAATCGAAATTTTACACCTTAGAGTCTGTTTCTAACTGGGGTCAAAATTGTAAAATGGTCTTACGAATTAGCGATTTCGTTCCAATTCACATTCCAAGTAATATTCGGCATGCTAATTACGTTGCCGATTGCCAAATTGCATTATCTCTTATAGTTTCCGAGATATGGACTATCGACATCTGTAAATATTGGCTCTGCTTATAACTTGGGCCAGAATTGTAAAATGGTCTTACGAATTAGCGATTTCGTTCCAAATCACATTCCAAGTAATATTCGGCATGCTAATTACGTTGCCGATTGCCAAATTGCATTATCTCTTATAGTTTCTGAGATATGGACTATCGACATCTGACAATATTGGCTCTGCTTCTAACTTGGGCCAGAATTGTAAAATGGTCTTATGAATTAGCGATTTCGTTCCAATTCACATTCCAAGTAATATTCGGCATGCTAATTACGTTGCCCATTGCCAAATTGCATTATCTCTTATAGTTTCCGAGATATGGACTATCGACATCTGACAATATTGGCTCTGCTTCTAACTTGGGCCAGAATTGTAAAATGGTCTTATGAATTAGCGATTTCGTTCCAATTCACATTCCAAGTAATATTCGGCATGCTAATTACGTTGCCCATTGCCAAATTGCATTATCTCTTATAGTTTCCGAGATATGGACTATCGACATCTAACAATATTGGCTCCGCTTCTAACTTGGGTCAAAATTGTAAAATGGTCTTATGAATTAGCGATTTCGCTCCAATTCACATTCCAAGTAATATTTGGCAAGCTAATTACGTTGCCGATTGCCAAATTGCATTATCTCTTATAGTTTCCGAGATATGGACTATCGACATCTGACAATATTGGCTCTGCTTCTAACTTGGGCCAGAATTGTAAAATGGCCTTATGAATTAGCGATTTCGTTTCAAATCACATTCCAACTAATATTCGGCATGCTAGTTACGCTGTCGATTGCAAAATTGCGTTATCTCTTATAGTTTCCGAGATATGGGCAATCGAAATTTTACACTTTAGGCTCTGTTTCTAACTCACGCAAAAATTGTAAAATGGTCTTATGAATTACGGATCTCGTTCCAAATCATATTATAAGTAATATTCGACATGCTAATTACGTCGCCGTTTGCCAAATTGCACTAGTATAGTTTCCGAAATATGGGCTATAGAAATTTTGCTCTTTAGGCTCTGTTTCTAACTTAGGCCAACATTGTAAAATGGTCTTATGAATTACGGATTTCGTTCCAAATCATATTCCAAGTAATATTCGTCATGTTAATTACGTCGCCGTTTGCCAAATTGCACTATCTCTTATAGTTTCCGAAATATGGGCTATCGAAATTTTACTCTTTAGGCTCTGTTTCTATCTTAGACCAAAATTGTAAAATGGTCTTATGAATTAAGGATTTCGTTCCAAATCATACTCCAAGTAATACTCGCCATGCTAATTACGTTGTCGATTGCCAAATTGCATTATCTCTTATAGTTTCCAAGATATGGGCTATCGCAATTAGGGCACACATTAGGCTGGGTTTCTAAATTAAGCTAAAATTGTAAAATGACCTTGTGAATTACGGACTTTTGTTCCAAATCACATGTCATGTAATATTCGGCATGCTTGTGACGTTGTCGTTTGCCAAATTGCATTATCTCTTATAGTTCCCGTATATGGGCTATCCAAATTTTACATCTTAGGCTCTGTTTCTAACATGGGCCAAAATTGTAAAATGTTCTTATGAATTAGCGATTCCGTTCCAATTCACATTGCGAGCAATATTCGGCATGCTAATTACGCTGCCGATTGCCAAATTTCGTTATCTCTTATAGTTTCCGAGATATGGGCAATCAAAATTTTACACCTTAGGCTCTGTTTCTAACTTGGGCCAAAATTGTAAAATGGTCTTATGAATTAGCGATTTCTTTCTAAATCACATTCCAAGTAATATTCGGCATGCTAATTACGTTGCCGATTGCCACATTTCGTTATCTCTTATAGCTTCCGAGATATGGGCAATCAAAATTTTACACCTTAGGCTCTGTTTCTAACTTGGGCCAAAATTGTAAAATGGTCTTATGAATTAGCGATTTCTTTCTAAATCACATTCCAAGTAATATTCGGCATGCTAATTACGCTGTCGATTGCCAAATTGCAATATCTCTTGTAGTTCCCGAGATATGGGCAATCGAAATTTTACACCTTAGGCTCTGTTTCTAACATGGGCCAAAGTTGTAAAATGGTCTTATGAATTAGCGATTCCGTTCCAATTCACGTTGCAAGCAATATTCGGCATGCTAATTACGTTACCGATTGCCAAATTTCATTATCTCTTATAGTTTCCGAGATATGGGCAATCGAAATTTTACACCTTAGGCTCTGTTTCTAACTTGAGGCAAAATTGAAAAATGGTCTTATGAATTAGCGATTTCGTTCTAAATCACATTCCAAGTAATATTCGGCATGTTAATTACGTTGTCGATTACCAAATTGCATTATATCTTATGGTTTCATATATATGGACTATCGAAATTTTACAATTTGGCTCTGCTTCCAACTTGGGCCAAAATGGTAAAATGGTCTTATGAATTAGCGATTTCGTTCTAAATCACATTCCAGGTAATATTCGGCATGTTAATTACGTTGTCGATTACCAAATTGTATTATTTCTTATGGTTTCCGATATATGGACTATCGAAATTTTACACCTTAGGCTCTGTTTTTAACATGGGCCAAAATTTTAAAATGGTCTTATGAATTAGCGATTTCGTTATAAATCACACTCCAAGTAATATTCGGCATGCTAATTACGTTGTCGATTACCAAATTGCATTATTTCTTATGATTTCCGATATATGGACTATCGAAATTTTACAATTTGGCTCTGCTTCTAACATGGGCCAAAATTGTAAAATGGTCTTATGAATTAGCGATTCCATTCCAATTCACATTGCAAGCAATATTCGGCCTGCTAATTAGGTTGCCGATTACCAAATTGCATTATCTCTTATAGTTTCCGAGATATGGACTATCGACATCTAACAATATTGGCTCTGCTTCTAACTTGGGCCAGAATTGTAAAATGGTCTTATGAATTAGCGATTTCGCTCCAATTCACATTCCAAGTAATATTTGGCATGCTAATTACGTTGCCGATTGCCAAATTGCATTATCTTTTATAGTTTCCGAGATATGGACTATCGACATCTAACAATATTGGCTCTGCTTCTAACTTGGGCCAGAATTGTAAAATGGTCTTATGAAATAGCGATTTCGTTCCAATTCACATTCCAAGTAATATTCGGCATGCTAATTACGTTGCCGATTGCCAAATTGCATTGTCTCTTATAGTTTCCGAGAAATGGACTATCGACATCTGACAATATTGGCTCTGCTTCTAACTTGGGCCAGAATTGTAAAATGGTCTTATGAATTAGCGATTTCGTTCCAATTCACATTCCAAGTAATATTCGGCATGCTAATTACGCTGCCGATTGCCAAATTGCATTATCTCTTATAGTTTCCGAGATATGGACAATCGAAATTTTACACCTTAGATTCTGTTTCTAACTGGGGTCAAAATTGTAAAATGGTCTTACGAATTAGCGATTTCGTTCCAATTCACATTCCAAGTAATATTCGGCATGCTAATTACGTTGCCGATTGCCAAATTGCATTATCTCTTATAGTTTCCGAGATATGGACTATCGACATCTGTAAATATTGGCTCTGCTTATAACTTGGGCCAGAATTGTAAAATGGTCTTACGAATTAGCGATTTCGTTCCAAATCACATTCCAAGTAATATTCGGCATGCTAATTACGTTGCCGATTGCCAAATTGCATTATCTCTTATAGTTTCTGATATATGGACTATCGACATCTGACAATATTGGCTCTGCTTCTAACTTGGGCCAGAATTGTAAAATGGTCTTATGAATTAGCGATTTCGTTCCAATTCACATTCCAAGTAATATTCGGCATGCTAATTACGTTGCCCATAGCCAAATTGCATTATCTCTTATAGTTTCCGAGATATGGACTATCGACATCTAACAATATTGGCTCTGCTTCTAACTTGGGCCAGAATTGTAAAATGGTCTTATGAATTAGCGATTTGGCTCCAATTCACATTCCAAGTAATATTCGGCATGCTAATTACGTTGCCGATTGCCAAATTGCATTATCTCTTATAGTTTCCGAGATATGGGCAATCGAAATTTTACACCTTAGAGTCTGTTTCTAACTGGGGTCAAAATTGTAAAATGGTCTTATGAATTAGCGATTTCGCTCCAATTCACATTCCAAGTAATATTTGGCAAGCTAATTACGTTGCCGATTGCCAAATTGCATTATCTCTTATAGTTTCCGAGATATGGACTATCGACATCTGACAATATTGGCTCTGCTTCTAACTTGGGCCAGAATTGTAAAATGGTCTTATGAATTAGCGATTTCGTCCCAATTCACATTCCAAGTAATATTCGGCATGCTAATTACGCTGCCGATTGCCAAATTGCATTATCTCTTATAGTTTCCAAGATATGGACAATCGAAATTTTACACCTTAGATTCTGTTTCTAACTGGGGTCAAAATTGTAAAATGGTCTTACGAATTAGCGATTTCGTTCCAATTCACATTCCAAGTAATATTCGGCATGCTAATTACGTTGCCGATTGCCAAATTGCATTATCTCTTATAGTTTCCGAGATATGGACTATCGACATCTGTAAATATTGGCTCTGCTTATAACTTGGGCCAGAATTGTAAAATGGTCTTACGAATTAGCGATTTCGTTCCAAATCACATTCCAAGTAATATTCGGCATGCTAATTACGTTGCCGATTGCCAAATTGCATTATCTCTTATAGTTTCTGAGATATGGACTATCGACATCTGACAATATTGGCTCTGCTTCTAACTTGGGCCAGAATTGTAAAATGGTCTTATGAATTAGCGATTTCGTTCCAATTCACATTCCAAGTAATATTCGGCATGCTAATTACGTTGCCCATAGCCAAATTGCATTATCTCTTATAGTTTCCGAGATATGGACTATCGACATCTAACAATATTGGCTCTGCTTCTAACTTGGGCCAGAATTGTAAAATGGTCTTATGAATTAGCGATTTGGCTCCAATTCACATTCCAAGTAATATTCGGCATGCTAATTACGTTGCCGATTGCCAAATTGCATTATCTCTTATAGTTTCCGAGATATGGGCAATCGAAATTTTACACCTTAGAGTCTGTTTCTAACTGGGGTCAAAATTGTAAAATGGTCTTATGAATTGGCGATTTCGCTCCAATTCACATTCCAAGTAATATTTGGCAAGCTAATTACGTTGCCGATTGCCAAATTGCATTATATCTTATGGTTTCATATATATGGACTATCGAAATTTTACAATTCGGCTCTGCTTCCAACTTGGGCCAAAATGGTAAAATGGTCTTATGAATTAGCGATTTCGTTCTAAATCACATTCCAGGTAATATTCGGCATGTTAATTACGTTGTCGATTACCAAATTGTATTATTTCTTATGGTTTCCGATATATGGACTATCGAAATTTTACACCTTAGGCTCTGTTTGTAACATGGGCCAAAATTTTAAAATGGTCTTATGAATTAGCGATTTCGTTATAAATCACACTCCAAGTAATATTCGGCATGCTAATTACGTTGTCGATTACCAAATTGCATTATTTCTTATGATTTCCGATATATGGACTATCGAAATTTTACAATTTGGCTCTGCTTCTAACATGGGCCAAAATTGTAAAATGGTCTTATGAATTAGCGATTCCATTCCAATTCACATTGCAAGCAATATTCGGCCTGCTAATTAGGTTGCCGATTGCCAAGTTGCATTATCTCTTATAGTTTCCGAGATATGGGCTATCGAAATTTTACACCTTAGGCTCTGTTTCTAACATGGGCCAAAGTTGTAAAATGGTCTTATGAATTAGCGATTCCGTTCCAATTCACGTTGCAAGCAATATTCGGCATGCTAATTACGTTACCGATTGCCAAATTTCAATATCTCTTATAGTTTCCGAGATATGGGCAATCGAAATTTTACACCTTAGGCTCTGTTTCTAACTTGAGGCAAAATTGAAAAATGGTCTTATGAATTAGCGATTTCGTTCCAAATCACATTCCAAGTAATATTCGGCATGCTTATTATGTTGCCGATTGCCAAATTGCATTATCTCTTATAATTTCCGAGATATGGGCTATCGAAATTTTACACCTTAGGCTCTGTTTCCAATTTGGGCCAAAATTGTAAAATGGTATTATGAATTAGCGATTTCTTTCTAAATCACATTCCAAGTAATATTCGACATGCTAATTACGCTGCCGATTGCCAAATTGCATTATCTCTTATAGTTTCCGAGATATGGGCAATCGAAATTTTACACCTTAGGCTCTGTTTCTAACATGGGCCAAAGTTGTAAAATGGTCTTATGAATTAGCGATTCCCTTCCAATTCACGTTGCAAGCAATATTCACCATGCTAATTACGTTGCCGATTGCCAAATTTCATTATCTCTTATAGTTTCCGAGATAGGGGCAATCAAAATTTTACACCTTAGACTCTGTTTCTAACTTGAGCCATTATTGTAAAATGGTCTTATGAATTAGCGATTTCGTTCTAAATCACGTTCCAAGTTATATTCAGCATGCAAATTACATTGTCGATTGATAAACTGCATTATCTCTTATAGTTTCCGAGATATGGGCAATCGAAATTTTACACCTTAGGCTCTGTTTCTAACTTGGGCCAAAATTGTAAAATGGTCTTATGAATTAGCGATTTCGTTCTAAATCACATTCCAAGTAATATTCGGCATGCTAATTACGTTGCAGATTGCCAAATTTCATTATCTCTTATAGTTTCCGAGATATGGGCAATCAAAATTTTACACCTTAGACTCTGTTTCTAACTTGGGCCAAAATTGTAAAATGGTCTTATGAATTAGCGATTTCGTTCTAAATCGCATTCCAAGTAATATTCGGTACGTTAATTACGTTGTCGATTAACAAATTGCATTATCACTTATGGTTTCCGATATATGGATTATCGAAATTTTACAATTTGGCTCTGCTTCTAACATGGGCCAAAATTGTAAAATGGTCTTATGAATTAACGATTCCGTACCAATTCACATTGCACGCAATATTCGGCATGCTAATTACGTTGCCGATTGCCAAATTGCATTATCTCTTATACTTTCCGAGATATGGGTAATCGAAATTTTATACCTTAGGCTGTATTTCTAACTAGGGCCAAAATTGTAAAATGGTCTTATGAATTAGCGATTTCGTTCCAATTCACATTTCAAGCAATATTCGGCATGCTAATTACGTTGCCGATTGCCAAATTGCATTATCTCTTATAGTTTCCGAGATATGGGCAATCGAAATTTTATACCTTAGGCTGTATTTCTAACATGGGACAAAATTGTAAAATGGCCTTATGAATTAGCGATTTCGTTCTAAATCACATTCCAAGTAATATTCGGCACGTTAATTACGTTGTCGATTAACAAATTGCATTATCTCTTATGGTTTCCGATAAATGGACTCTCGAAATTTTACAATTTGGCTCTGCTTCTAACATGGGCCAAAATTGTAAAATGGTCTTATGAATTAACGATTCCGTTCCAATTCACATTGCAAGCAATATTCGGCATGCTAATTACGTTGCCGATTGCCAAATTGCATTGTCTCTTATAGTTTCCGAGATATGGGTAATCGAAATTTTATACCTTAGGCTCTGTTTCTAACTTGGGCCAAAATTGTAAAATGGTCTTATGCATTAGCGATTTCGTTCTAAATCACATTCCAAGTAATATTCGGCACGTTAATTACGTTGTCGTTTAACAAATTGCATTATCTCTTATGGTTTCCGATATATGGACTATTGAAATTTTACAATTTGGCTCTGCTTCTAACATGGGCCAAAATTGTAAAATGGTCTTATGAATTAACGATTCCGTTCCAATTCACATTGCACGCAATATTCGGCATGCTAATTAGGTTGCCGATTGCCAAGTTGCATTATCTCTTATAGTTTCCGAGATATGGGCTATCGAAATTTTACACCTTAGGCTCTGTTTCTAACATGGGCCAAAATTGTAAAATGGCCTTATGAATTAGCGATTTCGTGCTAAATCACACTCCAAGTAATATTCTGGATGCTAATTACGTTGTCGATTAAAAAATTGCATTATCTCGTATGGTTTCCGATATATGGACTATCGAAATTTTACAATTTGGCTCTGCTTCTAACATGGGCCAAAATTGTAAAATGGTCTTATGAATTAACGATTCCGTTCCAATTCACATTGCACGCAATATTCGGCATGCTAATTACGTTGCCGATTGCCAAATTGCATTATCTCTTATAGTTTCTGAGATATGGACTATCGACATCTGACAATATTGGCTCTGCTTCTAACTTGGGCCAGAATTGTAAAATGGTCTTATGAATTAGCGATTTCGTTCCAATTCACATTCCAAGTAATATTCGGCATGCTAATTACGTTGCCCATTGCCAAATTGCATTATCTCTTATAGTTTCCGAGATATGGACTATCGACATCTGACAATATTGGCTCTGCTTCTAACTTGGGCCAGAATTGTAAAATGGTCTTATGAATTAGCGATTTCGTTCCAATTCACATTCCAAGTAATATTCGGCATGCTAATTACGTTGCCCATTGCCAAATTGCATTATCTCTTATAGTTTCCGAGATATGGACTATCGACATCTAACAATATTGGCTCCGCTTCTAACTTGGGTCAAAATTGTAAAATGGTCTTATGAATTAGCGATTTCGCTCCAATTCACATTCCAAGTAATATTTGGCAAGCTAATTACGTTGCCGATTGCCAAATTGCATTATCTCTTATAGTTTCCGAGATATGGACTATCGACATCTGACAATATTGGCTCTGCTTCTAACTTGGGCCAGAATTGTAAAATGGCCTTATGAATTAGCGATTTCGTTTCAAATCACATTCCAACTAATATTCGGCATGCTAGTTACGCTGTCGATTGCAAAATTGCGTTATCTCTTATAGTTTCCGAGATATGGGCAATCGAAATTTTACACTTTAGGCTCTGTTTCTAACTCACGCAAAAATTGTAAAATGGTCTTATGAATTACGGATTTCGTTCCAAATCATATTATAAGTAATATTCGACATGCTAATTACGTCGCCGTTTGCCAAATTGCACTAGTATAGTTTCCGAAATATGGGCTATAGAAATTTTGCTCTTTAGGCTCTGTTTCTAACTTAGGCCAACATTGTAAAATGGTCTTATGAATTACGGATTTCGTTCCAAATCATATTCCAAGTAATATTCGTCATGTTAATTACGTCGCCGTTTGCCAAATTGCACTATCTCTTATAGTTTCCGAAATATGGGCTATCGAAATTTTACTCTTTAGGCTCTGTTTCTATCTTAGACCAAAATTGTAAAATGGTCTTATGAATTAAGGATTTCGTTCCAAATCATACTCCAAGTAATACTCGCCATGCTAATTACGTTGTCGATTGCCAAATTGCATTATCTCTTATAGTTTCCAAGATATGGGCTATCGCAATTAGGGCACACATTAGGCTGGGTTTCTAAATTAAGCTAAAATTGTAAAATGACCTTGTGAATTACGGACTTTTGTTCCAAATCACATGTCATGTAATATTCGGCATGCTTGTGACGTTGTCGTTTGCCAAATTGCATTATCTCTTATAGTTCCCGTATATGGGCTATCCAAATTTTACATCTTAGGCTCTGTTTCTAACATGGGCCAAAATTGTAAAATGTTCTTATGAATTAGCGATTCCGTTCCAATTCACATTGCGAGCAATATTCGGCATGCTAATTACGTTGCCGATTGCCAAATTTCGTTATCTCTTATAGTTTCCGAGATATGGGCAATCAAAATTTTACACCTTAGGCTCTGTTTCTAACTTGGGCCAAAATTGTAAAATGGTCTTATGAATTAGCGATTTCTTTCTAAATCACATTCCAAGTAATATTCGGCATGCTAATTACGTTGCCGATTGCCACATTTCGTTATCTCTTATAGCTTCCGAGATATGGGCAATCAAAATTTTACACCTTAGGCTCTGTTTCTAACTTGGGCCAAAATTGTAAAATGGTCTTATGAATTAGCGATTTCTTTCTAAATCACATTCCAAGTAATATTCGGCATGCTAATTACGCTGTCGATTGCCAAATTGCAATATCTCTTGTAGTTCCCGAGATATGGGCAATCGAAATTTTACACCTTAGGCTCTGTTTCTAACATGGGCCAAAGTTGTAAAATGGTCTTATGAATTAGCGATTCCGTTCCAATTCACGTTGCAAGCAATATTCGGCATGCTAATTACGTTACCGATTGCCAAATTTCATTATCTCTTATAGTTTCCGAGATATGGGCAATCGAAATTTTACACCTTAGGCTCTGTTTCTAACTTGAGGCAAAATTGAAAAATGGTCTTATGAATTAGCGATTTCGTTCTAAATCACATTCCAAGTAATATTCGGCATGTTAATTACGTTGTCGATTACCAAATTGCATTATATCTTATGGTTTCATATATATGGACTATCGAAATTTTACAATTTGGCTCTGCTTCCAACTTGGGCCAAAATGGTAAAATGGTCTTATGAATTAGCGATTTCGTTCTAAATCACATTCCAGGTAATATTCGGCATGTTAATTACGTTGTCGATTACCAAATTGTATTATTTCTTATGGTTTCCGATATATGGACTATCGAAATTTTACACCTTAGGCTCTGTTTTTAACATGGGCCAAAATTTTAAAATGGTCTTATGAATTAGCGATTTCGTTATAAATCACACTCCAAGTAATATTCGGCATGCTAATTACGTTGTCGATTACCAAATTGCATTATTTCTTATGATTTCCGATATATGGACTATCGAAATTTTACAATTTGGCTCTGCTTCTAACATGGGCCAAAATTGTAAAATGGTCTTATGAATTAGCGATTCCATTCCAATTCACATTGCAAGCAATATTCGGCCTGCTAATTAGGTTGCCGATTACCAAATTGCATTATCTCTTATAGTTTCCGAGATATGGACTATCGACATCTAACAATATTGGCTCTGCTTCTAACTTGGGCCAGAATTGTAAAATGGTCTTATGAATTAGCGATTTCGCTCCAATTCACATTCCAAGTAATATTTGGCATGCTAATTACGTTGCCGATTGCCAAATTGCATTATCTTTTATAGTTTCCGAGATATGGACTATCGACATCTAACAATATTGGCTCTGCTTCTAACTTGGGCCAGAATTGTAAAATGGTCTTATGAAATAGCGATTTCGTTCCAATTCACATTCCAAGTAATATTCGGCATGCTAATTACGTTGCCGATTGCCAAATTGCATTGTCTCTTATAGTTTCCGAGAAATGGACTATCGACATCTGACAATATTGGCTCTGCTTCTAACTTGGGCCAGAATTGTAAAATGGTCTTATGAATTAGCGATTTCGTTCCAATTCACATTCCAAGTAATATTCGGCATGCTAATTACGCTGCCGATTGCCAAATTGCATTATCTCTTATAGTTTCCGAGATATGGACAATCGAAATTTTACACCTTAGATTCTGTTTCTAACTGGGGTCAAAATTGTAAAATGGTCTTACGAATTAGCGATTTCGTTCCAATTCACATTCCAAGTAATATTCGGCATGCTAATTACGTTGCCGATTGCCAAATTGCATTATCTCTTATAGTTTCCGAGATATGGACTATCGACATCTGTAAATATTGGCTCTGCTTATAACTTGGGCCAGAATTGTAAAATGGTCTTACGAATTAGCGATTTCGTTCCAAATCACATTCCAAGTAATATTCGGCATGCTAATTACGTTGCCGATTGCCAAATTGCATTATCTCTTATAGTTTCTGAGATATGGACTATCGACATCTGACAATATTGGCTCTGCTTCTAACTTGGGCCAGAATTGTAAAATGGTCTTATGAATTAGCGATTTCGTTCCAATTCACATTCCAAGTAATATTCGGCATGCTAATTACGTTGCCCATAGCCAAATTGCATTATCTCTTATAGTTTCCGAGATATGGACTATCGACATCTAACAATATTGGCTCTGCTTCTAACTTGGGCCAGAATTGTAAAATGGTCTTATGAATTAGCGATTTGGCTCCAATTCACATTCCAAGTAATATTCGGCATGCTAATTACGTTGCCGATTGCCAAATTGCATTATCTCTTATAGTTTCCGAGATATGGGCAATCGAAATTTTACACCTTAGAGTCTGTTTCTAACTGGGGTCAAAATTGTAAAATGGTCTTATGAATTAGCGATTTCGCTCCAATTCACATTCCAAGTAATATTTGGCAAGCTAATTACGTTGCCGATTGCCAAATTGCATTATCTCTTATAGTTTCCGAGATATGGACTATCGACATCTGACAATATTGGCTCTGCTTCTAACTTGGGCCAGAATTGTAAAATGGTCTTATGAATTAGCGATTTCGTTCCAATTCACATTCCAAGTAATATTCGGCATGCTAATTACGCTGCCGATTGCCAAATTGCATTATCTCTTATAGTTTCCGAGATATGGACAATCGAAATTTTACACCTTAGATTCTGTTTCTAACTGGGGTCAAAATTGTAAAATGGTCTTACGAATTAGCGATTTCGTTCCAATTCACATTCCAAGTAATATTCGGCATGCTAATTACGTTGCCGATTGCCAAATTGCATTATCTCTTATAGTTTCCGAGATATGGACTATCGACATCTGTAAATATTGGCTCTGCTTATAACTTGGGCCAGAATTGTAAAATGGTCTTACGAATTAGCGATTTCGTTCCAAATCACATTCCAAGTAATATTCGGCATGCTAATTACGTTGCCGATTGCCAAATTGCATTATCTCTTATAGTTTCTGAGATATGGACTATCGACATCTGACAATATTGGCTCTGCTTCTAACTTGGGCCAGAATTGTAAAATGGTCTTATGAATTAGCGATTTCGTTCCAATTCACATTCCAAGTAATATTCGGCATGCTAATTACGTTGCCCATAGCCAAATTGCATTATCTCTTATAGTTTCCGAGATATGGACTATCGACATCTAACAATATTGGCTCTGCTTCTAACTTGGGCCAGAATTGTAAAATGGTCTTATGAATTAGCGATTTGGCTCCAATTCACATTCCAAGTAATATTCGGCATGCTAATTACGTTGCCGATTGCCAAATTGCATTATCTCTTATAGTTTCCGAGATATGGGCAATCGAAATTTTACACCTTAGAGTCTGTTTCTAACTGGGGTCAAAATTGTAAAATGGTCTTATGAATTGGCGATTTCGCTCCAATTCACATTCCAAGTAATATTTGGCAAGCTAATTACGTTGCCGATTGCCAAATTGCATTATATCTTATGGTTTCATATATATGGACTATCGAAATTTTACAATTCGGCTCTGCTTCCAACTTGGGCCAAAATGGTAAAATGGTCTTATGAATTAGCGATTTCGTTCTAAATCACATTCCAGGTAATATTCGGCATGTTAATTACGTTGTCGATTACCAAATTGTATTATTTCTTATGGTTTCCGATATATGGACTATCGAAATTTTACACCTTAGGCTCTGTTTGTAACATGGGCCAAAATTTTAAAATGGTCTTATGAATTAGCGATTTCGTTATAAATCACACTCCAAGTAATATTCGGCATGCTAATTACGTTGTCGATTACCAAATTGCATTATTTCTTATGATTTCCGATATATGGACTATCGAAATTTTACAATTTGGCTCTGCTTCTAACATGGGCCAAAATTGTAAAATGGTCTTATGAATTAGCGATTCCATTCCAATTCACATTGCAAGCAATATTCGGCCTGCTAATTAGGTTGCCGATTGCCAAGTTGCATTATCTCTTATAGTTTCCGAGATATGGGCTATCGAAATTTTACACCTTAGGCTCTGTTTCTAACATGGGCCAAAGTTGTAAAATGGTCTTATGAATTAGCGATTCCGTTCCAATTCACGTTGCAAGCAATATTCGGCATGCTAATTACGTTACCGATTGCCAAATTTCAATATCTCTTATAGTTTCCGAGATATGGGCAATCGAAATTTTACACCTTAGGCTCTGTTTCTAACTTGAGGCAAAATTGAAAAATGGTCTTATGAATTAGCGATTTCGTTCCAAATCACATTCCAAGTAATATTCGGCATGCTTATTATGTTGCCGATTGCCAAATTGCATTATCTCTTATAATTTCCGAGATATGGGCTATCGAAATTTTACACCTTAGGCTCTGTTTCCAATTTGGGCCAAAATTGTAAAATGGTATTATGAATTAGCGATTTCTTTCTAAATCACATTCCAAGTAATATTCGACATGCTAATTACGCTGCCGATTGCCAAATTGCATTATCTCTTATAGTTTCCGAGATATGGGCAATCGAAATTTTACACCTTAGGCTCTGTTTCTAACATGGGCCAAAGTTGTAAAATGGTCTTATGAATTAGCGATTCCCTTCCAATTCACGTTGCAAGCAATATTCACCATGCTAATTACGTTGCCGATTGCCAAATTTCATTATCTCTTATAGTTTCCGAGATAGGGGCAATCAAAATTTTACACCTTAGACTCTGTTTCTAACTTGAGCCATTATTGTAAAATGGTCTTATGAATTAGCGATTTCGTTCTAAATCACGTTCCAAGTTATATTCAGCATGCAAATTACATTGTCGATTGATAAACTGCATTATCTCTTATAGTTTCCGAGATATGGGCAATCGAAATTTTACACCTTAGGCTCTGTTTCTAACTTGGGCCAAAATTGTAAAATGGTCTTATGAATTAGCGATTTCGTTCTAAATCACATTCCAAGTAATATTCGGCATGCTAATTACGTTGCAGATTGCCAAATTTCATTATCTCTTATAGTTTCCGAGATATGGGCAATCAAAATTTTACACCTTAGACTCTGTTTCTAACTTGGGCCAAAATTGTAAAATGGTCTTATGAATTAGCGATTTCGTTCTAAATCGCATTCCAAGTAATATTCGGTACGTTAATTACGTTGTCGATTAACAAATTGCATTATCACTTATGGTTTCCGATATATGGATTATCGAAATTTTACAATTTGGCTCTGCTTCTAACATGGGCCAAAATTGTAAAATGGTCTTATGAATTAACGATTCCGTACCAATTCACATTGCACGCAATATTCGGCATGCTAATTACGTTGCCGATTGCCAAATTGCATTATCTCTTATACTTTCCGAGATATGGGTAATCGAAATTTTATACCTTAGGCTGTATTTCTAACTAGGGCCAAAATTGTAAAATGGTCTTATGAATTAGCGATTTCGTTCCAATTCACATTTCAAGCAATATTCGGCATGCTAATTACGTTGCCGATTGCCAAATTGCATTATCTCTTATAGTTTCCGAGATATGGGCAATCGAAATTTTATACCTTAGGCTGTATTTCTAACATGGGACAAAATTGTAAAATGGCCTTATGAATTAGCGATTTCGTTCTAAATCACATTCCAAGTAATATTCGGCACGTTAATTACGTTGTCGATTAACAAATTGCATTATCTCTTATGGTTTCCGATAAATGGACTCTCGAAATTTTACAATTTGGCTCTGCTTCTAACATGGGCCAAAATTGTAAAATGGTCTTATGAATTAACGATTCCGTTCCAATTCACATTGCAAGCAATATTCGGCATGCTAATTACGTTGCCGATTGCCAAATTGCATTGTCTCTTATAGTTTCCGAGATATGGGTAATCGAAATTTTATACCTTAGGCTCTGTTTCTAACTTGGGCCAAAATTGTAAAATGGTCTTATGAATTAGCGATTTCGTTCTAAATCACATTCCAAGTAATATTCGGCACGTTAATTACGTTGTCGTTTAACAAATTGCATTATCTCTTATGGTTTCCGATATATGGACTATTGAAATTTTACAATTTGGCTCTGCTTCTAACATGGGCCAAAATTGTAAAATGGTCTTATGAATTAACGATTCCGTTCCAATTCACATTGCACGCAATATTCGGCATGCTAATTAGGTTGCCGATTGCCAAGTTGCATTATCTCTTATAGTTTCCGAGATATGGGCTATCGAAATTTTACACCTTAGGCTCTGTTTCTAACATGGGCCAAAATTGTAAAATGGCCTTATGAATTAGCGATTTCGTGCTAAATCACACTCCAAGTAATATTCTGGATGCTAATTACGTTGTCGATTAAAAAATTGCATTATCTCGTATGGTTTCCGATATATGGACTATCGAAATTTTACAATTTGGCTCTGCTTCTAACATGGGCCAAAATTGTAAAATGGTCTTATGAATTAACGATTCCGTTCCAATTCACATTGCACGCAATATTCGGCATGCTAATTAGGTTGCCGATTACCAAATTGCATTATCTCTTATAGTTTCCGAGATATGGGCAATCGAAATTTTATACCTTAGGCTGTATTTCTAACTCGGGCCAAATATGTAAAATGGTCTTATGAATTAGCGATTTCGTTCTAAATCACATTCCAAGTAATATTCGGTACGTTAATTACGTTGTCGATTAACAAATTGCATTATCACTTATGGTTTCCGATATATGGATTATCGAAATTTTACAATTTGGCTCTGCTTCTAACATGGGCCAAAATTGTAAAATGGTCTTATGAATTAACGATTCCGTTCCAATTCACATTGCAAGCAATATTCGGCATGCTAATTACGTTGCCGATTGCCAAATTGCATTGTCTCTTATAGTTTCCGAGATATGGGTAATCGAAATTTTATACCTTAGGCTGTATTTCTAACTAGGGCCAAAATTGTAAAATGGTCTTATGAATTAGCGATTTCGTTCCAATTCACATTTCAAGCAATATTCGGCATGCTAATTACGTTGCCGATTGCCAAATTTCATTATCTCTTATAGTTTCCGAGATATGGGCAATCGAAATTTTATACCTTAGGCTGTATTTCTAACATGGGACAAAATTGTAAAATGGCCTTATGAATTAGCGATTTCGTTCTAAATCACATTCCAAGTAATATTCGGCACGTTAATTACGTTGTCGATTAACAAATTGCATTATCTCTTATGGTTTCCGATATATGGATTATCGAAATTTTACAATTTGGCTCTGCTTCTAACTTGGGCCAGAATTGTAAAATAGTCTTATGAATTAGCGATTTCGTTCCAATTCACAGTCCAAGCAATATTCGGCATGCTAATTACGTTGCCGATTGCCAAATTGCATTATCTCTTATAGTTTCCGAGATATGGGCTATCGAAATTTTACACCTTAGGCTTTGTTTCTAACATGGGCCAAAATTGTAAAATGGTCTTATGAATTAGCGATTTCACTTCAATTCACATTCCAAGTAATATTCGGCATGCTAATTACGCTGTCGATTGCAAAATTGCGTTATCTCTTATAGTTTCCGAGATATGGGCAATCGAAATTTTACACTTTAGGCTCTGTTTCTAACTCACGCAAACATTGTAAAATGGTCTTATGAATTAGCGATTTCGTTCTAAATCACATTCCAAGTAATATTCGGCATGCTAATTACGTTGCCGATTGCCAAATTTCATTATCTCTTATAGTTTCCGAGATATGGGCAATCAAAATTTTACACCTTAGGCTCTGTTTCTAACTTGGGCCAAAATTGTAAAATGGTCTTATGAATTAGCGATTTCGTTCTAAATCACATTCCAAGTAATATTCGGTACGTTAATTACGTTGTCGATTAACAAATTGCATTATCACTTATGGTTTCCGATATATGGATTATCGAAATTTTACAATTTGGCTCTGCTTCTAACATGGGCCAAAATTGTAAAATGGTCTTATGAATTAACGATTCCGTTCCAATTCACATTGCAAGTAATATTCGGCATGCTAATTACGCTGTCGATTACCAAATTGCATTATCTCTTATGGTTTCCGATATATCGACCATCGAAATTTTACAATTTGGCTCTGCTTCAACTTTTGCCAAAATTGTAAAATGGTCTTATGAATTAGCGATTTCGTTCCAATTCACAGTCCAAGCAATATTCGGCATGCTAATTACGTTGCCGATTGCCAAATTGCATTATCCCTTATGGTTTCCGATATATGGACTATCGAAATTTTACAATTTGGCTCTGCTTCTAACATGGGCCAAAATTGTAAAATGTTCTTATTAATTAACGATTCCGTTCCAATTCACACTGCAAGCAATATTCGGCATGCTAATTACGTTGCCGATTGCTAAATTGCATTATCTCTTATAGTTTCCGAGATATGGGCAATACAAATTCTACACCTTGGGCTCTGTTTCAAACTTGGGCCAAAATTGTAAAATGGTCTTATGAATTAGCGATTTCACTTCAATTCACATTCCAAGTAATATTCGGCATGCTAATTACGCTGTCGATTGCAAAATTGCGTTATCTCTTATAGTTTCCGAGATATGGGCAATCGAAATTTTACACTTTAGGTTCTGTTTCTAACTCACGCAAAAATTGTAAAATGGTCTTATGAATTACGGATTTCGTTCCAAATCATATTCTAAGTAATATTCGACATGCTAATTACGTCGCCGTTTGCCAAATTGCACTAGTATAGTTTCCGAAATATGGGCTATAGAAATTTTGCTCTTTAGGCTCTGTTTCTAACTTAGGCCAACATTGTAAAATGGTCTTATGAATTACGGATTTCGTTCCAAATCATATTCCAAGTAATATTCGTCATGCTAATTACGTCGCCGTTTGCCAAATTGCACTATCTCTTATAGTTTCCGAAATATGGGCTATCGAAATTTTACTCTTTAGGCTCTGTTTCTAACTTAGGCCAAAATTGTAAAATGGTCTTATGAATTAAGGATTTCGTTCCAAATCATACTCCAAGTAATACTTGCCATGCTAATAACGTTGTCGATTGCCAAATTGCATTATCTCTTATAGTTTCCAAGATATGGGCTATCGCAATTAGGGCACACATTAGGCTGGGTTTCTAAATTAAGCTAAAATTGTAAAATGACCTTGTGAATTACGGACTTTTGTTCCAAATCACATGTCAAGTAATATTCGGCATGCTTGTGACGTTGTCGTTTGCCAAATTGCATTATCTCTTATAGTTCCTGTATATGGGCTATCCAAATTTTACATCTTAGGCTCTGTTTCTAACATGGGCCAAAATTGTAAAATGTTCTTATGAATTAGCGATTCCGTTCCAATTCACATTGCGAGCAATATTCGGCATGCCAATTACGTTGCCGATTGCCAAATTGCATTATCTCTTATAGTTTCCGAGATATGGGTAATCGAAATTTTATACCTTAGGCTGTGTTACTAACTCGGGTCAAAATTCTAAAACGGTCTTATGAATTACCGATTGCGTTCCAATTCACATTTCAAGCAATATTCGGCATGCTAATTACGTTGCCGATTGCCAAATTTCGTTATCTCTTATAGTTTCCGAGATATGGGCAATCAAAATTTTACACCTTAGGCTCTGTTTCTAACTTGGGCCAAAATTGTAAAATGGTCTTATGAATTAGCGATTTCGTTCTAAATCACATTCCAAGTAATATTCGGCATGCTAATTACGTTGCCGATTGCCACATTTCGTTATCTCTTATAGCTTCCGAGATATGGGCAATCAAAATTTTACACATTAGGCTCTGTTTCTAACTTGGGCCAAAATTGTAAAATGGTCTTATGAATTAGCGATTTCTTTCTAAATCACATTCCAAGTAATATTCGGCATGCTAATTACGCTGTCGATTGCCAAATTGCAATATCTCTTGTAGTTCCCGAGATATGGGCAATCGAAATTTTACACCTTAGGCTCTGTTTCTAACATGGGCCAAAGTTGTAAAATGGTCTTATGAATTAGCGATTCCGTTCCAATTCACATTCCAATTAATATTCGGCATGTTAATTACGTTGTCGATTACCAAATTGCATTATATCTTATGGTTTCAGATATATGGACTATCGAAATTTTACAATTTGGCTCTGCTTCTAACTTGGGCCAAAATGGTAAAATGGTCTTATGAATTAGCGATTTCGTTCTAAATCACATTCCAGGTAATATTCGGCATGTTAATTACGTTGTCGATTACCAAATTGTATTATCTATTATGATTTCCGATATATGGACTATCGAAATTTTACACCTTAGGCTCTGTTTGTAACATGGGCCAAAATTTTAAAATGGTCTTATGAATTAGCGATTTCGTTATAAATCACACTCCAAGTAATATTCGGCATGCTAATTACGTTGTCGATTACCAAATTGCATTATCTATTATGATTTCCGATATATGGACTATCGAAATTTTACAATTTGGCTCTGCTTCTAACATGGGCCAAAATTGTAAAATGGTCTTATGAATTAGCGATTCCATTCCAATTCACATTGCAAGCAATATTCGGCCTGCTAATTAGGTTGCCGATTACCAAATTGCATTATCTCTTATAGTTTCCGAGATATGGACTATCGACATCTAACAATATTGGCTCTGCTTCTAACTTGGGCCAGAATTGTAAAATGGTCTTATGAATTAGCGATTTCGCTCCAATTCACATTCCAAGTAATATTCGGCATGCTAATTACGTTGCCGATTGCCAAATTGCATTATCTTTTATAGTTTCCGAGATATGGACTATCGACATCTAACAATATTGGCTCTGCTTCTAACTTGGGCCAGAATTGTAAAATGGTCTTATGAACTAGCGATTTCGTTCCAATTCACATTCCAAGTAATATTCGGCATGCTAATTACGTTGCCGATTGCCAAATTGCATTTTCTCTTATAGTTTCCGAGATATGGACTATCGACATCTGACAATATTGGCTCTGCTTCTAACTTGGGCCAGAATTGTAAAATGGTCTTATGAATTAGCGATTTCGTTCCAATTCACATTCCAAGTAATATTCGGCATGCTAATTACGCTGCCGATTGACAAATTGCATTATCTCTTATAGTTTCCGAGATATGGACAATCGAAATTTTACACTTTAGAGTCTGTTTCTAACTGGGGTCAAAATTGTAAAATGGTCTTACGAATTAGCGATTTCGTTCCAATTCACATTCCAAGTAATATTCGGCATGCTAATTACGCTGCCGATTGCCAAATTGCATTATCTCTTATAGTTTCCGAGATATGGACTATCGACGTCTAACAATATTAGCTCTGCTTCTAACTTGGGCCAGAATTGTAAAATGGTCTTACGAATTAGCGATTTCGTTCCAATTCACATTCCAAGTAATATTCGGCATGCTAATTACGTTGCCGATTGCCAAATTGCATTATCTCTTATAGTTTCCGAGATATGGACTATCGACATCTGACAATATTGGCTCTGCTTCTAACTTGGGCCAGAATTGTAAAATGGTCTTATGAATTAGCGATTTCGCTCCAATTCACATTCCAAGTAATATTCGGCATGCTAATTACGTTGCCGATTGCCAAATTGCATTATCTCTTATAGTTTCCGAGATATGGACTATCGACATCTGACAATATTGGCTCTGCTTCTAACTTGGGCCAGAATTGTAAAATGGTCTTATGAATTAGCGATTTCGTTTCAATTCACATTCCAACTAATATTCGGCATGCTAATTACGTTGCCGATTGCCAAATTGCATTATCTCTTATAGTTTCCGAGATATGGACAATCGGAATTTTACACCTTAGAGTCTGTTTCTAACTGGGGTCAAAATTGTAAAATGGTCTTACGAATTAGCGATTTCGTTCCAATTCACATTCCAAGTAATATTCGGCATGCTAATTACGTTGCCGATTGCCAAATTGCATTATCTCTTATAGTTTCCGAGACATGGACTATCGACATCTGACAATGTTGGCTCTGCTTCTAACTTGGGCCAGAATTGTAAAATGTTCTTATGAATTAGCGATTTCGCTCCAATTCACATTCCAAGTAATATTCGGCATGCTAATTACGCTGCCTATTGCCAAATTGCATTATCTCTTATAGTTTCCGAGATATGGACTATCGACATCTAACAATATTGGCTCTGCTTCTAACTTGGGCCAGAATTGTAAAATGGTCTTATGAATTAGCGATTTCGCTCCAATTCACATTCTAAGTAATATTCGGCATGCTAATTACGTTGCCGATTGCCAAATTGCATTATCTCTTATAGTTTCCGAGATATGGACTATAGACTTCTGAAAATATTGGCTCTGCTTATAACTTGGGCCAGAATTGTAA
Organism: Rhynchophorus ferrugineus; assembly: GCF_030347505.1. NCBI lineage: Eukaryota > Metazoa > Arthropoda > Insecta > Coleoptera > Curculionidae > Rhynchophorus > Rhynchophorus ferrugineus. The sequence continues at coordinate 40,286,264 of NW_027472582.1, forward strand.
AATGGTCTTATGAATTAGCGATTTCGCTCCAATTCACATTCCAAGTAATATTCGGCATGCTAATTACGTTGCCGATTGCCAAATTGCATTATCTCTTATAGTTTCCGAGATATGGACAATCGAAATTTTACACCTTAGAGTCTGTTTCTAACTGGGGTCAAAATTGTAAAATGGTCTTATGAATTAGCGATTTCGTTCCAATTCACATTCCAAGTAATATTCGGCATGCTAATTACGTTGCCGATTGCCATATTGCATTATCTCTTATAGTTTCCGAGATATGGACAATCGAAATTTTACACCTTAGAGTCTGTTTCTAACTGGGGTCAAAATTGTAAAATGGTCTTACGAATTAGCGATTTCGTTCCAATTCACATTCCAAGTAATATTCGGAATGTTAATTAAGCTGCCGATTGCCAAATTGCATTATCTCTTATAGTTTCCGAGATATGGACAATCGAAATTTTACACCTTAGAGTCTGTTTCTAACTGGGTTCAAAATTGTAAAATGGTCTTACGAATTAGCGATTTCGTTCCAATTCACATTCCAAGTAATATTCGGCATGCTAATTACGTTGCCGATTGCCAAATTGCATTATCTCTTATAGTTTCCGAGATATGGACTATCGACATCTGAAAATATTGGCTCTGCTTATAACTTGGGCCAGAATTGTAAAATGGTCTTACGAATTAGCGATTTCCTTCCAAATCACATTCCAAGTAATATTCGGCATGCTAATTACGTTGCCGATTGCCAAATTGCATTATCTCTTATAGTTTCTGAGATATGGACTATCGACATCTGACAATATTGGCTCTGCTTCTAACTTGGGCCAGAATTGTAAAATGGTCTTATGAATTAGCGATTTCGTTCCAATTCACATTCCAAGTAATATTCGGCATGCTAATTACGTTGCCGATTGCCATATTGCATTATCTCTTATAGTTTCCGAGATATGGATAATCGAAATTTTACACCTTAGAGTCTGTTTCTAACTGGGGTCAACATTGTAAAATGGTCTTACGAATTAGCGATTTCGTTCCAATTCACATTCCAAGTAATATTCGGAATGTTAATTAAGCTGCCGATTGCCAATTTGCATTATCTCTTATAGTTTCCTAGATATGGACAATCGAAATTTTACACCTTAGAGTCTGTTTCTAACTGGGGTCAAAATTGTAAAATGGTCTTACGAATTAGCGATTTCGTTCCAATTCACATTCCAAGTAATATTCGACATGTTAGTTAAGCTGCCGATTGCCAAATTGCATTATCTCTTATAATTTCCGAGATATGGACTATCGACATCTAACAATATTGACTCTGCTTCTAACTTGGGCCAGAATTGTAAAATGGTCTTACGAATTAGTGATTTCGTTCCAATTCACATTCCAAGTAATATTCGGCATGCTAATTACGTTGCCGATTGCCAAATTGCATTATCTCTTCTAGTTTCCGAGATATGGACTATCGACATCTAACAATATTGGCTCTGCTTCTAACTTGGGCCAGAATTGTAAAATGGTCTTATGAATTAGCGATTTCGCTCCAATTCACATTCCTTGTAATATTCGGCATGCTAATTACGTTGCTGATTGCCAAATTCCATTATCTCTTATAGTTTCCGAGATATGGACTATCGACATCTGACAATATTGGCTCTGCTTCTAACTTGCGCCAGAATTGTAAAATGGTCTTATGAATTAGCGATTTGGCTCCAATTCACATTCCAAGTAATATTCGGCATGTTAATTACGTCGCCGATTGCCAAATTGCATTATCTCTTATAGTTTCTGAGATATGGACAATCGAAATTTTACACCTTAGAGTCTGTTTCTAACTGGGGTCAAAATTGTAAAATGGTCTTACGAATTAGCGATTTCGTTCCAATTCACATTCCAAGTAATATTCGGCATGCTAATTACGCTGCCGATTGCCAAATTGCATTATCTCTTATAGTTTCCGAGATATGGACTATCGACATCTGACAATATTGGCTCTGCTTCTAACTTGCGCCAGAATTGTAAAATGGTCTTATGAATTAGCGATTTCGCTCCAATTCACATTCCAAGTAATATTCGGCATGCTAATTACGTTGCCGATTGCCAAATTGCATTATCTCTTATAGTTTCCGAGATATGGACTATCGACATCTGACAATATTGGCTCTGCTTCTAACTTGGGCCAGAATTGTAAAATGGTCTTATGAATTAGCGATTTCGTTTCAATTCACATTCCAACTAACATTCGGCATGCTAATTACGTTGCCGATTGCCAAATTGCATTATCTCTTATAGTTTCCGAGATATGGACAATCGAAATTTTACACCTTAGTGTCTGTTTCTAACTGGGGTCAAAATTGTAAAATGGTCTTACGAATTAGCGATTTCGTTCCAATTCACATTCCAAGTAATATTCGGCATGCTAATTACGTTGCCGATTGCCAAATTGCATTATCTCTTATAGTTTCCGAGATATGGACTATCGACATCTAACAATATTGGCTCTGCTTCTAACTTGGGCCAGAATTGTAAAATGGTCTTATGAATTAGCGATTTCGCTCCAATTCACATTCCAGGTAATAATCGGCATACTAATTACGTTTCTGATTGCCAAATTGCATTATCTCTTATAGTTTCCGAGATAAGGACTATCGACATCTGACAATATTGGCTCTGCTTCTAACTTGCGCCAGAATTGTAAAATGGTCTTATGAATTAGCGATTTGGCTCCAATTCACATTCCAAGTAATATTCGGCATGTTAATTACGTTGCCTATTGCCAAATTGCATTATCTCTTATAGTTTCCGAGATATGGGTAATCGAAATTTTATACCTTATGTTGTATTTCTAACTCGGGCCAAAATTGTAAAATGGTCTTATGAATTAGCGATTTCGTTCCAATTCACATTTCAAGCAATATTCGGCATGCTAATTACGTTGCCGATTGCCAAATTTCATTATCTCTTATAGTTTCCGAGATATGGGCAATCGAAATTTTATACCTTAGGCTGTATTTCTAACATGGGACAAAATTGTAAAATGGCCTTATGAATTAGCGATTTCGTTCTAAATCACATTCCAAGTAATATTCGGCACGTTAATTACGTTGTCGATTAACAAATTGCATTATCTCTTATGGTTTCCGATATATGGATTATCGAAATTTTACAATTTGGCTCTGCTTCTAACTTGGGCCAGAATTGTAAAATAGTCTTATGAATTAGCGATTTCGTTCCAATTCACAGTCCAAGCAATATTCGGCATGCTAATTACGTTGCCGATTGCCAAATTGCATTATCTCTTATAGTTTCCGAGATATGGGCTATCGAAATTTTACACCTTAGGCTCTGTTTCTAACATGGGCCAAAATTGTAAAATGGCCTTATGAATTAGCGATTTCACTTCAATTCACATTCCAAGTAATATTGGGCATGCTAATTACGCTGTCGATTGCAAAATTGCGTTATCTCTTATAGTTTCCGAGATATGGGCAATCGAAATTTTACACTTTAGGCTCTGTTTCTAACTCACGCAAAAATTGTAAAATGGTCTTATGAATTAGCGATTTCGTTCTAAATCACATTCCAAGTAATATTCGGCATGCTAATTACGTTGCCGATTGCCAAATTTCATTATCTCTTATAGTTTCCGAGATATGGGCAATCAAAATTTTACACCTTAGGCTCTGTTTCTAACTTGGGCCAAAATTGTAAAATGGTCTTATGAATTACGGATTTCGTTCCAAATCATATTCTAATTAATATTCGACATGCTAATTACGTCGCCGTTTGCCAAATTGCACTAGTATAGTTTCCGAAATATGGGCTATAGAAATTTTGCTCTTTAGGCTCTGTTTCTAACTTAGGCCAACATTGTAAAATGGTCTTATGAATTACGGATTTCGTTCCAAATCATATTCCAAGTAATATTCGTCATGCTAATTACGTCGCCGTTTGCCAAATTGCATTATCACTTATGGTTTCCGAAATATGGGCTATCGAAATTTTACTCTTTAGGCTCTGTTTCTAACTTAGACCAAAATTGTAAAATGGTCTTATGAATTAAGGATTTCGTTCCAAATCATATTCCAAGTAATACTTGCCATGCTAATAACGTTGTCGATTGCCAAATTGCATTATCTCTTATAGTTTCCAAGATATGGGCTATCGCAATTAGGGCACACATTAGGCTGGGTTTCTAAATTAAGCTAAAATTTTAAAATGACCTTGTGAATTACGGACTTTTGTTCCAAATCACATGTCAAGTAATATTCGGCATGCTTGTGACGTTGTCGTTTGCCAAATTGCATTATCTCTTATAGTTCCTGTATATGGGCTATCCAAATTTTACATCTTAGGCTCTGTTTCTAACATGGGCCAAAATTGTAAAATGTTCTTATGAATTAGCGATTCCGTTCCAATTCACATTGCGAGCAATATTCGGCATGCCAATTACGTTGCCGATTGCCAAATTGCATTATCTCTTATAGTTTCCGAGATATGGGTAATCGAAATTTTATACCTTAGGCTGTGTTACTAACTCGGGTCAAAATTCTAAAACGGTCTTATGAATTACCGATTGCGTTCCAATTCACATTCCAAGCAATATTCGGCATGCTAATTACGTTGCCGATTGCCAAATTTCGTTATCTCTTATAGTTTCCGAGATATGGGCAATCAAAATTTTACACCTTAGGCTCTGTTTCTAACTTGGGCCAAAATTGTAAAATGGTCTTATGAATTAGCGATTTCGTTCTAAATCACATTCCAAGTAATATTCGGCATGCTAATTACGTTGCCGATTGCCACATTTCGTTATCTCTTATAGCTTCCGAGATATGGGCAATCAAAATTTTACACATTAGGCTCTGTTTCTAACTTGGGCCAAAATTGTAAAATGGTCTTATGAATTAGCGATTTCTTTCTAAATCACATTCCAAGTAATATTCGGCATGCTAATTACGCTGTCGATTGCCAAATTGCAATATCTCTTGTAGTTCCCGAGATATGGGCAATCGAAATTTTACACCTTAGGCTCTGTTTCTAACATGGGCCAAAGTTGTAAAATGGTCTTATGAATTAGCGATTCCGTTCCAATTCACATTCCAATTAATATTCGGCATGTTAATTACGTTGTCGATTACCAAATTGCATTATATCTTATGGTTTCAGATATATGGACTATCGAAATTTTACAATTTGGCTCTGCTTCTAACTTGGGCCAAAATGGTAAAATGGTCTTATGAATTAGCGATTTCGTTCAAAATCACATTCCAGGTAATATTCGGCATGTTAATTACGTTGTCGATTACCAAATTGTATTATCTCTTATGGTTTCCAATATATGGACTATCGAAATTTTACACCTTAGGCTCTGTTTGTAACATGGGCCAAAATTTTAAAATGGTCTTATGAATTAGCGATTTCGTTATAAATCACACTCCAAGTAATATTCGGTATGCTAATTACGTTGTCGATTACCAAATTGCATTATCTATTATGATTTCCGATATATGGACTATCGAAATTTTACAATTTGGCTCTGCTTCTAACATGGGCCAAAATTGTAAAATGGTCTTATGAATTAGCGATTCCATTCCAATTCACATTGCAAGCAATATTCGGCATGCTAATTACGTTGCCGATTGCCAAATTGCATTTTCTCTTATAGTTTCCGAGATATGGACTATCGACATCTGACAATATTGGCTCTGCTTCTAACTTGGGCCAGAATTGTAAAATGGTCTTATGAATTAGCGATTTCGTTCCAATTCACATTCCAAGTAATATTCGGCATGCTAATTACGCTGCCGATTGCCAAATTGCATTATCTCTTATAGTTTCCGAGATATGGACAATCGAAATTTTACACCTTAGAGTCTGTTTCTAACTGGGGTCAAAATTGTAAAATGGTCTTACGAATTAGCGATTTCGTTCCAATTCACATTCCAAGTAATATTCGGCATGCTAATTACGCTGCCGATTGCCAAATTGCATTATCTCTTATAGTTTCCGAGATATGGACTATCGACGTCTAACAATATTAGCTCTGCTTCTAACTTGGGCCAGAATTGTAAAATGGTCTTACGAATTAGCGATTTCGTTCCAATTCACATTTCAAGTAATATTCGGCATGCTAATTACGTTGCCGATTGCCAAATTGCATTATCTCTTATAGTTTCCGAGATATGGACTATCGACATCTGACAATATTGGCTCTGCTTCTAACTTGGGCCAGAATTGTAAAATGGTCTTATGAATTAGCGATTTCGCTCCAATTCACATTCCAAGTAATATTCGGCATGCTAATTACGTTGCCGATTGCCAAATTGCATTATCTCTTATAGTTTCCGAGATATGGACTATCGACATCTGACAATATTGGCTCTGCTTCTAACTTGGGCCAGAATTGTAAAATGGTCTTATGAATTAGCGATTTCGTTTCAATTCACATTCCAACTAATATTCGGCATGCTAATTACGTTGCCGATTGCCAAATTGCATTATCTCTTATAGTTTCCGAGATATGGACAATCGGAATTTTACACCTTAGAGTCTGTTTCTAACTGGGGTCAAAATTGTAAAATGGTCTTACGAATTAGCGATTTCGTTCCAATTCACATTCCAAGTAATATTCGGCATGCTAATTACGTTGCCGATTGCCAAATTGCATTATCTCTTATAGTTTCCGAGACATGGACTATCGACATCTGACAATGTTGGCTCTGCTTCTAACTTGGGCCAGAATTGTAAAATGTTCTTATGAATTAGCGATTTCGCTCCAATTCACATTCCAAGTAATATTCGGCATGCTAATTACGCTGCCGATTGCCAAATTGCATTATCTCTTATAGTTTCCGAGATATGGACTATCGACCTCTAACAATATTGGCTCTGCTTCTAACTTGGGCCAGAATTGTAAAATGGTCTTATGAATTAGCGATTTCGCTCCAATTCACATTCTAAGTAATATTCGGCATGCTAATTACGTTGCCGATTGCCAAATTGCATTATCTCTTATAGTTTCCGAGATATGGACTATAGACATCTGAAAATATTGGCTCTGCTTATAACTTGGGCCAGAATTGTAAAATGGTCTTACGAATTAGCGATTTCCTTCCAAATCACATTCCGAGTAATATTCGGCATGCTAATTACGTTGCCGATTGCCAAATTGCATTATCTCTTATAGTTTCCGAGATATGGACAATCGAAATTTTACACCTTAGAGTCTGTTTCTAACTGGGGTCAAAATTGTAAAATGGTCTTACGAATTAGCGATTTCGATCCAATTCACATTCCTAGTAATATTCGGCATGCTAATTACGTTGCCGATTGCCAAATTGCATTATCTCTTATAGTTTCCGAGATATGGACTATCGACATCTAACAATATTGGCTCTGCTTCTAACTTGGGCCAGAATTGTAAAATGGTCTTATGAATTAGCGATTTCGCTCCAATTCACATTCCAGGTAATAATCGGCATACTAATTACGTTTCTGATTGCCAAATTGCATTATCTCTTATAGTTTCCGAGATAAGGACTATCGACATCTGACAATATTGGCTCTGCTTCTAACTTGCGCCAGAATTGTAAAATGGTCTTATGAATTAGCGATTTGGCTCCAATTCACATTCCAAGTAATATTCGGCATGTTAATTACGTTGCCTATTGCCAAATTGCATTATCTCTTATAGTTTCCGAGATATGGGTAATCGAAATTTTATACCTTATGTTGTATTTCTAACTCGGGCCAAAATTGCAAAATGGTCTTATGAATTAGCGATTTCGTTCCAATTCACATTTCAAGCAATATTCGGCATGCTAATTACGTTGCCGATTGCCAAATTTCATTATCTCTTATAGTTTCCGAGATATGGGCAATCGAAATTTTATACCTTAGGCTGTATTTCTAACATGGGACAAAATTGTAAAATGGCCTTATGAATTAGCGATTTCGTTCTAAATCACATTCCAAGTAATATTCGGCACGTTAATTACGTTGTCGATTAACAAATTGCATTATCTCTTATGGTTTCCGATATATGGATTATCGAAATTTTACAATTTGGCTCTGCTTCTAACTTGGGCCAGAATTGTAAAATAGTCTTATGAATTAGCGATTTCGTTCCAATTCACAGTCCAAGCAATATTCGGCATGCTAATTACGTTGCCGATTGCCAAATTGCATTATCTCTTATAGTTTCCGAGATATGGGCTATCGAAATTTTACACCTTAGGCTCTGTTTCTAACATGGGCCAAAATTGTAAAATGGCCTTATGAATTAGCGATTTCACTTCAATTCACATTCCAAGTAATATTGGGCATGCTAATTACGCTGTCGATTGCAAAATTGCGTTATCTCTTATAGTTTCCGAGATATGGGCAATCGAAATTTTACACTTTAGGCTCTGTTTCTAACTCACGCAAAAATTGTAAAATGGTCTTATGAATTAGCGATTTCGTTCTAAATCACATTCCAAGTAATATTCGGCATGCTAATTACGTTGCCGATTGCCAAATTTCATTATCTCTTATAGTTTCCGAGATATGGGCAATCAAAATTTTACAATTTGGCTCTGCTTCTAACATGGGCCAAAATTGTAAAATGGTCTTATGAATTAGCGATTCCATTCCAATTCACATTGCAAGCAATATTCGGCCTGCTAATTACGTTGCCGATTGCCAAATTGCATTTTCTCTTATAGTTTCCGAGATATGGACTATCGACATCTGACAATATTGGCTCTGCTTCTAACTTGGGCCAGAATTGTAAAATGGTCTTATGAATTAGCGATTTCGTTCCAATTCACATTCCAAGTAATATTCGGCATGCTAATTACGCTGCCGATTGCCAAATTGCATTATCTCTTATAGTTTCCGAGATATGGACAATCGAAATTTTACACCTTAGAGTCTGTTTCTAACTGGGGTCAAAATTGTAAAATGGTCTTACGAATTAGCGATTTCATTCCAATTCACATTCCAAGTAATATTCGGCATGCTAATTACGCTGCCGATTGCCAAATTGCATTATCTCTTATAGTTTCCGAGATATGGACTATCGACGTCTAACAATATTAGCTCTGCTTCTAACTTGGGCCAGAATTGTAAAATGGTCTTACGAATTAGCGATTTCGTTCCAATTCACATTTCAAGTAATATTCGGCATGCTAATTACGTTGCCGATTGCCAAATTGCATTATCTCTTATAGTTTCCGAGATATGGACAATCGGAATTTTACACCTTAGAGTCTGTTTCTAACTGGGGTCAAAATTGTAAAATGGTCTTACGAATTAGCGATTTCGTTCCAATTCACATTCCAAGTAATATTCGGCATGCTAATTACGTTGCCGATTGCCAAATTGCATTATCTCTTATAGTTTCCGAGACATGGACTATCGACATCTGACAATGTTGGCTCTGCTTCTAACTTGTTCCAGAATTGTAAAATGTTCTTATGAATTAGCGATTTCGCTCCAATTCACATTCCAAGTAATATTCGGCATGCTAATTACGCTGCCGATTGCCAAATTGCATTATCTCTTATAGTTTCCGAGATATGGACTATCGACCTCTAACAATATTGGCTCTGCTTCTAACTTGGGCCAGAATTGTAAAATGGTCTTATGAATTAGCGATTTCGCTCCAATTCACATTCTAAGTAATATTCGGCATGCTAATTACGTTGCCGATTGCCAAATCGCATTATCTCTTATAGTTTCCGACATATGGACTATAGACATCTGAAAATATTGGCTCTGCTTATAACTTGGGCCAGAATTGTAAAATGGTCTTACGAATTAGCGATTTCCTTCCAAATCACATTCCGAGTAATATTCGTCATGCTAATTACGTTGCCGATTGCCAAATTGCATTATCTCTTATAGTTTCTGAGATATGGACTATCGACATCTGACAATATTGGCTCTGCTTCTAACTTGGGCCAGAATTGTAAAATGGTCTTATGAATTAGCGATTTCGTTCCAATTCACATTCCAAGTAATTTTCGGCATGCTAATTACGTTGCCGATTGCCATATTGCATTATCTCTTATAGTTTCCGAGATATGGACAATCGAAATTTTACACCTTAGAGTCTGTTTCTAACTGGGGTCAAAATTGTAAAATGGTCTTACGAATTAGCGATTTCGTTCCAATTCACATTCCAAGTAATATTCGGAATGTTAATTAAGCTGCCGATTGCCAAATTGCATTATCTCTTATAGTTTCCGAGATATGGACAATCGAAATTTTACACCTTAGAGTCTGTTTCTAACTGGGTTCAAAATTGTAAAATGGTCTTACGAATTAGCGATTTCGTTCCAATTCACATTCCAAGTAGTATTCGGCATGCTAATTACGTTGCCGATTGCCAAATTGCATTATCTCTTATAGTTTCCGAGATATGGACTATCGACATCTGAAAATATTAGCTCTGCTTCTAACTTGACCCAGAATTGTAAAATGGTCTTACGAATTAGCGATTTCGTTCCAATTCACATTTCAAGTAATATTCGGCATGCTAATTACGTTGCCGATTGCCAAATTGCATTATCTCTTATAGTTTCCGAGATATGGACTATCGACATCTGACAATATTGGCTCTGCTTCTAACTTGGGCCAGAATTGTAAAATGGTCTTATGAATTAGCGATTTCGCTCCAATTCACATTCCAAGTAATATTCGGCATGCTAATTACGTTGCCGATTGCCAAATTGCATTATCTCTTATAGTTTCCGAGATATGGACTATCGACATCTGACAATATTGGCTCTGCTTCTAACTTGGGCCAGAATTGTAAAATGGTCTTATGAATTAGCGATTTCGTTTCAATTCACATTCCAACTAATATTCGGCATGCTAATTACGTTGCCGATTGCCAAATTGCATTATCTCTTATAGTTTCCGAGATATGGACAATCGGAATTTTACACCTTAGAGTCTGTTTCTAACTGGGGTCAAAATTGTAAAATGGTCTTACGAATTAGCGATTTCGTTCCAATTCACATTCCAAGTAATATTCGGCATGCTAATTACGTTGCCGATTGCCAAATTGCATTATCTCTTATAGTTTCCGAGACATGGACTATCGACATCTGACAATGTTGGCTCTGCTTCTAACTTGGGCCAGAATTGTAAAATGTTCTTATGAATTAGCGATTTCGCTCCAATTCACATTCCAAGTAATATTCGGCATGCTAATTACGCTGCCGATTGCCAAATTGCATTATCTCTTATAGTTTCCGAGATATGGACTATCGACCTCTAACAATATTGGCTCTGCTTCTAACTTGGGCCAGAATTGTAAAATGGTCTTATGAATTAGCGATTTCGCTCCAATTCACATTCTAAGTAATATTCGGCATGCTAATTACGTTGCCGATTGCCAAATCGCATTATCTCTTATAGTTTCCGACATATGGACTATAGACATCTGAAAATATTGGCTCTGCTTATAACTTGGGCCAGAATTGTAAAATGGTCTTACGAATTAGCGATTTCCTTCCAAATCACATTCCGAGTAATATTCGGCATGCTAATTACGTTGCCGATTGCCAAATTGCATTATCTCTTATAGTTTCTGAGATATGGACTATCGACATCTGACAATATTGGCTCTGCTTCTAACTTGGGCCAGAATTGTAAAATGGTCTTATGAATTAGCGATTTCGTTCCAATTCACATTCCAAGTAATTTTCGGCATGCTAATTACGTTGCCGATTGCCATATTGCATTATCTCTTATAGTTTCCGAGATATGGACAATCGAAATTTTACACCTTAGAGTCTGTTTCTAACTGGGGTCAAAATTGTAAAATGGTCTTACGAATTAGCGATTTCGTTCCAATTCACATTCCAAGTAATATTCGGAATGTTAATTAAGCTGCCGATTGCCAAATTGCATTATCTCTTATAGTTTCCGAGATATGGACAATCGAAATTTTACACCTTAGAGTCTGTTTCTAACTGGGTTCAAAATTGTAAAATGGTCTTACGAATTAGCGATTTCGTTCCAATTCACATTCCAAGTAGTATTCGGCATGCTAATTACGTTGCCGATTGCCAAATTGCATTATCTCTTATAGTTTCCGAGATATGGACTATCGACATCTGAAAATATTGGCTCTGCTTATAACTTGGGCCAGAATTGTAAAATGGTCTTACGAATTAGCGATTTCCTTCCAAATCACATTCCAAGCAATATTCGGCATGCTAATTACGTTGCCGATTGCCAAATTGCATTATCTCTTATAGTTTCTGAGATATGGACTATCGACATCTGACAATATTGGCTCTGCTTCTAACTTGGGCCAGAATTGTAAAATGGTCTTATGAATTAGCGATTTCGTTCCAATTAACATTCCAAGTAATATTCGGCATGCTAATTACGTTGCCGATTGCCATATTGCATTATCTCTTATAGTTTTCGAGATATGGATAATCGAAATTTTACACCTTAGAGTCTGTTTCTAACTGGGGTCAACATTGTAAAATGGTCTTACGAATTAGCGATTTCGTTCCAATTCACATTCCAAGTAATATTCGGAATGTTAATTAAGCTGCCGATTGCCAATTTGCATTATCTCTTATAGTTTCCTAGATATGGACAATCGAAATTTTACACCTTAGAGTCTGTTTCTAACTGGGGTCAAAATTGTAAAATGGTCTTACGAATTAGCGATTTCGTTCCAATTCACATTCCAAGTAATATTCGACATGTTAATTAAGCTGCCGATTGCCAAATTGCATTATCTCTTATAATTTCCGAGATATGGACTATCGACATCTAACAATATTGACTCTGCTTCTAACTTGGGCCAGAATTGTAAAATGGTCTTACGAATTAGTGATTTCGTTCCAATTCACATTCCAAGTAATATTCGGCATGCTAATTACGTTGCCGATTGCCAAATTGCATTATCTCTTCTAGTTTCCGAGATATGGACTATCGACATCTAACAATATTGGCTCTGCTTCTAACTTGGGCCAGAATTGTAAAATGGTCTTATGAATTAGCGATTTCGCTCCAATTCACATTCCTTGTAATATTCGGCATGCTAATTACGTTGCTGATTGCCAAATTGCATTATCTCTTATAGTTTCCGAGATATGGACTATCGACATCTGACAATATTGGCTCTGCTTCTAACTTGCGCCAGAATTGTAAAATGGTCTTATGAATTAGCGATTTGGCTCCAATTCACATTCCAAGTAATATTCGGCATGTTAATTACGTCGCCGATTGCCAAATTGCATTATCTCTTATAGTTTCTGAGATATGGACAATCGAAATTTTACACCTTAGAGTCTGTTTCTAACTGGGGTCAAAATTGTAAAATGGTCTTACGAATTAGCGATTTCGTTCCAATTCACATTCCAAGTAATATTCGGCATGCTAATTACGCTGCCGATTGCCAAATTGCATTATCTCTTATAGTTTCCGAGATATGGACTATCGACATCTGACAATATTGGCTCTGCTTCTAACTTGCGCCAGAATTGTAAAATGGTCTTATGAATTAGCGATTTCGCTCCAATTCACATTCCAAGTAATATTCGGCATGCTAATTACGTTGCCGATTGCCAAATTGCATTATCTCTTATAGTTTCCGAGATATGGACTATCGACATCTGACAATATTGGCTCTGCTTCTAACTTGGGCCAGAATTGTAAAATGGTCTTATGAATTAGCGATTTCGTTTCAATTCACATTCCAACTAACATTCGGCATGCTAATTACGTTGCCGATTGCCAAATTGCATTATCTCTTATAGTTTCCGAGATATGGACAATCGAAATTTTACACCTTAGTGTCTGTTTCTAACTGGGGTCAAAATTGTTAAATGGTCTTACGAATTAGCGATTTCGTTCCAATTCACATTCCAAGTAATATTCGGCATGCTAATTACGTTGCCGATTGCCAAATTGCATTATCTCTTATAGTTTCCGAGATATGGACTATCGACATCTAACAATATTGGCTCTGCTTCTAACTTGGGCCAGAATTGTAAAATGGTCTTATGAATTAGCGATTTCGCTCCAATTCACATTCCAGGTAATAATCGGCATGCTAATTACGTTTCTGATTGCCAAATTGCATTATCTCTTATAGTTTCCGAGATAAGGACTATCGACATCTGACAATATTGGCTCTGCTTCTAACTTGCGCCAGAATTGTAAAATGGTCTTATGAATTAGCGATTTGGCTCCAATTCACATTCCAAGTAATATTCGGCATGTTAATTACGTTGCCTATTGCCAAATTACATTATCTCTTATAGTTTCCGAGATATGGGTAATCGAAATTTTATACCTTATTTTGTATTTCTAACTCGGGCCAAAATTGTAAAATGGTCTTATGAATTAGCGATTTCGTTCCAATTCACATTTCAAGCAATATTCGGCATGCTAATTACGTTGCCGATTGCCAAATTTCATTATCTCTTATAGTTTCCGAGATATGGGCAATCGAAATTTTATACCTTAGGCTGTATTTCTAACATGGGACAAAATTGTAAAATGGCCTTATGAATTAGCGATTTCGTTCTAAATCACATTCCAAGTAATATTCGGCACGTTAATTACGTTGTCGATTAACAAATTGCATTATCTCTTATGGTTTCCGATATATGGATTATCGAAATTTTACAATTTGGCTCTGCTTCTAACTTGGGCCAGAATTGTAAAATAGTCTTATGAATTAGCGATTTCGTTCCAATTCACAGTCCAAGCAATATTCGGCATGCTAATTACGTTGCCGATTGCCAAATTGCATTATCTCTTATAGTTTCCGAGATATGGGCTATCGAAATTTTACACCTTAGGCTCTGTTTCTAACATGGGCCAAAATTGTAAAATGGCCTTATGAATTAGCGATTTCACTTCAATTCACATTCCAAGTAATATTCGGCATGCTAATTACGCTGTCGATTGCAAAATTGCGTTATCTCTTATAGTTTCCGAGATATGGGCAATCGAAATTTTACACTTTAGGCTCTGTTTCTAACTCACGCAAAAATTGTAAAATGGTCTTATGAATTAGCGATTTCGTTCTAAATCACATTCCAAGTAATATTCGGCATGCTAATTACGTTGCCGATTGCCAAATTTCATTATCTCTTATAGTTTCCGAGATATGGGCAATCAAAATTTTACACCTTAGGCTCTGTTTCTAACTTGGGCCAAAATTGTAAAATGGTCTTATGAATTAGCGATTTCGTTCTAAATCACATTCCAAGTAATATTCGGTACGTTAATTACGTTGTCGATTAACAAATTGCATTATCACTTATGGTTTCCGATATATGGATTATCGAAATTTTACAATTTGGCTCTGCTTCTAACATGGGCCAAAATTGTAAAATGGTCTTATGAATTAACGATTCCGTTCCAATTCACATTGCAAGTAATATTCGGCATGCTAATTACGCTGTCGATTACCAAATTGCATTATCTCTTATGGTTTCCGATATATCGACCATCGAAATTTTACAATTTGGCTCTGCTTCAACTTTTGCCAAAATTGTAAAATGGTCTTATGTATTAGCGATTTCGTTCCAATTCACATTGCAAGTAATATTCGGCATGCTAATTACGTTGTCGATTACCAAATTGCATTATCACTTATGGTTTCCGATATATGGACTATCGAAATTTTACAATTTGGCTCTGCTTCTAACATGGGCCAAAATTGTAAAATGTTCTTATTAATTAACGATTCCGTTCCAATTCACACTGCAAGCAATATTCGGCATGCTAATTACGTTGCCGATTGCTAAATTGCATTATCTCTTATAGTTTCCGAGATATGGGCAATACAAATTCTACACCTTGGGCTCTGTTTCAAACTTGGGCCAAAATTGTAAAATGGTCTTATGAATTAGCGATTTCACTTCAATTCACATTCCAAGTAATATTCGGCATGCTAATTACGCTGTCGATTGCAAAATTGCGTTACCTCTTATAGTTTCCGAGATATGGGCAATCGAAATTTTACACTTTAGGTTCTGTTTCTAACTCACGCAAAAATTGTAAAATGGTCTTATGAATTACGGATTTCGTTCCAAATCATATTCTAAGTAATATTCGACATGCTAATTACGTCGCCGTTTGCCAAATTGCACTAGTATAGTTTCCGAAATATGGGCTATAGAAATTTTGCTCTTTAGGCTCTGTTTCTAACTTAGGCCAACATTGTAAAATGGTCTTATGAATTACGGATTTCGTTCCAAATCATATTCCAAGTAATATTCGTCATGCTAATTACGTCGCCGTTTGCCAAATTGCACTATCTCTTATAGTTTCCGAAATATGGGCTATCGAAATTTTACTCTTTAGGCTCTGTTTCTAACTTAGACCAAAATTGTAAAATGGTCTTATGAATTAAGGATTTCGTTCCAAATCATACTCCAAGTAATACTTGCCATGCTAATAACGTTGTCGATTGCCAAATTGCATTATCTCTTATAGTTTCCAAGATATGGGCTATCGCAATTAGGGCACACATTAGGCTGGGTTTCTAAATTAAGCTAAAATTGTAAAATGACCTTGTGAATTACGGACTTTTGTTCCAAATCACATGTCAAGTAATATTCGGCATGCTTGTGACTTTGTCGTTTGCCAAATTGCATTATCTCTTATAGTTCCTGTATATGGGCTATCCAAATTTTACATCTTAGGCTCTGTTTCTAACATGGGCCAAAATTGTAAAATGTTCTTATGAATTAGCGATTCCGTTCCAATTCACATTGCGAGCAATATTCGGCATGCCAATTACGTTGCCGATTGCCAAATTGCATTATCTCTTATAGTTTCCGAGATATGGGTAATCGAAATTTTATACCTTAGGCTGTGTTACTAACTCGGGTCAAAATTCTAAAACGGTCTTATGAATTACCGATTGCGTTCCAATTCACATTCCAAGCAATATTCGGCATGCTAATTACGTTGCCGATTGCCAAATTTCGTTATCTCTTATAGTTTCCGAGATATGGGCAATCAAAATTTTACACCTTAGGCTCTGTTTCTAACTTGGGCCAAAATTGTAAAATGGTCTTATGAATTAGCGATTTCGTTCTAAATCACATTCCAAGTAATATTCGGCATGCTAATTACGTTGCCGATTGCCACATTTCGTTATCTCTTATAGCTTCCGAGATATGGGCAATCAAAATTTTACACATTAGGCTCTGTTTCTAACTTGGGCCAAAATTGTAAAATGGTCTTATGAATTAGCGATTTCTTTCTAAATCACATTCCAAGTAATATTCGGCATGCTAATTACGCTGTCGATTGCCAAATTGCAATATCTCTTGTAGTTCCCGAGATATGGGCAATCGAAATTTTACACCTTAGGCTCTGTTTCTAACATGGGCCAAAGTTGTAAAATGGTCTTATGAATTAGCGATTCCGTTCCAATTCACATTCCAATTAATATTCGGCATGTTAATTACGTTGTCGATTACCAAATTGCATTATATCTTATGGTTTCAGATATATGGACTATCGAAATTGTACAATTTGGCTCTGCTTCTAACTTGGGCCAAAATGGTAAAATGGTCTTATGAATTAGCGATTTCGTTCTAAATCACATTCCAGGTAATATTCGGCATGTTAATTACGTTGTCGATTACCAAATTGTATTATCTCTTATGGTTTCCAATATATGGACTATCGAAATTTTACACCTTAGGCTCTGTTTGTAACATGGGCCAAAATTTTAAAATGGTCTTATGAATTAGCGATTTGGTTATAAATCACACTCCAAGTAATATTCGGCATGCTAATTACGTTGTCGATTACCAAATTGCATTATCTATTATGATTTCCGATATATGGACTATCGAAATTTTACAATTTGGCTCTGCTTCTAACATGGGCCAAAATTGTAAAATGGTTTTATGAATTAGCGATTCCATTCCAATTCACATTGCAAGCAATATTCGGCCTGCTAATTAGGTTGCCGATTACCAAATTGCATTATCTCTTATAGTTTCCGAGATATGGACTATCGACATCTAACAATATTGGCTCTGCTTCTAACTTGGGCCAGAATTGTAAAATGGTCTTATGAATTAGCGATTTCGCTCCAATTCACATTCCAAGTAATATTCGGCATGCTAATTACGTTGCCGATTGCCAAATTGCATTATCTTTTATAGTTTCCGAGATATGGACTATCGACATCTAACAATATTGGCTCTGCTTCTAACTTGGGCCAGAATTGTAAAATGGTCTTATGAACTAGCGATTTCGTTCCAATTCACATTCCAAGTAATATTCGGCATGCTAATTACGTTGCCGATTGCCAAATTGCATTTTCTCTTATAGTTTCCGAGATATGGACTATCGACATCTGACAATATTGGCTCTGCTTCTAACTTGGGCCAGAATTGTAAAATGGTCTTATGAATTAGCGATTTCGTTCCAATTCACATTCCAAGTAATATTCGGCATGCTAATTACGCTGCCGATTGCCAAACTGCATTATCTCTTATAGTTTCCGAGATATGGACAATCGAAATTTTACACCTTAGAGTCTGTTTCTAACTGGGGTCAAAATTGTAAAATGGTCTTACGAATTAGCGATTTCGTTCCAATTCACATTCCAAGTAATATTCGGCATGCTAATTACGCTGCCGATTGCCAAATTGCATTATCTCTTATAGTTTCCGAGATATGGACTATCGACGTCTAACAATATTAGCTCTGCTTCTAACTTGGGCCAGAATTGTAAAATGGTCTTACGAATTAGCGATTTCGTTCCAATTCACATTCCAAGTAATATTCGGCATGCTAATTACGTTGCCGATTGCCAAATTGCATTATCTCTTATAGTTTCCGAGATATGGACTATCGACATCTGACAATATTGGCTCTGCTTCTAACTTGGGCCAGAATTGTAAAATGGTCTTATGAATTAGCGATTTCGCTCCAATTCACATTCCAAGTAATATTCGGCATGCTAATTACGTTGCCGATTGCCAAATTGCATTAGCTATTATAGTTTCCGAGATATGGACTATCGACATCTGACAATATTGGCTCTGCTTCTAACTTGCGCCAGAATTGTAAAATGGTCTTATGAATTAGCGATTTCGCTCCAATTCACATTCCAAGTAATATTCGGCATGCTAATTACGTTGCCGATTGCCAAATTGCATTATCTCTTATAGTTTCCGAGATATGGACTATCGACATCTGACAATATTGGCTCTGCTTCTAACTTGGGCCAGAATTGTAAAATGGTCTTATGAATTAGCGATTTCGTTTCAATTCACATTCCAACTAACATTCGGCATGCTAATTACGTTGCCGATTGCCAAATTGCATTATCTCTTATAGTTTCCGAGATATGGACAATCGAAATTTTACACCTTAGTGTCTGTTTCTAACTGGGGTCAAAATTGTTAAATGGTCTTACGAATTAGCGATTTCGTTCCAATTCACATTCCAAGTAATATTCGGCATGCTAATTACGTTGCCGATTGCCAAATTGCATTATCTCTTATAGTTTCCGAGATATGGACTATCGACATCTAACAATATTGGCTCTGCTTCTAACTTGGGCCAGAATTGTAAAATGGTCTTATGAATTAGCGATTTCGCTCCAATTCACATTCCAGGTAATAATCGGCATGCTAATTACGTTTCTGATTGCCAAATTGCATTATCTCTTATAGTTTCCGAGATAAGGACTATCGACATCTGACAATATTGGCTCTGCTTCTAACTTGCGCCAGAATTGTAAAATGGTCTTATGAATTAGCGATTTGGCTCCAATTCACATTCCAAGTAATATTCGGCATGTTAATTACGTTGCCTATTGCCAAATTACATTATCTCTTATAGTTTCCGAGATATGGGTAATCGAAATTTTATACCTTATTTTGTATTTCTAACTCGGGCCAAAATTGTAAAATGGTCTTATGAATTAGCGATTTCGTTCCAATTCACATTTCAAGCAATATTCGGCATGCTAATTACGTTGCCGATTGCCAAATTTCATTATCTCTTATAGTTTCCGAGATATGGGCAATCGAAATTTTATACCTTAGGCTGTATTTCTAACATGGGACAAAATTGTAAAATGGCCTTATGAATTAGCGATTTCGTTCTAAATCACATTCCAAGTAATATTCGGCACGTTAATTACGTTGTCGATTAACAAATTGCATTATCTCTTATGGTTTCCGATATATGGATTATCGAAATTTTACAATTTGGCTCTGCTTCTAACTTGGGCCAGAATTGTAAAATAGTCTTATGAATTAGCGATTTCGTTCCAATTCACAGTCCAAGCAATATTCGGCATGCTAATTACGTTGCCGATTGCCAAATTGCATTATCTCTTATAGTTTCCGAGATATGGGCTATCGAAATTTTACACCTTAGGCTCTGTTTCTAACATGGGCCAAAATTGTAAAATGGCCTTATGAATTAGCGATTTCACTTCAATTCACATTCCAAGTAATATTCGGCATGCTAATTACGCTGTCGATTGCAAAATTGCGTTATCTCTTATAGTTTCCGAGATATGGGCAATCGAAATTTTACACTTTAGGCTCTGTTTCTAACTCACGCAAAAATTGTAAAATGGTCTTATGAATTAGCGATTTCGTTCTAAATCACATTCCAAGTAATATTCGGCATGCTAATTACGTTGCCGATTGCCAAATTTCATTATCTCTTATAGTTTCCGAGATATGGGCAATCAAAATTTTACACCTTAGGCTCTGTTTCTAACTTGGGCCAAAATTGTAAAATGGTCTTATGAATTAGCGATTTCGTTCTAAATCACATTCCAAGTAATATTCGGTACGTTAATTACGTTGTCGATTAACAAATTGCATTATCACTTATGGTTTCCGATATATGGATTATCGAAATTTTACAATTTGGCTCTGCTTCTAACATGGGCCAAAATTGTAAAATGGTCTTATGAATTAACGATTCCGTTCCAATTCACATTGCAAGTAATATTCGGCATGCTAATTACGCTGTCGATTACCAAATTGCATTATCTCTTATGGTTTCCGATATATCGACCATCGAAATTTTACAATTTGGCTCTGCTTCAACTTTTGCCAAAATTGTAAAATGGTCTTATGAATTAGCGATTTCGTTCCAATTCACAGTCCAAGCAATATTCGGCATGCTAATTACGTTGTCGATTAACAAATTGCATTATCACTTATGGTTTCCGATATATGGACTATCGAAATTTTACAATTTGGCTCTGCTTCTAACATGGGCCAAAATTGTAAAATGTTCTTATTAATTAACGATTCCGTTCCAATTCACACTGCAAGCAATATTCGGCATGCTAATTACGTTGCCGATTGCTAAATTGCATTATCTCTTATAGTTTCCGAGATATGGGCAATACAAATTCTACACCTTGGGCTCTGTTTCAAACTTGGGCCAAAATTGTAAAATGGTCTTATGAATTAGCGATTTCACTTCAATTCACATTCCAAGTAATATTCGGCATGCTAATTACGCTGTCGATTGCAAAATTGCGTTACCTCTTATAGTTTCCGAGATATGGGCAATCGAAATTTTACACTTTAGGTTCTGTTTCTAACTCACGCAAAAATTGTAAAATTGTCTTATGAATTACGGATTTCGTTCCAAATCATATTCTAAGTAATATTCGACATGCTAATTACGTCGCCGTTTGCCAAATTGCACTAGTATAGTTTCCGAAATATGGGCTATAGAAATTTTGCTCTTTAGGCTCTGTTTCTAACTTAGGCCAACATTGTAAAATGGTCTTATGAATTACGGATTTCGTTCCAAATCATATTCCAAGT
The DNA here is from genome assembly GCF_030347505.1 of Rhynchophorus ferrugineus. Lineage (NCBI taxonomy): Eukaryota > Metazoa > Arthropoda > Insecta > Coleoptera > Curculionidae > Rhynchophorus > Rhynchophorus ferrugineus. The sequence goes on from NW_027472582.1 coordinate 40,308,088, forward strand.
AATATTCGTCATGCTAATTACGTCGCCGTTTGCCAAATTGCACTATCTCTTATAGTTTCCGAAATATGGGCTATCGAAATTTTACTCTTTAGGCTCTGTTTCTAACTTAGACCAAAATTGTAAAATGGTCTTATGAATTAAGGATTTCGTTCCAAATCATACTCCAAGTAATACTTGCCATGCTAATAACGTTGTCGATTGCCAAATTGCATTATCTCTTATAGTTTCCAAGATATGGGCTATCGCAATTAGGGCACACATTAGGCTGGGTTTCTAAATTAAGCTAAAATTGTAAAATGACCTTGTGAATTACGGACTTTTGTTCCAAATCACATGTCAAGTAATATTCGGCATGCTTGTGACTTTGTCGTTTGCCAAATTGCATTATCTCTTATAGTTCCTGTATATGGGCTATCCAAATTTTACATCTTAGGCTCTGTTTCTAACATGGGCCAAAATTGTAAAATGTTCTTATGAATTAGCGATTCCGTTCCAATTCACATTGCGAGCAATATTCGGCATGCCAATTACGTTGCCGATTGCCAAATTGCATTATCTCTTATAGTTTCCGAGATATGGGTAATCGAAATTTTATACCTTAGGCTGTGTTACTAACTCGGGTCAAAATTCTAAAACGGTCTTATGAATTACCGATTGCGTTCCAATTCACATTCCAAGCAATATTCGGCATGCTAATTACGTTGCCGATTGCCAAATTTCGTTATCTCTTATAGTTTCCGAGATATGGGCAATCAAAATTTTACACCTTAGGCTCTGTTTCTAACTTGGGCCAAAATTGTAAAATGGTCTTATGAATTAGCGATTTCGTTCTAAATCACATTCCAAGTAATATTCGGCATGCTAATTACGTTGCCGATTGCCACATTTCGTTATCTCTTATAGCTTCCGAGATATGGGCAATCAAAATTTTACACATTAGGCTCTGTTTCTAACTTGGGCCAAAATTGTAAAATGGTCTTATGAATTAGCGATTTCTTTCTAAATCACATTCCAAGTAATATTCGGCATGCTAATTACGCTGTCGATTGCCAAATTGCAATATCTCTTGTAGTTCCCGAGATATGGGCAATCGAAATTTTACACCTTAGGCTCTGTTTCTAACATGGGCCAAAGTTGTAAAATGGTCTTATGAATTAGCGATTCCGTTCCAATTCACATTCCAATTAATATTCGGCATGTTAATTACGTTGTCGATTACCAAATTGCATTATATCTTATGGTTTCAGATATATGGACTATCGAAATTGTACAATTTGGCTCTGCTTCTAACTTGGGCCAAAATGGTAAAATGGTCTTATGAATTAGCGATTTCGTTCTAAATCACATTCCAGGTAATATTCGGCATGTTAATTACGTTGTCGATTACCAAATTGTATTATCTCTTATGGTTTCCAATATATGGACTATCGAAATTTTACACCTTAGGCTCTGTTTGTAACATGGGCCAAAATTTTAAAATGGTCTTATGAATTAGCGATTTGGTTATAAATCACACTCCAAGTAATATTCGGCATGCTAATTACGTTGTCGATTACCAAATTGCATTATCTATTATGATTTCCGATATATGGACTATCGAAATTTTACAATTTGGCTCTGCTTCTAACATGGGCCAAAATTGTAAAATGGTCTTATGAATTAGCGATTCCATTCCAATTCACATTGCAAGCAATATTCGGCCTGCTAATTAGGTTGCCGATTACCAAATTGCATTATCTCTTATAGTTTCCGAGATATGGACTATCGACATCTAACAATATTGGCTCTGCTTCTAACTTGGGCCAGAATTGTAAAATGGTCTTATGAATTAGCGATTTCGCTCCAATTCACATTCCAAGTAATATTCGGCATGCTAATTACGTTGCCGATTGCCAAATTGCATTATCTTTTATAGTTTCCGAGATATGGACTATCGACATCTAACAATATTGGCTCTGCTTCTAACTTGGGCCAGAATTGTAAAATGGTCTTATGAACTAGCGATTTCGTTCCAATTCACATTCCAAGTAATATTCGGCATGCTAATTACGTTGCCGATTGCCAAATTGCATTTTCTCTTATAGTTTCCGAGATATGGACTATCGACATCTGACAATATTGGCTCTGCTTCTAACTTGGGCCAGAATTGTAAAATGGTCTTATGAATTAGCGATTTCGTTCCAATTCACATTCCAAGTAATATTCGGCATGCTAATTACGCTGCCGATTGCCAAACTGCATTATCTCTTATAGTTGCCGAGATATGGACAATCGAAATTTTACACCTTAGAGTCTGTTTCTAACTGGGGTCAAAATTGTAAAATGGTCTTACGAATTAGCGATTTCGTTCCAATTCACATTCCAAGTAATATTCGGCATGCTAATTACGCTGCCGATTGCCAAATTGCATTATCTCTTATAGTTTCCGAGATATGGACTATCGACGTCTAACAATATTAGCTCTGCTTCTAACTTGGGCCAGAATTGTAAAATGGTCTTACGAATTAGCGATTTCGTTCCAATTCACATTCCAAGTAATATTCGGCATGCTAATTACGTTGCCGATTGCCAAATTGCATTATCTCTTATAGTTTCCGAGATATGGACTATCGACATCTGACAATATTGGCTCTGCTTCTAACTTGGGCCAGAATTGTAAAATGGTCTTATGAATTAGCGATTTCGCTCCAATTCACATTCCAAGTAATATTCGGCATGCTAATTACGTTGCCGATTGCCAAATTGCATTAGCTATTATAGTTTCCGAGATATGGACTATCGACATCTGACAATATTGGCTCTGCTTCTAACTTGGGCCAGAATTGTAAAATGGTCTTATGAATTAGCGATTTCGTTTCAATTCACATTCCAACTAATATTCGGCATGCTAATTACGTTGCCGATTGCCAAATTGCATTATCTCTTATAGTTTCCGAGATATGGACAATCGGAATTTTACACCTTAGAGTCTGTTTCTAACTGGGGTCAAAATTGTAAAATGGTCTTACGAATTAGCGATTTCGTTCCAATTCACATTCCAAGTGATATTCGGCATGCTAATTACGTTGCCGATTGCCAAATTGCATTATCTCTTATAGTTTCCGAGACATGGACTATCGACATCTGACAATGTTGGCTCTGCTTCTAACTTGGGCCAGAATTGTAAAATGTTCTTATGAATTAGCGATTTCGCTCCAATTCACATTCCAAGTAATATTCGGCATGCTAATTACGCTGCCGATTGCCAAATTGCATTATCTCTTATAGTTTCCGAGATATGGACTATCGACATCTAACAATATTGGCTCTGCTTCTAACTTGGGCCAGAATTGTAAAATGGTCTTATGAATTAGCGATTTCGCTCCAATTCACATTCTAAGTAATATTCGGCATGCTAATTACGTTGCCGATTGCCAAATTGCATTATCTCTTATAGTTTCCGAGATATGGACTATAGACTTCTGAAAATATTGGCTCTGCTTATAACTTGGGCCAGAATTGTAAAATGGTCTTATGAATTAGCGATTTCGCTCCAATTCACATTCCAAGTAATATTCGGCATGCTAATTACGTTGCCGATTGCCAAATTGCATTATCTCTTATAGTTTCCGAGATATGGACAATCGAAATTTTACACCTTAGAGTCTGTTTCTAACTGGGGTCAAAATTGTAAAATGGTCTTACGAATTAGCGATTTCGTTCCAATTCACATTCCAAGTAATATTCGGCATGCTAATTACGTTGCCGATTGCCAAATTGCATTATCTCTTATAGTTTCCGTGATATGGACTATCGACATCTGAAAATATTGGCTCTGCTTATAACTTGGGCCAGAATTGTAAAATGGTCTTACGAATTAGCGATTTCCTTCCAAATCACATTCCGAGTAATATTCGGCATGCTAATTACGTTGCCGATTGCCAAATTGCATTATCTCTTATAGTTTCTGAGATATGGACTATCGACATCTGACAATATTGGCTCTGCTTCTAACTTGGGCCAGAATTGTAAAATGGTCTTATGAATTAGCGATTTCGTTCCAATTCACATTCCAAGTAATATTCGGCATGCTAATTACGTTGCCGATTGCCATATTGCATTATCTCTTATAGTTTCCGAGATATGGACAATCGAAATTTTACACCTTAGAGTCTGTTTCTAACTGGGGTCAAAATTGTAAAATGGTCTTACGAATTAGCGATTTCGTTCCAATTCACATTCCAAGTGATATTCGGCATGCTAATTACGTTGCCGATTGCCAAATTGCATTATCTCTTATAGTTTCCGAGACATGGACTATCGACATCTGACAATGTTGGCTCTGCTTCTAACTTGGGCCAGAATTGTAAAATGTTCTTATGAATTAGCGATTTCGCTCCAATTCACATTCCAAGTAATATTCGGCATGCTAATTACGCTGCCGATTGCCAAATTGCATTATCTCTTATAGTTTCCGAGATATGGACTATCGACATCTAACAATATTGGCTCTGCTTCTAACTTGGGCCAGAATTGTAAAATGGTCTTATGAATTAGCGATTTCGCTCCAATTCACATTCTAAGTAATATTCGGCATGCTAATTACGTTGCCGATTGCCAAATTGCATTATCTCTTATAGTTTCCGAGATATGGACTATAGACTTCTGAAAATATTGGCTCTGCTTATAACTTGGGCCATAATTGTAAAATGGTCTTATGAATTAGCGATTTCGCTCCAATTCACATTCCAAGTAATATTCGGCATGCTAATTACGTTGCCGATTGCCAAATTGCATTATCTCTTATAGTTTCCGAGATATGGACAATCGAAATTTTACACCTTAGAGTCTGTTTCTAACTGGGGTCAAAATTGTAAAATGGTCTTACGAATTAGCGATTTCGTTCCAATTCACATTCCAAGTAATATTCGGCATGCTAATTACGTTGCCGATTGCCAAATTGCATTATCTCTTATAGTTTCCGTGATATGGACTATCGACATCTGAAAATATTGGCTCTGCTTATAACTTGGGCCAGAATTGTAAAATGGTCTTACGAATTAGCGATTTCCTTCCAAATCACATTCCGAGTAATATTCGGCATGCTAATTACGTTGCCGATTGCCAAATTGCATTATCTCTTATAGTTTCTGAGATATGGACTATCGACATCTGACAATATTGGCTCTGCTTCTAACTTGGGCCAGAATTGTAAAATGGTCTTATGAATTAGCGATTTCGTTCCAATTCACATTCCAAGTAATATTCGGCATGCTAATTACGTTGCCGATTGCCATATTGCATTATCTCTTATAGTTTCCGAGATATGGACAATCGAAATTTTACACCTTAGAGTCTGTTTCTAACTGGGGTCAAAATTGTAAAATGGTCTTACGAATTAGCGATTTCGTTCCAATTCACATTCCAAGTAATATTCGGAATGTTAATTAAGCTGCCGATTGCCAAATTGCATTATCTCTTATAGTTTCCGAGATATGGACAATCGAAATTTTACACCTTAGAGTCTGTTTCTAACTGGGTTCAAAATTGTAAAATGGTCTTACGAATTAGCGATTTCGTTCCAATTCACATTCCAAGTAATATTCGGCATGATAATTACGTTGCCGATTGCCAAATTGCATTATCTCTTATAGTTTCCAAGATATGGACTATCGACATCTGAAAATATTGGCTCTGCTTATAACTTGGGCCAGAATTGTAAAATGGTCTTACGAATTAGCGATTTCCTTCCAAATCACATTCCAAGTAATATTCGGCATGCTAATTACGTTGCCGATTGCCAAATTGCATTATCTCTTATAGTTTCTGAGATATGGACTATCGACATCTGACAATATTGGCTCTGCTTCTAACTTGGGCCAGAATTGTAAAATGGTCTTATGAATTAGCGATTTCGTTCCAATTCACATTCCAAGTAATATTCGGCATGCTAATTACGTTGCCGATTGCCATATTGCATTATCTCTTATAGTTTCCGAGATATGGATAATCGAAATTTTACACCTTAGAGTCTGTTTCTAACTGGGGTCAACATTGTAAAATGGTCTTACGAATTAGCGATTTCGTTCCAATTCACATTCCAAGTAATATTCGGAATGTTAATTAAGCTGCCGATTGCCAAATTGCATTATCTCTTATAGTTTCCTGGATATGGACAATCGAAATTTTACACCTTAGAGTCTGTTTCTAACTGGGGTCAAAATTGTAAAATGGTCTTACGAATTAGCGATTTCGTTCCAATTCACATTCCAAGTAATATTCGACATGTTAATTAAGCTGCCGATTGCCAAATTGCATTATCTCTTATAATTTCCGAGATATGGACTATCGACATCTAACAATATTGACTCTGCTTCTAACTTGGGCCAGAATTGTAAAATGGTCTTACGAATTAGCGATTTCGTTCCAATTCACATTCCAAGTAATATTCGGCATGCTAATTACGTTGCCGATTGCCAAATTGCATTATCTCTTATAGTTTCCGAGATATGGACTATCGACATCTGACAATATTGGCTCTGCTTCTAACTTGCGCCAGAATTGTAAAATGGTCTTATGAATTAGCGATTTGGCTCCAATTCACATTCCAAGTAATATTCGGCATGTTAATTACGTCGCCGATTGCCAAATTGCATTATCTCTTATAGTTTCTGAGATATGGACAATCGAAATTTTACACCTTAGAGTCTGTTTCTAACTGGGGTCAAAATTGTAAAATGGTCTTACGAATTAGCGATTTCGTTCCAATTCACATTCCAAGTAATATTCGGCATGCTAATTACGCTGCCGATTGCCAAATTGCATTATCTCTTATAGTTTCCGAGATATGGACTATCGACATCTGACAATATTGGCTCTGCTTCTAACTTGGGCCAGAATTGTAAAATGGTCTTATGAATTAGCGATTTCGTTTCAATTCACATTCCAACTAACATTCGGCATGCTAATTACGTTGCCGATTGCCAAATTGCATTATCTCTTATAGTTTCCGAGATATGGACTATCGACATCTGACAATATTGGCTCTGCTTCTAACTTGGGCCAGAATTGTAAAATGGTCTTATGAATTAGCGATTTCGTTTCGATTCACATTCCAACTAACATTCGGCATGCTAATTACGTTGCCGATTGCCAAATTGCATTATCTCTTATAGTTTCCGAGATATGGACAATCGAAATTTTACACCTTAGTGTCTGTTTCTAACTGGGGTCAAAATTGTAAAATGGTCTTACGAATTAGCGATTTCGTTCCAATTCACATTCCAAGTAATATTCGGCATGCTAATTACGTTGCCGATTGCCAAATTGCATTATCTCTTATAGTTTCCGAGATATGGACTATCGACATCTAACAATATTGGCTCTGCTTCTAACTTGGGCCAGAATTGTAAAATGGTCTTATGAATTAGCGATTTCGCTCCAATTCACATTCCAGGTAATAATCGGCATGCTAATTACGTTTCTGATTGCCAAATTGCATTATCTCTTATAGTTTCCGAGATAAGGACTATCGACATCTGACAATATTGGCTCTGCTTCTAACTTGCGCCAGAATTGTAAAATGGTCTTATGAATTAGCGATTTGGCTCCAATTCACATTCCAAGTAATATTCGGCATGTTAATTACGTTGCCTATTGCCAAATTGCATTATCTCTTATAGTTTCCGAGATATGGGTAATCGAAATTTTATACCTTATGTTGTATTTCTAACTCGGGCCAAAATTGTAAAATGGTCTTATGAATTAGCGATTTCGTTCCAATTCACATTTCAAGCAATATTCCGCATGCTAATTACGTTGCCGATTGCCAAATCTCATTATCTCTTATAGTTTCCGAGATATGAGCAATCAAAATTTTACACATTAGGCTCTGTTTCTAACTTGGGCCAAAATTGTAAAATGGTCTTATGAATTAGCGATTTCGTTCTAAATCACATTCCAAGTAATATTCGGCACGTTAATTACGTTGTCGTTTAACAAATTGCATTATCTCTTATGGTTTCCGATATATGGACTATCGAAATTTTACAATTTGGCTCTGCTTCTAACATGGGCCAAAATTGTAAAATGGTCTTATGGAATGCAATGTGAATTGGAACGATTCCGTTCCAATTCACATTGCACGCAATATTCGGCATGCTAATTAAGTTGCCGATTGCCAAGTTGCATTATCTCTTATAGTTTCCGAGATATGGGCTATCGAAATTTTACACCTTAGGCTCTGTTTCTAACATGGGCCAAAATTGTAAAATGGCCTTATGAATTAGCGATTTCGTGCTAAATCACACTCCAAGTAATATTCTGGATGCTAATTACGTTGTCGATTACCAAATTGCATTATCTCGTATGGTTTCCGATATAAGGACTATCGAAATTTTACAATTTGGCTCTGCTTCTAACATGGGCCAAAATTGTAAAATGGTCTTATGAATTAACGATTCCGTTCCAATTCACATTGCACGCAATATTCGGCATGCTAATTAGGTTGCCGATTACCAAATTGCATTATCTCTTATAGTTTCCGAGATATGGGCAATCGAAATTTTATACCTTAGGCTGTATTTCTAACTCGGGCCAAATATGTAAAATGGTCTTATGAATTAGCGATTTCGTTCTAAATCACATTCCAAGTAATATTCGGCACGTTAATTACATTGTCGATTACCAAATTGCATTATCTCTTATGGTTTTCGATATATGGACTATCGAAATTTTACAATTTGGCTCTGCTTCTAATTTGGGCCAGAATTGTAAAATGGTCTTATGAATTAGCGATTTCGTTCTAATTCACAGTCCAAGTAATATTCGGCATGCTAATTACGTTGCCGAGTGCCAAATTGCATTATCTCTTATAGTTTCCGAGATATGGGCAATCGAAATTTTACATCTTAGGCTCTGTTTCCAACTTGGGCCATAATTGTAAAATGGTCTTATGAATTAGCGATTTCTTTCTAAATCACATTCCAAGTAATATTCGGCATGCTAATTATGCTGTCGATTGCAAAATTGCATTATCTCTTATAGTTTCCGAGATATGGGCAATCGAAACTTTACACTTTAGGCTCTGTTTCTAACTTGGGCCAAAATTGTAAAATGGTCTTATGAATTGGCGATTTCTTTCTAAATCACATTCCAAGTAATATTCGGCATGCTAATTACGCTGTCGATTACCAAATTGAATTACCTCTTATGGTTTCCGATATATGGACTATCGAAATTTTACAATTTGGCTCTGCTTCAACTTTTGCCAAAATTGTAAAATGGCCTTATGTATTAGCGATTTCGTTCCAATTCACAGTCCGAGCAATATTCGGCATGCTAATTACGTTGCCGATTGCCAAATTGCATTATCTCTTATAGTTTCCGAGATATGGGCAATCGAAATTTTATACCTTAGGCTGTATTTCTAACATGGGACAAAATTGTAAAATGGCCTTATGAATTAGTGATTTCGTTCTAAATCACATTCCAAGTAATATTCGGCACGTTAATTACGTTGTCGATTAACAAATTGCTTTATCTCTTATGGTTTCCGATAAATGGACTCTCGAAATTTTACAATTTGGCTCTGCTTCTAACATGGGCCAAAATTGTAAAATGGTCTTATGAATTAACGATTCCGTTCCAATTCACATTGCAAGCAATATTCGGCATGCTAATTACGTTGCCGATTGCCAAATTGCATTGTCTCTTATAGTTTCCGAGATATGGGTAATCGAAATTTTATACCTTAGGCTGTATTTCTAACTAGGGCCAAAATTGTAAAATGGTCTTATGAATTAGCGATTTCGTTCCAATTCACATTTCAAGCAATATTCGGCATGCTAATTACGTTGCCGATTGCCAAATTTCATTATCTCTTATAGTTTCCGAGATATGGGCAATCGAAATTTTATACCTTAGGCTGTATTTCTAACATGGGACAAAATTGTAAAATGGCCTTATGAATTAGCGATTTCGTTCTAAATCACATTCCAAGTAATATTCGGCACGTTAATTACGTTGTCGATTAACAAATTGCATTATCTCTTATGGTTTCCGATATATGGATTATCGAAATTTTACAATTTGGCTCTGCTTCTAACTTGGGCCAGAATTGTAAAATAGTCTTATGAATTAGCGATTTCGTTCCAATTCACAGTCCAAGCAATATTCGGCATGCTAATTACGTTGCCGATTGCCAAATTGCATTATCTCTTATAGTTTCCGAGATATGGGCTATCGAAATTTTACACCTTAGGCTCTGTTTCTAACATGGGCCAAAATTGTAAAATGGCCTTATGAATTAGCGATTTCACTTCAATTCACATTCCAAGTAATATTCGGCATGCTAATTACGCTGTCGATTGCAAAATTGCGTTATCTCTTATAGTTTCCGAGATATGGGCAATCGAAATTTTACACTTTAGGCTCTGTTTCTAACTCACGCAAAAATTGTAAAATGGTCTTATGAATTAGCGATTTCGTTCTAAATCACATTCCAAGTAATATTCGGCACGTTAATTACGTTGTCGATTAACAAATTGCATTATCTTTTATGGTTTCCGATATATGGATTATCGAAATTTTACAATTTGGCTCTGCTTCTAACTTGGGCCAGAATTGTAAAATAGTCTTATGAATTAGCGATTTCGTTCCAATTCACAGTCCAAGCAATATTCGGCATGCTAATTACGTTGCCGATTGCCAAATTGCATTATCTCTTATAGTTTCCGAGATATGGGCTATCGAAATTTTACACCTTAGGCTCTGTTTCTAATATGGGCCAAAATTGTAAAATGGCCTTATGAATTAGCGATTTCACTTCAATTCACATTCCAAGTAATATTCGGCATGCTAATTACGCTGTCGATTGCAAAATTGCGTTATCTCTTATAGTTTCCGAGATATGGGCTATCGAAATTTTACACCTTAGGCTCTGTTTCTAACATGGGCCAAAATTGTAAAATGGCCTTATGAATTAGCGATTTCACTTCAATTCACATTCCAAGTAATATTCGGCATGCTAATTACGTTGCCGATTGCCAAATTGCATTGTCTCTTATAGTTTCCGAGATATGGGTAATCGAAATTTTATACCTTAGGCTGTATTTCTAACTAGGGCCAAAATTGTAAAATGGTCTTATGAATTAGCGATTTCGTTCCAATTCACATTTCAAGCAATATTCGGCATGCTAATTACGTTGCCGATTGCCAAATTTCATTATCTCTTATAGTTTCCGAGATATGGGCAATCAAAATTTTACACCTTAGGCTCTGTTTCTAACTTGGGCCAAAATTGTAAAATGGTCTTATGAATTAGCGATTTCGTTCTAAATCACATTCCAAGTAATATTCGGTACGTTAATTACGTTGTCGATTAACAAATTGCATTATCACTTATGGTTTCCGATATATGGATTATCGAAATTTTACAATTTGGCTCTGCTCCTAACATGGGCCAAAATTGTAAAATGGTCTTATGAATTAGCGATTTTGTTCCAAATCACATGTCAAGTAATATTCGGCATGCTTGTGACGTTGTCGTTTGCCAAATTGCATTATCTCTTATAGTTCCCGTATATGGGCTATCCAAATTTTACATCTTAGGCTCTGTTTCTAACATGGGCCAAAATTGTAAAATGTTCTTATGAATTAGCGATTCCGTTCCAATTCACATTGCGAGCAATATTCGGCATGCCAATTACGTTGCCGATTGCCAAATTGCATTATCTCTTATAGTTTCCGAGATATGGGTAATCGAAATTTTATACCTTAGGCTGTGTTACTAACTCGGGTCAAAATTCTAAAACGGTCTTATGAATTACCGATTGCGTTCCAATTCACATTCCAAGCAATATTCGGCATGCTAATTACGTTGCCGATTGGCAAATTTCGTTATCTCTTATAGTTTCCGAGATATGGGCAATCAAAATTTTACACCTTAGGCTCTGTTTCTAACTTGGGCCAAAATTATAAAATGGTCTTATGAATTAGCGATTTCGTTCTAAATCACATTCCAAGTAATATTCGGCATGCTAATTACGTTGCCGATTGCCACATTTCGTTATCTCTTATAGCTTCCGAGATATGGGCAATCAAAATTTTACACCTTAGGCTCTGTTTCTAACTTGGGCCAAAATTGTAAAATGGTCTTATGAATTAGCGATTTCTTTCTAAATCACATTCCAAGTAATATTCGGCATGCTAATTACGCTATCGATTGCCAAATTGCAATATCTCTTGTAGTTCCCGAGATATGGGCAATCGAAATTTTACACCTTAGGCTCTGTTTCTAACATGGGCCAAAGTTGTAAAATGGTCTTATGAATTAGCGATTCCGTTCCAATTCACATTGCAAGCAATATTCGGCATGCTAATTACGTTGCCGATTGCCAAATTTCATTATCTCTTATAGTTTCCGAGATATGGGCAATCGAAATTTTACACCTTAGGCTCTGCTTCTAACTTGGGCCAGAATTGTAAAATAGTCTTATGAATTAGCGATTTCGTTCCAATTCACAGTCCAAGCAATATTCGGCATGCTAATTACGTTGCCGATTGCCAAATTGCATTATCTCTTATAGTTTCCGAGATATGGGCTATCGAAATTTTACACCTTAGGCTCTGTTTCTAACATGGGCCAAAATTGTAAAATGGCCTTATGAATTAGCGATTTCACTTCAATTCACATTCCAAGTAATATTGGGCATGCTAATTACGCTGTCGATTGCAAAATTGCGTTATCTCTTATAGTTTCCGAGATATGGGCAATCGAAATTTTACACTTTAGGCTCTGTTTCTAACTCACGCAAAAATTGTAAAATGGTCTTATGAATTAGCGATTTCGTTCTAAATCACATTAAAAGTAATATTCGGCATGCTAATTACGTTGCCGATTGCCAAATTTCATTATCTCTTATAGTTTCCGAGATATGGGCAATCAAAATTTTACACCTTAGGCTCTGTTTCTAACTTGGGCCAAAATTGTAAAATGGTCTTATGAATTAGCGATTTCGTTCTAAATCACATTCCAAGTAATATTCGGTACGTTAATTACGTTGTCGATTAACAAATTGCATTATCACTTATGGTTTCCGATATATGGATTATCGAAATTTTACAATTTGGCTCTGCTTCTAACATGGGCCAAAATTGTAAAATGGTCTTATGAATTAACGATTCCGTTCCAATTCACATTGCAAGTAATATTCGGCATGCTAATTACGCTGTCGATTACCAAATTGCATTATCTCTTATGGTTTCCGATATATCGACCATCGAAATTTTACAATTTGGCTCTGCTTCAACTTTTGCCAAAATTGTAAAATGGTCTTATGAATTAGCGATTTCGTTCCAATTCACAGTCCAAGCAACATTCGGCATGCTAATTACGTTGCCGATTGCCAAATTGCATTATCCCTTATGGTTTCCGATATATGGACTATCGAAATTTTACAATTTGGCTCTGCTTCTAACATGGGCCAAAATTGTAAAATGTACTTATTAATTAACGATTCCGTTCCAATTCACACTGCAAGCAATATTCGGCATGCTAATTACGTTGCCGATTGCTAAATTGCATTATCTCTTATAGTTTCCGAGATATGGGCAATACAAATTCTACACCTTGGGCTCTGTTTCAAACTTGGGCCAAAATTGTAAAATGGTCTTATGAATTAGCGATTTCACTTCAATTCACATTCCAAGTAATATTCGGCATGCTAATTACGCTGTCGATTGCAAAATTGCGTTATCTCTTATAGTTTCCGAGATATGGGCAATCGAAATTTTACACTTTAGGTTCTGTTTCTAACTCACGCAAAAATTGTAAAATGGTCTTATGAATTACGGATTTCGTTCCAAATCATATTCTAAGTAATATTCGACATGCTAATTACGTCGCCGTTTGCCAAATTGCACTAGTATAGTTTCCGAAATATGGGCTATAGAAATTTTGCTCTATAGGCTCTGTTTCTAACTTAGGCCAACATTGTAAAATGGTCTTATGAATTACGGATTTCGTTCCAAATCATATTCCAAGTAATATTCGTCATGCTAATTACGTCGCCGTTTGCCAAATTGCACTATCTCTTATAGTTTCCGAAATATGGGCTATCGAAATTTTACTCTTTAGGCTCTGTTTCTAACTTAGACCAAAATTGTAAAATGGTCTTATGAATTAAGGATTTCGTTCCAAATCATACTCCAAGTAATACTTGCCATGCTAATAACGTTGTCGATTGCCAAATTGCATTATCTCTTATAGTTTCCAAGATATGGGCTATCGCAATTAGGGCACACATTAGGCTGGGTTTCTAAATTAAGCTAAAATTGTAAAATGACCTTGTGAATTACGGACTTTTGTTCCAAATCACATGTCAAGTAATATTCGGCATGCTTGTGACGTTGTCGTTTGCCAAATTGCATTATCTCTTATAGTTCCTGTATATGGGCTATCCAAATTTTACATCTTAGGCTCTGTTTCTAACATGGGCCAAAATTGTAAAATGTTCTTATGAATTAGCGATTCCGTTCCAATTCACATTGCGAGCAATATTCGGCATGCCAATTACGTTGCCGATTGCCAAATTGCATTATCTCTTATAGTTTCCGAGATATGGGTAATCGAAATTTTATACCTTAGGCTGTGTTACTAACTCGGGTCAAAATTCTAAAACGGTCTTATGAATTACCGATTGCGTTCCAATTCACATTCCAAGCAATATTCGGCATGCTAATTACGTTGCCGATTGCCAAATTTCGTTATCTCTTATAGTTTCCGAGATATGGGCAATCAAAATTTTACACCTTAGGCTCTGTTTCTAACTTGGGCCAAAATTGTAAAATGGTCTTATGAATTAGCGATTTCGTTCTAAATCACATTCCAAGTAATATTCGGCATGCTAATTACGTTGCCGATTGCCACATTTCGTTATCTCTTATAGCTTCCGAGATATGGGCAATCAAAATTTTACACATTAGGCTCTGTTTCTAACTTGGGCCAAAATTGTAAAATGGTCTTATGAATTAGCGATTTCTTTCTAAATCACATTCCAAGTAATATTCGGCATGCTAATTACGCTGTCGATTGCCAAATTGCAATATCTCTTGTAGTTCCCGAGATATGGGCAATCGAAATTTTACACCTTAGGCTCTGTTTCTAACATGGGCCAAAGTTGTAAAATGGTCTTATGAATTAGCGATTCCGTTCCAATTCACATTCCAATTAATATTCGGCATGTTAATTACGTTGTCGATTACCAAATTGCATTATATCTTATGGTTTCAGATATATGGACTATCGAAATTTTACAATTTGGCTCTGCTTCTAACTTGGGCCAAAATGGTAAAATGGTCTTATGAATTAGCGATTTCGTTCTAAATCACATTCCAGGTAATATTCGGCATGTTAATTACGTTGTCGATTACCAAATTGTATTATCTCTTATGGTTTCCAATATATGGACTATCGAAATTTTACACCTTAGGCTCTGTTTGTAACATGGGCCAAAATTTTAAAATGGTCTTATGAATTAGCGATTTCGTTATAAATCACACTCCAAGTAATATTCGGCATGCTAATTACGTTGTCGATTACCAAATTGCATTATCTATTATGATTTCCGATATATGGACTATCGAAATTTTACAATTTGGCTCTGCTTCTAACATGGGCCAAAATTGTAAAATGGCCTTATGAATTAGCGATTCCATTCCAATTCACATTGCAAGCAATATTCGGCCTGCTAATTACGTTGCCGATTGCCAAATTGCATTTTCTCTTATAGTTTCCGAGATATGGACTATCGACATCTGACAATATTGGCTCTGCTTCTAACTTGGGCCAGAATTGTAAAATGGTCTTATGAATTAGCGATTTCGTTCCAATTCACATTCCAAGTAATATTCGGCATGCTAATTACGCTGCCGATTGCCAAATTGCATTATCTCTTATAGTTTCCGAGATATGGACAATCGAAATTTTACACCTTAGAGTCTGTTTCTAACTGGGGTCAAAATTGTAAAATGGTCTTACGAATTAGCGATTTCGTTCCAATTCACATTCCAAGTAATATTCGGCATGCTAATTACGCTGCCGATTGCCAAATTGCATTATCTCTTATAGTTTCCGAGATATGGACTATCGACGTCTAACAATATTAGCTCTGCTTCTAACTTGGGCCAGAATTGTAAAATGGTCTTACGAATTAGCGATTTCGTTCCAATTCACATTCCAAGTAATATTCGGCATGCTAATTACGTTGCCGATTGCCAAATTGCATTATCTCTTATAGTTTCCGAGATATGGACTATCGACATCTGACAATATTGGCTCTGCTTCTAACTTGGGCCAGAATTGTAAAATGGTCTTATGAATTAGCGATTTCGCTCCAATTCACATTCCAAGTAATATTCGGCATGCTAATTACGTTGCCGATTGCCAAATTGCATTATCTCTTATAGTTTCCGAGATATGGACTGTCGACATCTGACAATATTGGCTCTGCTTCTAACTTGGGCCAGAATTGTAAAATGGTCTTATGAATTAGCGATTTCGTTTCAATTCACATTCCAACTAATATTCGGCATGCTAATTACGTTGCCGATTGCCAAATTGCATTATCTCTTATAGTTTCCGAGATATGGACAATCGGAATTTTACACCTTAAAGTCTGTTTCTAACTGGGGTCAAAATTGTAAAATGGTCTTACGAATTAGCGATTTCGTTCCAATTCACATTCCAAGTAATATTCGGCATGCTAATTACGTTGCCGATTGCCAAATTGCATTATCTCTTATAGTTTCCGAGACATGGACTATCGACATCTGACAATGTTGGCTCTGCTTCTAACTTGGGCCAGAATTGTAAAATGTTCTTATGAATTAGCGATTTCGCTCCAATTCACATTCCAAGTAATATTCGGCATGCTAATTACGCTGCCGATTGCCAAATTGCATTATCTCTTATAGTTTCCGAGATATGGACTATCGACCTCTAACAATATTGGCTCTGCTTCTAACTTGGGCCAGAATTGTAAAATGGTCTTATGAATTAGCGATTTCGCTCCAATTCACATTCTAAGTAATATTCGGCATGCTAATTACGTTGCCGATTGCCAAATTGCATTATCTCTTATAGTTTCCGAGATATGGACTATAGACTTCTGAAAATATTGGCTCTGCTTATAACTTGGGCCAGAATTGTAAAATGGTCTTACGAATTAGCGATTTCCTTCCAAATCACATTCCGAGTAATATTCGGCATGCTAATTACGTTGCCGATTGCCAAATTGCATTATCTCTTATAGTTTCTGAGATATGGACTATCGACATCTGACAATATTGGCTCTGCTTCTAACTTGGGCCAGAATTGTAAAATGGTCTTATGAATTAGCGATTTCGTTCCAATTCACATTCCAAGTAATTTTCGGCATGCTAATTACGTTGCCGATTGCCATATTGCATTATCTCTTATAGTTTCCGAGATATGGACAATCGAAATTTTACACCTTAGAGTCTGTTTCTAACTGGGGTCAAAATTGTAAAATGGTCTTACGAATTAGCGATTTCGTTCCAATTCACATTCCAAGTAATATTCGGAATGTTAATTAAGCTGCCGATTGCCAAATTGCATTATCTCTTATAGTTTCCGAGATATGGACAATCGAAATTTTACACCTTAGAGTCTGTTTCTAACTGGGTTCAAAATTGTAAAATGGTCTTACGAATTAGCGATTTCGTTCCAATTCACATTCCAAGTAGTATTCGGCATGCTAATTACGTTGCCGATTGCCAAATTGCATTATCTCTTATAGTTTCCGAGATATGGACTATCGACATCTGAAAATATTGGCTCTGCTTATAACTTGGGCCAGAATTGTAAAATGGTCTTACGAATTAGCGATTTCCTTCCAAATCACATTCCAAGCAATATTCGGCATGCTAATTACGTTGCCGATTGCCAAATTGCATTATCTCTTATAGTTTCTGAGATATGGACTATCGACATCTGACAATATTGGCTCTGCTTCTAACTTGGGCCAGAATTGTAAAATGGTCTTATGAATTAGCGATTTCGTTCCAATTCACATTCCAAGTAATATTCGGCATGCTAATTACGTTGCCGATTGCCATATTGCATTATCTCTTATAGTTTCCGAGATATGGATAATCGAAATTTTACACCTTAGAGTCTGTTTCTAACTGGGGTCAACATTGTAAAATGGTCTTACGAATTAGCGATTTCGTTCCAATTCACATTCCAAGTAATATTCGGAATGTTAATTAAGCTGCCGATTGCCAATTTGCATTATCTCTTATAGTTTCCTAGATATGGACAATCGAAATTTTACACCTTAGAGTCTGTTTCTAACTGGGGTCAAAATTGTAAAATGGTCTTACGAATTAGCGATTTCGTTCCAATTCACATTCCAAGTAATATTCGACATGTTAATTAAGCTGCCGATTGCCAAATTGCATTATCTCTTATAATTTCCGAGATATGGACTATCGACATCTAACAATATTGACTCTGCTTCTAACTTGGGCCAGAATTGTAAAATGGTCTTACGAATTAGTGATTTCGTTCCAATTCACATTCCAAGTAATATTCGGCATGCTAATTACGTTGCCGATTGCCAAATTGCATTATCTCTTCTAGTTTCCGAGATATGGACTATCGACATCTAACAATATTGGCTCTGCTTCTAACTTGGGCCAGAATTGTAAAATGGTCTTATGAATTAGCGATTTCGCTCCAATTCACATTCCTTGTAATATTCGGCATGCTAATTACGTTGCTGATTGCCAAATTGCATTATCTCTTATAGTTTCCGAGATATGGACTATCGACATCTGACAATATTGGCTCTGCTTCTAACTTGCGCCAGAATTGTAAAATGGTCTTATGAATTAGCGATTTGGCTCCAATTCACATTCCAAGTAATATTCGGCATGTTAATTACGTCGCCGATTGCCAAATTGCATTATCTCTTATAGTTTCTGAGATATGGACAATCGAAATTTTACACCTTAGAGTCTGTTTCTAACTGGGGTCAAAATTGTAAAATGGTCTTACGAATTAGCGATTTCGTTCCAATTCACATTCCAGGTAATATTCGGCATGCTAATTACGCTGCCGATTGCCAAATTGCATTATCTCTTATAGTTTCCGAGATATGGACTATCGACATCTGACAATATTGGCTCTGCTTCTAACTTGCGCCAGAATTGTAAAATGGTCTTAT
The DNA here is from genome assembly GCF_030347505.1 of Rhynchophorus ferrugineus. Lineage (NCBI taxonomy): Eukaryota > Metazoa > Arthropoda > Insecta > Coleoptera > Curculionidae > Rhynchophorus > Rhynchophorus ferrugineus. The sequence goes on from NW_027472582.1 coordinate 40,327,317, forward strand.
GAATTAGCGATTTCGCTCCAATTCACATTCCAAGTAATATTCGGCATGCTAATTACGTTGCCGATTGCCAAATTGCATTATCTCTTATAGTTTCCGAGATATGGACTATCGACATCTGACAATATTGGCTCTGCTTCTAACTTGGGCCAGAATTGTAAAATGGTCTTATGAATTAGCGATTTCGTTTCAATTCACATTCCAACTAACATTCGGCATGCTAATTACGTTGCCGATTGCCAAATTGCATTATCTCTTATAGTTTCCGAGATATGGACAATCGAAATTTTACACCTTAGTGTCTGTTTCTAACTGGGGTCAAAATTGTAAAATGGTCTTACGAATTAGCGATTTCGTTCCAATTCACATTCCAAGTAATATTCGGCATGCTAATTACGTTGCCGATTGCCAAATTGCATTATCTCTTATAGTTTCCGAGATATGGACTATCGACATCTAACAATATTGGCTCTGCTTCTAACTTGGGCCAGAATTGTAAAATGGTCTTATGAATTAGCGATTTCGCTCCAATTCACATTCCAGGTAATAATCGGCATGCTAATTACGTTTCTGATTGCCAAATTGCATTATCTCTTATAGTTTCCGAGATAAGGACTATCGACATCTGACAATATTGGCTCTGCTTCTAACTTGCGCCAGAATTGTAAAATGGTCTTATGAATTAGCGATTTGGCTCCAATTCACATTCCAAGTAATATTCGGCATGTTAATTACGTTGCCTATTGCCAAATTACATTATCTCTTATAGTTTCCGAGATATGGGTAATCGAAATTTTATACCTTATTTTGTATTTCTAACTCGGGCCAAAATTGTAAAATGGTCTTATGAATTAGCGATTTCGTTCCAATTCACATTTCAAGCAATATTCGGCATGCTAATTACGTTGCCGATTGCCAAATTTCATTATCTCTTATAGTTTCCGAGATATGGGCAATCGAAATTTTATACCTTAGGCTGTATTTCTAACATGGGACAAAATTGTAAAATGGCCTTATGAATTAGCGATTTCGTTCTAAATCACATTCCAAGTAATATTCGGCACGTTAATTACGTTGTCGATTAACAAATTGCATTATCTCTTATGGTTTCCGATATATGGATTATCGAAATTTTACAATTTGGCTCTGCTTCTAACTTGGGCCAGAATTGTAAAATAGTCTTATGAATTAGCGATTTCGTTCCAATTCACAGTCCAAGCAATATTCGGCATGCTAATTACGTTGCCGATTGCCAAATTGCATTATCTCTTATAGTTTCCGAGATATGGGCTATCGAAATTTTACACCTTAGGCTCTGTTTCTAACATGGGCCAAAATTGTAAAATGGCCTTATGAATTAGCGATTTCACTTCAATTCACATTCCAAGTAATATTCGGCATGCTAATTACGCTGTCGATTGCAAAATTGCGTTATCTCTTATAGTTTCCGAGATATGGGCAATCGAAATTTTACACTTTAGGCTCTGTTTCTAACTCACGCAAATATTGTAAAATGGTCTTATGAATTAGCGATTTCGTTCTAAATCACATTCCAAGTAATATTCGGCATGCTAATTACGCTGCCGATTGCCAAATTTCATTATCTCTTATAGTTTCCGAGATATGGGCAATCAAAATTTTACACCTTAGGCTCTGTTTCTAACTTGGGCCAAAATTGTAAAATGGTCTTATGAATTAGCGATTTCGTTCTAAATCACATTCCAAGTAATATTCGGTACGTTAATTACGTTGTCGATTAACAAATTGCATTATCACTTATGGTTTCCGATATATGGATTATCGAAATTTTACAATTTGGCTCTGCTTCTAACATGGGCCAAAATTGTAAAATGGTCTTATGAATTAACGATTCCGTTCCAATTCACATTGCAAGTAATATTCGGCATGCTAATTACGCTGTCGATTACCAAATTGCATTATCTCTTATGGTTTCCGATATATCGACCATCGAAATTTTACAATTTGGCTCTGCTTCAACTTTTGCCAAAATTGTAAAATGGTCTTATGAATTAGCGATTTCGTTCCAATTCACAGTCCTAGCAATATTCGGCATGCTAATTACGTTGCCGATTGCCAAATTGCATTATCCCTTATGGTTTCCGATATATGGACTATCGAAATTTTACAATTTGGCTCTGCTTCTAACATGGGCCAAAATTGTAAAATGTTCTTATTAATTAACGATTCCGTTCCAATTCACACTGCAAGCAATATTCGGCATGCTAATTACGTTGCCGATTGCTAAATTGCATTATCTCTTATAGTTTCCGAGATATGGGCAATACAAATTCTACACCTTGGGCTCTGTTTCAAACTTGGGCCAAAATTGTAAAATGGTCTTATGAATTAGCGATTTCACTTCAATTCACATTCCAAGTAATATTCGGCATGCTAATTACGCTGTCGATTGCAAAATTGCGTTATCTCTTATACTTTCCGAGATATGGGCAATCGAAATTTTACACTTTAGGTTCTGTTTCTAACTCACGCAAAAATTGTAAAATGGTCTTATGAATTACGGATTTCGTTCCAAATCATATTCTAAGTAATATTCGACATGCTAATTACGTCGCCGTTTGCCAAATTGCACTAGTATAGTTTCCGAAATATGGGCTATAGAAATTTTGCTCTTTAGGCTCTGTTTCTAACTTAGGCCAACATTGTAAAATGGTCTTATGAATTACGGATTTCGTTCCAAATCATATTCCAAGTAATATTCGTCATGCTAATTACGTCGCCGTTTGCCAAATTGCACTATCTCTTATAGTTTCCGAAATATGGGCTATCGAAATTTTACTCTTTAGGCTCTGTTTCTAACTTAGACCAAAATTGTAAAATGGTCTTATGAATTAAGGATTTCGTTCCAAATCATACTCCAAGTAATACTTGCCATGCTAATAACGTTGTCGATTGCCAAATTGCATTATCTCTTATAGTTTCCAAGATATGGGCTATCGCAATTAGGGCACACATTAGGCTGGGTTTCTAAATTAAGCTAAAATTGTAAAATGACCTTGTGAATTACGGACTTTTGTTCCAAATCACATGTCAAGTAATATTCGGCATGCTTGTGACGTTGTCGTTTGCCAAATTGCATTATCTCTTATAGTTCCTGTATATGGGCTATCCAAATTTTACATCTTAGGCTCTGTTTCTAACATGGGCCAAAATTGTAAAATGTTCTTATGAATTAGCGATTCCGTTCCAATTCACATTGCGAGCAATATTCGGCATGCCAATTACGTTGCCGATTGCCAAATTGCATTATCTCTTATAGTTTCCGAGATATGGGTAATCGAAATTTTATACCTTAGGCTGTGTTACTAACTCGGGTCAAAATTCTAAAACGGTCTTATGAATTACCGATTGCGTTCCAATTCACATTCCAAGCAATATTCGGCATGCTAATTACGTTGCCGATTGCCAAATTTCGTTATCTCTTATAGTTTCCGAGATATGGGCAATCAAAATTTTACACCTTAGGCTCTGTTTCTAACTTGGGCCAAAATTGTAAAATGGTCTTACGAATTAGCGATTTCGTTCCAATTCACATTCCAAGTAATATTCGACATGTTAATTAAGCTGCCGATTGCCAAATTGCATTATCTCTTATAATTTCCGAGATATGGACTATCGACATCTAACAATATTGACTCTGCTTCTAACTTGGGCCAGAATTGTAAAATGGTCTTACGAATTAGTGATTTCGTTCCAATTCACATTCCAAGTAATATTCGGCATGCTAATTACGTTGCCGATTGCCAAATTGCATTATCTCTTCTAGTTTCCGAGATATGGACTATCGACATCTAACAATATTGGCTCTGCTTCTAACTTGGGCCAGAATTGTAAAGTGGTCTTATGAATTAGCGATTTCGCTCCAATTCACATTCCTTGTAATATTCGGCATGCTAATTACGTTGCTGATTGCCAAATTGCATTATCTCTTATAGTTTCCGAGATATGGACTATCGACATCTGACAATATTGGCTCTGCTTCTAACTTGCGCCAGAATTGTAAAATGGTCTTATGAATTAGCGATTTGGCTCCAATTCACATTCCAAGTAATATTCGGCATGTTAATTACGTCGCCGATTGCCAAATTGCATTATCTCTTATAGTTTCTGAGATATGGACAATCGAAATTTTACACCTTAGAGTCTGTTTCTAACTGGGGTCAAAATTGTAAAATGGTCTTACGAATTAGCGATTTCGTTCCAATTCACATTCCAGGTAATATTCGGCATGCTAATTACGCTGCCGATTGCCAAATTGCATTATCTCTTATAGTTTCCGAGATATGGACTATCGACATCTGACAATATTGGCTCTGCTTCTAACTTGCGCCAGAATTGTAAAATGGTCTTATGAATTAGCGATTTCGCTCCAATTCACATTCCAAGTAATATTCGGCATGCTAATTACGTTGTCGATTGCCAAATTGCATTATCTCTTATAGTTTCCAAGATATGGGCTATCGCAATTAGGGCACACATTAGGCTGGGTTTCTAAATTAAGCTAAAATTGTAAAATGACCTTGTGAATTACGGACTTTTGTTCCAAATCACATGTCAAGTAATATTCGGCATGCTTGTGACGTTGTCGTTTGCCAAATTGCATTATCTCTTATAGTTCCTGTATATGGGCTATCCAAATTTTACATCTTAGGCTCTGTTTCTAACATGGGCCAAAATTGTAAAATGTTCTTATGAATTAGCGATTCCGTTCCAATTCACATTGCGAGCAATATTCGGCATGCCAATTACGTTGCCGATTGCCAAATTGCATTATCTCTTATAGTTTCCGAGATATGGGTAATCGAAATTTTATACCTTAGGCTGTGTTACTAACTCGGGTCAAAATTCTAAAACGGTCTTATGAATTACCGATTGCGTTCCAATTCACATTCCAAGCAATATTCGGCATGCTAATTACGTTGCCGATTGCCAAATTTCGTTATCTCTTATAGTTTCCGAGATATGGGCAATCAAAATTTTACACCTTAGGCTCTGTTTCTAACTTGGGCCAAAATTGTAAAATGGTCTTATGAATTAGCGATTTCGTTCTAAATCACATTCCAAGTAATATTCGGCATGCTAATTACGTTGCCGATTGCCACATTTCGTTATCTCTTATAGCTTCCGAGATATGGGCAATCAAAATTTTACACATTAGGCTCTGTTTCTAACTTGGGCCAAAATTGTAAAATGGTCTTATGAATTAGCGATTTCTTTCTAAATCACATTCCAAGTAATATTCGGCATGCTAATTACGCTGTCGATTGCCAAATTGCAATATCTCTTGTAGTTCCCGAGATATGGGCAATCGAAATTTTACACCTTAGGCTCTGTTTCTAACATGGGCCAAAGTTGTAAAATGGTCTTATGAATTAGCGATTCCGTTCCAATTCACATTCCAATTAATATTCGGCATGTTAATTACGTTGTCGATTACCAAATTGCATTATATCTTATGGTTTCAGATATATGGACTATCGAAATTGTACAATTTGGCTCTGCTTCTAACTTGGGCCAAAATGGTAAAATGGTCTTATGAATTAGCGATTTCGTTCTAAATCACATTCCAGGTAATATTCGGCATGTTAATTACGTTGTCGATTACCAAATTGTATTATCTCTTATGGTTTCCAATATATGGACTATCGAAATTTTACACCTTAGGCTCTGTTTGTAACATGGGCCAAAATTTTAAAATGGTCTTATGAATTAGCGATTTGGTTATAAATCACACTCCAAGTAATATTCGGCATGCTAATTACGTTGTCGATTACCAAATTGCATTATCTATTATGATTTCCGATATATGGACTATCGAAATTTTACAATTTGGCTCTGCTTCTAACATGGGCCAAAATTGTAAAATGGTCTTATGAATTAGCGATTCCATTCCAATTCACATTGCAAGCAATAGTCGGCCTGCTAATTAGGTTGCCGATTACCAAATTGCATTATCTCTTATAGTTTCCGAGATATGGACTATCGACATCTAACAATATTGGCTCTGCTTCTAACTTGGGCCAGAATTGTAAAATGGTCTTATGAATTAGCGATTTCGCTCCAATTCACATTCCAAGTAATATTCGGCATGCTAATTACGTTGCCGATTGCCAAATTGCATTATCTTTTATAGTTTCCGAGATATGGACTATCGACATCTAACAATATTGGCTCTGCTTCTAACTTGGGCCAGAATTGTAAAATGGTCTTATGAACTAGCGATTTCGTTCCAATTCACATTCCAAGTAATATTCGGCATGCTAATTACGTTGCCGATTGCCAAATTGCATTTTCTCTTATAGTTTCCGAGATATGGAATATCGACATCTGACAATATTGGCTCTGCTTCTAACTTGGGCCAGAATTGTAAAATGGTCTTATGAATTAGCGATTTCGTTCCAATTCACATTCCAAGTAATATTCGGCATGCTAATTACGCTGCCGATTGCCAAATTGCATTATCTCTTATAGTTTCCGAGATATGGACAATCGAAATTTTACACCTTAGAGTCTGTTTCTAACTGGGGTCAAAATTGTAAAATGGTCTTACGAATTAGCGATTTCGTTCCAATTCACATTCCAAGTAATATTCGGCATGCTAATTACGCTGCCGATTGCCAAATTGCATTATCTCTTATAGTTTCCGAGATATGGACTATCGACGTCTAACAATATTAGCTCTGCTTCTAACTTGGGCCAGAATTGTAAAATGGTCTTACGAATTAGCGATTTCGTTCCAATTCACATTCCAAGTAATATTCGGCATGCTAATTACGTTGCCGATTGCCAAATTGCATTATCTCTTATAGTTTCCGAGATATGGACTATCGACATCTGACAATATTGGCTCTGCTTCTAACTTGGGCCAGAATTGTAAAATGGTCTTATGAATTAGCGATTTCGCTCCAATTCACATTCCAAGTAATATTCGGCATGCTAATTACGTTGCCGATTGCCAAATTGCATTAGCTATTATAGTTTCCGAGATATGGACTATCGACATCTGACAATATTGGCTCTGCTTCTAACTTGGGCCAGAATTGTAAAATGGTCTTATGAATTAGCGATTTCGTTTCAATTCACATTCCAACTAATATTCGGCATGCTAATTACGTTGCCGATTGCCAAATTGCATTATCTCTTATAGTTTCCGAGATATGGACAATCGGAATTTTACACCTTAGAGTCTGTTTCTAACTGGGGTCAAAATTGTAAAATGGTCTTACGTATTAGCGATTTCGTTCCAATTCACATTCCAAGTGATATTCGGCATGCTAATTACGTTGCCGATTGCCAAATTGCATTATCTCTTATAGTTTCCGAGACATGGACTATCGACATCTGACAATGTTGGCTCTGCTTCTAACTTGGGCCAGAATTGTAAAATGTTCTTATGAATTAGCGATTTCGCTCCAATTCACATTCCAAGTAATATTCGGCATGCTAATTACGCTGCCGATTGCCAAATTGCATTATCTCTTATAGTTTCCGAGATATGGACTATCGACATCTAACAATATTGGCTCTGCTTCTAACTTGGGCCAGAATTGTAAAATGGTCTTATGAATTAGCGATTTCGCTCCAATTCACATTCTAAGTAATATTCGGCATGCTAATTACGTTGCCGATTGCCAAATTGCATTATCTCTTATAGTTTCCGAGATATGGACTATAGACTTCTGAAAATATTGGCTCTGCTTATAACTTGGGCCAGAATTGTAAAATGGTCTTATGAATTAGCGATTTCGCTCCAATTCACATTCCAAGTAATATTCGGCATGCTAATTACGTTGCCGATTGCCAAATTGCATTATCTCTTATAGTTTCCGAGATATGGACAATCGAAATTTTACACCTTAGAGTCTGTTTCTAACTGGGGTCAAAATTGTAAAATGGTCTTACGAATTAGCGATTTCGTTCCAATTCACATTCCAAGTAATATTCGGCATGCTAATTACGTTGCCGATTGCCAAATTGCATTATCTCTTATAGTTTCCGTGATATGGACTATCGACATCTGAAAATATTGGCTCTGCTTATAACTTGGGCCAGAATTGTAAAATGGTCTTACGAATTAGCGATTTCGTTCCAATTCACATTCCAAGTAATATTCGGCATGCTAATTACGTTGCCGATTGCCAAATTGCATTATCTCTTCTAGTTTCCGAGATATGGACTATCGACATCTGACAATATTGGCTCTGCTTCTAACTTGCGCCAGAATTGTAAAATGGTCTTATGAATTAGCGATTTGGCTCCAATTCACATTCCAAGTAATATTCGGCATGTTAATTACGTCGCCGATTGCCAAATTGCATTATCTCTTATAGTTTCTGAGATATGGACAATCGAAATTTTACACCTTAGAGTCTGTTTCTAACTGGGGTCAAAATTGTAAAATGGTCTTACGAATTAGCGATTTCGTTCCAATTCACATTCCAAGTAATATTCGGCATGCTAATTACGCTGCCGATTGCCAAATCGCATTATCTCTTATAGTTTCTGAGATATGGACTATCGACATCTGACAATATTGGCTCTGCTTCTAACTTGGGCCAGAATTGTAAAATGGTCTTATGAATTAGCGATTTCGTTCCAATTCACATTCCAAGTAATATTCGGCATGCTAATTACGTTGCCGATTGCCATATTGCATTATCTCTTATAGTTTCCGAGATATGGATAATCGAAATTTTACACCTTAGAGTCTGTTTCTAACTGGGGTCAACATTGTAAAATGGTCTTACGAATTAGCGATTTCGTTCCAATTCACATTCCAAGTAATATTCGGAATGTTAATTAAGCTGCCGATTGCCAAATTGCATTATCTCTTATAGTTTCCTGGATATGGACAATCGAAATTTTACACCTTAGAGTCTGTTTCTAACTGGGGTCAAAATTGTAAAATGGTCTTACGAATTAGCGATTTCGTTCCAATTCACATTCCAAGTAATATTCGACATGTTAATTAAGCTGCCGATTGCCAAATTGCATTATCTCTTATAATTTCCGAGATATGGACTATCGACATCTAACAATATTGACTCTGCTTCTAACTTGGGCCAGAATTGTAAAATGGTCTTACGAATTAGCGATTTCGTTCCAATTCACATTCCAAGTAATATTCGGCATGCTAATTACGTTGCCGATTGCCAAATTGCATTATCTCTTCTAGTTTCCGAGATATGGACTATCGACATCTAACAATATTGGCTCTGCTTCTAACTTGGGCCAGAATTGTAAAATGGTCTTATGAATTAGCGATTTCGCTCCAATTCACATTCCTTGTAATATTCGGCATGCTAATTACGTTGCTGATTGCCAAATTGCATTATCTCTTATAGTTTCCGAGATATGGACTATCGACATCTGACAATATTGGCTCTGCTTATAACTTGGGCCAGAATTGTAAAATGGTCTTATGAATTAGCGATTTCGCTCCAATTCACATTCCTTGTAATATTCGGCATGCTAATTACGTTGCTGATTGCCAAATTGCATTATATCTTATAGTTTCCGAGATATGGACTATCGACATCTGACAATATTGGCTCTGCTTCTAACTTGCGCCAGAATTGTAAAATGGTCTTATGAATTAGCGATTTGGCTCCAATTCACATTCCAAGTAATATTCGGCATGTTAATTACGTCGCCGATTGCCAAATTGCATTATCTCTTATAGTTTCTGAGATATGGACAATCGAAATTTTACACCTTAGAGTCTGTTTCTAACTGGGGTCAAAATTGTAAAATGGTCTTACGAATTAGCGATTTCGTTCCAATTCACATTCCAAGTAATATTCGGCATGCTAATTACGCTGCCGATTGCCAAATTGCATTATCTCTTATAGTTTCCGAGATATGGACTATCGACATCTGACAATATTGGCTCTGCTTCTAACTTGCGCCAGAATTGTAAAATGGTCTTATGAATTAGCGATTTCGCTCCAATTCACATTCCAAGTAATATTCGGCATGCTAATTACGTTGCCGATTGCCAAATTGCATTATCTCTTATAGTTTCCGAGATATGGACTATCGACATCTGACAATATTGGCTCTGCTTCTAACTTGGGCCAGAATTGTAAAATGGTCTTATGAATTAGCGATTTCGTTTCAATTCACATTCCAACTAACATTCGGCATGCTAATTACGTTGCCGATTGCCAAATTGCATTATCTCTTATAGTTTCCGAGATATGGACAATCGAAATTTTACACCTTAGTGTCTGTTTCTAACTGGGGTCAAAATTGTAAAATGGTCTTACGAATTAGCGATTTCGTTCCAATTCACATTCCAAGTAATATTCGGAATGTTAATTAAGCTGCCGATTGCCAAATTGCATTATCTCTTATAGTTTCCTGGATATGGACAATCGAAATTTTACACCTTAGAGTCTGTTTCTAACTGGGGTCAAAATTGTAAAATGGTCTTACGAATTAGCGATTTCGTTCCAATTCACATTCCAAGTAATATTCGACATGTTAATTAAGCTGCCGATTGCCAAATTGCATTATCTCTTATAATTTCCGAGATATGGACTATCGACATCTAACAATATTGACTCTGCTTCTAACTTGGGCCAGAATTGTAAAATGGTCTTACGAATTAGCGATTTCGTTCCAATTCACATTCCAAGTAATATTCGGCATGCTAATTACGTTGCCGATTGCCAAATTGCATTATCTCTTCTAGTTTCCGAGATATGGACTATCGACATCTAACAATATTGGCTCTGCTTCTAACTTGGGCCAGAATTGTAAAATGGTCTTATGAATTAGCGATTTCGCTCCAATTCACATTCCTTGTAATATTCGGCATGCTAATTACGTTGCTGATTGCCAAATTGCATTATCTCTTATAGTTTCTGAGATATGGACTATCGACATCTGACAATATTGGCTCTGCTTCTAACTTGGGCCAGAATTGTAAAATGGTCTTATGAATTAGCGATTTCGCTCCAATTCACATTCCTTGTAATATTCGGCATGCTAATTACGTTGCTGATTGCCAAATTGCATTATATCTTATAGTTTCCGAGATATGGACTATCGACATCTGACAATATTGGCTCTGCTTCTAACTTGCGCCAGAATTGTAAAATGGTCTTATGAATTAGCGATTTGGCTCCAATTCACATTCCAAGTAATATTCGGCATGTTAATTACGTCGCCGATTGCCAAATTGCATTATCTCTTATAGTTTCTGAGATATGGACAATCGAAATTTTACACCTTAGAGTCTGTTTCTAACTGGGGTCAAAATTGTAAAATGGTCTTACGAATTAGCGATTTCGTTCCAATTCACATTCCAAGTAATATTCGGCATGCTAATTACGCTGCCGATTGCCAAATTGCATTATCTCTTATAGTTTCCGAGATATGGACTATCGACATCTGACAATATTGGCTCTGCTTCTAACTTGCGCCAGAATTGTAAAATGGTCTTATGAATTAGCGATTTCGCTCCAATTCACATTCCAAGTAATATTCGGCATGCTAATTACGTTGCCGATTGCCAAATTGCATTATCTCTTATAGTTTCCGAGATATGGACTATCGACATCTGACAATATTGGCTCTGCTTCTAACTTGGGCCAGAATTGTAAAATGGTCTTATGAATTAGCGATTTCGTTTCAATTCACATTCCAACTAACATTCGGCATGCTAATTACGTTGCCGATTGCCAAATTGCATTATCTCTTATAGTTTCCGAGATATGGACAATCGAAATTTTACACCTTAGTGTCTGTTTCTAACTGGGGTCAAAATTGTAAAATGGTCTTACGAATTAGCGATTTCGTTCCAATTCACATTCCAAGTAATATTCGGCATGCTAATTACGTTGCGGATTGCCAAATTGCATTATCTCTTATAGTTTCCGAGATATGGACTATCGACATCTAACAATATTGGCTCTGCTTCTAACTTGGGCCAGAATTGTAAAATGGTCTTATGAATTAGCGATTTCGCTCCAATTCACATTCCAGGTAATAATCGGCATGCTAATTACGTTTCTGATTGCCAAATTGCATTATCTCTTATAGTTTCCGAGATAAGGACTATCGACATCTGACAATATTGGCTCTGCTTCTAACTTGCGCCAGAATTGTAAAATGGTCTTATGAATTAGCGATTTGGCTCCAATTCACATTCCAAGTAATATTCGGCATGTTAATTACGTTGCCTATTGCCAAATTGCATTATCTCTTATAGTTTCCGAGATATGGGTAATCGAAATTTTATACCTTATGTTGTATTTCTAACTCGGGCCAAAATTGTAAAATGGTCTTATGAATTAGCGATTTCGTTCCAATTCACATTTCAAGCAATATTCCGCATGCTAATTACGTTGCCGATTGCCAAATCTCATTATCTCTTATAGTTTCCGAGATATGAGCAATCAAAATTTTACACATTAGGCTCTGTTTCTAACTTGGGCCAAAATTGTAAAATGGTCTTATGAATTAGCGATTTCGTTCTAAATCACATTCCAAGTAATATTCGGCACGTTAATTACGTTGTCGTTTAACAAATTGCATTATCTCTTATGGTTTCCGATATATGGACTATCGAAATTTTACAATTTGGCTCTGCTTCTAACATGGGCCAAAATTGTAAAATTGTCTTATGAATTAACGATTCCGTTCCAATTCACATTGCACGCAATATTCGGCATGCTAATTAAGTTGCCGATTGCCAAGTTGCATTATCTCTTATAGTTTCCGAGATATGGGCTATCGAAATTTTACACCTTAGGCTCTGTTTCTAACATGGGCCAAAATTGTAAAATGGCCTTATGAATTAGCGATTTCGTGCTAAATCACACTCCAAGTAATATTCTGGATGCTAATTACGTTGTCGATTACCAAATTGCATTATCTCGTATGGTTTCCGATATAAGGACTATCGAAATTTTACAATTTGGCTCTGCTTCTAACATGGGCCAAAATTGTAAAATGGTCTTATGAATTAACGATTCCGTTCCAATTCACATTGCACGCAATATTCGGCATGCTAATTAGGTTGCCGATTACCAAATTGCATTATCTCTTATAGTTTCCGAGATATGGGCAATCGAAATTTTATACCTTAGGCTGTATTTCTAACTCGGGCCAAATATGTAAAATGGTCTTATGAATTAGCGATTTCGTTCTAAATCACATTCCAAGTAATATTCGGCACGTTAATTACATTGTCGATTACCAAATTGCATTATCTCTTATGGTTTTCGATATATGGACTATCGAAATTTTACAATTTGGCTCTGCTTCTAATTTGGGCCAGAATTGTAAAATGGTCTTATGAATTAGCGATTTCGTTCTAATTCACAGTCCAAGTAATATTCGGCATGCTAATTACGTTGCTGATTGCCAAATTGCATTATCTCTTATAGTTTCCGAGATATGGACTATCGACATCTGACAATATTGGCTCTGCTTCTAACTTGGGCCAGAATTGTAAAATGGTCTTATGAATTAGCGATTTCGCTCCAATTCACATTCCTTGTAATATTCGGCATGCTAATTACGTTGCTGATTGCCAAATTGCATTATATCTTATAGTTTCCGAGATATGGACTATCGACATCTGACAATATAGGCTCTGCTTCTAACTTGCGCCAGAATTGTAAAATGGTCTTATGAATTAGCGATTTGGCTCCAATTCACACTCCAAGTAATATTCGGCATGTTAATTACGTCGCCGATTGCCAAATTGCATTATCTCTTATAGTTTCTGAGATATGGACAATCGAAATTTTACACCTTAGAGTCTGTTTCTAACTGGGGTCAAAATTGTAAAATGGTCTTACGAATTAGCGATTTCGTTCCAATTCACATTCCAAGTAATATTCGGCATGCTAATTACGCTGCCGATTGCCAAATTGCATTATCTCTTATAGTTTCCGAGATATGGACTATCGACATCTGACAATATTGGCTCTGCTTCTAACTTGCGCCAGAATTGTAAAATGGTCTTATGAATTAGCGATTTCGCTCCAATTCACATTCCAAGTAATATTCGGCATGCTAATTACGTTGCCGATTGCCAAATTGCATTATCTCTTATAGTTTCCGAGATATGGACTATCGACATCTGACAATATTGGCTCTGCTTCTAACTTGGGCCAGAATTGTAAAATGGTCTTATGAATTAGCGATTTCGTTTCAATTCACATTCCAACTAACATTCGGCATGCTAATTACGTTGCCGATTGCCAAATTGCATTATCTCTTATAGTTTCCGAGATATGGACAATCGAAATTTTACACCTTAGTGTCTGTTTCTAACTGGGGTCAAAATTGTAAAATGGTCTTACGAATTAGCGATTTCGTTCCAATTCACATTCCAAGTAATATTCGGAATGTTAATTAAGCTGCCGATTGCCAAATTGCATTATCTCTTATAGTTTCCTGGATATGGACAATCGAAATTTTACACCTTAGAGTCTGTTTCTAACTGGGGTCAAAATTGTAAAATGGTCTTACGAATTAGCGATTTCGTTCCAATTCACATTCCAAGTAATATTCGACATGTTAATTAAGCTGCCGATTGCCAAATTGCATTATCTCTTATAATTTCCGAGATATGGACTATCGACATCTAACAATATTGACTCTGCTTCTAACTTGGGCCAGAATTGTAAAATGGTCTTACGAATTAGCGATTTCGTTCCAATTCACATTCCAAGTAATATTCGGCATGCTAATTACGTTGCCGATTGCCAAATTGCATTATCTCTTCTAGTTTCCGAGATATGGACTATCGACATCTAACAATATTGGCTCTGCTTCTAACTTGGGCCAGAATTGTAAAATGGTCTTATGAATTAGCGATTTCGCTCCAATTCACATTCCTTGTAATATTCGGCATGCTAATTACGTTGCTGATTGCCAAATTGCATTATCTCTTATAGTTTCCGAGATATGGACTATCGACATCTGACAATATTGGCTCTGCTTCTAACTTGGGCCAGAATTGTAAAATGGTCTTATGAATTAGCGATTTCGCTCCAATTCACATTCCTTGTAATATTCGGCATGCTAATTACGTTGCTGATTGCCAAATTGCATTATATCTTATAGTTTCCGAGATATGGACTATCGACATCTGACAATATTGGCTCTGCTTCTAACTTGCGCCAGAATTGTAAAATGGTCTTATGAATTAGCGATTTGGCTCCAATTCACATTCCAAGTAATATTCGGCATGTTAATTACGTCGCCGATTGCCAAATTGCATTATCTCTTATAGTTTCTGAGATATGGACAATCGAAATTTTACACCTTAGAGTCTGTTTCTAACTGGGGTCAAAATTGTAAAATGGTCTTACGAATTAGCGATTTCGTTCCAATTCACATTCCAAGTAATATTCGGCATGCTAATTACGCTGCCGATTGCCAAATTGCATTATCTCTTATAGTTTCCGAGATATGGACTATCGACATCTGACAATATTGGCTCTGCTTCTAACTTGCGCCAGAATTGTAAAATGGTCTTATGAATTAGCGATTTCGCTCCAATTCACATTCCAAGTAATATTCGGCATGCTAATTACGTTGCCGATTGCCAAATTGCATTATCTCTTATAGTTTCCGAGATATGGACTATCGACATCTGACAATATTGGCTCTGCTTCTAACTTGGGCCAGAATTGTAAAATGGTCTTATGAATTAGCGATTTCGTTTCAATTCACATTCCAACTAACATTCGGCATGCTAATTACGTTGCCGATTGCCAAATTGCATTATCTCTTATAGTTTCCGAGATATGGACAATCGAAATTTTACACCTTAGTGTCTGTTTCTAACTGGGGTCAAAATTGTAAAATGGTCTTACGAATTAGCGATTTCGTTCCAATTCACATTCCAAGTAATATTCGGCATGCTAATTACGTTGCGGATTGCCAAATTGCATTATCTCTTATAGTTTCCGAGATATGGACTATCGACATCTAACAATATTGGCTCTGCTTCTAACTTGGGCCAGAATTGTAAAATGGTCTTATGAATTAGCGATTTCGCTCCAATTCACATTCCAGGTAATAATCGGCATGCTAATTACGTTTCTGATTGCCAAATTGCATTATCTCTTATAGTTTCCGAGATAAGGACTATCGACATCTGACAATATTGGCTCTGCTTCTAACTTGCGCCAGAATTGTAAAATGGTCTTATGAATTAGCGATTTGGCTCCAATTCACATTCCAAGTAATATTCGGCATGTTAATTACGTTGCCTATTGCCAAATTGCATTATCTCTTATAGTTTCCGAGATATGGGTAATCGAAATTTTATACCTTATGTTGTATTTCTAACTCGGGCCAAAATTGTAAAATGGTCTTATGAATTAGCGATTTCGTTCCAATTTACATTTCAAGCAATATTCCGCATGCTAATTACGTTGCCGATTGCCAAATCTCATTATCTCTTATAGTTTCCGAGATATGAGCAATCAAAATTTTACACATTAGGCTCTGTTTCTAACTTGGGCCAAAATTGTAAAATGGTCTTATGAATTAGCGATTTCGTTCTAAATCACATTCCAAGTAATATTCGGCACGTTAATTACGTTGTCGTTTAACAAATTGCATTATCTCTTATGGTTTCCGATATATGGACTATCGAAATTTTACAATTTGGCTCTGCTTCTAACTTGGGCCAGAATTGTAAAATGGTCTTATGAATTAGCGATTTCGCTCCAATTCACATTCCAAGTAATATTCGGCATGCTAATTACGTTGGCGATTGCCAAATTGCATTATCTTTTATAGTTTCCGAGATATGGACTATCGACATCTAACAATATTGGCTCTGCTTCTAACTTGGGCCAGAATTGTAAAATGGTCTTATGAACTAGCGATTTCGTTCCAATTCACAGTCCAAGTAATATTCGGCATGCTAATTAGGTTGCCGATTGCCAAATTGCATTTTCTCTTATAGTTTCCGAGATATGGAATATCGACATCTGACAATATTGGCTCTGCTTCTAACTTGGGCCAGAATTGTAAAATGGTCTTATGAATTAGCGATTTCGTTCCAATTCACATTCCAAGTAATATTCGGCATGCTAATTACGCTGCCGATTGCCAAATTGCATTATCTCTTATAGTTTCCGAGATATGGACAATCGAAATTTTACACCTTAGAGTCTGTTTCTAACTGGGGTCAAAATTGTAAAATGGTCTTACGAATTAGCGATTTCGTTCCAATTCACATTCCAAGTAATATTCGGCATGCTAATTACGCTGCCGATTGCCAAATTGCATTATCTCTTATAGTTTCCGAGATATGGACTATCGACGTCTAACAATATTAGCTCTGCTTCTAACTTGTGCCAGAATTGTAAAATGGTCTTACGAATTAGCGATTTCGTTCCAATTCACATTCCAAGTAATATTCGGCATGCTAATTACGTTGCCGATTGCCAAATTGCATTATCTCTTATAGTTTCCGAGATATGGACTATCGACATCTGACAATATTGGCTCTGCTTCTAACTTGGGCCAGAATTGTAAAATGGTCTTATGAATTAGCGATTTCGCTCCAATTCACATTCCAAGTAATATTCGGCATGCTAATTACGTTGCCGATTGCCAAATTGCATTAGCTATTATAGTTTCCGAGATATGGACTATCGACATCTGACAATATTGGCTCTGCTTCTAACTTGGGCCAGAATTGTAAAATGGTCTTATGAATTAGCGATTTCGTTTCAATTCACATTCCAACTAATATTCGGCATGCTAATTACGTTGCCGATTGCCAAATTGCATTATCTCTTATAGTTTCCGAGATATGGACAATCGGAATTTTACACCTTAGAGTCTGTTTCTAACTGGGGTCAAAATTGTAAAATGGTCTTACGTATTAGCGATTTCGTTCCAATTCACATTCCAAGTGATATTCGGCATGCTAATTACGTTGCCGATTGCCAAATTGCATTATCTCTTATAGTTTCCGAGACATGGACTATCGACATCTGACAATGTTGGCTCTGCTTCTAACTTGGGCCAGAATTGTAAAATGTTCTTATGAATTAGCGATTTCGCTCCAATTCACATTCCAAGTAATATTCGGCATGCTAATTACGCTGCCGATTGCCAAATTGCATTATCTCTTATAGTTTCCGAGATATGGACTATCGACATCTAACAATATTGGCTCTGCTTCTAACTTGGGCCAGAATTGTAAAATGGTCTTATGAATTAGCGATTTCGCTCCAATTCACATTCTAAGTAATATTCGGCATGCTAATTACGTTGCCGATTGCCAAATTGCATTATCTCTTATAGTTTCCGAGATATGGACTATAGACTTCTGAAAATATTGGCTCTGCTTATAACTTGGGCCAGAATTGTAAAATGGTCTTATGAATTAGCGATTTCGCTCCAATTCACATTCCAAGTAATATTCGGCATGCTAATTACGTTGCCGATTGCCAAATTGCATTATCTCTTATAGTTTCCGAGATATGGACAATCGAAATTTTACACCTTAGAGTCTGTTTCTAACTGGGGTCAAAATTGTAAAATGGTCTTACGAATTAGCGATTTCGTTCCAATTCACATTCCAAGTAATATTCGGCATGCTAATTACGTTGCCGATTGCCAAATTGCATTATCTCTTATAGTTTCCGTGATATGGACTATCGACATCTGAAAATATTGGCTCTGCTTATAACTTGGGCCAGAATTGTAAAATGGTCTTACGAATTAGCGATTTCGTTCCAATTCACATTCCAAGTAATATTCGGCATGCTAATTACGTTGCCGATTGCCAAATTGCATTATCTCTTCTAGTTTCCGAGATATGGACTATCGACATCTGACAATATTGGCTCTGCTTCTAACTTGCGCCAGAATTGTAAAATGGTCTTATGAATTAGCGATTTGGCTCCAATTCACATTCCAAGTAATATTCGGCATGTTAATTACGTCGCCGATTGCCAAATTGCATTATCTCTTATAGTTTCTGAGATATGGACAATCGAAATTTTACACCTTAGAGTCTGTTTCTAACTGGGGTCAAAATTGTAAAATGGTCTTACGAATTAGCGATTTCGTTCCAATTCACATTCCAAGTAATATTCGGCATGCTAATTACGCTGCCGATTGCCAAATTGCATTATCTCTTATAGTTTCCGAGATATGGACTATCGACGTCTAACAATATTAGCTCTGCTTCTAACTTGTGCCAGAATTGTAAAATGGTCTTACGAATTAGCGATTTCGTTCCAATTCACATTCCAAGTAATATTCGGCATGCTAATTACGTTGCCGATTGCCAAATTGCATTATCTCTTATAGTTTCCGAGATATGGACTATCGACATCTGACAATATTGGCTCTGCTTCTAACTTGGGCCAGAATTGTAAAATGGTCTTATGAATTAGCGATTTCGCTCCAATTCACATTCCAAGTAATATTCGGCATGCTAATTACGTTGCCGATTGCCAAATTGCATTAGCTATTATAGTTTCCGAGATATGGACTATCGACATCTGACAATATTGGCTCTGCTTCTAACTTGGGCCAGAATTGTAAAATGGTCTTATGAATTAGCGATTTCGTTTCAATTCACATTCCAACTAATATTCGGCATGCTAATTACGTTGCCGATTGCCAAATTGCATTATCTCTTATAGTTTCCGAGATATGGACAATCGGAATTTTACACCTTAGAGTCTGTTTCTAACTGGGGTCAAAATTGTAAAATGGTCTTACGTATTAGCGATTTCGTTCCAATTCACATTCCAAGTGATATTCGGCATGCTAATTACGTTGCCGATTGCCAAATTGCATTATCTCTTATAGTTTCCGAGACATGGACTATCGACATCTGACAATGTTGGCTCTGCTTCTAACTTGGGCCAGAATTGTAAAATGTTCTTATGAATTAGCGATTTCGCTCCAATTCACATTCCAAGTAATATTCGGCATGCTAATTACGCTGCCGATTGCCAAATTGCATTATCTCTTATAGTTTCCGAGATATGGACTATCGACATCTAACAATATTGGCTCTGCTTCTAACTTGGGCCAGAATTGTAAAATGGTCTTATGAATTAGCGATTTCGCTCCAATTCACATTCTAAGTAATATTCGGCATGCTAATTACGTTGCCGATTGCCAAATTGCATTATCTCTTATAGTTTCCGAGATATGGACTATAGACATCTGAAAATATTGGCTCTGCTTATAACTTGGGCCAGAATTGTAAAATGGTCTTATGAATTAGCGATTTCGCTCCAATTCACATTCCAAGTAATATTCGGCATGCTAATTACGTTGCCGATTGCCAAATTGCATTATCTCTTATAGTTTCCGAGATATGGACAATCGAAATTTTACACCTTAGAGTCTGTTTCTAACTGGGGTCAAAATTGTAAAATGGTCTTACGAATTAGCGATTTCGTTCCAATTCACATTCCAAGTAATATTCGGCATGCTAATTACGTTGCCGATTGCCAAATTGCATTATCTCTTATAGTTTCCGTGATATGGACTATCGACATCTGAAAATATTGGCTCTGCTTATAACTTGGGCCAGAATTGTAAAATGGTCTTACGAATTAGCGATTTCGTTCCAATTCACATTCCAAGTAATATTCGGCATGCTAATTACGTTGCCGATTGCCAAATTGCATTATCTCTTCTAGTTTCCGAGATATGGACTATCGACATCTGACAATATTGGCTCTGCTTCTAACTTGCGCCAGAATTGTAAAATGGTCTTATGAATTAGCGATTTGGCTCCAATTCACATTCCAAGTAATATTCGGCATGTTAATTACGTCGCCGATTGCCAAATTGCATTATCTCTTATAGTTTCTGAGATATGGACAATCGAAATTTTACACCTTAGAGTCTGTTTCTAACTGGGGTCAAAATTGTAAAATGGTCTTACGAATTAGCGATTTCGTTCCAATTCACATTCCAAGTAATATTCGGCATGCTAATTACGCTGCCGATTGCCAAATTGCATTATCTCTTATAGTTTCTGAGATATGGACTATCGACATCTGACAATATTGGCTCTGCTTCTAACTTGGGCCAGAATTGTAAAATGGTCTTATGAATTAGCGATTTCGTTCCAATTCACATTCCAAGTAATATTCGGCATGCTAATTACGTTGCCGATTGCCATATTGCATTATCTCTTATAGTTTCCGAGATATGGATAATCGAAATTTTACACCTTAGAGTCTGTTTCTAACTGGGGTCAAAATTGTAAAATGGTCTTACGAATTAGCGATTTCGTTCCAATTCACATTCCAAGTAATATTCGGAATGTTAATTAAGCTGCCGATTGCCAAATTGCATTATCTCTTATAGTTTCCTGGATATGGACAATCGAAATTTTACACCTTAGAGTCTGTTTCTAACTGGGGTCAAAATTGTAAAATGGTCTTACGAATTAGCGATTTCGTTCCAATTCACATTCCAAGTAATATTCGACATGTTAATTAAGCTGCCGATTGCCAAATTGCATTATCTCTTATAATTTCCGAGATATGGACTATCGACATCTAACAATATTGACTCTGCTTCTAACTTGGGCCAGAATTGTAAAATGGTCTTACGAATTAGCGATTTCGTTCCAATTCACATTCCAAGTAATATTCGGCATGCTAATTACGTTGCCGATTGCCAAATTGCATTATCTCTTCTAGTTTCCGAGATATGGACTATCGACATCTGACAATATTGGCTCTGCTTCTAACTTGGGCCAGAATTGTAAAATGGTCTTATGAATTAGCGATTTCGCTCCAATTCACATTCCTTGTAATATTCGGCATGCTAATTACGTTGCTGATTGCCAAATTGCATTATATCTTATAGTTTCCGAGATATGGACTATCGACATCTGACAATATTGGCTCTGCTTCTAACTTGCGCCAGAATTGTAAAATGGTCTTATGAATTAGCGATTTGGCTCCAATTCACATTCCAAGTAATATTCGGCATGTTAGTTACGTCGCCGATTGCCAAATTGCATTATCTCTTATAGTTTCTGAGATATGGACAATCGAAATTTTACACCTTAGAGTCTGTTTCTAACTGGGGTCAAAATTGTAAAATGGTCTTACGAATTAGCGATTTCGTTCCAATTCACATTCCAAGTAATATTCGGCATGCTAATTACGCTGCCGATTGCCAAATTGCATTATCTCTTATAGTTTCCGAGATATGGACTATCGACATCTGACAATATTGGCTCTGCTTCTAACTTGCGCCAGAATTGTAAAATGGTCTTATGAATTAGCGATTTCGCTCCAATTCACATTCCAAGTAATATTCGGCATGCTAATTACGTTGCCGATTGCCAAATTGCATTATCTCTTATAGTTTCCGAGATATGGACTATCGAAATTTTACACCTTAGTGTCTGTTTCTAACTGGGGTCAAAATTGTAAAATGGTCTTACGAATTAGCGATTTCGTTCCAATTCACATTCCAAGTAATATTCGGAATGTTAATTAAGCTGCCGATTGCCAAATTGCATTATCTCTTATAGTTTCCTGGATATGGACAATCGAAATTTTACACCTTAGAGTCTGTTTCTAACTGGGGTCAAAATTGTAAAATGGTCTTACGAATTAGCGATTTCGTTCCAATTCACATTCCAAGTAATATTCGACATGTTAATTAAGCTGCCGATTGCCAAATTGCATTATCTCTTATAATTTCCGAGATATGGACTATCGACATCTAACAATATTGACTCTGCTTCTAACTTGGGCCAGAATTGTAAAATGGTCTTACGAATTAGCGATTTCGTTCCAATTCACATTCCAAGTAATATTCGGCATGCTAATTACGTTGCCGATTGCCAAATTGCATTATCTCTTCTAGTTTCCGAGATATGGACTATCGACATCTAACAATATTGGCTCTGCTTCTAACTTGGGCCAGAATTGTAAAATGGTCTTATGAATTAGCGATTTCGCTCCAATTCACATTCCTTGTAATATTCGGCATGCTAATTACGTTGCTGATTGCCAAATTGCATTATCTCTTATAGTTTCCGAGATATGGACTATCGACATCTGACAATATTGGCTCTGCTTCTAACTTGGGCCAGAATTGTAAAATGGTCTTATGAATTAGCGATTTCGCTCCAATTCACATTCCTTGTAATATTCGGCATGCTAATTACGTTGCTGATTGCCAAATTGCATTATATCTTATAGTTTCCGAGATATGGACTATCGACATCTGACAATATTGGCTCTGCTTCTAACTTGCGCCAGAATTGTAAAATGGTCTTATGAATTAGCGATTTGGCTCCAATTCACATTCCAAGTAATATTCGGCATGTTAATTACGTCGCCGATTGCCAAATTGCATTATCTCTTATAGTTTCTGAGATATGGACAATCGAAATTTTACACCTTAGAGTCTGTTTCTAACTGGGGTCAAAATTGTAAAATGGTCTTACGAATTAGCGATTTCGTTCCAATTCACATTCCAAGTAATATTCGGCATGCTAATTACGCTGCCGATTGCCAAATTGCATTATCTCTTATAGTTTCCGAGATATGGACTATCGACATCTGACAATATTGGCTCTGCTTCTAACTTGCGCCAGAATTGTAAAATGGTCTTATGAATTAGCGATTTCGCTCCAATTCACATTCCAAGTAATATTCGGCATGCTAATTACGTTGCCGATTGCCAAATTGCATTATCTCTTATAGTTTCCGAGATATGGACTATCGACATCTGACAATATTGGCTCTGCTTCTAACTTGGGCCAGAATTGTAAAATGGTCTTATGAATTAGCGATTTCGTTTCAATTCACATTCCAACTAACATTCGGCATGCTAATTACGTTGCCGATTGCCAAATTGCATTATCTCTTATAGTTTCCGAGATATGGACAATCGAAATTTTACACCTTAGTGTCTGTTTCTAACTGGGGTCAAAATTGTAAAATGGTCTTACGAATTAGCGATTTCGTTCCAATTCACATTCCAAGTAATATTCGGCATGCTAATTACGTTGCGGATTGCCAAATTGCATTATCTCTTATAGTTTCCGAGATATGGACTATCGACATCTAACAATATTGGCTCTGCTTCTAACTTGGGCCAGAATTGTAAAATGGTCTTATGAATTAGCGATTTCGCTCCAATTCACATTCCAGGTAATAATCGGCATGCTAATTACGTTTCTGATTGCCAAATTGCATTATCTCTTATAGTTTCCGAGATAAGGACTATCGACATCTGACAATATTGGCTCTGCTTCTAACTTGCGCCAGAATTGTAAAATGGTCTTATGAATTAGCGATTTGGCTCCAATTCACATTCCAAGTAATATTCGGCATGTTAATTACGTTGCCTATTGCCAAATTGCATTATCTCTTATAGTTTCCGAGATATGGGTAATCGAAATTTTATACCTTATGTTGTATTTCTAACTCGGGCCAAAATTGTAAAATGGTCTTATGAATTAGCGATTTCGTTCCAATTCACATTTCAAGCAATATTCCGCATGCTAGTTACGTTGCCGATTGCCAAATCTCATTATCTCTTATAGTTTCCGAGATATGAGCAATCAAAATTTTACACATTAGGCTCTGTTTCTAACTTGGGCCAAAATTGTAAAATGGTCTTATGAATTAGCGATTTCGTTCTAAATCACATTCCAAGTAATATTCGGCACGTTAATTACGTTGTCGTTTAACAAATTGCATTATCTCTTATGGTTTCCGATATATGGACTATCGAAATTTTACAATTTGGCTCTGCTTCTAACATGGGCCAAAATTGTAAAATTGTCTTATGAATTAACGATTCCGTTCCAATTCACATTGCACGCAATATTCGGCATGCTAATTAAGTTGCCGATTGCCAAGTTGCATTATCTCTTATAGTTTCCGAGATATGGGCTATCGAAATTTTACACCTTAGGCTCTGTTTCTAACATGGGCCAAAATTGTAAAATGGCCTTATGAATTAGCGATTTCGTGCTAAATCACACTCCAAGTAATATTCTGGATGCTAATTACGTTGTCGATTACCAAATTGCATTATCTCGTATGGTTTCCGATATAAGGACTATCGAAATTTTACAATTTGGCTCTGCTTCTAACATGGGCCAAAATTGTAAAATGGTCTTATGAATTAACGATTCCGTTCCAATTCACATTGCACGCAATATTCGGCATGCTAATTAGGTTGCCGATTACCAAATTGCATTATCTCTTATAGTTTCCGAGATATGGGCAATCGAAATTTTATACCTTAGGCTGTATTTCTAACTCGGGCCAAATATGTAAAATGGTCTTATGAATTAGCGATTTCGTTCTAAATCACATTCCAAGTAATATTCGGCACGTTAATTACATTGTCGATTACCAAATTGCATTATCTCTTATGGTTTTCGATATATGGACTATCGAAATTTTACAATTTGGCTCTGCTTCTAATTTGGGCCAGAATTGTAAAATGGTCTTATGAATTAGCGATTTCGTTCTAATTCACAGTCCAAGTAATATTCGGCATGCTAATTACGTTGCTGATTGCCAAATTGCATTATCTCTTATAGTTTCCGAGATATGGACTATCGACATCTGACAATATTGGCTCTGCTTCTAACTTGGGCCAGAATTGTAAAATGGTCTTATGAATTAGCGATTTCGCTCCAATTCACATTCCTTGTAATATTCGGCATGCTAATTACGTTGCTGATTGCCAAATTGCATTATATCTTATAGTTTCCGAGATATGGACTATCGACATCTGACAATATTGGCTCTGCTTCTAACTTGCGCCAGAATTGTAAAATGGTCTTATGAATTAGCGATTTGGCTCCAATTCACATTCCAAGTAATATTCGGCATGTTAATTACGTCGCCGATTGCCAAATTGCATTATCTCTTATAGTTTCTGAGATATGGACAATCGAAATTTTACACCTTAGAGTCTGTTTCTAACTGGGGTCAAAATTGTAAAATGGTCTTACGAATTAGCGATTTCGTTCCAATTCACATTCCAAGTAATATTCGGCATGCTAATTACGCTGCCGATTGCCAAATTGCATTATCTCTTATAGTTTCCGAGATATGGACTATCGACATCTGACAATATTGGCTCTGCTTCTAACTTGCGCCAGAATTGTAAAATGGTCTTATGAATTAGCGATTTCGCTCCAATTCACATTCCAAGTAATATTCGGCATGCTAATTACGTTGCCGATTGCCAAATTGCATTATCTCTTATAGTTTCCGAGATATGGACTATCGACATCTGACAATATTGGCTCTGCTTCTAACTTGGGCCAGAATTGTAAAATGGTCTTATGAATTAGCGATTTCGTTTCAATTCACATTCCAACTAACATTCGGCATGCTAATTACGTTGCCGATTGCCAAATTGCATTATCTCTTATAGTTTCCGAGATATGGACAATCGAAATTTTACACCTTAGTGTCTGTTTCTAACTGGGGTCAAAATTGTAAAATGGTCTTACGAATTAGCGATTTCGTTCCAATTCACATTCCAAGTAATATTCGGAATGTTAATTAAGCTGCCGATTGCCAAATTGCATTATCTCTTATAGTTTCCTGGATATGGACAATCGAAATTTTACACCTTAGAGTCTGTTTCTAACTGGGGTCAAAATTGTAAAATGGTCTTACGAATTAGCGATTTCGTTCCAATTCACATTCCAAGTAATATTCGACATGTTAATTAAGCTGCCGATTGCCAAATTGCATTATCTCTTATAATTTCCGAGATATGGACTATCGACATCTAACAATATTGACTCTGCTTCTAACTTGGGCCAGAATTGTAAAATGGTCTTACGAATTAGCGATTTCGTTCCAATTCACATTCCAAGTAATATTCGGCATGCTAATTACGTTGCCGATTGCCAAATTGCATTATCTCTTCTAGTTTCCGAGATATGGACTATCGACATCTAACAATATTGGCTCTGCTTCTAACTTGGGCCAGAATTGTAAAATGGTCTTATGAATTAGCGATTTCGCTCCAATTCACATTCCTTGTAATATTCGGCATGCTAATTACGTTGCTGATTGCCAAATTGCATTATCTCTTATAGTTTCCGAGATATGGACTATCGACATCTGACAATATTGGCTCTGCTTCTAACTTGGGCCAGAATTGTAAAATGGTCTTATGAATTAGCGATTTCGCTCCAATTCACATTCCTTGTAATATTCGGCATGCTAATTACGTTGCTGATTGCCAAATTGCATTATATCTTATAGTTTCCGAGATATGGACTATCGACATCTGACAATATTGGCTCTGCTTCTAACTTGCGCCAGAATTGTAAAATGGTCTTATGAATTAGCGATTTGGCTCCAATTCACATTCCAAGTAATATTCGGCATGTTAATTACGTCGCCGATTGCCAAATTGCATTATCTCTTATAGTTTCTGAGATATGGACAATCGAAATTTTACACCTTAGAGTCTGTTTCTAACTGGGGTCAAAATTGTAAAATGGTCTTACGAATTAGCGATTTCGTTCCAATTCACATTCCAAGTAATATTCGGCATGCTAATTACGCTGCCGATTGCCAAATTGCATTATCTCTTATAGTTTCCGAGATATGGACTATCGACATCTGACAATATTGGCTCTGCTTCTAACTTGCGCCAGAATTGTAAAATGGTCTTATGAATTAGCGATTTCGCTCCAATTCACATTCCAAGTAATATTCGGCATGCTAATTACGTTGCCGATTGCCAAATTGTATTATCTCTTATAGTTTCCGAGATATGGACTATCGACATCTGACAATATTGGCTCTGCTTCTAACTTGGGCCAGAATTGTAAAATGGTCTTATGAATTAGCGATTTCGTTTCAATTCACATTCCAACTAACATTCGGCATGCTAATTACGTTGCCGATTGCCAAATTGCATTATCTCTTATAGTTTCCGAGATATGGACAATCGAAATTTTACACCTTAGTGTCTGTTTCTAACTGGGGTCAAAATTGTAAAATGGTCTTACGAATTAGCGATTTCGTTCCAATTCACATTCCAAGTAATATTCGGCATGCTAATTACGTTGCGGATTGCCAAATTGCATTATCTCTTATAGTTTCCGAGATATGGACTATCGACATCTAACAATATTGGCTCTGCTTCTAACTTGGGCCAGAATTGTAAAATGGTCTTATGAATTAGCGATTTCGCTCCAATTCACATTCCAGGTAATAATCGGCATGCTAATTACGTTTCTGATTGCCAAATTGCATTATCTCTTATAGTTTCCGAGATAAGGACTATCGACATCTGACAATATTGGCTCTGCTTCTAACTTGCGCCAGAATTGTAAAATGGTCTTATGAATTAGCGATTTGGCTCCAATTCACATTCCAAGTAATATTCGGCATGTTAATTACGTTGCGGATTGCCAAATTGCATTATCTCTTATAGTTTCCGAGATATGGACTATCGACATCTAACAATATTGGCTCTGCTTCTAACATGGGCCAAAATTGTAAAATGGTCTTATGAATTAACGATTCCGTTCCAATTCACATTGCACGCAATATTCGGCATGCTAATTAGGTTGCCGATTACCAAATTGCATTATCTCTTATAGTTTCCGAGATATGGGCAATCGAAATTTTATACCTTAGGCTGTATTTCTAACTCGGGCCAAATATGTAAAATGGTCTTATGAATTAGCGATTTCGTTCTAAATCACATTCCAAGTAATATTCGGCACGTTAATTACATTGTCGATTACCAAATTGCATTATCTCTTATGGTTTTCGATATATGGACTATCGAAATTTTACAATTTGGCTCTGCTTCTAATTTGGGCCAGAATTGTAAAATGGTCTTATGAATTAGCGATTTCGTTCTAATTCACAGTCCAAGTAATATTCGGCATGCTAATTACGTTGCCGAGTGCCAAATTGCATTATCTCTTATAGTTTCCGAGATATGGGCAATCGAAATTTTACATCTTAGGCTCTGTTTCCAACTTGGGCCATAATTGTAAAATGGTCTTATGAATTAGCGATTTCTTTCTAAATCACATTCCAAGTAATATTCGGCATGCTAATTATGCTGTCGATTGCAAAATTGCATTATCTCTTATAGTTTCCGAGATATGGGCAATCGAAACTTTACACTTTAGGCTCTGTTTCTAACTTGGGCCAAAATTGTAAAATGGTCTTATGAATTGGCGATTTCTTTCTAAATCACATTCCAAGTAATATTCGGCATGCTAATTACGCTGTCGATTACCAAATTGAATTACCTCTTATGGTTTCCGATATATGGACTATCGAAATTTTACAATTTGGCTCTGCTTCAACTTTTGCCAAAATTGTAAAATGGCCTTATGAATTAGCGATTTCGTTCCAATTCACAGTCCGAGCAATATTCGGCATGCTAATTACGTTGCCGATTGTCAAATTGCATTATCTCTTATACTTTCGGAGATATGGGTAATCGAAATTTTATACCTTAGGCTGTATTTCTAACTAGGGCCAAAATTGTAAAATGGTCTTATGAATTAGCGATTTCGTTCCAATTCACATTTCAAGCAATATTCGGCATGCTAATTACGTTGCCGATTGCCAAATTGCATTATCTCTTATAGTTTCCGAGATATGGGCAATCGAAATTTTATACCTTAGGCTGTATTTCTAACATGGGACAAAATTGTAAAATGGCCTTATGAATTAGTGATTTCGTTCTAAATCACATTCCAAGTAATATTCGGCACGTTAATTACGTTGTCGATTAACAAATTGCATTATCTCTTATGGTTTCCGATAAATGGACTCTCGAAATTTTACAATTTGGCTCTGCTTCTAACATGGGCCAAAATTGTAAAATGGTCTTATGAATTAACGATTCCGTTCCAATTCACATTGCAAGCAATATTCGGCATGCTAATTACGTTGCCGATTGCCAAATTGCATTGTCTCTTATAGTTTCCGAGATATGGGTAATCGAAATTTTATACCTTAGGCTGTATTTCTAACTAGGGCCAAAATTGTAAAATGGTCTTATGAATTAGCGATTTCGTTCCAATTCACATTTCAAGCAATATTCGGCATGCTAATTACGTTGCCGATTGCCAAACCAAACAACCAAGTTTCCGAGATATGGGCTATCGAAATTTTACACCTTAGGCTCTGTTTCTCATATGGGCCAAAATTGTAAAATGGCCTTATGAATTAGCGATTTCACTTCAATTCACATTCCAAGTAATATTCGGCATTCTAATTACGCTGTCGATTGCAAAATTGCGTTATCTCTTATAGTTTCCGAGATATGGGCTATCGAAATTTTACACCTTAGGCTCTGTTTCTAACATGGGCCAAAATTGTAAAATGGCCTTATGAATTAGCGATTTCACTTCAATTCACATTCCAAGTAATATTCGGCATGCTAATTACGTTGCCGATTGCCAAATTGCATTGTCTCTTATAGTTTCCGAGATATGGGTAATCGAAATTTTATACCTTAGGCTGTATTTCTAACTAGGGCCAAAATTGTAAAATGGTCTTATGAATTAGCGATTTCGCTCCAATTCACATTCCTTGTAATATTCGGCATGCTAATTACGTTGCTGATTGCCAAATTGCATTATATCTTATAGTTTCCGAGATATGGACTATCGACATCTGACAATATTGGCTCTGCTTCTAACTTGCGCCAGAATTGTAAAATGGTCTTATGAATTAGCGATTTGGCTCCAATTCACATTCCAAGTAATATTCGGCATGTTAATTACGTCGCCGATTGCCAAATTGCATTATCTCTTATAGTTTCTGAGATATGGACAATCGAAATTTTACACCTTAGAGTCTGTTTCTAACTGGGGTCAAAATTGTAAAATGGTCTTACGAATTAGCGATTTCGTTCCAATTCACATTCCAAGTAATATTCGGCATGCTAATTACGCTGCCGATTGCCAAATTGCATTATCTCTTATAGTTTCCGAGATATGGACTATCGACATCTGACAATATTGGCTCTGCTTCTAACTTGCGCCAGAATTGTAAAATGGTCTTATGAATTAGCGATTTCGCTCCAATTCACATTCCAAGTAATATTCGGCATGCTAATTACGTTGCCGATTGCCAAATTGCATTATCTCTTATAGTTTCCGAGATATGGACTATCGACATCTGACAATATTGGCTCTGCTTCTAACTTGGGCCAGAATTGTAAAATGGTCTTATGAATTAGCGATTTCGTTTCAATTCACATTCCAACTAACATTCGGCATGCTAATTACGTTGCCGATTGCCAAATTGCATTATCTCTTATAGTTTCCGAGATATGGACAATCGAAATTTTACACCTTAGTGTCTGTTTCTAACTGGGGTCAAAATTGTAAAATGGTCTTACGAATTAGCGATTTCGTTCCAATTCACATTCCAAGTAATATTCGGAATGTTAATTAAGCTGCCGATTGCCAAATTGCATTATCTCTTATAGTTTCCTGGATATGGACAATCGAAATTTTACACCTTAGAGTCTGTTTCTAACTGGGGTCAAAATTGTAAAATGGTCTTACGAATTAGCGATTTCGTTCCAATTCACATTCCAAGTAATATTCGACATGTTAATTAAGCTGCCGATTGCC
This sequence comes from Rhynchophorus ferrugineus, assembly GCF_030347505.1. Lineage (NCBI taxonomy): Eukaryota > Metazoa > Arthropoda > Insecta > Coleoptera > Curculionidae > Rhynchophorus > Rhynchophorus ferrugineus. The sequence continues at coordinate 40,358,968 of NW_027472582.1, forward strand.
AAATTGCATTATCTCTTATAATTTCCGAGATATGGACTATCGACATCTAACAATATTGACTCTGCTTCTAACTTGGGCCAGAATTGTAAAATGGTCTTACGAATTAGCGATTTCGTTCCAATTCACATTCCAAGTAATATTCGGCATGCTAATTACGTTGCCGATTGCCAAATTGCATTATCTCTTCTAGTTTCCGAGATATGGACTATCGACATCTAACAATATTGGCTCTGCTTCTAACTTGGGCCAGAATTGTAAAATGGTCTTATGAATTAGCGATTTCGCTCCAATTCACATTCCTTGTAATATTCGGCATGCTAATTACGTTGCTGATTGCCAAATTGCATTATCTCTTATAGTTTCCGAGATATGGACTATCGACATCTGACAATATTGGCTCTGCTTCTAACTTGGGCCAGAATTGTAAAATGGTCTTATGAATTAGCGATTTCGCTCCAATTCACATTCCTTGTAATATTCGGCATGCTAATTACGTTGCTGATTGCCAAATTGCATTATATCTTATAGTTTCCGAGATATGGACTATCGACATCTGACAATATAGGCTCTGCTTCTAACTTGCGCCAGAATTGTAAAATGGTCTTATGAATTAGCGATTTGGCTCCAATTCACACTCCAAGTAATATTCGGCATGTTAATTACGTCGCCGATTGCCAAATTGCATTATCTCTTATAGTTTCTGAGATATGGACAATCGAAATTTTACACCTTAGAGTCTGTTTCTAACTGGGGTCAAAATTGTAAAATGGTCTTACGAATTAGCGATTTCGTTCCAATTCACATTCCAAGTAATATTCGGCATGCTAATTACGCTGCCGATTGCCAAATTGCATTATCTCTTATAGTTTCCGAGATATGGACTATCGACATCTGACAATATTGGCTCTGCTTCTAACTTGCGCCAGAATTGTAAAATGGTCTTATGAATTAGCGATTTCGCTCCAATTCACATTCCAAGTAATATTCGGCATGCTAATTACGTTGCCGATTGCCAAATTGTATTATCTCTTATAGTTTCCGAGATATGGACTATCGACATCTGACAATATTGGCTCTGCTTCTAACTTGGGCCAGAATTGTAAAATGGTCTTATGAATTAGCGATTTCGTTTCAATTCACATTCCAACTAACATTCGGCATGCTAATTACGTTGCCGATTGCCAAATTGCATTATCTCTTATAGTTTCCGAGATATGGACAATCGAAATTTTACACCTTAGTGTCTGTTTCTAACTGGGGTCAAAATTGTAAAATGGTCTTACGAATTAGCGATTTCGTTCCAATTCACATTCCAAGTAATATTCGGCATGCTAATTACGTTGCGGATTGCCAAATTGCATTATCTCTTATAGTTTCCGAGATATGGACTATCGACATCTAACAATATTGGCTCTGCTTCTAACTTGGGCCAGAATTGTAAAATGGTCTTATGAATTAGCGATTTCGCTCCAATTCACATTCCAGGTAATAATCGGCATGCTAATTACGTTTCTGATTGCCAAATTGCATTATCTCTTATAGTTTCCGAGATAAGGACTATCGACATCTGACAATATTGGCTCTGCTTCTAACTTGCGCCAGAATTGTAAAATGGTCTTATGAATTAGCGATTTGGCTCCAATTCACATTCCAAGTAATATTCGGCATGTTAATTACGTTGCGGATTGCCAAATTGCATTATCTCTTATAGTTTCCGAGATATGGACTATCGACATTTTACAATATTGGCTCTGCTTCTAACATGGGCCAAAATTGTAAAATGGTCTTATGAATTAACGATTCCGTTCCAATTCACATTGCACGCAATATTCGGCATGCTAATTAGGTTGCCGATTACCAAATTGCATTATCTCTTATAGTTTCCGAGATATGGGCAATCGAAATTTTATACCTTAGGCTGTATTTCTAACTCGGGCCAAATATGTAAAATGGTCTTATGAATTAGCGATTTCGTTCTAAATCACATTCCAAGTAATATTCGGCACGTTAATTACATTGTCGATTACCAAATTGCATTATCTCTTATGGTTTTCGATATATGGACTATCGAAATTTTACAATTTGGCTCTGCTTCTAATTTGGGCCAGAATTGTAAAATGGTCTTATGAATTAGCGATTTCGTTCTAATTCACAGTCCAAGTAATATTCGGCATGCTAATTACGTTGCCGAGTGCCAAATTGCATTATCTCTTATAGTTTCCGAGATATGGGCAATCGAAATTTTACATCTTAGGCTCTGTTTCCAACTTGGGCCATAATTGTAAAATGGTCTTATGAATTAGCGATTTCTTTCTAAATCACATTCCAAGTAATATTCGGCATGCTAATTATGCTGTCGATTGCAAAATTGCATTATCTCTTATAGTTTCCGAGATATGGGCAATCGAAACTTTACACTTTAGGCTCTGTTTCTAACTTGGGCCAAAATTGTAAAATGGTCTTATGAATTGGCGATTTCTTTCTAAATCACATTCCAAGTAATATTCGGCATGCTAATTACGCTGTCGATTACCAAATTGAATTACCCCTTATGGTTTCCGATATATGGACTATCGAAATTTTACAATTTGGCTCTGCTTCAACTTTTGCCAAAATTGTAAAATGGCCTTATGAATTAGCGATTTCGTTCCAATTCACAGTCCGAGCAATATTCGGCATGCTAATTACGTTGCCGATTGTCAAATTGCATTATCTCTTATACTTTCGGAGATATGGGTAATCGAAATTTTATACCTTAGGCTGTATTTCTAACTAGGGCCAAAATTGTAAAATGGTCTTATGAATTAGCGATTTCGTTCCAATTCACATTTCAAGCAATATTCGGCATGCTAATTACGTTGCCGATTGCCAAATTGCATTATCTCTTATAGTTTCCGAGATATGGGCAATCGAAATTTTATACCTTAGGCTGTATTTCTAACATGGGACAAAATTGTAAAATGGCCTTATGAATTAGTGATTTCGTTCTAAATCACATTCCAAGTAATATTCGGCACGTTAATTACGTTGTCGATTAACAAATTGCATTATCTCTTATGGTTTCCGATAAATGGACTCTCGAAATTTTACAATTTGGCTCTGCTTCTAACATGGGCCAAAATTGTAAAATGGTCTTATGAATTAACGATTCCGTTCCAATTCACATTGCAAGCAATATTCGGCATGCTAATTACGTTGCCGATTGCCAAATTGCATTGTCTCTTATAGTTTCCGAGATATGGGTAATCGAAATTTTATACCTTAGGCTGTATTTCTAACTAGGGCCAAAATTGTAAAATGGTCTTATGAATTAGCGATTTCGTTCCAATTCACATTTCAAGCAATATTCGGCATGCTAATTACGTTGCCGATTGCCAAACCAAACAACCAAGTTTCCGAGATATGGGCTATCGAAATTTTACACCTTAGGCTCTGTTTCTAATATGGGCCAAAATTGTAAAATGGCCTTATGAATTAGCGATTTCACTTCAATTCACATTCCAAGTAATATTCGGCATTCTAATTACGCTGTCGATTGCAAAATTGCGTTATCTCTTATAGTTTCCGAGATATGGGCTATCGAAATTTTACACCTTAGGCTCTGTTTCTAACATGGGCCAAAATTGTAAAATGGCCTTATGAATTAGCGATTTCACTTCAATTCACATTCCAAGTAATATTCGGCATGCTAATTACGTTGCCGATTGCCAAATTGCATTGTCTCTTATAGTTTCCGAGATATGGGTAATCGAAATTTTATACCTTAGGCTGTATTTCTAACTAGGGCCAAAATTGTAAAATGGTCTTATGAATTAGCGATTTCGTTCCAATTCACATTTCAAGCAATATTCGGCATGCTAATTACGTTGCCGATTGCCAAATTTCATTATCTCTTATAGTTTCCGAGATATGGGCAATCAAAATTTTACACCTTAGGCTCTGTTTCTAACTTGGGCCAAAATTGTAAAATGGTCTTATGAATTAGCGATTTCGTTCTAAATCACATTCCAAGTAATATTCGGTACGTTAATTACGTTGTCGATTAACAAATTGCATTATCACTTATGGTTTCCGATATATGGATTATCGAAATTTTACAATTTGGCTCTGCTTCTAACATGGGCCAAAATTGTAAAATGGTCTTATGAATTAGCGATTTTGTTCCAAATCACATGTCAAGTAATATTCGGCATGCTTGTGACATTGTCGTTTGCCAAATTGCATTATCTCTTATAGTTCCCGTATATGGGCTATCCAAATTTTACATCTTAGGCTCTGTTTCTAACATGGGCCAAAATTGTAAAATGTTCTTATGAATTAGCGATTCCGTTCCAATTCACATTGCGAGCAATATTCGGCATGCCAATTACGTTGCCGATTGCCAAATTGCATTATCTCTTATAGTTTCCGAGATATGGGTAATCGAAATTTTATACCTTAGGCTGTGTTACTAACTCGGGTCAAAATTCTAAAACGGTCTTATGAATTACCGATTGCGTTCCAATTCACATTCCAAGCAATATTCGGCATGCTAATTACGCTGACGATTGCCAAATTGCAATATCTCTTGTAGTTCCCGAGATATGGGCAATCGAAATTTTACACCTTAGGCTCTGTTTCTAACATGGGCCAAAGTTGTAAAATGGTCTTATGAATTAGCGATTCCGTTCCAATTCACATTGCAAGCAATATTCGGCATGCTAATTACGTTACCGATTGCCAAATTTCATTATCTCTTATAGTTTCCGAGATATGGGCAATCGAAATTTTACACCTTAGGCTCTGTTTCTAACTTGAGGCAAAATTGAAAAATGGTCTTATGAATTAGCGATTTCGCTCCAATTCACATTCCAAGTAATATTCGGCATGCTAATTACGTTGCCGATTGCCAAATTGCATTATCTCTTATAGTTTCCGAGATATGGACAATCGACATCTGACAATATTGGCTCTGCTTCTAACTTGGGCCAGAATTGTAAAATGGTCTTATGAATTAGCGATTTCGTTTCAATTCACATTCCAACTAACATTCGGCATGCTAATTACGTTACCGATTGCCAAATTGCATTATCTCTTATAGTTTCCGAGATATGGACAATCGAAATTTTACACCTTAGAGTCTGTTTCTAACTGGGGTCAAAATTGTAAAATGGTCTTACGAATTAGCGATTTCGTTCCAATTCACATTCCAAGTAATATTCGGCATGCTAATTACGTTGCCGATTGCCAAATTGCATTATCTCTTATAGTTTCCGAGATATGGACTATCGACGTCTAACAATATTAGCTCTGCTTCTAACTTGGGCCAGAATTGTAAAATGGTCTTATGAATTAGCGATTTCGTTCTAAATCACATTCCAAGTAATATTCGGTACGTTAATTACGTTGTCGATTAACAAATTGCATTATCACTTATGGTTTCCGATATATGGATTATCGAAATTTTACAATTTGGCTCTGCTTCTAACATGGGCCAAAATTGTAAAATGGTCTTATGAATTAGCGATTTTGTTCCAAATCACATGTCAAGTAATATTCGGCATGCTTGTGAAGTTGTCGTTTGCCAAATTGCATTATCTCTTATAGTTCCCGTATATGGGCTATCCAAATTTTACATCTTAGGCTCTGTTTCTAACATGGGCCAAAATTGTAAAATGTTCTTATGAATTAGCGATTCCGTTCCAATTCACATTGCGAGCAATATTCGGCATGCCAATTACGTTGCCGATTGCCAAATTGCATTATCTCTTATAGTTTCCGAGATATGGGTAATCGAAATTTTATACCTTAGGCTGTGTTACTAACTCGTGTCAAAATTCTAAAACGGTCTTATGAATTACCGATTGCGTTCCAATTCACATTCCAAGCAATATTCGGCATGCTAATTACGTTGCCGATTGCCAAATTTCGTTATCTCTTATAGTTTCCGAGATATGGGCAATCAAAATTTTACACCTTAGGCTCTGTTTCTAACTTGGGCCAAAATTATAAAATGGTCTTATGAATTAGCGATTTCGTTCTAAATCACATTCCAAGTAATATTCGGCATGCTAATTACGTTGCCGATTGCCACATTTCGTTATCTCTTATAGCTTCCGAGATATGGGCAATCAAAATTTTACACCTTAGGCTCTGTTTCTAACTTGGGCCAAAATTGTAAAATGGTCTTATGAATTAGCGATTTCTTTCTAAATCACATTCCAAGTAATATTCGGCATGCTAATTACGCTATCGATTGCCAAATTGCAATATCTCTTGTAGTTCCCGAGATATGGGCAATCGAAATTTTACACCTTAGGCTCTGTTTCTAACATGGGCCAAAGTTGTAAAATGGTCTTATGAATTAGCGATTCCGTTCCAATTCACATTGCAAGCAATATTCGGCATGCTAATTACGTTGCCGATTGCCAAATTGCATTATCTCTTATAGTTTCCGAGATATGGGCAATCGAAATTTTATACCTTAGGCTGTATTTCTAACATGGGACAAAATTGTAAAATGGCCTTATGAATTAGTGATTTCGTTCTAAATCACATTCCAAGTAATATTCGGCACGTTAATTACGTTGTCGATTAACAAATTGCATTATCTCTTATGGTTTCCGATAAATGGACTCTCGAAATTTTACAATTTGGCTCTGCTTCTAACATGGGCCAAAATTGTAAAATGGTCTTATGAATTAACGATTCCGTTCCAATTCACATTGCAAGCAATATTCGGCATGCTAATTACGTTGCCGATTGCCAAATTGCATTGTCTCTTATAGTTTCCGAGATATGGGTAATCGAAATTTTATACCTTAGGCTGTATTTCTAACTAGGGCCAAAATTGTAAAATGGTCTTATGAATTAGCGATTTCGTTCCAATTCACATTTCAAGCAATATTCGACATGCTAATTACGTTGCCGATTGCCAAACCAAACAACCAAGTTTCCGAGATATGGGCTATCGAAATTTTACACCTTAGGCTCTGTTTCTAATATGGGCCAAAATTGTAAAGTGGCCTTATGAATTAGCGATTTCACTTCAATTCACATTCCAAGTAATATTCGGCATGCTAATTACGCTGTCGATTGAAAATTGCGTTATCTCTTATAGTTTCCGAGATATGGGCTATCGAAATTTTACACCTTAGGCTCTGTTTCTAACATGGGCCAAAATTGTAAAATGGCCTTATGAATTAGCGATTTCACTTCAATTCACATTCCAAGTAATATTCGGCATGCTAATTACGTTGCCGATTGCCAAATTGCATTGTCTCTTATAGTTTCCGAGATATGGGTAATCGAAATTTTATACCTTAGGCTGTATTTCTAACTAGGGCCAAAATTGTAAAATGGTCTTATGAATTAGCGATTTCGTTCCAATTCACATTTCAAGCAATATTCGGCATGCTAATTACGTTGCCGATTGCCAAATTTCATTATCTCTTATAGTTTCCGAGATATGGGCAATCAAAATTTTACACCTTAGGCTCTGTTTCTAACTTGGGCCAAAATTGTAAAATGGTCTTATGAATTAGCGATTTCGTTCTAAATCACATTCCAAGTAATATTCGGTACGTTAATTACGTTGTCGATTAACAAATTGCATTATCACTTATGGTTTCCGATATATGGATTATCGAAATTTTACAATTTGGCTCTGCTTCTAACATGGGCCAAAATTGTAAAATGGTCTTATGAATTAGCGATTTTGTTCCAAATCACATGTCAAGTAATATTCGGCATGCTTGTGACGTTGTCGTTTGCCAAATTGCATTATCTCTTATAGTTCCCGTATATGGGCTATCCAAATTTTACATCTTAGGCTCTGTTTCTAACATGGGCCAAAATTGTAAAATGTTCTTATGAATTAGCGATTCCGTTCCAATTCACATTGCGAGCAATATTCGGCATGCCAATTACGTTGCCGATTGCCAAATTGCATTATCTCTTATAGTTTCCGAGATATGGGTAATCGAAATTTTATACCTTAGGCTGTGTTACTAACTCGGGTCAAAATTCTAAAACGGTCTTATGAATTACCGATTGCGTTCCAATTCACATTCCAAGCAATATTCGGCATGCTAATTACGCTGACGATTGCCAAATTGCAATATCTCTTGTAGTTCCCGAGATATGGGCAATCGAAATTTTACACCTTAGGCTCTGTTTCTAACATGGGCCAAAGTTGTAAAATGGTCTTATGAATTAGCGATTCCGTTCCAATTCACATTGCAAGCAATATTCGGCATGCTAATTACGTTGCCGATTGCCAAATTTCATTATCTCTTATAGTTTCCGAGATATGGGCAATCGAAATTTTACACCTTAGGCTCTGTTTCTAACTTGAGGCAAAATTGAAAAATGGTCTTATGAATTAGCGATTTCGCTCCAATTCACATTCCAAGTAATATTCGGCATGCTAATTACGTTGCCGATTGCCAAATTGCATTATCTCTTATAGTTTCCGAGATATGGACAATCGACATCTGACAATATTGGCTCTGCTTCTAACTTGGGCCAGAATTGTAAAATGGTCTTATGAATTAGCGATTTCGTTTCAATTCACATTCCAACTAACATTCGGCATGCTAATTACGTTACCGATTGCCAAATTGCATTATCTCTTATAGTTTCCGAGATATGGACAATCGAAATTTTACACCTTAGAGTCTGTTTCTAACTTGAGGCAAAATTGAAAAATGGTCTTACGAATTAGCGATTTCGTTCCAATTCACATTCCAAGTAATATTCGGCATGCTAATTACGTTGCCGATTGCCAAATTGCATTATCTCTTATAGTTTCCGAGATATGGACTATCGACGTCTCACAATATTAGCTCTGCTTCTAACTTGGGCCAGAATTGTAAAATGGTCTTATGAATTAGCGATTTCGTTCTAAATCACATTCCAAGTAATATTCGGTACGTTAATTACGTTGTCGATTAACAAATTGCATTATCACTTATGGTTTCCGATATATGGATTATCGAAATTTTACAATTTGGCTCTGCTTCTAACATGGGCCAAAATTGTAAAATGGTCTTATGAATTAGCGATTTTGTTCCAAATCACATGTCAAGTAATATTCGGCATGCTTGTGACGTTGTCGTTTGCCAAATTGCATTATCTCTTATAGTTCCCGTATATGGGCTATCCAAATTTTACATCTTAGGCTCTGTTTCTAACATGGGCCAAAATTGTAAAATGTTCTTATGAATTAGCGATTCCGTTCCAATTCACATTGCGAGCAATATTCGGCATGCCAATTACGTTGCCGATTGCCAAATTGCATTATCTCTTATAGTTTCCGAGATATGGGTAATCGAAATTTTATACCTTAGGCTGTGTTACTAACTCGGGTCAAAATTCTAAAACGGTCTTATGAATTACCGATTGCGTTCCAATTCACATTCCAAGCAATATTCGGCATGCTAATTACGTTGCCGATTGCCAAATTTCGTTATCTCTTATAGTTTCCGAGATATGGGCAATCAAAATTTTACACCTTAGGCTCTGTTTCTAACTTGGGCCAAAATTATAAAATGGTCTTATGAATTAGCGATTTCGTTCTAGATCACATTCCAAGTAATATTCGGCATGCTAATTACGTTGCCGATTGCCACATTTCGTTATCTCTTATAGCTTCCGAGATATGGGCAATCAAAATTTTACACCTTAGGCTCTGTTTCTAACTTGGGCCAAAATTGTAAAATGGTCTTATGAATTAGCGATTTCTTTCTAAATCACATTCCAAGTAATATTCGGCATGCTAATTACGCTATCGATTGCCAAATTGCAATATCTCTTGTAGTTCCCGAGATATGGGCAATCGAAATTTTACACCTTAGGCTCTGTTTCTAACATGGGCCAAAGTTGTAAAATGGTCTTATGAATTAGCGATTCCGTTCCAATTCACATTGCAAGCAATATTCGGCATGCTAATTACGTTGCCGATTGCCAAATTTCATTATCTCTTATAGTTTCCGAGATATGGGCAATCGAAATTTTACACCTTAGGTTCTGTTTCTAACTTGAGGCAAAATTGAAAAATGGTCTTATGAATTAGCGATTTCGTTCTAAATCACATTCCGAGTAATATTCGGCATGTTAATTACGTTGTCGATTACCAAATTGCATTATAACTTATGGTTTCAGATATATGGACTTTCGAAATTTTACAATTTGGCTCTGCTTCTAACTTGGGCCAAAATGGAAAAATGGTCTTATGAATTAGCGATTTCGTTCTAAATCACATTCCAAGTAATATTCGGCATGTTAATTACGTTGTCGATTACCAAATTGCATTATAACTTATGGTTTCAGATATATGGACTTTCGAAATTTTACAATTTGGCTCTGCTTCTAACTTGGGCCAAAATTGTAAAATGGTCTTATGAATTAGCGATTTCTTTCTAAATCACATTCCAAGTAATATTCGGCATGCTAATTACGCTGTCGATTGCCAAATTGCAATATCTCTTGTAGTTCCCGAGATATGGGCAATCAAAATTTTACACCTTAGGCTCTGTTTCTAACTTGGGCCAAAATTGTAAAATGGTCTTATGAATTAGCGATTTCTTTCTAAATCACATTCCAAGTAATATTCGGCATGCTAATTACGCTGTCGATTGCCAAATTGCAATATCTCTTGTAGTTCCCGAGATATGGGCAATCGAAATTTTACACCTTAGGCTCTGTTTCTAACATGGGCCAAAGTTGTAAAATGGTCTTATGAATTAGCGATTCCGTTCCAATTCACATTGCAAGCAATATTCGGCATGCTAATTACGTTGCCGATTGCCAAATTTCATTATCTCTTATAGTTTCCGAGATATGGGCAATCGAAATTTTACACCTTAGGCTCTGTTTCTAACTTGAGGCAAAATTGAAAAATGGTCTTATGAATTAGCGATTTCGTTCTAAATCACATTCCGAGTAATATTCGGCATGTTAATTACGTTGTCGATTACCAAATTGCATTATAACTTATGGTTTCAGATATATGGACTTTCGAAATTTTACAATTTGGCTCTGCTTCTAACTTGGGCCAAAATGGAAAAATGGTCTTATGAATTAGCGATTTCGTTCTAAATCACATTCCAAGTAATATTCGGCATGTTAATTACGTTGTCGATTACCAAATTGCATTATAACTTATGGTTTCAGATATATGGACTTTCGAAATTTTACAATTTGGCTCTGCTTCTAACTTGGGCCAAAATTGTAAAATGGTCTTATGAATTAGCGATTTCTTTCTAAATCACATTCCAAGTAATATTCGGCATGCTAATTACGCTGTCGATTGCCAAATTGCAATATCTCTTGTAGTTCCCGAGATATGGGCAATCAAAATTTTACACCTTAGGCTCTGTTTCTAACTTGGGCCAAAATTGTAAAATGGTCTTATGAATTAGCGATTTCTTTCTAAATCACATTCCAAGTAATATTCGGCATGCTAATTACGCTGTCGATTGCCAAATTGCAATATCTCTTGTAGTTCCCGAGATATGGGCAATCGAAATTTTACACCTTAGGCTCTGTTTCTAACATGGGCCAAAGTTGTAAAATGGTCTTATGAATTAGCGATTCCGTTCCAATTCACATTGCAAGCAATATTCGGCATGCTAATTACGTTGCCGATTGCCAAATTTCATTATCTCTTATAGTTTCCGAGATATGGGCAATCGAAATTTTACACCTTAGGCTCTGTTTCTAACTTGAGGCAAAATTGAAAAATGGTCTTATGAATTAGCGATTTCGCTCCAATTCACATTCCAAGTAATATTCGGCATGCTAATTACGTTGCCGATTGCCAAATTGCATTATCTCTTATAGTTTCCGAGATATGGACAATCGACATCTGACAATATTGGCTCTGCTTCTAACTTGGGCCAGAATTGTAAAATGGTCTTATGAATTAGCGATTTCGTTTCAATTCACCTTCCAACTAACATTCGGCATGCTAATTACGTTACCGATTGCCAAATTGCATTATCTCTTATAGTTTCCGAGATATGGACAATCGAAATTTTACACCTTAGAGTCTGTTTCTAACTGGGGTCAAAATTGTAAAATGGTCTTATGAATTAGCGATTTCGCTCCAATTCACATTCCAGGTAATAATCGGCATGCTAATTACGTTTCTGATTGCCAAATTGCATTATCTCTTATAGTTTCCGAGATAAGGACTATCGACATCTGACAATATTGGCTCTGCTTCTAACTTGCGCCAGAATTGTAAAATGGTCTTATGAATTAGCGATTCCGTTCCAATTCACATTGCGAGCAATATTCGGCATGCCAATTACGTTGCCGATTGCCAAATTGCATTATCTCTTATAGTTTCCGAGATATGGGTAATCGAAATTTTATACCTTAGGCTGTGTTACTAACTCGGGTCAAAATTCTAAAACGGTCTTATGAATTACCGATTGCGTTCCAATTCACATTCCAAGCAATATTCGGCATGCTAATTACGCTGACGATTGCCAAATTGCAATATCTCTTGTAGTTCCCGAGATATGGGCAATCGAAATTTTACACCTTAGGCTCTGTTTCTAACATGGGCCAAAGTTGTAAAATGGTCTTATGAATTAGCGATTCCGTTCCAATTCACGTTGCAAGCAATATTCGGCATGCTAATTACGTTACCGATTGCCAAATTTCATTATCTCTTATAGTTTCCGAGATATGGGCAATCGAAATTTTACACCTTAGGCTCTGTTTCTAACTTGAGGCAAAATTGAAAAATGGTCTTATGAATTAGCGATTTCGCTCCAATTCACATTCCAAGTAATATTCGGCATGCTAATTACGTTGCCGATTGCCAAATTGCATTATCTCTTATAGTTTCCGAGATATGGACAATCGACATCTGACAATATTGGCTCTGCTTCTAACTTGGGCCAGAATTGTAAAATGGTCTTATGAATTAGCGATTTCGTTTCAATTCACATTCCAACTAACATTCGGCATGCTAATTACGTTACCGATTGCCAAATTGCATTATCTCTTATAGTTTCCGAGATATGGACAATCGAAATTTTACACCTTAGAGTCTGTTTCTAACTTGAGGCAAAATTGAAAAATGGTCTTACGAATTAGCGATTTCGTTCCAATTCACATTCCAAGTAATATTCGGCATGCTAATTACGTTGCCGATTGCCAAATTGCATTATCTCTTATAGTTTCCGAGATATGGACTATCGACGTCTAACAATATTAGCTCTGCTTCTAACTTGGGCCAGAATTGTAAAATGGTCTTATGAATTAGCGATTTCGTTCTAAATCACATTCCAAGTAATATTCGGTACGTTAATTACGTTGTCGATTAACAAATTGCATTATCACTTATGGTTTCCGATATATGGATTATCGAAATTTTACAATTTGGCTCTGCTTCTAACATGGGCCAAAATTGTAAAATGGTCTTATGAATTAGCGATTTTGTTCCAAATCACATGTCAAGTAATATTCGGCATGCTTGTGACGTTGTCGTTTGCCAAATTGCATTATCTCTTATAGTTCCCGTATATGGGCTATCCAAATTTTACATCTTAGGCTCTGTTTCTAACATGGGCCAAAATTGTAAAATGTTCTTATGAATTAGCGATTCCGTTCCAATTCACATTGCGAGCAATATTCGGCATGCCAATTACGTTGCCGATTGCCAAATTGCATTATCTCTTATAGTTTCCGAGATATGGGTAATCGAAATTTTATACCTTAGGCTGTGTTACTAACTCGGGTCAAAATTCTAAAACGGTCTTATGAATTACCGATTGCGTTCCAATTCACATTCCAAGCAATATTCGGCATGCTAATTACGTTGCCGATTGCCAAATTTCGTTATCTCTTATAGTTTCCGAGATATGGGCAATCAAAATTTTACACCTTAGGCTCTGTTTCTAACTTGGGCCAAAATTATAAAATGGTCTTATGAATTAGCGATTTCGTTCTAGATCACATTCCAAGTAATATTCGGCATGCTAATTACGTTGCCGATTGCCACATTTCGTTATCTCTTATAGCTTCCGAGATATGGGCAATCAAAATTTTACACCTTAGGCTCTGTTTCTAACTTGGGCCAAAATTGTAAAATGGTCTTATGAATTAGCGATTTCTTTCTAAATCACATTCCAAGTAATATTCGGCATGCTAATTACGCTATCGATTGCCAAATTGCAATATCTCTTGTAGTTCCCGAGATATGGGCAATCGAAATTTTACACCTTAGGCTCTGTTTCTAACATGGGCCAAAGTTGTAAAATGGTCTTATGAATTAGCGATTCCGTTCCAATTCACATTGCAAGCAATATTCGGCATGCTAATTACGTTGCCGATTGCCAAATTTCATTATCTCTTATAGTTTCCGAGATATGGGCAATCGAAATTTTACACCTTAGGTTCTGTTTCTAACTTGAGGCAAAATTGAAAAATGGTCTTATGAATTAGCGATTTCGTTCTAAATCACATTCCGAGTAATATTCGGCATGTTAATTACGTTGTCGATTACCAAATTGCATTATAACTTATGGTTTCAGATATATGGACTTTCGAAATTTTACAATTTGGCTCTGCTTCTAACTTGGGCCAAAATGGAAAAATGGTCTTATGAATTAGCGATTTCGTTCTAAATCACATTCCAAGTAATATTCGGCATGTTAATTACGTTGTCGATTACCAAATTGCATTATAACTTATGGTTTCAGATATATGGACTTTCGAAATTTTACAATTTGGCTCTGCTTCTAACTTGGGCCAAAATTGTAAAATGGTCTTATGAATTAGCGATTTCTTTCTAAATCACATTCCAAGTAATATTCGGCATGCTAATTACGCTGTCGATTGCCAAATTGCAATATCTCTTGTAGTTCCCGAGATATGGGCAATCAAAATTTTACACCTTAGGCTCTGTTTCTAACTTGGGCCAAAATTGTAAAATGGTCTTATGAATTAGCGATTTCTTTCTAAATCACATTCCAAGTAATATTCGGCATGCTAATTACGCTGTCGATTGCCAAATTGCAATATCTCTTGTAGTTCCCGAGATATGGGCAATCGAAATTTTACACCTTAGGCTCTGTTTCTAACATGGGCCAAAGTTGTAAAATGGTCTTATGAATTAGCGATTCCGTTCCAATTCACATTGCAAGCAATATTCGGCATGCTAATTACGTTGCCGATTGCCAAATTTCATTATCTCTTATAGTTTCCGAGATATGGGCAATCGAAATTTTACACCTTAGGCTCTGTTTCTAACTTGAGGCAAAATTGAAAAATGGTCTTATGAATTAGCGATTTCGTTCTAAATCACATTCCGAGTAATATTCGGCATGTTAATTACGTTGTCGATTACCAAATTGCATTATAACTTATGGTTTCAGATATATGGACTTTCGAAATTTTACAATTTGGCTCTGCTTCTAACTTGGGCCAAAATGGAAAAATGGTCTTATGAATTAGCGATTTCGTTCTAAATCACATTCCAAGTAATATTCGGCATGTTAATTACGTTGTCGATTAACAAATTGCATTATCACTTATGGTTTCCGATATATGGATTATCGAAATTTTACAATTTGGCTCTGCTTCTAACATGGGCCAAAATTGTAAAATGGTCTTATGAATTAGCGATTTTGTTCCAAATCACATGTCAAGTAATATTCGGCATGCTTGTGAAGTTGTCGTTTGCCAAATTGCATTATCTCTTATAGTTCCCGTATATGGGCTATCCAAATTTTACATCTTAGGCTCTGTTTCTAACATGGGCCAAAATTGTAAAATGTTCTTATGAATTAGCGATTCCGTTCCAATTCACATTGCGAGCAATATTCGGCATGCCAATTACGTTGCCGATTGCCAAATTGCATTATCTCTTATAGTTTCCGAGATATGGGTAATCGAAATTTTATACCTTAGGCTGTGTTACTAACTCGTGTCAAAATTCTAAAACGGTCTTATGAATTACCGATTGCGTTCCAATTCACATTCCAAGCAATATTCGGCATGCTAATTACGTTGCCGATTGCCAAATTTCGTTATCTCTTATAGTTTCCGAGATATGGGCAATCAAAATTTTACACCTTAGGCTCTGTTTCTAACTTGGGCCAAAATTATAAAATGGTCTTATGAATTAGCGATTTCGTTCTAAATCACATTCCAAGTAATATTCGGCATGCTAATTACGTTGCCGATTGCCACATTTCGTTATCTCTTATAGCTTCCGAGATATGGGCAATCAAAATTTTACACCTTAGGCTCTGTTTCTAACTTGGGCCAAAATTGTAAAATGGTCTTATGAATTAGCGATTTCTTTCTAAATCACATTCCAAGTAATATTCGGCATGCTAATTACGCTATCGATTGCCAAATTGCAATATCTCTTGTAGTTCCCGAGATATGGGCAATCGAAATTTTACACCTTAGGCTCTGTTTCTAACATGGGCCAAAGTTGTAAAATGGTCTTATGAATTAGCGATTCCGTTCCAATTCACATTGCAAGCAATATTCGGCATGCTAATTACGTTGCCGATTGCCAAATTGCATTATCTCTTATAGTTTCCGAGATATGGGCAATCGAAATTTTATACCTTAGGCTGTATTTCTAACATGGGACAAAATTGTAAAATGGCCTTATGAATTAGTGATTTCGTTCTAAATCACATTCCAAGTAATATTCGGCACGTTAATTACGTTGTCGATTAACAAATTGCATTATCTCTTATGGTTTCCGATAAATGGACTCTCGAAATTTTACAATTTGGCTCTGCTTCTAACATGGGCCAAAATTGTAAAATGGTCTTATGAATTAACGATTCCGTTCCAATTCACATTGCAAGCAATATTCGGCATGCTAATTACGTTGCCGATTGCCAAATTGCATTGTCTCTTATAGTTTCCGAGATATGGGTAATCGAAATTTTATACCTTAGGCTGTATTTCTAACTAGGGCCAAAATTGTAAAATGGTCTTATGAATTAGCGATTTCGTTCCAATTCACATTTCAAGCAATATTCGACATGCTAATTACGTTGCCGATTGCCAAACCAAACAACCAAGTTTCCGAGATATGGGCTATCGAAATTTTACACCTTAGGCTCTGTTTCTAATATGGGCCAAAATTGTAAAGTGGCCTTATGAATTAGCGATTTCACTTCAATTCACATTCCAAGTAATATTCGGCATGCTAATTACGCTGTCGATTGAAAATTGCGTTATCTCTTATAGTTTCCGAGATATGGGCTATCGAAATTTTACACCTTAGGCTCTGTTTCTAACATGGGCCAAAATTGTAAAATGGCCTTATGAATTAGCGATTTCACTTCAATTCACATTCCAAGTAATATTCGGCATGCTAATTACGTTGCCGATTGCCAAATTGCATTGTCTCTTATAGTTTCCGAGATATGGGTAATCGAAATTTTATACCTTAGGCTGTATTTCTAACTAGGGCCAAAATTGTAAAATGGTCTTATGAATTAGCGATTTCGTTCCAATTCACATTTCAAGCAATATTCGGCATGCTAATTACGTTGCCGATTGCCAAATTTCATTATCTCTTATAGTTTCCGAGATATGGGCAATCAAAATTTTACACCTTAGGCTCTGTTTCTAACTTGGGCCAAAATTGTAAAATGGTCTTATGAATTAGCGATTTCGTTCTAAATCACATTCCAAGTAATATTCGGTACGTTAATTACGTTGTCGATTAACAAATTGCATTATCACTTATGGTTTCCGATATATGGATTATCGAAATTTTACAATTTGGCTCTGCTTCTAACATGGGCCAAAATTGTAAAATGGTCTTATGAATTAGCGATTTTGTTCCAAATCACATGTCAAGTAATATTCGGCATGCTTGTGACGTTGTCGTTTGCCAAATTGCATTATCTCTTATAGTTCCCGTATATGGGCTATCCAAATTTTACATCTTAGGCTCTGTTTCTAACATGGGCCAAAATTGTAAAATGTTCTTATGAATTAGCGATTCCGTTCCAATTCACATTGCGAGCAATATTCGGCATGCCAATTACGTTGCCGATTGCCAAATTGCATTATCTCTTATAGTTTCCGAGATATGGGTAATCGAAATTTTATACCTTAGGCTGTGTTACTAACTCGGGTCAAAATTCTAAAACGGTCTTATGAATTACCGATTGCGTTCCAATTCACATTCCAAGCAATATTCGGCATGCTAATTACGCTGACGATTGCCAAATTGCAATATCTCTTGTAGTTCCCGAGATATGGGCAATCGAAATTTTACACCTTAGGCTCTGTTTCTAACATGGGCCAAAGTTGTAAAATGGTCTTATGAATTAGCGATTCCGTTCCAATTCACATTGCAAGCAATATTCGGCATGCTAATTACGTTACCGATTGCCAAATTTCATTATCTCTTATAGTTTCCGAGATATGGGCAATCGAAATTTTACACCTTAGGCTCTGTTTCTAACTTGAGGCAAAATTGAAAAATGGTCTTATGAATTAGCGATTTCGCTCCAATTCACATTCCAAGTAATATTCGGCATGCTAATTACGTTGCCGATTGCCAAATTGCATTATCTCTTATAGTTTCCGAGATATGGACAATCGACATCTGACAATATTGGCTCTGCTTCTAACTTGGGCCAGAATTGTAAAATGGTCTTATGAATTAGCGATTTCGTTTCAATTCACATTCCAACTAACATTCGGCATGCTAATTACGTTACCGATTGCCAAATTGCATTATCTCTTATAGTTTCCGAGATATGGACAATCGAAATTTTACACCTTAGAGTCTGTTTCTAACTTGAGGCAAAATTGAAAAATGGTCTTACGAATTAGCGATTTCGTTCCAATTCACATTCCAAGTAATATTCGGCATGCTAATTACGTTGCCGATTGCCAAATTGCATTATCTCTTATAGTTTCCGAGATATGGACTATCGACGTCTCACAATATTAGCTCTGCTTCTAACTTGGGCCAGAATTGTAAAATGGTCTTATGAATTAGCGATTTCGTTCTAAATCACATTCCAAGTAATATTCGGTACGTTAATTACGTTGTCGATTAACAAATTGCATTATCACTTATGGTTTCCGATATATGGATTATCGAAATTTTACAATTTGGCTCTGCTTCTAACATGGGCCAAAATTGTAAAATGGTCTTATGAATTAGCGATTTTGTTCCAAATCACATGTCAAGTAATATTCGGCATGCTTGTGACGTTGTCGTTTGCCAAATTGCATTATCTCTTATAGTTCCCGTATATGGGCTATCCAAATTTTACATCTTAGGCTCTGTTTCTAACATGGGCCAAAATTGTAAAATGTTCTTATGAATTAGCGATTCCGTTCCAATTCACATTGCGAGCAATATTCGGCATGCCAATTACGTTGCCGATTGCCAAATTGCATTATCTCTTATAGTTTCCGAGATATGGGTAATCGAAATTTTATACCTTAGGCTGTGTTACTAACTCGGGTCAAAATTCTAAAACGGTCTTATGAATTACCGATTGCGTTCCAATTCACATTCCAAGCAATATTCGGCATGCTAATTACGTTGCCGATTGCCAAATTTCGTTATCTCTTATAGTTTCCGAGATATGGGCAATCAAAATTTTACACCTTAGGCTCTGTTTCTAACTTGGGCCAAAATTATAAAATGGTCTTATGAATTAGCGATTTCGTTCTAGATCACATTCCAAGTAATATTCGGCATGCTAATTACGTTGCCGATTGCCACATTTCGTTATCTCTTATAGCTTCCGAGATATGGGCAATCAAAATTTTACACCTTAGGCTCTGTTTCTAACTTGGGCCAAAATTGTAAAATGGTCTTATGAATTAGCGATTTCTTTCTAAATCACATTCCAAGTAATATTCGGCATGCTAATTACGCTATCGATTGCCAAATTGCAATATCTCTTGTAGTTCCCGAGATATGGGCAATCGAAATTTTACACCTTAGGCTCTGTTTCTAACATGGGCCAAAGTTGTAAAATGGTCTTATGAATTAGCGATTCCGTTCCAATTCACATTGCAAGCAATATTCGGCATGCTAATTACGTTGCCGATTGCCAAATTTCATTATCTCTTATAGTTTCCGAGATATGGGCAATCGAAATTTTACACCTTAGGTTCTGTTTCTAACTTGAGGCAAAATTGAAAAATGGTCTTATGAATTAGCGATTTCGTTCTAAATCACATTCCGAGTAATATTCGGCATGTTAATTACGTTGTCGATTACCAAATTGCATTATAACTTATGGTTTCAGATATATGGACTTTCGAAATTTTACAATTTGGCTCTGCTTCTAACTTGGGCCAAAATGGAAAAATGGTCTTATGAATTAGCGATTTCGTTCTAAATCACATTCCAAGTAATATTCGGCATGTTAATTACGTTGTCGATTACCAAATTGCATTATAACTTATGGTTTCAGATATATGGACTTTCGAAATTTTACAATTTGGCTCTGCTTCTAACTTGGGCCAAAATTGTAAAATGGTCTTATGAATTAGCGATTTCTTTCTAAATCACATTCCAAGTAATATTCGGCATGCTAATTACGCTGTCGATTGCCAAATTGCAATATCTCTTGTAGTTCCCGAGATATGGGCAATCAAAATTTTACACCTTAGGCTCTGTTTCTAACTTGGGCCAAAATTGTAAAATGGTCTTATGAATTAGCGATTTCTTTCTAAATCACATTCCAAGTAATATTCGGCATGCTAATTACGCTGTCGATTGCCAAATTGCAATATCTCTTGTAGTTCCCGAGATATGGGCAATCGAAATTTTACACCTTAGGCTCTGTTTCTAACATGGGCCAAAGTTGTAAAATGGTCTTATGAATTAGCGATTCCGTTCCAATTCACATTGCAAGCAATATTCGGCATGCTAATTACGTTGCCGATTGCCAAATTTCATTATCTCTTATAGTTTCCGAGATATGGGCAATCGAAATTTTACACCTTAGGCTCTGTTTCTAACTTGAGGCAAAATTGAAAAATGGTCTTATGAATTAGCGATTTCGTTCTAAATCACATTCCGAGTAATATTCGGCATGTTAATTACGTTGTCGATTACCAAATTGCATTATAACTTATGGTTTCAGATATATGGACTTTCGAAATTTTACAATTTGGCTCTGCTTCTAACTTGGGCCAAAATGGAAAAATGGTCTTATGAATTAGCGATTTCGTTCTAAATCACATTCCAAGTAATATTCGGCATGTTAATTACGTTGTCGATTACCAAATTGCATTATAACTTATGGTTTCAGATATATGGACTTTCGAAATTTTACAATTTGGCTCTGCTTCTAACTTGGGCCAAAATTGTAAAATGGTCTTATGAATTAGCGATTTCTTTCTAAATCACATTCCAAGTAATATTCGGCATGCTAATTACGCTGTCGATTGCCAAATTGCAATATCTCTTGTAGTTCCCGAGATATGGGCAATCAAAATTTTACACCTTAGGCTCTGTTTCTAACTTGGGCCAAAATTGTAAAATGGTCTTATGAATTAGCGATTTCTTTCTAAATCACATTCCAAGTAATATTCGGCATGCTAATTACGCTGTCGATTGCCAAATTGCAATATCTCTTGTAGTTCCCGAGATATGGGCAATCGAAATTTTACACCTTAGGCTCTGTTTCTAACATGGGCCAAAGTTGTAAAATGGTCTTATGAATTAGCGATTCCGTTCCAATTCACATTGCAAGCAATATTCGGCATGCTAATTACGTTGCCGATTGCCAAATTTCATTATCTCTTATAGTTTCCGAGATATGGGCAATCGAAATTTTACACCTTAGGCTCTGTTTCTAACTTGAGGCAAAATTGAAAAATGGTCTTATGAATTAGCGATTTCGCTCCAATTCACATTCCAAGTAATATTCGGCATGCTAATTACGTTGCCGATTGCCAAATTGCATTATCTCTTATAGTTTCCGAGATATGGACAATCGACATCTGACAATATTGGCTCTGCTTCTAACTTGGGCCAGAATTGTAAAATGGTCTTATGAATTAGCGATTTCGTTTCAATTCACCTTCCAACTAACATTCGGCATGCTAATTACGTTACCGATTGCCAAATTGCATTATCTCTTATAGTTTCCGAGATATGGACAATCGAAATTTTACACCTTAGAGTCTGTTTCTAACTGGGGTCAAAATTGTAAAATGGTCTTATGAATTAGCGATTTCGCTCCAATTCACATTCCAGGTAATAATCGGCATGCTAATTACGTTTCTGATTGCCAAATTGCATTATCTCTTATAGTTTCCGAGATAAGGACTATCGACATCTGACAATATTGGCTCTGCTTCTAACTTGCGCCAGAATTGTAAAATGGTCTTATGAATTAGCGATTCCGTTCCAATTCACATTGCGAGCAATATTCGGCATGCCAATTACGTTGCCGATTGCCAAATTGCATTATCTCTTATAGTTTCCGAGATATGGGTAATCGAAATTTTATACCTTAGGCTGTGTTACTAACTCGGGTCAAAATTCTAAAACGGTCTTATGAATTACCGATTGCGTTCCAATTCACATTCCAAGCAATATTCGGCATGCTAATTACGCTGACGATTGCCAAATTGCAATATCTCTTGTAGTTCCCGAGATATGGGCAATCGAAATTTTACACCTTAGGCTCTGTTTCTAACATGGGCCAAAGTTGTAAAATGGTCTTATGAATTAGCGATTCCGTTCCAATTCACATTGCAAGCAATATTCGGCATGCTAATTACGTTGCCGATTGCCAAATTTCATTATCTCTTATAGTTTCCGAGATATGGGCAATCGAAATTTTACACCTTAGGCTCTGTTTCTAACTTGAGGCAAAATTGAAAAATGGTCTTATGAATTAGCGATTTCGCTCCAATTCACATTCCAAGTAATATTCGGCATGCTAATTACGTTGCCGATTGCCAAATTGCATTATCTCTTATAGTTTCCGAGATATGGACAATCGAGATCTGACAATATTGGCTCTGCTTCTAACTTGGGCCAGAATTGTAAAATGGTCTTATGAATTAGCGATTTCGTTTCAATTCACATTCCAACTAACATTCGGCATGCTAATTACGTTACCGATTGCCAAATTGCATTATCTCTTATAGTTTCCGAGATATGGACAATCGAAATTTTACACCTTAGAGTCTGTTTCTAACTTGAGGCAAAATTGAAAAATGGTCTTACGAATTAGCGATTTCGTTCCAATTCACATTCCAAGTAATATTCGGCATGCTAATTACGTTGCCGATTGCCAAATTGCATTATCTCTTATAGTTTCCGAGATATGGACTATCGACGTCTAACAATATTAGCTCTGCTTCTAACTTGGGCCAGAATTGTAAAATGGTCTTATGAATTAGCGATTTCGTTCTAAATCACATTCCAAGTAATATTCGGTACGTTAATTACGTTGTCGATTAACAAATTGCATTATCACTTATGGTTTCCGATATATGGATTATCGAAATTTTACAATTTGGCTCTGCTTCTAACATGGGCCAAAATTGTAAAATGGTCTTATGAATTAGCGATTTTGTTCCAAATCACATGTCAAGTAATATTCGGCATGCTTGTGACGTTGTCGTTTGCCAAATTGCATTATCTCTTATAGTTCCCGTATATGGGCTATCCAAATTTTACATCTTAGGCTCTGTTTCTAACATGGGCCAAAATTGTAAAATGTTCTTATGAATTAGCGATTCCGTTCCAATTCACATTGCGAGCAATATTCGGCATGCCAATTACGTTGCCGATTGCCAAATTGCATTATCTCTTATAGTTTCCGAGATATGGGTAATCGAAATTTTATACCTTAGGCTGTGTTACTAACTCGGGTCAAAATTCTAAAACGGTCTTATGAATTACCGATTGCGTTCCAATTCACATTCCAAGCAATATTCGGCATGCTAATTACGTTGCCGATTGCCAAATTTCGTTATCTCTTATAGTTTCCGAGATATGGGCAATCAAAATTTTACACCTTAGGCTCTGTTTCTAACTTGGGCCAAAATTATAAAATGGTCTTATGAATTAGCGATTTCGTTCTAGATCACATTCCAAGTAATATTCGGCATGCTAATTACGTTGCCGATTGCCACATTTCGTTATCTCTTATAGCTTCCGAGATATGGGCAATCAAAATTTTACACCTTAGGCTCTGTTTCTAACTTGGGCCAAAATTGTAAAATGGTCTTATGAATTAGCGATTTCTTTCTAAATCACATTCCAAGTAATATTCGGCATGCTAATTACGCTATCGATTGCCAAATTGCAATATCTCTTGTAGTTCCCGAGATATGGGCAATCGAAATTTTACACCTTAGGCTCTGTTTCTAACATGGGCCAAAGTTGTAAAATGGTCTTATGAATTAGCGATTCCGTTCCAATTCACATTGCAAGCAATATTCGGCATGCTAATTACGTTGCCGATTGCCAAATTTCATTATCTCTTATAGTTTCCGAGATATGGGCAATCGAAATTTTACACCTTAGGTTCTGTTTCTAACTTGAGGCAAAATTGAAAAATGGTCTTATGAATTAGCGATTTCGTTCTAAATCACATTCCGAGTAATATTCGGCATGTTAATTACGTTGTCGATTACCAAATTGCATTATAACTTATGGTTTCAGATATATGGACTTTCGAAATTTTACAATTTGGCTCTGCTTCTAACTTGGGCCAAAATGGAAAAATGGTCTTATGAATTAGCGATTTCGTTCTAAATCACATTCCAAGTAATATTCGGCATGTTAATTACGTTGTCGATTACCAAATTGCATTATAACTTATGGTTTCAGATATATGGACTTTCGAAATTTTACAATTTGGCTCTGCTTCTAACTTGGGCCAAAATTGTAAAATGGTCTTATGAATTAGCGATTTCTTTCTAAATCACATTCCAAGTAATATTCGGCATGCTAATTACGCTGTCGATTGCCAAATTGCAATATCTCTTGTAGTTCCCGAGATATGGGCAATCAAAATTTTACACCTTAGGCTCTGTTTCTAACTTGGGCCAAAATTGTAAAATGGTCTTATGAATTAGCGATTTCTTTCTAAATCACATTCCAAGTAATATTCGGCATGCTAATTACGCTGTCGATTGCCAAATTGCAATATCTCTTGTAGTTCCCGAGATATGGGCAATCGAAATTTTACACCTTAGGCTCTGTTTCTAACATGGGCCAAAGTTGTAAAATGGTCTTATGAATTAGCGATTCCGTTCCAATTCACATTGCAAGCAATATTCGGCATGCTAATTACGTTGCCGATTGCCAAATTTCATTATCTCTTATAGTTTCCGAGATATGGGCAATCGAAATTTTACACCTTAGGCTCTGTTTCTAACTTGAGGCAAAATTGAAAAATGGTCTTATGAATTAGCGATTTCGCTCCAATTCACATTCCAAGTAATATTCGGCATGCTAATTACGTTGCCGATTGCCAAATTGCATTATCTCTTATAGTTTCCGAGATATGGACAATCGACATCTGACAATATTGGCTCTGCTTCTAACTTGGGCCAGAATTGTAAAATGGTCTTATGAATTAGCGATTTCGTTTCAATTCACATTCCAACTAACATTCGGCATGCTAATTACGTTACCGATTGCCAAATTGCATTATCTCTTATAGTTTCCGAGATATGGACAATCGAAATTTTACACCTTAGAGTCTGTTTCTAACTGGGGTCAAAATTGTAAAATGGTCTTATGAATTAGCGATTTCGCTCCAATTCACATTCCAGGTAATAATCGGCATGCTAATTACGTTTCTGATTGCCAAATTGCATTATCTCTTATAGTTTCCGAGATAAGGACTATCGACATCTGACAATATTGGCTCTGCTTCTAACTTGCGCCAGAATTGTAAAATGGTCTTATGAATTAGCGATTTGGCTCCAATTCACATTCCAAGTAATATTCGGCATGTTAATTACGTTGCCTATTGCCAAATTGCATTATCTCTTATAGTTTCCGAGATATGGGTAATCGAAATTTTATACCTTATGTTGTATTTCTAACTCGGGCCAAAATTGTAAAATGGTCTTATGAATTAGCGATTTCGTTCCAATTCACATTTCAAGCAATATTCCGCATGCTAATTACGTTGCCGATTGCCAAATATCATTATCTCTTATAGTTTCCGAGATATGAGCAATCAAAATTTTACACATTAGGCTCTGTTTCTAACTTGGGCCAAAATTGTAAAATGGTCTTATGAATTAGCGATTTCGTTCTAAATCACATTCCAAGTAATATTCGGCATGCTAATTACGCTATCGATTGCCAAATTGCAATATCTCTTGTAGTTCCCGAGATATGGGCAAT
This sequence comes from Rhynchophorus ferrugineus, assembly GCF_030347505.1. Lineage (NCBI taxonomy): Eukaryota > Metazoa > Arthropoda > Insecta > Coleoptera > Curculionidae > Rhynchophorus > Rhynchophorus ferrugineus. Next base: position 40,385,318 of record NW_027472582.1, read on the forward strand.
CGAAATTTTACACCTTAGGCTCTGTTTCTAACATGGGCCAAAGTTGTAAAATGGTCTTATGAATTAGCGATTCCGTTCCAATTCACATTGCAAGCAATATTCGGCATGCTAATTACGTTGCCGATTGCCAAATTTCATTATCTCTTATAGTTTCCGAGACATGGGCAATCGAAATTTTACACCTTAGGCTCTGTTTCTAACTTGAGGCAAAATTGAAAAATGGTCTTATGAATTAGCGATTTCGTTCTAAATCACATTCCGAGTAATATTCGGCATGTTAATTACGTTGTCGATTACCAAATTGCATTATAACTTATGGTTTCAGATATATGGACTTTCGAAATTTTACAATTTGGCTCTGCTTCTAACTTGGGCCAAAATGGAAAAATGGTCTTATGAATTAGCGATTTCGTTCTAAATCACATTCCAAGTAATATTCGGCATGTTAATTACGTTGTCGATTACCAAATTGCATTATAACTTATGGTTTCAGATATATGGACTTTCGAAATTTTACAATTTGGCTCTGCTTCTAACTTGGGCCAAAATTGTAAAATGGTCTTATGAATTAGCGATTTCTTTCTAAATCACATTCCAAGTAATATTCGGCATGCTAATTACGTTGTCGATTGCCAAATTGCAATATCTCTTGTAGTTCCCGAGATATGGGCAATCAAAATTTTACACCTTAGGCTCTGTTTCTAACTTGGGCCAAAATTGTAAAATGGTCTTATGAATTAGCGATTTCTTTCTAAATCACATTCCAAGTAATATTCGGCATGCTAATTACGCTGTCGATTGCCAAATTGCAATATCTCTTGTAGTTCCCGAGATATGGGCAATCGAAATTTTACACCTTAGGCTCTGTTTCTAACATGGGCCAAAGTTGTAAAATGGTCTTATGAATTAGCGATTCCGTTCCAATTCACATTGCAAGCAATATTCGGCATGCTAATTACGTTGCCGATTGCCAAATTTCATTATCTCTTATAGTTTCCGAGATATGGGCAATCGAAATTTTACACCTTAGGCTCTGTTTCTAACTTGAGGCAAAATTGAAAAATGGTCTTATGAATTAGCGATTTCGCTCCAATTCACATTCCAAGTAATATTCGGCATGCTAATTACGTTGCCGATTGCCAAATTGCATTATCTCTTATAGTTTCCGAGATATGGACTATCGACATCTGACAATATTGGCTCTGCTTCTAACTTGGGCCAGAATTGTAAAATGGTCTTATGAATTAGCGATTTCGTTTCAATTCACATTCCAACTAACATTCGGCATGCTAATTACGTTACCGATTGCCAAATTGCATTATCTCTTATAGTTTCCGAGATATGGACAATCGAAATTTTACACCTTAGAGTCTGTTTCTAACTGGGGTCAAAATTGTAAAATGGTCTTACGAATTAGCGATTTCGTTCCAATTCACATTCCAAGTAATATTCGGCATGCTAATTACGTTGCCGATTGCCAAATTGCATTATCTCTTATAGTTTCCGAGATATGGACTATCGACATCTAACAATATTGGCTCTGCTTCTAACTTGGGCCAGAATTGTAAAATGGTCTTATGAATTAGCGATTTCGCTCCAATTCACATTCCAGGTAATAATCGGCATGCTAATTACGTTTCTGATTGCCAAATTGCATTATCTCTTATAGTTTCCGAGATAAGGACTATCGACATCTGACAATATTGGCTCTGCTTCTAACTTGCGCCAGAATTGTAAAATGGTCTTATGAATTAGCGATTTGGCTCCAATTCACATTCCAAGTAATATTCGGCATGTTAATTACGTTGCCTATTGCCAAATTGCATTATCTCTTATAGTTTCCGAGATATGGGTAATCGAAATTTTATACCTTATGTTGTATTTCTAACTCGGGCCAAAATTGTAAAATGGTCTTATGAATTAGCGATTTCGTTCCAATTCACATTTCAAGCAATATTCCGCATGCTAATTACGTTGCCGATTGCCAAATCTCATTATCTCTTATAGTTTCCGAGATATGAGCAATCAAAATTTTACACATTAGGCTCTGTTTCTAACTTGGGCCAAAATTGTAAAATGGTCTTATGAATTAGCGATTTCGTTCTAAATCACATTCCAAGTAATATTCGGCACGTTAATTACGTTGTCGTTTAACAAATTGCATTATCTCTTATGGTTTCCGATATATGGACTATCGAAATTTTACAATTTGGCTCTGCTTCTAACATGGGCCAAAATTGTAAAATGGTCTTATGAATTAACGATTCCGTTCCAATTCACATTGCACGCAATATTCGGCATGCTAATTAAGTTGCCGATTGCCAAGTTGCATTATCTCTTATAGTTTCCGAGATATGGGCTATCGAAATTTTACACCTTAGGCTCTGTTTCTAACATGGGCCAAAATTGTAAAATGGCCTTATCAATTAGCGATTTCGTGCTAAATCACACTCCAAGTAATATTCTGGATGCTAATTACGTTGTCGATTACCAAATTGCATTATCTCGTATGGTTTCCGATATATGGACTATCGAAATTTTACAATTTGGCTCTGCTTCTAACATGGGCCAAAATTGTAAAATGGTCTTATGAATAAACGATTCCGTTCCAATTCACATTGCACGCAATATTCGGCATGCTAATTAGGTTGCCGATTACCAAATTGCATTATCTCTTATAGTTTCCGAGATATGGGCAATCGAAATTTTATACCTTAGGCTGTATTTCTAACTCGGGCCAAATATGTAAAATGGTCTTATGAATTAGCGATTTCGTTCTAAATCACATTCCAAGTAATATTCGGCACGTTAATTACATTGTCGATTACCAAATTGCATTATCTCTTATGGTTTTCGATATATGGACTATCGAAATTTTACAATTTGGCTCTGCTTCTAATTTGGGCCAGAATTGTAAAGTGGTCTTATGAATTAGCGATTTCGTTCTAATTCACAGTCCAAGTAATATTCGGCATGCTAATTACGTTGCCGAGTGCCAAATTGCATTATCTCTTATAGTTTCCGAGATATGGGCAATCGAAATTTTACATCTTAGGCTCTGTTTCCAACTTGGGCCATAATTGTAAAATGGTCTTATGAATTAGCGATTTCTTTCTAAATCACATTCCAAGTAATATTCGGCATGCTAATTATGCTGTCGATTGCAAAATTGCATTATCTCTTATAGTTTCCGAGATATGGGCAATCGAAATTTGACACTTTAGGCTCTGTTTCTAACTTGGGCCAAAATTGTAAAATGGTCTTATGAATTGGCGATTTCTTTCTAAATCACATTCCAAGTAATATTCGGCATGCTAATTACGCTGTCGATTACCAAATTGAATTACCTCTTATGGTTTCCGATATATGGACTATCGAAATTTTACAATTTGGCTCTGCTTCAACTTTTGCCAAAATTGTAAAATGGCCTTATGAATTAGCGATTTCGTTCCAATTCACAGTCCGAGCAATATTCGGCATGCTAATTACGTTGCCGATTGCCAAATTGCATTATCTCTTATACTTTCGGAGATATGGGTAATCGAAATTTTATACCTTAGGCTGTATTTCTAACTAGGGCCAAAATTGTAAAATGGTCTTATGAATTAGCGATTTCGTTCCAATTCACATTTCAAGCAATATTCGGCATGCTAATTACGTTGCCGATTGCCAAATTGCATTATCTCTTATAGTTTCCGAGATATGGGCAATCGAAATTTTATACCTTAGGCTGTATTTCTAACATGGGACAAAATTGTAAAATGGTCTTATGAATTAGCGATTCCATTCCAATTCACATTGCAAGCAATATTCGGCCTGCTAATTAGGTTGCCGATTACCAAATTGCATTATCTCTTATAGTTTCCGAGATATGGACTATCGACATCTAACAATATTGGCTCTGCTTCTAACTTGGGCCAGAATTGTAAAATGGTCTTATGAATTAGCGATTTCGCTCCAATTCACATTCCAAGTAATATTCGGCATGCTAATTACGTTGCCGATTGCCAAATTGCATTATCTCTTATAGTTTCCGAGATATGGACTATCGACATCTGACAATATTGGCTCTGCTTCTAACTTGGGCCAGAATTGTAAAATGGTCTTATGAATTAGCGATTTCGTTTCAATTCACATTCCAACTAACATTCGGCATGCTAATTACGTTGCCGATTGCCAAATTGCATTATCTCTTATAGTTTCCGAGATATGGACAATCGAAATTTTACACCTTAGAGTCTGTTTCTAACTGGGGTCAAAATTGTAAAATGGTCTTACGAATTAGCGATTTCGTTCCAATTCACATTCCAAGTAATATTCGGCATGCTAATTACGTTGCCGATTGCCAAATTGCATTATCTCTTATAGTTTCCGAGATATGGACTATCGACATCTAACAATATTGGCTCTGCTTCTAACTTGGGCCAGAATTGTAAAATGGTCTTATGAATTAGCGATTTCGCTCCAATTCACATTCCAGGTAATAATCGGCATGCTAATTACGTTTCTGATTGCCAAATTGCATTATCTCTTATAGTTTCCGAGATAAGGACTATCGACATCTGACAATATTGGCTCTGCTTCTAACTTGCGCCAGAATTGTAAAATGGTCTTATGAATTAGCGATTTGGCTCCAATTCACATTCCAAATAATATTCGGCATGTTAATTACGTTGCCTATTGCTAAATTGCATTATCTCTTATAGTTTCCGAGATATGGGTAATCGAAATTTTATACCTTATGTTGTATTTCTAACTCGGGCCAAAATTGTAAAATGGTCTTATGAATTAGCGATTTCGTTCCAATTCACATTTCAAGCTATATTCCGCATGCTAATTACGTTGCCGATTGCCAAATCTCATTATCTCTTATAGTTTCCGAGATATGAGCAATCAAAATTTTACACATTAGGCTCTGTTTCTAACTTGGGCCAAAATTGTAAAATGGTCTTATGAATTAGCGATTTCGTTCTAAATCACATTCCAAGTAATATTCGGCACGTTAATTACGTTGTCGTTTAACAAATTGCATTATCTCTTATGGTTTCCGATATATGGACTATCGAAATTTTACAATTTGGCTCTGCTTCTAACATGGGCCAAAATTGTAAAATGGTCTTATGAATTAACGATTCCGTTCCAATTCACATTGCACGCAATATTCGGCATGCTAATTAAGTTGCCGATTGCCAAGTTGCATTATCTCTTATAGTTTCCGAGATATGGGCTATCGAAATTTTACACCTTAGGCTCTGTTTCTAACATGGGCCAAAATTGTAAAATGGCCTTATCAATTAGCGATTTCGTGCTAAATCACACTCCAAGTAATATTCTGGATGCTAATTACGTTGTCGATTACCAAATTGCATTATCTCGTATGGTTTCCGATATATGGACTATCGAAATTTTACAATTTGGCTCTGCTTCTAACATGGGCCAAAATTATAAAATGGTCTTATGAATTAACGATTCCGTTCCAATTCACATTGCACGCAATATTCGGCATGCTAATTAGGTTGCCAATTACCAAATTGCATTATCTCTTATAGTTTCCGAGATATGGGCAATCGAAATTTTATACCTTAGGCTGTATTTCTAACTCGGGCCAAATATGTAAAATGGTCTTATGAATTAGCGATTTCGTTCTAAATCACATTCCAAGTAATATTCGGCACGTTAATTACATTGTCGATTACCAAATTGCATTATCTCTTATGGTTTTCGATATATGGACTATCGAAATTTTACAATTTGGCTCTGCTTCTAATTTGGGCCAGAATTGTAAAATGGTCTTATGAATTAGCGATTTCGTTCTAATTCACAGTCCAAGTAATATTCGGCATGCTAATTACGTTGCCGAGTGCCAAATTGCATTATCTCTTATAGTTTCCGAGATATGGGCAATCGAAATTTTACATCTTAGGCTCTGTTTCCAACTTGGGCCATAATTGTAAAATGGTCTTATGAATTAGCGATTTGTTTCTAAATCACATTCCAAGTAATATTCGGCATGCTAATTATGCTGTCGATTGCAAAATTGCATTATCTCTTATAGTTTCCGAGATATGGGCAATCGAAATTTGACACTTTAGGCTCTGTTTCTAACTTGGGCCAAAATTGTAAAATGGTCTTATGAATTGGCGATTTCTTTCTAAATCACATTCCAAGTAATATTCGGCATGCTAATTACGCTGTCGATTACCAAATTGAATTACCCCTTATGGTTTCCGATATATGGACTATCGAAATTTTACAATTTGGCTCTGCTTCAACTTTTGCCAAAATTGTAAAATGGCCTTATGAATTAGCGATTTCGTTCCAATTCACAGTCCGAGCAATATTCGGCATGCTAATTACGTTGCCGATTGCCAAATTGCATTATCTCTTATACTTTCGGAGATATGGGTAATCGAAATTTTATACCTTAGGCTGTATTTCTAACTAGGGCCAAAATTGTAAAATGGTCTTATGAATTAGCGATTTCGTTCCAATTCACATTTCAAGCAATATTCGGCATGCTAATTACGTTGCCGATTGCCAAATTGCATTATCTCTTATAGTTTCCGAGATATGGGCAATCGAAATTTTATACCTTAGGCTGTATTTCTAACATGGGACAAAATTGTAAAATGGCCTTATGAATTAGTGATTTCGTTCTAAATCACATTCCAAGTAATATTCGGCACGTTAATTACGTTGTCGATTAACAAATTGCATTATCTCTTATGGTTTCCGATAAATGGACTCTCGAAATTTTACAATTTGGCTCTGCTTCTAACATGGGCCAAAATTGTAAAATGGTCTTATGAATTAACGATTCCGTTCCAATTCACATTGCAAGCAATATTCGGCATGCTAATTACGTTGCCGATTGCCAAATTGCATTGTCTCTTATAGTTTCCGAGATATGGGTAATCGAAATTTTATACCTTAGGCTGTATTTCTAACTAGGGCCAAAATTGTAAAATGGTCTTATGAATTAGCGATTTCGTTCCAATTCACATTTCAAGCAATATTCGGCATGCTAATTACGTTGCCGATTGCCAAATTTCATTATCTCTTATAGTTTCCGAGATATGGGCAATCGAAATTTTATACCTTAGGCTGTATTTCTAACATGGGACAAAATTGTAAAATGGCCTTATGAATTAGCGATTTCGTTCTAAATCACATTCCAAGTAATATTCGGCACGTTAATTACGTTGTCGATTAACAAATTGCATTATCTCTTATGGTTTCCGATATATGGATTATCGAAATTTTACAATTTGGCTCTGCTTCTAACTTGGGCCAGAATTGTAAAATAGTCTTATGAATTAGCGATTTCGTTCCAATTCACAGTCCAAGCAATATTCGGCATGCTAATTACGTTGCCGATTGCCAAATTGCATTATCTCTTATAGTTTCCGAGATATGGGCTATCGAAATTTTACACCTTAGGCTCTGTTTCTAACATGGGCCAAAATTGTAAAATGGCCTTATGAATTAGCGATTTCACTTCAATTCACATTCCAAGTAATATTCGGCATGCTAATTACGCTGTCGATTGCAAAATTGCGTTATCTCTTATAGTTTCCGAGATATGGGCAATCGAAATTTTACACTTTAGGCTCTGTTTCTAACTCACGCAAAAATTGTAAAATGGTCTTATGAATTAGCGATTTCGTACTAAATCACATTCCAAGTAATATTCGGCACGTTAATTACGTTGTCGATTAACAAATTGCATTATCTTTTTTGTGGTTTCCGATATATGGATTATCGAAATTTTACAATTTGGCTCTGCTTCTAACTTGGGCCAGAATTGTAAAATAGTCTTATAAATTAGCGATTTCGTTCCAATTCACAGTCCAAGCAATATTCGGCATGCTAATTACGTTGCCGATTGCCAAATTGCATTATCTCTTATAGTTTCCGAGATATGGGCTATCGAAAATTTACACCTTAGGCTCTGTTTCTAATATGGGCCAAAATTGTAAAATGGCCTTATGAATTAGCGATTTCACTTCAATTCACATTCCAAGTAATATTCGGCATGCTAATTACGCTGTCGATTGCAAAATTGCGTTATCTCTTATAGTTTCCGAGATATGGGCTATCGAAATTTTACACCTTAGGCTCTGTTTCTAACATGGGCCAAAATTGTAAAATGGCCTTATGAATTAGCGATTTCACTTCAATTCACATTCCAAGTAATATTCGGCATGCTAATTACGTTGCCGATTGCCAAATTGCATTGTCTCTTATAGTTTCCGAGATATGGGTAATCGAAATTTTATACCTTAGGCTGTATTTCTAACTAGGGCCAAAATTGTAAAATGGTCTTATGAATTAGCGATTTCGTTCCAATTCACATTTCAAGCAATATTCGGCATGCTAATTACGTTGCCGATTGCCAAATTTCATTATCTCTTATAGTTTCCGAGATATGGGCAATCAAAATTTTACACCTTAGGCTCTGTTTCTAACTTGGGCCAAAATTGTAAAATGGTCTTATGAATTAGCGATTTCGTTCTAAATCACATTCCAAGTAATATTCGGTACGTTAATTACGTTGTCGATTAACAAATTGCATTATCACTTATGGTTTCCGATATATGGATTATCGAAATTTTACAATTTGGCTCTGCTTCTAACATGGGCCAAAATTGTAAAATGGTCTTATGAATTAGCGATTTTGTTCCAAATCACATGTCAAGTAATATTCGGCATGCTTGTGACGTTGTCGTTTGCCAAATTGCATTATCTCTTATAGTTCCCGTATATGGGCTATCCAAATTTTACATCTTAGGCTCTGTTTCTAACATGGGCCAAAATTGTGAAATGTTCTTATGAATTAGCGATTCCGTTCCAATTCACATTGCGTGCAATATTCGGCATGCCAATTACGTTGCCGATTGCCAAATTGCATTATCTCTTATAGTTTCCGAGATATGGGTAATCGAAATTTTATACCTTAGGCTGTGTTACTAACTCGGGTCAAAATTCTAAAACGGTCTTATGAATTACCGATTGCGTTCCAATTCACATTCCAAGCAATATTCGGCATGCTAATTACGTTGCCGATTGCCAAATTTCGTTATCTCTTATAGTTTCCGAGATATGGGCAATCAAAATTTTACACCTTAGGCTCTGTTTCTAACTTGGGCCAAAATTGTAAAATGGTCTTATGAATTAGCGATTTCGTTCTAAATCACATTCCAAGTAATATTCGGCATGCTAATTACGTTGCCGATTGCCACATTTCGTTATCTCTTATAGCTTCCGAGATATGGGCAATCAAAATTTTACACCTTAGGCTCTGTTTCTAACTTGGGCCAAAATTGTAAAATGGTCTTATGAATTAGCGATTTCTTTCTAAATCACATTCCAAGTAATATTCGGCATGCTAATTACGCTGTCGATTGCCAAATTGCAATATCTCTTGTAGTTCCCGAGATATGGGCAATCGAAATTTTACACCTTAGGCTCTGTTTCTAACATGGGCCAAAGTTGTAAAATGGTCTTATGAATTAGCGATTCCGTTCCAATTCACATTGCAAGCAATATTTGGCATGCTAATTACGTTGCCGATTGCCAAATTTCATTATCTCTTATAGTTTCCGAGATATGGGCAATCGAAATTTTACACCTTAGGCTCTGTTTCTAACTTGGGCCAAAATTGTAAAATGGTCTTATGAATTGGCGATTTCTTTCTATATCACATCCCAAGTAATATTCGGCATGCTAATTACGCTGTCGATTACCAAATTGAATTACCTCTTATGGTTTCCGATATATGGACTATCGAAATTTTACAATTTGGCTCTGCTTCAACTTTTGCCAAAATTGTAAAATGGCCTTATGAATTAGCGATTTCGTTCCAATTCACAGTCCGAGCAATATTCGGCATGCTAATTACGTTGCCGATTGCCAAATTGCATTATCTCTTATACTTTCGGAGATATGGGTAATCGAAATTTTATACCTTAGGCTGTATTTCTAACTAGGGCCAAAATTGTAAAATGGTCTTATGAATTAGCGATTTCGTTCCAATTCACATTTCAAGCAATATTCGGCATGCTAATTACGTTGCCGATTGCCAAATTGCATTATCTCTTATAGTTTCCGAGATATGGGCAATCGAAATTTTATACCTTAGGCTGTATTTCTAACATGGGACAAAATTGTAAAATGGCCTTATGAATTAGTGATTTCGTTCTAAATCACATTCCAAGTAATATTCGGCACGTTAATTACGTTGTCGATTAACAAATTGCATTATCTCTTATGGTTTCCGATAAATGGACTCTCGAAATTTTACAATTTGGCTCTGCTTCTAACATGGGCCAAAATTGTAAAATGGTCTTATGAATTAACGATTCCGTTCCAATTCACATTGCAAGCAATATTCGGCATGCTAATTACGTTGCCGATTGCCAAATTGCATTGTCTCTTATAGTTTCCGAGATATGGGTAATCGAAATTTTATACCTTAGGCTGTATTTCTAACTAGGGCCAAAATTGTAAAATGGTCTTATGAATTAGCGATTTCGTTCCAATTCACATTTCAAGCAATATTCGGCATGCTAATTACGTTGCCGATTGCCAAATTTCATTATCTCTTATAGTTTCCGAGATATGGGCAATCGAAATTTTATACCTTAGGCTGTATTTCTAACATGGGACAAAATTGTAAAATGGCCTTATGAATTAGCGATTTCGTTCTAAATCACATTCCAAGTAATATTCGGCACGTTAATTACGGTGTCGATTAACAAATTGCATTATCTCTTATGGTTTCCGATATATGGATTATCGAAATTTTACAATTTGGCTCTGCTTCTAACTTGGGCCAGAATTGTAAAATAGTCTTATGAATTAGCGATTTCGTTCCAATTCACAATCCAAGCAATATTCGGCATGCTAATTACGTTGCCGATTGCCAAATTGCATTATCTCTTATAGTTTCCGAGATATGGGCTATCGAAATTTTACACCTTAGGCTCTGTTTCTAACATGGGCCAAAATTGTAAAATGGCCTTATGAATTAGCGATTTCACTTCAATTCACATTCCAAGTAATATTCGGCATGCTAATTACGCTGTCGATTGCAAAATTGCGTTATCTCTTATAGTTTCCGAGATATGGGCAATCGAAATTTTACACTTTAGGCTCTGTTTCTAACTCACGCAAAAATTGTAAAATGGCCTTATGAATTAGCGATTTCGTTCTAAATCACATTCCAAGTAATATTCGGCACGTTAATTACGTTGTCGATTAACAAATTGCATTATCTTTTATGGTTTCCGATATATGGATTATCGAAATTTTACAATTTGGCTCTGCTTCTAACTTGGGCCAGAATTGTAAAATAGTCTTATGAATTAGCGATTTCGTTCCAATTCACAGTCCAAGCAATATTCGGCATGCTAATTACGTTGCCGATTGCCAAATTGCATTATCTCTTATAGTTTCCGAGATATGGGCTATCGAAATTTTACACCTTAGGCTCTGTTTCTAATATGGGCCAAAATTGTAAAATGGCCTTATGAATTAGCGATTTCACTTCAATTCACATTCCAAGTAATATTCGGCATGCTAATTACGCTGTCGATTGCAAAATTGCGTTATCTCTTATAGTTTCCGAGATATGGGCTATCGAAATTTTACACCTTAGGCTCTGTTTCTAACATGGGCCAAAATTGTAAAATGGCCTTATGAATTAGCGATTTCACTTCAATTCACATTCCAAGTAATATTCGGCATGCTAATTACGTTGCCGATTGCCAAATTGCATTGTCTCTTATAGTTTCCGAGATATGGGTAATCGAAATTTTATACCTTAGGCTGTATTTCTAACTAGGGCCAAAAGTGTAAAATGGTCTTATGAATTAGCGATTTCGTTCCAATTCACATTTCAAGCAATATTCGGCATGCTAATTACGTTGCCGATTGCCAAATTTCATTATCTCTTATAGTTTCCGAGATATGGGCAATCGAAATTTTATACCTTAGGCTGTATTTCTAACATGGGACAAAATTGTAAAATGGTCTTATGAATTAGCGATTTCGTTCTAAATCACATTCCAGGTAATATTCGGCATGTTAATTACGTTGTCGATTACCAAATTGTATTATCTCTTATGGTTTCCAATATATGGACTATCGAAATTTTACACCTTAGGCTCTGTTTGTAACATGGGCCAAAATTTTAAAATGGTCTTATGAATTAGCGATTTCGTTATAAATCACACTCCAAGTAATATTCGGCATGCTAATTACGTTGTCGATTATCAAATTGCATTATCTATTATGATTTCCGATATATGGACTATCGAAATTTTACAATTTGGCTATGCTTCTAACATGGGCCAAAATTGTAAAATGGTCTTATGAATTAGCGATTCCATTCCAATTCACATTGCAAGCAATATTCGGCCTGCTAATTAGGTTGCCGATTACCAAATTGCATTATCTCTTATAGTTTCCGAGATATGGACTATCGACATCTAACAATATTGGCTCTGCTTCTAACTTGGGCCAGAATTGTAAAATGGTCTTATGAATTAGCGATTTCGCTCCAATTCACATTCCAAGTAATATTCGGCATGCTAATTACGTTGCCGATTGCCAAATTGCATTATCTCTTATAGTTTCCGAGATATGGACTATCGACATCTGACAATATTGGCTATGCTTCTAACTTGGGCCAGAATTGTAAAATGGTCTTATGAATTAGCGATTTCGTTTCAATTCACATTCCAACTAACATTCGGCATGCTAATTACGTTGCCGATTGCCAAATTGCATTATCTCTTATAGTTTCCGAGATATGGACAATCGAAATTTTACACCTTAGAGTCTGTTTCTAACTGGGGTCAAAATTGTAAAATGGTCTTACGAATTAGCGATTTCGTTCCAATTCACATTCCAAGTAATATTCGGCATGCTAATTACGTTGCCGATTGCCAAATTGCATTATCTCTTATAGTTTCCGAGATATGGACTATCGACATCTAACAATATTGGCTCTGCTTCTAACTTGGGCCAGAATTGTAAAATGGTCTTATGAATTAGCGATTTCGCTCCAATTCACATTCCAGGTAATAATCGGCATGCTAATTACGTTTCTGATTGCCAAATTGCATTATCTCTTATAGTTTCCGAGATAAGGACTATCGACATCTGACAATATTGGCTCTGCTTCTAACTTGCGCCAGAATTGTAAAATGGTCTTATGAATTAGCGATTTGGCTCCAATTCACATTCCAAGTAATATTCGGCATGTTAATTACGTTGCCTATTGCCAAATTGCATTATCTCTTATAGTTTCCGAGATATGGGTAATCGAAATTTTATACCTTATATTGTATTTCTAACTCGGGCCAAAATTGTAAAATGGCCTTATGAATTAGCGATTTCGTTCCAATTCACATTTCAAGCAATATTCCGCATGCTAATTACGTTGCCGATTGCCAAATCTCATTATCTCTTATAGTTTCCGAGATATGGGCAATCGAAATTTTATACCTTAGGCTGTATTTCTAACATGGGACAAAATTGTAAAATGGCCTTATGAATTAGCGATTTCGTTCTAAATCACATTCCAAGTAATATTCGGCACGTTAATTACGGTGTCGATTAACAAATTGCATTATCTCTTATGGTTTCCGATATATGGATTATCGAAATTTTACAATTTGGCTCTGCTTCTAACTTGGGCCAGAATTGTAAAATAGTCTTATGAATTAGCGATTTCGTTCCAATTCACAGTCCAAGCAATATTCGGCATGCTAATTACGTTGCCGATTGCCAAATTGCATTATCTCTTATAGTTTCCGAGATATGGGCTATCGAAATTTTACACCTTAGGCTCTGTTTCTAACATGGGCCAAAATTGTAAAATGGCCTTATGAATTAGCGATTTCACTTCAATTCACATTCCAAGTAATATTCGGCATGCTAATTACGCTGTCGATTGCAAAATTGCGTTATCTCTTATAGTTTCCGAGATATGGGCAATCGAAATTTTACACTTTAGGCTCTGTTTCTAACTCACGCAAAAATTGTAAAATGGCCTTATGAATTAGCGATTTCGTTCTAAATCACATTCCAAGTAATATTCGGCACGTTAATTACGTTGTCGATTAACAAATTGCATTATCTTTTATGGTTTCCGATATATGGATTATCGAAATTTTACAATTTGGCTCTGCTTCTAACTTGGGCCAGAATTGTAAAATAGTCTTATGAATTAGCGATTTCGTTCCAATTCACAGTCCAAGCAATATTCGGCATGCTAATTACGTTGCCGATTGCCAAATTGCATTATCTCTTATAGTTTCCGAGATATGGGCTATCGAAATTTTACACCTTAGGCTCTGTTTCTAATATGGGCCAAAATTGTAAAATGGCCTTATGAATTAGCGATTTCACTTCAATTCACATTCCAAGTAATATTCGGCATGCTAATTACGCTGTCGATTGCAAAATTGCGTTATCTCTTATAGTTTCCGAGATATGGGCTATCGAAATTTTACACCTTAGGCTCTGTTTCTAACATGGGCCAAAATTGTAAAATGGCCTTATGAATTAGCGATTTCACTTCAATTCACATTCCAAGTAATATTCGGCATGCTAATTACGTTGCCGATTGCCAAATTGCATTGTCTCTTATAGTTTCCGAGATATGGGTAATCGAAATTTTATACCTTAGGCTGTATTTCTAACTAGGGCCAAAAGTGTAAAATGGTCTTATGAATTAGCGATTTCGTTCCAATTCACATTTCAAGCAATATTCGGCATGCTAATTACGTTGCCGATTGCCAAATTTCATTATCTCTTATAGTTTCCGAGATATGGGCAATCGAAATTTTATACCTTAGGCTGTATTTCTAACATGGGACAAAATTGTAAAATGGTCTTATGAATTAGCGATTTCGTTCTAAATCACATTCCAGGTAATATTCGGCATGTTAATTACGTTGTCGATTACCAAATTGTATTATCTCTTATGGTTTCCAATATATGGACTATCGAAATTTTACACCTTAGGCTCTGTTTGTAACATGGGCCAAAATTTTAAAATGGTCTTATGAATTAGCGATTTCGTTATAAATCACACTCCAAGTAATATTCGGCATGCTAATTACGTTGTCGATTATCAAATTGCATTATCTATTATGATTTCCGATATATGGACTATCGAAATTTTACAATTTGGCTATGCTTCTAACATGGGCCAAAATTGTAAAATGGTCTTATGAATTAGCGATTCCATTCCAATTCACATTGCAAGCAATATTCGGCCTGCTAATTAGGTTGCCGATTACCAAATTGCATTATCTCTTATAGTTTCCGAGATATGGACTATCGACATCTAACAATATTGGCTCTGCTTCTAACTTGGGCCAGAATTGTAAAATGGTCTTATGAATTAGCGATTTCGCTCCAATTCACATTCCAAGTAATATTCGGCATGCTAATTACGTTGCCGATTGCCAAATTGCATTATCTCTTATAGTTTCCGAGATATGGACTATCGACATCTGACAATATTGGCTATGCTTCTAACTTGGGCCAGAATTGTAAAATGGTCTTATGAATTAGCGATTTCGTTTCAATTCACATTCCAACTAACATTCGGCATGCTAATTACGTTGCCGATTGCCAAATTGCATTATCTCTTATAGTTTCCGAGATATGGACAATCGAAATTTTACACCTTAGAGTCTGTTTCTAACTGGGGTCAAAATTGTAAAATGGTCTTACGAATTAGCGATTTCGTTCCAATTCACATTCCAAGTAATATTCGGCATGCTAATTACGTTGCCGATTGCCAAATTGCATTATCTCTTATAGTTTCCGAGATATGGACTATCGACATCTAACAATATTGGCTCTGCTTCTAACTTGGGCCAGAATTGTAAAATGGTCTTATGAATTAGCGATTTCGCTCCAATTCACATTCCAGGTAATAATCGGCATGCTAATTACGTTTCTGATTGCCAAATTGCATTATCTCTTATAGTTTCCGAGATAAGGACTATCGACATCTGACAATATTGGCTCTGCTTCTAACTTGCGCCAGAATTGTAAAATGGTCTTATGAATTAGCGATTTGGCTCCAATTCACATTCCAAGTAATATTCGGCATGTTAATTACGTTGCCTATTGCCAAATTGCATTATCTCTTATAGTTTCCGAGATATGGGTAATCGAAATTTTATACCTTATATTGTATTTCTAACTCGGGCCAAAATTGTAAAATGGCCTTATGAATTAGCGATTTCGTTCCAATTCACATTTCAAGCAATATTCCGCATGCTAATTACGTTGCCGATTGCCAAATCTCATTATCTCTTATAGTTTCCGAGATATGAGCAATCAAAATTTTACACATTAGGCTCTGTTTCTAACTTGGGCCAAAATTGTAAAATGGTCTTATGAAATAGCGATTTCGTTCTAAATCACATTCCAAGTAATATTCGGCACGTTAATTACGTTGTCGTTTAACAAATTGCATTATCTCTTATGGTTTCCGATATATGGACTATCGAAATTTTACAATTTGGCTCTGCTTCTAACATGGGCCAAAATTGTAAAATGGTCTTATGAATTAACGATTCCGTTCCAATTCACATTGCACGCAATATTCGGCATGCTAATTAAGTTGCCGATTGCCAAGTTGCATTATCTCTTATAGTTTCCGAGATATGGGCTATCGAAATTTTACACCTTAGGCTCTGTTTCTAACATGGGCCAAAATTGTAAAATGGCCTTATGAATTAGCGATTTCGTGCTAAATCACACTCCAAGTAATATTCTGGATGCTAATTACGTTGTCGATTACCAAATTGCATTATCTCGTATGGTTTCCGATATATGGACTATCGAAATTTTACAATTTGGCTCTGCTTCTAACATGGGCCAAAATTGTAAAATGGTCTTATGAATTAACGATTCCGTTCCAATTCACATTGCACGCAATATTCGGCATGCTAATTAGGTTGCCGATTACCAAATTGCATTATCTCTTATAGTTTCCGAGATATGGGCAATCGAAATTTTATACCTTAGGCTGTATTTCTAACTCGGGCCAAATATGTAAAATGGCCTTATGAATTAGCGATTTCGTTCTAAATCACATTCCAAGTAATATTCGGCACGTTAATTACATTGTCGATTACCAAATTGCATTATCTCTTATGGTTTTCGATATATGGACTATCGAAATTTTACAATTTGGCTCTGCTTCTAATTTGGGCCAGAATTGTAAAATGGTCTTATGAATTAGCGATTTCGTTCTAATTCACAGTCCAAGTAATATTCGGCATGCTAATTACGTAGCCGAGTGCCAAATTGCATTATCTCTTATAGTTTCCGAGATATGGGCAATCGAAATTTTACATCTTAGGCTCTGTTTCCAACTTGGGCCATAATTGTAAAATGGTCTTATGAATTAGCGATTTCTTTCTAAATCACATTCCAAGTAATATTCGGCATGCTAATTATGCTGTCGATTGCAAAATTGCATTATCTCTTATAGTTTCCGAGATATGGGCAATCGAAATTTTACACTTTAGGCTCTGTTTCTAACTTGGGCCAAAATTGTAAAATGGTCTTATGAATTGGCGATTTCTTTCTAAATCACATTCCAAGTAATATTCGGCATGCTAATTACGCTGTCGATTACCAAATTGAATTACCTCTTATGGTTTCCGATATATGGACTATCGAAATTTTACAATTTGGCTCTGCTTCAACTTTTGCCAAAATTGTAAAATGGCCTTATGAATTAGCGATTTCGTTCCAATTCACAGTCCGAGCAATATTCGGCATGCTAATTACGTTGCCGATTGCCAAATTGCATTATCTCTTATACTTTCGGAGATATGGGTAATCGAAATTTTATACCTTAGGCTGTATTTCTAACTAGGGCCAAAATTATAAAATGGTCTTATGAATTAGCGATTTCGTTCCAATTCACATTTCAAGCAATATTCGGCATGCTAATTACGTTGCCGATTGCCAAATTTCATTACCTCTTATAGTTTCCGAGATATGGGCAATCAAAATTTTACACCTTAGGCTCTGTTTCTAACTTGGGCCAAAATTGTAAAATGGTCTTATGAATTAGCGATTTCGTTCTAAATCACATTCCAAGTAATATTCGGTACGTTAATTACGTTGTCGATTAACAAATTGCATTATCACTTATGGTTTCCGATATATGGATTATCGAAATTTTACAATTTGGCTCTGCTTCTAACATGGGCCAAAATTGTAAAATGGTCTTATGAATTAGCGATTTTGTTCCAAATCACATGTCAAGTAATATTCGGCATGCTTGTGACGTTGTCGTTTGCCAAATTGCATTATCTCTTATAGTTCCCGTATATGGGCTATCCAAATTTTACATCTTAGGCTCTGTTTCTAACATGGGCCAAAATTGTAAAATGTTCTTATGAATTAGCGATTCCGTTCCAATTCACATTGCGAGCAATATTCGGCATGCCAATTACGTTGCCGATTGCCAAATTGCATTATCTCTTATAGTTTCCGAGATATGGGTAATCGAAATTTTATACCTTAGGCTGTGTTACTAACTCGGGTCAAAATTCTAAAACGGTCTTATGAATTACCGATTGCGTTCCAATTCACATTCCAAGCAATATTCGGCATGCTAATTACGTTGCCGATTGCCAAATTTCGTTATCTCTTATAGTTTCCGAGATATGGGCAATCAAAATTTTACACCTTAGGCTCTGTTTCTAACTTGGGCCAAAATTGTAAAATGGTCTTATGAATTAGCGATTTCGTTCTAAATCACATTCCAAGTAATATTCGGCATGCTAATTACGTTGCCGATTGCCACATTTCGTTATCTCTTATAGCTTCCGAGATATGGGCAATCAAAATTTTACACCTTAGGCTCTGTTTCTAACTTGGGCCAAAATTGTAAAATGGTCTTATGAATTAGCGATTTCTTTCTAAATCACATTCCAAGTAATATTCGGCATGCTAATTACGCTGTCGATTGCCAAATTGCAATATCTCTTGTAGTTCCCGAGATATGGGCAATCGAAATTTTACACCTTAGGCTCTGTTTCTAACATGGGCCAAAGTTGTAAAATGGTCTTATGAATTAGCGATTCCGTTCCAATTCACATTGCAAGCAATATTCGGCATGCTAATTACGTTGCCGATTGCCAAATTTCATTATCTCTTATAGTTTCCGAGATATGGGCAATCAAAATTTTACACCTTAGGCTCTGTTTCTAACTTGGGCCAAAATTGTAAAATGGTCTTATGAATTGGCGATTTTTTTCTAAATCACATTCCAAGTAATATTCGGCATGCTAATTACGCTGTCGATTACCAAATTGAATTACCTCTTATGGTTTCCGATATATGGACTATCGAAATTTTACAATTTGGCTCTGCTTCAACTTTTGCCAAAATTGTAAAATGGCCTTATGAATTAGCGATTTCGTTCCAATTCACAGTCCGAGCAATATTCGGCATGCTAATTACGTTGCCTATTGCCAAATTGCATTATCTCTTATACTTTCGGAGATATGGGTAATCGAAATTTTATACCTTAGGCTGTATTTCTAACTAGGGCCAAAATTGTAAAATGGTCTTATGAATTAGCGATTTCGTTCCAATTCACATTTCAAGCAATATTCGGCATGCTAATTACGTTGGCGATTGCCAAATTGCATTATCTCTTATTGTTTCCGAGATATGGGCAATCGAAATTTTATACCTTAGGCTGTATTTCTAACATGGGACAAAATTGTAAAATGGCCTTATGAATTAGTGATTTCGTTCTAAATCACATTCCAAGTAATATTCGGCACGTTAATTACGTTGTCGATTAACAAATTGCATTATCTCTTATGGTTTCCGATAAATGGACTCTCGAAATCTTACAATTTGGCTCTGCTTCTAACATGGGCCAAAATTGTAAAATGGTCTTATGAATTAACGATTCCGTTCCAATTCACATTGCAAGCAATATTCGGCATGCTAATTACGTTGCCGATTGCCAAATTGCATTGTCTCTTATAGTTTCCGAGATATGGGTAATCGAAATTTTATACCTTAGGCTGTATTTCTAACTAGGGCCAAAATTGTAAAATGGTCTTATGAATTAGCGATTTCGTTCCAATTCACATTTCAAGCAATATTCGGCATGCTAATTACGTTGCCGATTGCCAAATTTCATTATCTCTTATAGTTTCCGAGATATGGGCAATCGAAATTTTATACCTTAGGCTGTATTTCTAACATGGGACAAAATTGTAAAATGGCCTTATGAATTAGCGATTTCGTTCTAAATCACATTCCAAGTAATATTCGGCACGTTAATTACGTTGTCGATTAACAAATTGCATTATCTCTTATGGTTTCCGATATATGGATTATCGAAATTTTACAATTTGGCTCTGCTTCTAACTTGGGCCAGAATTGTAAAATAGTCTTATGAATTAGCGATTTCGTTCCAATTCACAGTCCAAGCAATATTCGGCATGCTAATTACGTTGCCGATTGCCAAATTGCATTATCTCTTATAGTTTCCGAGATATGGGCTATCGAAATTTTACACCTTAGGCTCTGTTTCTAACATGGGCCAAAATTGTAAAATGGCCTTATGAATTAGCGATTTCACTTCAATTCACATTCCAAGTAATATTCGGCATGCCAATTACGCTGTCGATTGCAAAATTGCGTTATCTCTTATAGTTTCCGAGATATGGGCAATCGAAATTTTACACTTTAGGCTCTGTTTCTAACTCACGCAAAAATTGTAAAATGGTCTTATGAATTAGCGATTTCGTTCTAAATCACATTCCAAGTAATATTCGGCACGTTAATTACGTTGTCGATTAACAAATTGCATTATCTTTTATGGTTTCCGATATATGGATTATCGAAATTTTACAATTTGGCTCTGCTTCTAACTTGGGCCAGAATTGTAAAATAGTCTTATGAATTAGCGATTTCGTTCCAATTCACAGTCCAAGCAATATTCGGCATGCTAATTACGTTGCCGATTGCCAAATTGCATTATCTCTTATAGTTTCCGAGATATGGGCTATCGAAATTTTACACCTTAGGCTCTGTTTCTAATATGGGCCAAAATTGTAAAATGGCCTTATGAATTAGCGATTTCACTTCAATTCACATTCCAAGTAATATTCGGCATGCTAATTACGCTGTCGATTGCAAAATTGCGTTATCTCTTATAGTTTCCGAGATATGGGCTATCGAAATTTTACACCTTAGGCTCTGTTTCTAACATGGGCCAAAATTGTAAAATGGCCTTATGAATTAGCGATTTCACTTCAATTCACATTCCAAGTAATATTCGGCATGCTAATTACGTTGCCGATTGCCAAATTGCATTGTCTCTTATAGTTTCCGAGATATGGGTAATCGAAATTTTATACCTTAGGCTGTATTTCTAACTAGGGCCAAAAGTGTAAAATGGTCTTATGAATTAGCGATTTCGTTCCAATTCACATTTCAAGCAATATTCGGCATGCTAATTACGTTGCCGATTGCCAAATTTCATTATCTCTTATAGTTTCCGAGATATGGGCAATCGAAATTTTATACCTTAGGCTGTATTTCTAACATGGGACAAAATTGTAAAATGGTCTTATGAATTAGCGATTTCGTTCTAAATCACATTCCAGGTAATATTCGGCATGTTAATTACGTTGTCGATTACCAAATTGTATTATCTCTTATGGTTTCCAATATATGGACTATCGAAATTTTACACCTTAGGCTCTGTTTGTAACATGGGCCAAAATTTTAAAATGGTCTTATGAATTAGCGATTTCGTTATAAATCACACTCCAAGTAATATTCTGGATGCTAATTACGTTGTCGATTACCAAATTGCATTATCTCGTATGGTTTCCGATATATGGACTATCGAAATTTTACAATTTGGCTCTGCTTCTAACATGGGCCAAAATTATAAAATGGTCTTATGAATTAACGATTCCGTTCCAATTCACATTGCACGCAATATTCGGCATGCTAATTAGGTTGCCGATTACCAAATTGCATTATCTCTTATAGTTTCCGAGATATGGGCAATCGAAATTTTATACCTTAGGCTGTATTTCTAACTCGGGCCAAATATGTAAAATGGTCTTATGAATTAGCGATTTCGTTCTAAATCACATTCCAAGTAATATTCGGCACGTTAATTACATTGTCGATTACCAAATTGCATTATCTCTTATGGTTTTCGATATATGGACTATCGAAATTTTACAATTTGGCTCTGCTTCTAATTTGGGCCAGAATTGTAAAATGGTCTTATGAATTAGCGATTTCGTTCTAATTCACAGTCCAAGTAATATCCGGCATGCTAATTACGTTGCCGAGTGCCAAATTGCATTATCTCTTATAGTTTCCGAGATATGGGCAATCGAAATTTTACACCTTAGGCTCTGTTTCCAACTTGGGCCATAATTGTAAAATGGTCTTATGAATTAGCGATTTCTTTCTAAATCACATTCCAAGTAATATTCGGCATGCTAATTATGCTGTCGATTGCAAAATTGCATTATCTCTTATAGTTTCCGAGATATGGGCAATCGAAATTTGACACTTTAGGCTCTGTTTCTAACTTGGGCCAAAATTGTAAAATGGTCTTATGAATTGGCGATTTCTTTCTAAATCACATTCCAAGTAATATTCGGCATGCTAATTACGCTGTCGATTACCAAATTGAATTACCTCTTATGGTTTCCGATAAATGGACTCTCGAAATTTTACAATTTGGCTCTGCTTCTAACATGGGCCAAAATTGTAAAATGGTCTTATGAATTAACGATTCCGTTCCAATTCACATTGCAAGCAATATTCGGCATGCTAATTACGTTGCCGATTGCCAAATTGCATTGTCTCTTATAGTTTCCGAGATATGGGTAATCGAAATTTTATACCTTAGGCTGTATTTCTAACTAGGGCCAAAATTGTAAAATGGTCTTATGAATTAGCGATTTCGTTCCAATTCACATTTCAAGCAATATTCGGCATGCTAATTACGTTGCCGATTGCCAAATTTCATTATCTCTTATAGTTTCCGAGATATGGGCAATCGAAATTTTATACCTTAGGCTGTATTTCTAACATGGGACAAAATTGTAAAATGGCCTTATGAATTAGCGATTTCGTTCTAAATCACATTCCAAGTAATATTCGGCACGTTAATTACGTTGTCGATTAACAAATTGCATTATCTCTTATGGTTTCCGATATATGGATTATCGAAATTTTACAATTTGGCTCTGCTTCTAACTTGGGCCAGAATTGTAAAATAGTCTTATGAATTAGCGATTTCGTTCCAATTCACAGTCCAAGCAATATTCGGCATGCTAATTACGTTGCCGATTGCCAAATTGCATTATCTCTTATAGTTTCCGAGATATGGGCTATCGAAATTTTACACCTTAGGCTCTGTTTCTAACATGGGCCAAAATTGTAAAATGGCCTTATGAATTAGCGATTTCACTTCAATTCACATTCCAAGTAATATTCGGCATGCTAATTACGCTGTCGATTGCAAAATTGCGTTATCTCTTATAGTTTCCGAGATATGGGCAATCGAACTTTTACACTTTAGGCTCTGTTTCTAACTCACGCAAAAATTGTAAAATGGTCTTATGAATTAGCGATTTCGTACTAAATCACATTCCAAGTAATATTCGGCACGTTAATTACGTTGTCGATTAACAAATTGCATTATCTTTTTTGTGGTTTCCGATATATGGATTATCGAAATTTTACAATTTGGCTCTGCTTCTAACTTGGGCCAGAATTGTAAAATAGTCTTATAAATTAGCGATTTCGTTCCAATTCACAGTCCAAGCAATATTCGGCATGCTAATTACGTTGCCGATTGCCAAATTGCATTATCTCTTATAGTTTCCGAGATATGGGCTATCGAAAATTTACACCTTAGGCTCTGTTTCTAATATGGGCCAAAATTGTAAAATGGCCTTATGAATTAGCGATTTCACTTCAATTCACATTCCAAGTAATATTCGGCATGCTAATTACGCTGTCGATTGCAAAATTGCGTTATCTCTTATAGTTTCCGAGATATGGGCTATCGAAATTTTACACCTTAGGCTCTGTTTCTAACATGGGCCAAAATTGTAAAATGGCCTTATGAATTAGCGATTTCACTTCAATTCACATTCCAAGTAATATTCGGCATGCTAATTACGTTGCCGATTGCCAAATTGCATTGTCTCTTATAGTTTCCGAGATATGGGTAATCGAAATTTTATACCTTAGGCTGTATTTCTAACTAGGGCCAAAATTGTAAAATGGTCTTATGAATTAGCGATTTCGTTCCAATTCACATTTCAAGCAATATTCGGCATGCTAATTACGTTGCCGATTGCCAAATTTCATTATCTCTTATAGTTTCCGAGATATGGGCAATCAAAATTTTACACCTTAGGCTCTGTTTCTAACTTGGGCCAAAATTGTAAAATGGTCTTATGAATTAGCGATTTCGTTCTAAATCACATTCCAAGTAATATTCGGTACGTTAATTACGTTGTCGATTAACAAATTGCATTATCACTTATGGTTTCCGATATATGGATTATCGAAATTTTACAATTTGGCTCTGCTTCTAACATGGGCCAAAATTGTAAAATGGTCTTATGAATTAGCGATTTTGTTCCAAATCACATGTCAAGTAATATTCGGCATGCTTGTGACGTTGTCGTTTGCCAAATTGCATTATCTCTTATAGTTCCCGTATATGGGCTATCCAAATTTTACATCTTAGGCTCTGTTTCTAACATGGGCCAAAATTGTGAAATGTTCTTATGAATTAGCGATTCCGTTCCAATTCACATTGCGTGCAATATTCGGCATGCCAATTACGTTGCCGATTGCCAAATTGCATTATCTCTTATAGTTTCCGAGATATGGGTAATCGAAATTTTATACCTTAGGCTGTGTTACTAACTCGGGTCAAAATTCTAAAACGGTCTTATGAATTACCGATTGCGTTCCAATTCACATTCCAAGCAATATTCGGCATGCTAATTACGTTGCCGATTGCCAAATTTCGTTATCTCTTATAGTTTCCGAGATATGGGCAATCAAAATTTTACACCTTAGGCTCTGTTTCTAACTTGGGCCAAAATTGTAAAATGGTCTTATGAATTAGCGATTTCGTTCTAAATCACATTCCAAGTAATATTCGGCATGCTAATTACGTTGCCGATTGCCACATTTCGTTATCTCTTATAGCTTCCGAGATATGGGCAATCAAAATTTTACACCTTAGGCTCTGTTTCTAACTTGGGCCAAAATTGTAAAATGGTCTTATGAATTAGCGATTTCTTTCTAAATCACATTCCAAGTAATATTCGGCATGCTAATTACGCTGTCGATTGCCAAATTGCAATATCTCTTGTAGTTCCCGAGATATGGGCAATCGAAATTTTACACCTTACGCTCTGTTTCTAACATGGGCCAAAGTTGTAAAATGGTCTTATGAATTAGCGATTCCGTTCCAATTCACATTGCAAGCAATATTCGACATGCTAATTACGTTGCCGATTGCCAAATTTCATTATCTCTTATAGTTTCCGAGATATGGGCAATCGAAATTTTACACCTTAGGCTCTGTTTCTAACTTGGGCCAAAATTGTAAAATGGTCTTATGAATTGGCGATTTCTTTCTAAATCACATTCCAAGTAATATTCGGCATGCTAATTACGCTGTCGATTACCAAATTGAATTACCTCTTATGGTTTCCGATATATGGACTATCGAAATTTTACAATTTGGCTCTGCTTCAACTTTTGCCAAAATTGTAAAATGGTCTTATGAATTAGCGATTTCGTTCCAATTCACATTTCAAGCAATATTCGGCATGCTAATTACGTTGCCGATTGCCAAATTGCATTATCTCTTATAGTTTCCGAGATATGGGCAATCGAAATTTTATACCTTAGGCTGTATTTCTAACATGGGACAAAATTGTAAAATGGCCTTATGAATTAGTGATTTCGTTCTAAATCACATTCCAAGTAATATTCGGCACGTTAATTACGTTGTCGATTAACAAATTGCATTATCTCTTATGGTTTCCGATAAATGGACTCTCGAAATTTTACAATTTGGCTCTGCTTCTAACATGGGCCAAAATTGTAAAATGGTCTTATGAATTAACGATTCCGTTCCAATTCACATTGCAAGCAATATTCGGCATGCTAATTACGTTGCCGATTGCCAAATTGCATTGTCTCTTATAGTTTCCGAGATATGGGTAATCGAAATTTTATACCTTAGGCTGTATTTCTAACTAGGGCCAAAATTGTAAAATGGTCTTATGAATTAGCGATTTCGTTCCAATTCACATTTCAAGCAATATTCGGCATGCTAATTACGTTGCCGATTGCCAAATTTCATTATCTCTTATAGTTTCCGAGATATGGGCAATCGAAATTTTATACCTTAGGCTGTATTTCTAACATGGGACAAAATTGTAAAATGGCCTTATGAATTAGCGATTTCGTTCTAAATCACATTCCAAGTAATATTCGGCACGTTAATTACGGTGTCGATTAACAAATTGCATTATCTCTTATGGTTTCCGATATATGGATTATCGAAATTTTACAATTTGGCTCTGCTTCTAACTTGGGCCAGAATTGTAAAATAGTCTTATGAATTAGCGATTTCGTTCCAATTCACAGTCCAAGCAATATTCGGCATGCTAATTACGTTGCCGATTGCCAAATTGCATTATCTCTTATAGTTTCCGAGATATGGGCTATCGAAATTTTACACCTTAGGCTCTGTTTCTAACATGGGCCAAAATTGTAAAATGGCCTTATGAATTAGCGATTTCACTTCAATTCACATTCCAAGTAATATTCGGCATGCTAATTACGCTGTCGATTGCAAAATTGCGTTATCTCTTATAGTTTCCGAGATATGGGCTATCGAAATTTTACACCTTAGGCTCTGTTTCTAACATGGGCCAAAATTGTAAAATGGCCTTATGAATTAGCGATTTCACTTCAATTCACATTCCAAGTAATATTCGGCATGCTAATTACGTTGCCGATTGCCAAATTGCATTGTCTCTTATAGTTTCCGAGATATGGGTAATCGAAATTTTATACCTTAGGCTGTATTTCTAACTAGGGCCAAAAGTGTAAAATGGTCTTATGAATTAGCGATTTCGTTCCAATTCACATTTCAAGCAATATTCGGCATGCTAATTACGTTGCCGATTGCCAAATTTCATTATCTCTTATAGTTTCCGAGATATGGGCAATCGAAATTTTATACCTTAGGCTGTATTTCTAACATGGGACAAAATTGTAAAATGGTCTTATGAATTAGCGATTTCGTTCTAAATCACATTCCAGGTAATATTCGGCATGTTAATTACGTTGTCGATTACCAAATTGTATTATCTCTTATGGTTTCCAATATATGGACTATCGAAATTTTACACCTTAGGCTCTGTTTGTAACATGGGCCAAAATTTTAAAATGGTCTTATGAATTAGCGATTTCGTTATAAATCACACTCCAAGTAATATTCGGCATGCTAATTACGTTGTCGATTATCAAATTGCATTATCTATTATGATTTCCGATATATGGACTATCGAAATTTTACAATTTGGCTATGCTTCTAACATGGGCCAAAATTGTAAAATGGTCTTATGAATTAGCGATTCCATTCCAATTCACATTGCAAGCAATATTCGGCCTGCTAATTAGGTTGCCGATTACCAAATTGCATTATCTCTTATAGTTTCCGAGATATGGACTATCGACATCTAACAATATTGGCTCTGCTTCTAACTTGGGCCAGAATTGTAAAATGGTCTTATGAATTAGCGATTTCGCTCCAATTCACATTCCAAGTAATATTCGGCATGCTAATTACGTTGCCGATTGCCAAATTGCATTATCTCTTATAGTTTCCGAGATATGGACTATCGACATCTGACAATATTGGCTATGCTTCTAACTTGAGCCAGAATTGTAAAATGGTCTTATGAATTAGCGATTTCGTTTCAATTCACATTCCAACTAACATTCGGCATGCTAATTACGTTGCCGATTGCCAAATTGCATTATCTCTTATAGTTTCCGAGATATGGACAATCGAAATTTTACACCTTAGAGTCTGTTTCTAACTGGGGTCAAAATTGTAAAATGGTCTTACGAATTAGCGATTTCGTTCCAATTCACATTCCAAGTAATATTCGGCATGCTAATTACGTTGCCGATTGCCAAATTGCATTATCTCTTATAGTTTCCGAGATATGGACTATCGACATCTAACAATATTGGCTCTGCTTCTAACTTGGGCCAGAATTGTAAAATGGTCTTATGAATTAGCGATTTCGCTCCAATTCACATTCCAGGTAATAATCGGCATGCTAATTACGTTTCTGATTGCCAAATTGCATTATCTCTTATAGTTTCCGAGATAAGGACTATCGACATCTGACAATATTGGCTCTGCTTCTAACTTGCGCCAGAATTGTAAAATGGTCTTATGAATTAGCGATTTGGCTCCAATTCACATTCCAAGTAATATTCGGCATGTTAATTACGTTGCCTATTGCCAAATTGCATTATCTCTTATAGTTTCCGAGATATGGGTAATCGAAATTTTATACCTTATGTTGTATTTCTAACTCGGGCCAAAATTGTAAAATGGCCTTATGAATTAGCGATTTCGTTCCAATTCACATTTCAAGCAATATTCCGCATGCTAATTACGTTGCCGATTGCCAAATCTCATTATCTCTTATAGTTTCCGAGATATGAGCAATCAAAATTTTACACATTAGGCTCTGTTTCTAACTTGGGCCAAAATTGTAAAATGGTCTTATGAAATAGCGATTTCGTTCTAAATCACATTCCAAGTAATATTCGGCACGTTAATTACGTTGTCGTTTAACAAATTGCATTATCTCTTATGGTTTCCGATATATGGACTATCGAAATTTTACAATTTGGCTCTGCTTCTAACATGGGCCAAAATTGTAAAATGGTCTTATGAATTAACGATTCCGTTCCAATTCACATTGCACGCAATATTCGGCATGCTAATTAAGTTGCCGATTGCCAAGTTGCATTATCTCTTATAGTTTCCGAGATATGGGCTATCGAAATTTTACACCTTAGGCTCTGTTTCTAACATGGGCCAAAATTGTAAAATGGCCTTATGAATTAGCGATTTCGTGCTAAATCACACTCCAAGTAATATTCTGGATGCTAATTACGTTGTCGATTACCAAATTGCATTATCTCGTATGGTTTCCGATATATGGACTATCGAAATTTTACAATTTGGCTCTGCTTCTAACATGGGCCAAAATTGTAAAATGGTCTTATGAATTAACGATTCCGTTCCAATTCACATTGCACGCAATATTCGGCATGCTAATTAGGTTGCCGATTACCAAATTGCATTATCTCTTATAGTTTCCGAGATATGGGCAATCGAAATTTTATACCTTAGGCTGTATTTCTAACTCGGGCCAAATATGTAAAATGGCCTTATGAATTAGCGATTTCGTTCTAAATCACATTCCAAGTAATATTCGGCACGTTAATTACATTGTCGATTACCAAATTGCATTATCTCTTATGGTTTTCGATATATGGACTATCGAAATTTTACAATTTGGCTCTGCTTCTAATTTGGGCCAGAATTGTAAAATGGTCTTATGAATTAGCGATTTCGTTCTAATTCACAGTCCAAGTAATATTCGGCATGCTAATTACGTTGCCGAGTGCCAAATTGCATTATCTCTTATAGTTTCCGAGATATGGGCAATCGAAATTTTACATCTTAGGCTCTGTTTCCAACTTGGGCCATAATTGTAAAATGGTCTTATGAATTAGCGATTTCTTTCTAAATCACATTCCAAGTAATATTCGGCATGCTAACTATGCTGTCGATTGCAAAATTGCATTATCTCTTATAGTTTCCGAGATATGGGCAATCGAAATTTTACACTTTAGGCTCTGTTTCTAACTTGGGCCAAAATTGTAAAATGGTCTTATGAATTGGCGATTTCTTTCTAAATCACATTCCAAGTAATATTCGGCATGCTAATTACGCTGTCGATTACCAAATTGAATTACCTCTTATGGTTTCCGATATATGGACTATCGAAATTTTACAATTTGGCTCTGCTTCAACTTTTGCCAAAATTGTAAAATGGCCTTATGAATTAGCGATTTCGTTCCAATTCACAGTCCGAGCAATATTCGGCATGCTAATTACGTTGCCGATTGCCAAATTGCATTATCTCTTATACTTTCGGAGATATGGGTAATCGAAATTTTATACCTTAGGCTGTATTTCTAACTAGGGCCAAAATTGTAAAATGGTCTTATGAATTAGCGATTTCGTTCCAATTCACATTTCAAGCAATATTCGGCATGCTAATTACGTTGCCGATTGCCAAATTTCATTACCTCTTATAGTTTCCGAGATATGGGCAATCAAAATTTTACACCTTAGGCTCTGTTTCTAACTTGGGCCAAAATTGTAAAATGGTCTTATGAATTAGCGATTTCGTTCTAAATCACATTCCAAGTAATATTCGGTACGTTAATTACGTTGTCGATTAACAAATTGCATTATCACTTATGGTTTCCGATATATGGATTATCGAAATTTTACAATTTGGCTCTGCTTCTAACATGGGCCAAAATTGTAAAATGGTCTTATGAATTAGCGATTTTGTTCCAAATCACATGTCAAGTAATATTCGGCATGCTTGTGACGTTGTCGTTTGCCAAATTGCATTATCTCTTATAGTTCCCGTATATGGGCTATCCAAATTTTACATCTTAGGCTCTGTTTCTAACATGGGCCAAAATTGTAAAATGTTCTTATGAATTAGCGATTCCGTTCCAATTCACATTGCGAGCAATATTCGGCATGCCAATTACGTTGCCGATTGCCAAATTGCATTATCTCTTATAGTTTCCGAGATATGGGTAATCGAAATTTTATACCTTAGGCTGTGTTACTAACTCGGGTCAAAATTCTAAAACGGTCTTATGAATTACCGATTGCGTTCCAATTCACATTCCAAGCAATATTCGGCATGCTAATTACGTTGCCGATTGCCAAATTTCGTTATCTCTTATAGTTTCCGAGATATGGGCAATCAAAATTTTACACCTTAGGCTCTGTTTCTAACTTGGGCCAAAATTGTAAAATGGTCTTATGAATTAGCGATTTCGTTCTAAATCACATTCCAAGTAATATTCGGCATGCTAATTACGTTGCCGATTGCCACATTTCGTTATCTCTTATAGCTTCCGAGATATGGGCAATCAAAATTTTACACCTTAGGCTCTGTTTCTAACTTGGGCCAAAATTGTAAAATGGTCTTATGAATTAGCGATTTCTTTCTAAATCACATTCCAAGTAATATTCGGCATGCTAATTACGCTGTCGATTGCCAAATTGCAATATCTCTTGTAGTTCCCGAGATATGGGCAATCGAAATTTTACACCTTAGGCTCTGTTTCTAACATGGGCCAAAGTTGTAAAATGGTCTTATGAATTAGCGATTCCGTTCCAATTCACATTGCAAGCAATATTCGGCATGCTAATTACGTTGCCGATTGCCAAATTTCATTATCTCTTATAGTTTCCGAGATATGGGCAATCGAAATTTTACACCTTAGGCTCTGTTTCTAACTTGGGCCAAAATTGTAAAATGGTCTTATGAATTGGCGATTTTTTTCTAAATCACATTCCAAGTAATATTCGGCATGCTAATTACGCTGTCGATTACCAAATTGAATTACCTCTTATGGTTTCCGATATATGGACTATCGAAATTTTACAATTTGGCTCTGCTTCAACTTTTGCCAAAATTGTAAAATGGCCTTATGAATTAGCGATTTCGTTCCAATTCACAGTCCGAGCAATATTCGGCATGCTAATTACGTTGGCGATTGCCAAATTGCATTATCTCTTATTGTTTCCGAGATATGGGCAATCGAAATTTTATACCTTAGGCTGTATTTCAAACATGGGACAAAATTGTAAAATGGCCTTATGAATTAGTGATTTTGTTCTAAATCACATTCCAAGTAATATTCGGCACGTTAATTACGTTGTCGATTAACAAATTGCATTATCTCTTATGGTTTCCGATAAATGGACTCTCGAAATTTTACAATTTGGCTCTGCTTCTAACATGGGCCAAAATAGTAAAATGGTCTTATGAATTAACGATTCCGTTCCAATTCACATTGCAAGCAATATTCGGCATGCTAATTACGTTGCCGATTGCCAAATTGCATTGTCTCTTATAGTTTCCGAGATATGGGTAATCGAAATTTTATACCTTAGGCTGTATTTCTAACTAGGGCCAAAATTGTAAAATGGTCTTATGAATTAGCGATTTCGTTCCAATTCACATTTCAAGCAATATTCGGCATGCTAATTACGTTGCCGATTGCCAAATTTCATTATCTCTTATAGTTTCCGAGATATGGGCAATCGAAATTTTATACTTTAGGCTGTATTTCTAACATGGGACAAAATTGTAAAATGGCCTTATGAATTAGCGATTTCGTTCTAAATCACATTCCAAGTAATATTCGGCACGTTAATTACGTTGTCGATTAACAAATTGCATTATCTCTTATGGTTTCCGATATATGGATTATCGAAATTTTACAATTTGGCTCTGCTTCTAACTTGGGCCAGAATTGTAAAATAGTCTTATGAATTAGCGATTTCGTTCCAATTCACAGTCCAAGCAATATTCGGCATGCTAATTACGTTGCCGATTGCCAAATTGCATTATCTCTTATAGTTTCCGAGATATGGGCTATCGAAATTTTACACCTTAGGCTCTGTTTCTAACATGGGCCAAAATTGTAAAATGGCCTTATGAATTAGCGATTTCACTTCAATTCACATTCCAAGTAATATTCGGCATGCTAATTACGCTGTCGATTGCAAAATTGCGTTATCTCTTATAGTTTCCGAGATATGGGCAATCGAAATTTTACACTTTAGGCTCTGTTTCTAACTCACGCAAAAATTGTAAAATGGTCTTATGAATTAGCGATTTCGTTCTAAATCACATTCCAAGTAATATTCGGCACGTTAATTACGTTGTCGATTAACAAATTGCATTATCTTTTATGGTTTCCGATATATGGATTATCGAAATTTTACAATTTGGCTCTGCTTCTAACTTGGGCCAGAATTGTAAAATAGTCTTATGAATTAGCGATTTCGTTCCAATTCACAGTCCAAGCAATATTCGGCATGCTAATTACGTTGCCGATTGCCAAATTGCATTATCTCTTATAGTTTCCGAGATATGGGCTATCGAAATTTTACACCTTAGGCTCTGTTTCTAATATGGGCCAAAATTGTAAAATGGCCTTATGAATTAGCGATTTCACTTCAATTCACATTCCAAGTAATATTCGGCATGCTAATTACGCTGTCGATTGCAAAATTGCGTTATCTCTTATAGTTTCCGAGATATGGGCTATCGAAATTTTACACCTTAGGCTCTGTTTCTAACATGGGCCAAAATTGTAAAATGGCCTTATGAATTAGCGATTTCACTTCAATTCACATTCCAAGTAATATTCGGCATGCCAATTACGTTGCCGATTGCCAAATTGCATTGTCTCTTATAGTTTCCGAGATATGGGTAATCGAAATTTTATACCTTAGGCTGTATTTCTAACTAGGGCCAAAAGTGTAAAATGGTCTTATGAATTAGCGATCTCGTTCCAATTCACATTTCAAGCAATATTCGGCATGCTAATTACGTTGCCGATTGCCAAATTTCATTATCTCTTATAGTTTCCGAGATATGGGCAATCGAAATTTTATACCTTAGGCTGTATTTCTAACATGGGACAAAATTGTAAAATGGTCTTATGAATTAGCGATTTCGTTCTAAATCACATTCCAGGTAATATTCGGCATGTTAATTACGTTGTCGATTACCAAATTGTATTATCTCTTATGGTTTCCAATATATGGACTATCGAAATTTTACACCTTAGGCTCTGTTTGTAACATGGGCCAAAATTTTAAAATGGTCTTATGAATTAGCGATTTCGTTATAAATCACACTCCAAGTAATATTCGGCATGCTAATTACGTTGTCGATTACCAAATTGCATTATCTATTATGATTTCCGATATATGGACTATCGAAATTTTACAATTTGGCTCTGCTTCTAACATGGGCCAAAATTGTAAAATGGTCTTATGAATTAGCGATTCCATTCCAATTCACATTGCAAGCAATATTCGGCCTGCTAATTAGGTTGCCGATTACCAAATTGCATTATCTCTTATAGTTTCCGAGATATGGACTACCGACATCTAACAATATTGACTCTGCTTCTAACTTGGGCCAGAATTGTAAAATGGTCTTATGAATTAGCGATTTCGCTCCAATTCACATTCCAAGTAATATTCGGCATGCTAATTACGTTGCCGATTGCCAAATTGCATTATCTCTTATAGTTTCCGAGATATGGACTATCGACATCTGACAATATTGGCTCTGCTTCTAACTTGGGCCAGAATTGTAAAATGGTCTTATGAATTAGCGATTTCGTTTCAATTCACATTCCAACTAACATTCGGCATGCTAATTACGTTGCCGATTGCCAAATTGCATTATCTCTTATAGTTTCCGAGATATGGACAATCGAAATTTTACACCTTAGAGTCTGTTTCTAACTGGGGTCAAAATTGTAAAATGGTCTTACGAATTAGCGATTTCGTTCCAATTCACATTCCAAGTAATATTCGGCATGCTAATTACGTTGCCGATTGCCAAATTGCATTATCTCTTATAGTTTCCGAGATATGGACTATCGACATCTAACAATATTGGCTCTGCTTCTAACTTGGGCCAGAATTGTAAAATGGTCTTATGAATTAGCGATTTCGCTCCAATTCACATTCCAGGTAATAATCGGCATGCTAATTACGTTTCTGATTGCCAAATTGCATTATCTCTTATAGTTTCCGAGATAAGGACTATCGACATCTGACAATATTGGCTCTGCTTCTAACTTGCGCCAGAATTGTAAAATGGTCTTATGAATTAGCGATTTGGCTCCAATTCACATTCCAAGTAATATTCGGCATGTTAATTACGTTGCCTATTGCCAAATTGCATTATCTCTTATAGTTTCCGAGATATGGGTAATCGAAATTTTATACCTTATGTTGTATTTCTAACTCGGGCCAAAATTGTAAAATGGCCTTATGAATTAGCGATTTCGTTCCAATTCACATTTCAAGCAATATTCCGCATGCTAATTACGTTGCCGATTGCCAAATCTCATTATCTCTTATAGTTTCCGAGATATGAGCAATCAAAATTTTACACATTAGGCTCTGTTTCTAACTTGGGCCAAAATTGTAAAATGGTCTTATGAATTAGCGATTTCGTTCTAAATCACATTCCAAGTAATATTCGGCACGTTAATTACGTTGTCGTTTAACAAATTGCATTATCTCTTATGGTTTCCGATATATGGACTATCGAAATTTTACAATTTGGCTCTGCTTCTAACATGGGCCAAAATTGTAAAATGGTCTTATGAATTAACGATTCCGTTCCAATTCACATTGCACGCAATATTCGGCATGCTAATTAAGTTGCCGATTGCCAAGTTGCATTATCTCTTATAGTTTCCGAGATATGGGCTATCGAAATTTTACACCTTAGGCTCTGTTTCTAACATGGGCCAAAATTGTAAAATGGCCTTATGAATTAGCGATTTCGTGCTAAATCACACTCCAAGTAATATTCTGGATGCTAATTACGTTGTCGATTACCAAATTGCATTATCTCGTATGGTTTCCGATATATGGACTATCGAAATTTTACAATTTGGCTCTGCTTCTAACATGGGCCAAAATTGTAAAATGGTCTTATGAATTAACGATTCCGTTCCAATTCACATTGCACGCAATATTCGGCATGCTAATTAGGTTGCCGATTACCAAATTGCATTATCTCTTATAGTTTCCGAGATATGGGCAATCGAAATTTTATACCTTAGGCTGTATTTCTAACTCGGGCCAAATATGTAAAATGGCCTTATGAATTAGCGATTTCGTTCTAAATCACATTCCAAGTAATATTCGGCACGTTAATTACATTGTCGATTACCAAATTGCATTATCTCTTATGGTTTTCGATATATGGACTATCGAAATTTTACAATTTGGCTCTGCTTCTAATTTGGGCCAGAATTGTAAAATGGTCTTATGAATTAGCGATTTCGTTCTAATTCACAGTCCAAGTAATATTCGGCATGCTAATTACGTTGCCGAGTGCCAAATTGCATTATCTCTTATAGTTTCCGAGATATGGGCAATCGAAATTTTACATCTTAGGCTCTGTTTCCAACTTGGGCCATAATTGTAAAATGGTCTTATGAATTAGCGATTTCTTTCTAAATCACATTCCAAGTAATATTCGGCATGCTAATTATGCTGTCGATTGCAAAATTGCATTATCTCTTATAGTTTCCGAGATATGGGCAATCGAAATTTTACACTTTAGGCTCTGTTTCTAACTTGGGCCAAAATTGTAAAATGGTCTTATGAATTGGCGATTTCTTTCCAAATCACATTCCAAGTAATATTCGGCATGCT
Source organism: Rhynchophorus ferrugineus (assembly GCF_030347505.1). Lineage (NCBI taxonomy): Eukaryota > Metazoa > Arthropoda > Insecta > Coleoptera > Curculionidae > Rhynchophorus > Rhynchophorus ferrugineus. The sequence continues at coordinate 40,422,039 of NW_027472582.1, forward strand.
AATTACGCTGTCGATTACCAAATTGAATTACCTCTTATGGTTTCCGATATATGGACTATCGAAATTTTACAATTTGGCTCTGCTTCAACTTTTGCCAAAATTGTAAAATGGCCTTATGAATTAGCGATTTCGTTCCAATTCACAGTCCGAGCAATATTCGGCATGCTAATTACGTTGCCGATTGCCAAATTGCATTATCTCTTATACTTTCGGAGATATGGGTAATCGAAATTTTATACCTTAGGCTGTATTTCTAACTAGGGCCAAAATTGTAAAATGGTCTTATGAATTAGCGATTTCGTTCCAATTCACATTTCAAGCAATATTCGGCATGCTAATTACGTTGCCGATTGCCAAATTTCATTACCTCTTATAGTTTCCGAGATATGGGCAATCAAAATTTTACACCTTAGGCTCTGTTTCTAACTTGGGCCAAAATTGTAAAATGGTCTTATGAATTAGCGATTTCGTTCTAAATCACATTCCAAGTAATATTCGGTACGTTAATTACGTTGTCGATTAACAAATTGCATTATCACTTATGGTTTCCGATATATGGATTATCGAAATTTTACAATTTGGCTCTGCTTCTAACATGGGCCAAAATTGTAAAATGGTCTTATGAATTAGCGATTTTGTTCCAAATCACATGTCAAGTAATATTCGGCATGCTTGTGACGTTGTCGTTTGCCAAATTGCATTATCTCTTATAGTTCCCGTATATGGGCTATCCAAATTTTACATCTTAGGCTCTGTTTCTAACATGGGCCAAAATTGTAAAATGTTCTTATGAATTAGCGATTCCGTTCCAATTCACATTGCGAGCAATATTCGGCATGCCAATTACGTTGCCGATTGCCAAATTGCATTATCTCTTATAGTTTCCGAGATATGGGTAATCGAAATTTTATACCTTAGGCTGTGTTACTAACTCGGGTCAAAATTCTAAAACGGTCTTATGAATTACCGATTGCGTTCCAATTCACATTCCAAGCAATATTCGGCATGCTAATTACGTTGCCGATTGCCAAATTTCGTTATCTCTTATAGTTTCCGAGATATGGGCAATCAAAATTTTACACCTTAGGCTCTGTTTCTAACTTGGGCCAAAATTGTAAAATGGTCTTATGAATTAGCGATTTCGTTCTAAATCACATTCCAAGTAATATTCGGCATGCTAATTACGTTGCCGATTGCCACATTTCGTTATCTCTTATAGCTTCCGAGATATGGGCAATCAAAATTTTACACCTTAGGCTCTGTTTCTAACTTGGGCCAAAATTGTAAAATGGTCTTATGAATTAGCGATTTCTTTCTAAATCACATTCCAAGTAATATTCGGCATGCTAATTACGCTGTCGATTGCCAAATTGCAATATCTCTTGTAGTTCCCGAGATATGGGCAATCGAAATTTTACACCTTAGGCTCTGTTTCTAACATGGGCCAAAGTTGTAAAATGGTCTTATGAATTAGCGATTCCGTTCCAATTCACATTGCAAGCAATATTCGGCATGCTAATTACGTTGCCGATTGCCAAATTTCATTATCTCTTATAGTTTCCGAGATATGGGCAATCGAAATTTTACACCTTAGGCTCTGTTTCTAACTTGGGCCAAAATTGTAAAATGGTCTTATGAATTGGCGATTTTTTTCTAAATCACATTCCAAGTAATATTCGGCATGCTAATTACGCTGTCGATTACCAAATTGAATTACCTCTTATGGTTTCCGATATATGGACTATCGAAATTTTACAATTCGGCTCTGCTTCAACTTTTGCCAAAATTGTAAAATGGCCTTATGAATTAGCGATTTCGTTCCAATTCACAGTCCGAGCAATATTCGGCATGCTAATTACGTTGCCTATTGCCAAATTGCATTATCTCTTATACTTTCGGAGATATGGGTAATCGAAATTTTATACCTTAGGCTGTATTTCTAACTAGGGCCAAAATTGTAAAATGGTCTTATGAATTAGCGATTTCGTTCCAATTCACATTTCAAGCAATATTCGGCATGCTAATTACGTTGGCGATTGCCAAATTGCATTATCTCTTATAGTTTCCGAGATATGGGCAATCGAAATTTTATACCTTAGGCTGTATTTCTAACATGGGACAAAATTGTAAAATGGCCTTATGAATTAGTGATTTCGTTCTAAATCACATTCCAAGTAATATTCGGCACGTTAATTACGTTGTCGATTAACAAATTGCATTATCTCTTATGGTTTCCGATAAATGGACTCTCGAAATTTTACAATTTGGCTCTGCTTCTAACATGGGCCAAAATTGTAAAATGGTCTTATGAATTAACGATTCCGTTCCAATTCACATTGCAAGCAATATTCGGCATGCTAATTACGTTGCCGATTGCCAAATTGCATTGTCTCTTATAGTTTCCGAGATATGGGTAATCGAAATTTTATACCTTAGGCTGTATTTCTAACTAGGGCCAAAATTGTAAAATGGTCTTTTGAATTAGCGATTTCGTTCCAATTCACATTTCAAGCAATATTCGGCATGCTAATTACGTTGCCGATTGCCAAATTTCATTATCTCTTATAGTTTCCGAGATATGGGCAATCGAAATTTTATACCTTAGGCTGTATTTCTAACATGGGACAAAATTGTAAAATGGCCTTATGAATTAGCGATTTCGTTCTAAATCACATTCCAAGTAATATTCGGCACGTTAATTACGTTGTCGATTAACAAATTGCATTATCTCTTATGGTTTCCGATATATGGATTATCGAAATTTTACAATTTGGCTCTGCTTCTAACTTGGGCCAGAATTGTAAAATAGTCTTATGAATTAGCGATTTCGTTCCAATTCACAGTCCAAGCAATATTCGGCATGCTAATTACGTTGCCGATTGCCAAATTGCATTATCTCTTATAGTTTCCGAGATATGGGCTATCGAAATTTTACACCTTAGGCTCTGTTTCTAACATGGGCCAAAATTGTAAAATGGCCTTATGAATTAGCGATTTCACTTCAATTCACATTCCAAGTAATATTCGGCATGCTAATTACGCTGTCGATTGCAAAATTGCGTTATCTCTTATAGTTTCCGAGATATGGGCAATCGAAATTTTACACCTTAGGCTCTGTTTCTAACTTGGGCCAAAATTGTAAAATGGTCTTATGAATTGGCGATTTTTTTCTAAATCACATTCCAAGTGATATTCGGCATGCTAATTACGCTGTCGATTACCAAATTGAATTACCTCTTATGGTTTCCGATATATGGACTATCGAAATTTTACAATTTGGCTCTGCTTCAACTTTTGCCAAAATTGTAAAATGGCCTTATGAATTAGCGATTTCGTTCTAAATCACATTCCAAGTAATATTCGGCATGCTAATTACGTTGCCGATTGCCACATTTCGTTATCTCTTATAGCTTCCGAGATATGGGCAATCAAAATTTTACACCTTAGGCTCTGTTTCTAACTTGGGCCAAAATTGTAAAATGGTCTTATGAATTAGCGATTTCTTTCTAAATCACATTCCAAGTAATATTCGGCATGCTAATTACGCTGTCGATTGCCAAATTGCAATATCTCTTGTAGTTCCCGAGATATGGGCAATCGAAATTTTACACCTTAGGCTGTATTTCTAACTAGGGCCAAAATTGTAAAATGGTCTTATGAATTAGCGATTTCGTTCCAATTCACATTTCAAGCAATATTCGGCATGCTAATTACGTTGCCGATTGCCAAATTTCATTATCTCTTATAGTTTCCGAGATATGGGCAATCGAAATTTTATACCTTAGGCTGTATTTCTAACATGGGACAAAATTGTAAAATGGCCTTATGAATTAGCGATTTCGTTCTAAATCACATTCCAAGTAATATTCGGCACGTTAATTACGTTGTCGATTAACAAATTGCATTATCTCTTATGGTTTCCGATATATGGATTATCGAAATTTTACAATTTGGCTCTGCTTCTAACTTGGGCCAGAATTGTAAAATAGTCTTATGAATTAGCGATTTCGTTCCAATTCACAGTCCAAGCAATATTCGGCATGCTAATTACGTTGCCGATTGCCAAATTGCATTATCTCTTATAGTTTCCGAGATATGGGCTATCGAAATTTTACACCTTAGGCTCTGTTTCTAACTTGGGCCAAAATTGTAAAATGGTCTTATGAATTAGCGATTTCGTTCTAAATCACATTCCAAGTAATATTCGGTACGTTAATTACGTTGTCGATTAACAAATTGCATTATCACTTATGGTTTCCGATATATGGATTATCGAAATTTTACAATTTGGCTCTGCTTCTAACATGGGCCAAAATTGTAAAATGGTCTTATGAATTAGCGATTTTGTTCCAAATCACATGTCAAGTAATATTCGGCATGCTTGTGACGTTGTCGTTTGCCAAATTGCATTATCTCTTATAGTTCCCGTATATGGGCTATCCAAATTTTACATCTTAGGCTCTGTTTCTAACATGGGCCAAAATTGTAAAATGTTCTTATGAATTAGCTATTCCGTTCCAATTCACATTGCGAGCAATATTCGGCATGCCAATTACGTTGCCGATTGCCAAATTGCATTATCTCTTATAGTTTCCGTGATATGGGTAATCGAAATTTTATACCTTAGGCTGTGTTATTAACTCGGGTGAAAATTCTAAAACGGTCTTGTGAATTACCGATTGCGTTCCAATTCACATTCCAAGCAATATTCGGCATGCTAATTACGTTGCCGATTGCCAAATTTCGTTATCTCTTATAGTTTCCGAGATATGGGCAATCAAAATTTTACACCTTAGGCTCTGTTTCTAACTTGGGCCAAAATTGTAAAATGGTCTTATGAATTAGCGATTTCGTTCTAAATCACATTCCAAGTAATATTCGGCATGCTAATTACGTTGCCGATTGCCACATTTCGTTATCTCTTATAGCTTCCGAGATATGGGCAATCAAAATTTTACACCTTAGGCTCTGTTTCTAACTTGGGCCAAAATTGTAAAATGGTCTTATGAATTAGCGATTTCTTTCTAAATCACATTCCAAGTAATATTCGGCATGCTAATTACGCTGTCGATTGCCAAATTGCAATATCTCTTGTAGTTCCCGAGATATGGGCAATCGAAATTTTACACCTTAGGCTCTGTTTCTAACATGGGCCAAAGTTGTAAAATGGTCTTATGAATTAGCGATTCCGTTCCAATTCACATTGCAAGCAATATTCGGCATGCTAATTACGTTGCCGATTGCCAAATTTCATTATCTCTTATAGTTTCCGAGATATGGGCAATCGAAATTTTATACCTTAGGCTGTATTTCTAACATGGGACAAAATTGTAAAATGGCCTTATGAATTAGCGATTTCGTTCTAAATCACATTCCAAGTAATATTCGGCACGTTAATTACGTTGTCGATTAACAAATTGCATTATCTCTTATGGTTTCCGATATATGGATTATCGAAATTTTACAATTTGGCTCTGCTTCTAACTTGGGCCAGAATTGTAAAATAGTCTTATGAATTAGCGATTTCGTTCCAATTCACATTCCAAGCAATATTCGGCATGCTAATTACGTTGCCGATTGCCAAATTGCATTATCTCTTATAGTTTCCGAGATATGGGCTATCGAAATTTTACACCTTAGGCTCTGTTTCTAACATGGGCCAAAATTGTAAAATGGCCTTATGAATTAGCGATTTCACTTCAATTCACATTCCAAGTAATATTCGGCATGCTAATTACGCTGTCGATTGCAAAATTGCGTTATCTCTTATAGTTTCCGAGATATGGGCAATCGAAATTTTACACTTTAGGTTCTGTTTCTAACTCACGCAAAAATTGTAAAATGGTCTTATGAATTAGCGATTTCGTTCTAAATCACATTCCAAGTAATATTCGGCACGTTAATTACGTTGTCGATTAACAAATTGCATTATCTTTTATGGTTTCCGATATATGGATTATCGAAATTTTACAATTTGGCTCTGCTTCTAACTTGGGCCAGAATTGTAAAATAGTCTTATGAATTAGCGATTTCGTTCCAATTCACAGTCCAAGCAATATTCGGCATGCTAATTACGTTGCCGATTGCCAAATTGCATTATCTCTTATAGTTTCCGAGATATGGGCTATCGAAATTTTACACCTTAGGCTCTGTTTCTAATATGGGCCAAAATTGTAAAATGGCCTTATGAATTAGCGATTTCACTTCAATTCACATTCCAAGTAATATTCGGCATGCTAATTACGCTGTCGATTGCAAAATTGCGTTATCTCTTATAGTTTCCGAGATATGGGCTATCGAAATTTTACAACTTAGTCTCTGTTTCTAACATGGGCCAAAATTGTAAAATGGCCTTATGAATTAGCGATTTCACTTCAATTCACATTCCAAGTAATATTCGGCATGCTAATTACGTTGCCGATTGCCAAATTGCATTGTCTCTTATAGTTTCCGAGATATGGGTAATCGAAATTTTATACCTTAGGCTGTATTTCTAACTAGGGCCAAAAGTGTAAAATGGTCTTATGAATTAGCGATTTCGTTCCAATTCACATTTCAAGCAATATTCGGCATGCTAATTACGTTGCCGATTGCCAAATTTCATTATCTCTTATAGTTTCCGAGATATGGGCAATCGAAATTTTATACCTTAGGCTGTATTTCTAACATGGGACAAAATTGTAAAATGGTCTTATGAATTAGCGATTTCGTTCTAAATCACATTCCAGGTAATATTCGGCATGTTAATTACGTTGTCGATTACTAAATTGTATTATCTCTTATGGTTTCCAATATATGGACTATCGAAATTTTACACCTTAGGCTCTGTTTTTAACATGGGCCAAAATTTTAAAATGGTCTTATGAATTAGCGATTTCGTTATAAATCACACTCCAAGTAATATTCGGCATGCTAATTACGTTGTCGATTACCAAATTGCATTATCTATTATGATTTCCGATATATGGACTATCGAAATTTTACAATTTGGCTCTGCTTCTAACATGGGCCAAAATTGTAAAATGGTCTTATGAATTAGCGATTCCATTCCAATTCACATTGCAAGCAATATTCGGCCTGCTAATTAGGTTGCCGATTACCAAATTGCATTATCTCTTATAGTTTCCGAGATATGGCCTATCGACATCTAACAATATTGGCTCTGCTTCTAACTTGGGCCAGAATTGTAAAATGGTCTTATGAATTAGCGATTTCGCTCCAATTCACATTCCAAGTAATATTCGGCATGCTAATTACGTTGCCGATTGCCAAATTGCATTATCTCTTATAGTTTCCGAGATATGGACTATCGACATCTGACAATATTGGCTCTGCTTCTAACTTGGGCCAGAATTGTAAAATGGTCTTATGAATTAGCGATTTCGTTTCAATTCACATTCCAACTAACATTCGGCATGCTAATTACGTTGCCGATTGCCAAATTGCATTATCTCTTATAGTTTCCGAGATATGGACAATCGAAATTTTACACCTTAGAGTCTGTTTCTAACTGGGGTCAAAATTGTAAAATGGTCTTACGAATTAGCGATTTCGTTCCAATTCACATTCCAAGTAATATTCGGCATGCTAATTACGTTGCCGATTGCCAAATTGCATTATCTCTTATAGTTTCCGAGATATGGACTATCGACATCTAACAATATTGGCTCTGCTTCTAACTTGGGCCAGAATTGTAAAATGGTCTTATGAATTAGCGATTTCGCTCCAATTCACATTCCAGGTAATAATCGGCATGCTAATTACGTTTCTGATTGCCAAATTGCATTATCTCTTATAGTTTCCGAGATAAGGACTATCGACATCTGACAATATTGGCTCTGCTTCTAACTTGCGCCAGAATTGTAAAATGGTCTTATGAATTAGCGATTTGGCTCCAATTCACATTCCAAGTAATATTCGGCATGTTAATTACGTTGCCTATTGCCAAATTGCATTATCTCTTATAGTTTCCGAGATATGGGTAATCGAAATTTTATACCTTATGTTGTATTTCTAACTCGGGCCAAAATTGTAAAATGGCCTTATGAATTAGCGATTTCGTTCCAATTCACATTTCAAGCAATATTCCGCATGCTAATTACGTTGCCGATTGCCAAATCTCATTATCTCTTATAGTTTCCGAGATATGAGCAATCAAAATTTTACACATTAGGCTCTGTTTCTAACTTGGGCCAAAATTGTAAAATGGTCTTATGAATTAGCGATTTCGTTCTAAATCACATTCCAAGTAATATTCGGCACGTTAATTACGTTGTCGATTAACAAATTGCATTATCTCTTATACTTTCGGAGATATGGGTAATCGAAATTTTATACCTTAGGCTGTATTTCTAACTAGGGCCAAAATTGTAAAATGGTCTTATGAATTAGCGATTTCGTTCCAATTCACATTTCAAGCAATATTCGGCATGCTAATTACGTTGGCGATTGCCAAATTGCATTATCTCTTATAGTTTCCGAGATATGGGCAATCGAAATTTTATACCTTAGGCTGTATTTCTAACATGGGACAAAATTGTAAAATGGCCTTATGAATTAGTGATTTCGTTCTAAATCACATTCCAAGTAATATTCGGCACGTTAATTACGTTGTCGATTAACAAATTGCATTATCTCTTATGGTTTCCGATAAATGGACTCTCGAAATTTTACAATTTGGCTCTGCTTCTAACATGGGCCAAAATTGTAAAATGGTCTTATGAATTAACGATTCCGTTCCAATTCACATTGCAAGCAATATTCGGCATGCTAATTACGTTGCCGATTGCCAAATTGCATTGTCTCTTATAGTTTCCGAGATATGGGTAATCGAAATTTTATACCTTAGGCTGTATTTCTAACTAGGGCCAAAATTGTAAAATGGTCTTATGAATTAGCGATTTCGTTCCAATTCACATTTCAAGCAATATTCGGCATGCTAATTACGTTGCCGATTGCCAAATTTCATTATCTCTTATAGTTTCCGAGATATGGGCAATCGAAATTTTATACCTTAGGCTGTATTTCTAACATGGGACAAAATTGTAAAATGGCCTTATGAATTAGCGATTTCGTTCTAAATCACATTCCAAGTAATATTCGGCACGTTAATTACGTTGTCGATTAACAAATTGCATTATCTCTTATGGTTTCCGATATATGGATTATCGAAATTTTACAATTTGGCTCTGCTTCTAACTTGGGCCAGAATTGTAAAATAGTCTTATGAATTAGCGATTTCGTTCCAATTCACAGTCCAAGCAATATTCGGCATGCTAATTACGTTGCCGATTGCCAAATTGCAATATCTCTTATAGTTTCCGAGATATGGGCTATCGAAATTTTACACCTTAGGCTCTGTTTCTAACATGGGCCAAAATTGTAAAATGGCCTTATGAATTAGCGATTTCACTTCAATTCACATTCCAAGTAATATTCGGCATGCTAATTACGCTGTCGATTGCAAAATTGCGTTATCTCTTATAGTTTCCGAGATATGGGCAATCGAAATTTTACACTTTAGGCTCTGTTTCTAACTCACGCAAAAATTGTAAAATGGTCTTATGAATTAGCGATTTCGTTCTAAATCACATTCCAAGTAATATTCGGCACGTTAATTACGTTGTCGATTAACAAATTGCATTATCTTCTATGGTTTCCGATATATGGATTATCGAAATTTTACAATTTGGCTCTGCTTCTAACTTGGGCCAGAATTGTAAAATAGTCTTATGAATTAGCGATTTCGTTCCAATTCACAGTCCAAGCAATATTCGGCATGCTAATTACGTTGCCGATTGCCAAATTGCATTATCTCTTATAGTTTCCGAGATATGGGCTATCGAAATTTTACACCTTAGGCTCTGTTTCTAATATGGGCCAAAATTGTAAAATGGCCTTATGAATTAGCGATTTCACTTCAATTCACATTCCAAGTTATATTCGGCATGCTAATTACGCTGTCGATTGCAAAATTGCGTTATCTCTTATAGTTTCCGAGATATGGGCTATCGAAATTTTACACCTTAGGCTCTGTTTCTAACATGGGCCAAAATTGTAAAATGGCCTTATGAATTAGCGATTTCACTTCAATTCACATTCCAAGTAATATTCGGCATGCTAATTACGTTGCCGATTGCCAAATTGCATTGTCTCTTATAGTTTCCGAGATATGGGTAATCGAAATTTTATACCTTAGGCTGTATTTCTAACTAGGGCCAAAATTGTAAAATGGTCTTATGAATTAGCGATTTCGTTCCAATTCACATTTCAAGCAATATTCGGCATGCTAATTACGTTGCCGATTGCCAAATTTCATTATCTCTTATAGTTTCCGAGATATGGGCAATCAAAATTTTACACCTTAGGCTCTGTTTCTAACTTGGGCCAAAATTGTAAAATGGTCTTATGAATTAGCGATTTCGTTCTAAATCACATTCCAAGTAATATTCGGTACGTTAATTACGTTGTCGATTAACAAATTGCATTATCACTTATGGTTTCCGATATATGGATTATCGAAATTTTACAATTTGGCTCTGCTTCTAACATGGGCCAAAATTGTAAAATGGTCTTATGAATTAGCGATTTTGTTCCAAATCACATGTCAAGTAATATTCGGCATGCTTGTGACGTTGTCGTTTGCCAAATTGCATTATCTCTTATAGTTCCCGTATATGGGCTATCCAAATTTTACATCTTAGGCTCTGTTTCTAACATGGGCCAAAATTGTAAAATGTTCTTATGAATTAGCTATTCCGTTCCAATTCACATTGCGAGCAATATTCGGCATGCCAATTACGTTGCCGATTGCCAAATTGCATTATCTCTTATAGTTTCCGTGATATGGGTAATCGAAATTTTATACCTTAGGCTGTGTTACTAACTCGGGTGAAAATTCTAAAACGGTCTTATGAATTACCGATTGCGTTCCAATTCACATTCCAAGCAATATTCGGCATGCTAATTACGTTGCCGATTGCCAAATTTCGTTATCTCTTATAGTTTCCGAGATATGGGCAATCAAAATTTTACACCTTAGGCTCTGTTTCTAACTTGGGCCAAAATTGTAAAATGGTCTTATGAATTAGCGATTTCGTTCTAAATCACATTCCAAGTAATATTCGGCATGCTAATTACGTTGCCGATTGCCACATTTCGTTATCTCTTATAGCTTCCGAGATATGGGCAATCAAAATTTTACACCTTAGGCTCTGTTTCTAACTTGGGCCAAAATTGTAAAATGGTCTTATGAATTAGCGATTTCTTTCTAAATCACATTCCAAGTAATATTCGGCATGCTAATTACGCTGTCGATTGCCAAATTGCAATATCTCTTGTAGTTCCCGAGATATGGGCAATCGAAATTTTACACCTTAGGCTCTGTTTCTAACATGGGCCAAAGTTGTAAAATGGTCTTATGAATTAGCGATTCCGTTCCAATTCACATTGCAAGCAATATTCGGCATGCTAATTACGTTGCCGATTGCCAAATTTCATTATCTCTTATAGTTTCCGAGATATGGGCAATCGAAATTTTATACCTTAGGCTGTATTTCTAACATGGGACAAAATTGTAAAATGGCCTTATGAATTAGCGATTTCGTTCTAAATCACATTCCAAGTAATATTCGGCACGTTAATTACGTTGTCGATTAACAAATTGCATTATCTCTTATGGTTTCCGATATATGGATTATCGAAATTTTACAATTTGGCTCTGCTTCTAACTTGGGCCAGAATTGTAAAATAGTCTTATGAATTAGCGATTTCGTCCCAATTCACAGTCCAAGCAATATTCGGCATGCTAATTACGTTGCCGATTGCCAAATTGCATTATCTCTTATAGTTTCCGAGATATGGGCTATCGAAATTTTACACCTTAGGCTCTGTTTCTAACATGGGCCAAAATTGTAAAATGGCCTTATGAATTAGCGATTTCACTTCAATTCACATTCCAAGTAATATTCGGCATGCTAATTACGCTGTCGATTGCAAAATTGCGTTATCTCTTATAGTTTCCGAGATATGGGCAATCGAAATTTTACACTTTAGGCTCTGTTTCTAACTCACGCAAAAATTGTAAAATGGTCTTATGAATTAGCGATTTCGTTCTAAATCACATTCCAAGTAATATTCGGCACGTTAATTACGTTGTCGATTAACAAATTGCATTATCTTTTATGGTTTCCGATATATGGATTATCGAAATTTTACAATTTGGCTCTGCTTCTAACTTGGGCCAGAATTGTAAAATAGTCTTATGAATTAGCGATTTCGTTCCAATTCACAGTCCAAGCAATATTCGGCATGCTAATTACGTTGCCGATTGCCAAATTGCATTATCTCTTATAGTTTCCGAGATATGGGCTATCGAAATTTTACACCTTAGGCTCTGTTTCTAATATGGGCCAAAATTGTAAAATGGCCTTATGAATTAGCGATTTCACTTCAATTCACATTCCAAGTAATATTCGGCATGCTAATTACGCTGTCGATTGCAAAATTGCGTTATCTCTTATAGTTTCCGAGATATGGGCTATCGAAATTTTACAACTTAGGCTCTGTTTCTAACATGGGCCAAAATTGTAAAATGGCCTTATGAATTAGCGATTTCACTTCAATTCACATTCCAAGTAATATTCGGCATGCTAATTACGTTGCCGATTGCCAAATTGCATTGTCTCTTATAGTTTCCGAGATATGGGTAATCGAAATTTTATACCTTAGGCTGTATTTCTAACTAGGGCCAAAAGTGTAAAATGGTCTTATGAATTAGCGATTTCGTTCCAATTCACATTTCAAGCAATATTCGGCATGCTAATTACGTTGCCGATTGCCAAATTTCATTATCTCTTATAGTTTCCGAGATATGGGCAATCGAAATTTTATACCTTAGGCTGTATTTCTAACATGGGACAAAATTGTAAAATGGTCTTATGAATTAGCGATTTCGTTCTAAATCACATTCCAGGTAATATTCGGCATGTTAATTACGTTGTCGATTACCAAATTGTATTATCTCTTATGGTTTCCAATATATGGACTATCGAAATTTTACACCTTAGGCTCTGTTTGTAACATGGGCCAAAATTTTAAAATGGTCTTATGAATTAGCGATTTCGTTATAAATCACACTCCAAGTAATATTCGGCATGCTAATTACGTTGTCGATTACCAAATTACATTATCTATTATGATTTCCGATATATGGACTATCGAAATTTTACAATTTGGCTCTGCTTCTAACATGGGCCAAAATTGTAAAATGGTCTTATGAATTAGCGATTCCATTCCAATTCACATTGCAAGCAATATTCGGCCTGCTAATTAGGTTGCCGATTACCAAATTGCATTATCTCTTATAGTTTCCGAGATATGGACTATCGACATCTAACAATATTGGCTCTGCTTCTAACTTGGGCCAGAATTGTAAAATGGTCTTATGAATTAGCGATTTCGCTCCAATTCACATTCCAAGTAATATTGGGCATGCTAATTACGTTGCCGATTGCCAAATTGCATTATCTCTTATAGTTTCCGAGATATGGACTATCGACATCTGACAATATTGGCTCTGCTTCTAACTTGGGCCAGAATTGTAAAATGGTCTTATGAATTAGCGATTTCGTTTCAATTCACATTCCAACTAACATTCGGCATGCTAATTACGTTGCCGATTGCCAAATTGCATTATCTCTTATAGTTTCCGAGATATGGACAATCGAAATTTTACACCTTAGAGTCTGTTTCTAACTGGGGTCAAAATTGTAAAATGGTCTTACGAATTAGCGATTTCGTTCCAATTCACATTCCAAGTAATATTCGGCATGCTAATTACGTTGCCGATTGCCAAATTGCATTATCCCTTATAGTTTCCGAGATATGGACTATCGACATCTAACAATATTGGCTCTGCTTCTAACTTGGGCCAGAATTGTAAAATGGTCTTATGAATTAGCGATTTCGCTCCAATTCACATTCCAGGTAATAATCGGCATGCTAATTACGTTTCTGATTGCCAAATTGCATTATCTCTTATAGTTTCCGAGATAAGGACTATCGACATCTGACAATATTGGCTCTGCTTCTAACTTGCGCCAGAATTGTAAAATGGTCTTATGAATTAGCGATTTGGCTCCAATTCACATTCCAAGTAATATTCGGCATGTTAATTACGTTGCCTATTGCCAAATTGCATTATCTCTTATAGTTTCCGAGATATGGGTAATCGAAATTTTATACCTTATGTTGTATTTCTAACTCGGGCCAAAATTGTAAAATGGCCTTATGAATTAGCGATTTCGTTCCAATTCACATTTCAAGCAATATTCCGCATGCTAATTACGTTGCCGATTGCCAAATCTCATTATCTCTTATAGTTTCCGAGATATGAGCAATCAAAATTTTACACATTAGGCTCTGTTTCTAACTTGGGCCAAAATTGTAAAATGGTCTTATGAATTAGCGATTTCGTTCTAAATCACATTCCAAGTAATATTCGGCACGTTAATTACGTTGTCGTTTAACAAATTGCATTATCTCTTATGGTTTCCGATATATGGACTATCGAAATTTTACAATTTGGCTCTGCTTCTAACATGGGCCAAAATTGTAAAATGGTCTTATGAATTAACGATTCCGTTCCAATTCACATTGCACGCAATATTCGGCATGCTAATTAAGTTGCCGATTGCCAAGTTGCATTATCTCTTATAGTTTCCGAGATATGGGCTATCGAAATTTTACACCTTAGGCTCTGTTTCTAACATGGGCCAAAATTGTAAAATGGCCTTATGAATTAGCGATTTCGTGCTAAATCACACTCCAAGTAATATTCTGGATGCTAATTACGTTGTCGATTACCAAATTGCATTATCTCGTATGGTTTCCGATATATGGACTATCGAAATTTTACAATTTGGCTCTGCTTCTAACATGGGCCAAAATTGTAAAATGGTCTTATGAATTAACGATTCCGTTCCAATTCACATTGCACGCAATATTCGGCATGCTAATTAGGTTGCCGATTACCAAATTGCATTATCTCTTATAGTTTCCGAGATATGGGCAATCGAAATTTTATACCTTAGGCTGTATTTCTAACTCGGGCCAAATATGTAAAATGGCCTTATGAATTAGCGATTTCGTTCTAAATCACATTCCAAGTAATATTCGGCACGTTAATTACATTGTCGATTACCAAATTGCATTATCTCTTATGGTTTTCGATATATGGACTATCGAAATTTTACAATTTGGCTCTGCTTCTAATTTGGGCCAGAATTGTAAAATGGTCTTATGAATTAGCGATTTCGTTCTAATTCACAGTCCAAGTAATATTCGGCATGCTAATTACGTTGCCGAGTGCCAAATTGCATTATCTCTTATAGTTTCCGAGATATGGGCAATCGAAATTTTACATCTTAGGCTCTGTTTCCAACTTGGGCCATAATTGTAAAATGGTCTTATGAATTAGCGATTTCTTTCTAAATCACATTCCAAGTAATATTCGGCATGCTAATTATGCTGTCGATTGCAAAATTGCATTATCTCTTATAGTTTCCGAGATATGGGCAATCGAAATTTTACACTTTAGGCTCTGTTTCTAACTTGGGCCAAAATTGTAAAATGGTCTTATGAATTGGCGATTTCTTTCTAAATCACATTCCAAGTAATATTCGGCATGCTAATTACGCTGTCGATTACCAAATTGAATTACCTCTTATGGTTTCCGATATATGGACTATCGAAATTTTACAATTTGGCTCTGCTTCAACTTTTGCCAAAATTGTAAAATGGCCTTATGAATTAGCGATTTCGTTCCAATTCACAGTCCGAGCAATATTCGGCATGCTAATTACGTTGCCGATTGCCAAATTGCATTATCTCTTATACTTTCGGAGATATGGGTAATCGAAATTTTATACCTTAGGCTGTATTTCTAACTAGGGCCAAAATTGTAAAATGGTCTTATGAATTAGCGATTTCGTTCCAATTCACATTTCAAGCAATATTCGGCATGCTAATTACGTTGCCGATTGCCAAATTTCATTACCTCTTATAGTTTCCGAGATATGGGCAATCAAAATTTTACACCTTAGGCTCTGTTTCTAACTTGGGCCAAAATTGTAAAATGGTCTTATGAATTAGCGATTTCGTTCTAAATCACATTCCAAGTAATATTCGGTACGTTAATTACGTTGTCGATTAACAAATTGCATTATCACTTATGGTTTCCGATATATGGATTATCGAAATTTTACAATTTGGCTCTGCTTCTAACATGGGCCAAAATTGTAAAATGGTCTTATGAATTAGCGATTTTGTTCCAAATCACATGTCAAGTAATATTCGGCATGCTTGTGACGTTGTCGTTTGCCAAATTGCATTATCTCTTATAGTTCCCGTATATGGGCTATCCAAATTTTACATCTTAGGCTCTGTTTCTAACATGGGCCAAAATTGTAAAATGTTCTTATGAATTAGCGATTCCGTTCTAATTCACATTGCGAGCAATATTCGGCATGCCAATTACGTTGCCGATTGCCAAATTGCATTATCTCTTATAGTTTCCGAGATATGGGTAATCGAAATTTTATACCTTAGGCTGTGTTACTAACTCGGGTCAAAATTCTAAAACGGTCTTATGAATTACCGATTGCGTTCCAATTCACATTCCAAGCAATATTCGGCATGCTAATTACGTTGCCGATTGCCAAATTTCGTTATCTCTTATAGTTTCCGAGATATGGGCAATCAAAATTTTACACCTTAGGCTCTGTTTCTAACTTGGGCCAAAATTGTAAAATGGTCTTATGAATTAGCGATTTTGTTCTAAATCACATTCCAAGTAATATTCGGCATGCTAATTACGTTGCCGATTGCCACATTTCGTTATCTCTTATAGCTTCCGAGATATGGGCAATCAAAATTTTACACCTTAGGCTCTGTTTCTAACTTGGGCCAAAATTGTAAAATGGTCTTATGAATTAGCGATTTCTTTCTAAATCACATTCCAAGTAATATTCGGCATGCTAATTACGCTGTCGATTGCCAAATTGCAATATCTCTTGTAGTTCCCGAGATATGGGCAATCGAAATTTTACACCTTAGGCTCTGTTTCTAACATGGGCCAAAGTTGTAAAATGGTCTTATGAATTAGCGATTCCGTTCCAATTCACATTGCAAGCAATATTCGGCATGCTAATTACGTTGCCGATTGCCAAATTTCATTATCTCTTATAGTTTCCGAGATATGGGCAATCGAAATTTTACACCTTAGGCTCTGTTTCTAACTTGGGCCAAAAATGTAAAATGGTCTTATGAATTGGCGATTTTTTTCTAAATCACATTCCAAGTAATATTCGGCATGCTAATTACGCTGTCGATTACCAAATTGAATTACCTCTTATGGTTTCCGATATATGGACTATCGAAATTTTACAATTTGGCTCTGCTTCAACTTTTGCCAAAATTGTAAAATGGCCTTATGAATTAGCGATTTCGTTCCAATTCACAGTCCGAGCAATATTCGGCATGCTAATTACGTTGCCTATTGCCAAATTGCATTATCTCTTATACTTTCGGAGATATGGGTAATCGAAATTTTATACCTTAGGCTGTATTTCTAACTAGGGCCAAAATTGTAAAATGGTCTTATGAATTAGCGATTTCGTTCCAATTCACATTTCAAGCAATATTCGGCATGCTAATTACGTTGCCGATTGCCAAATTTCATTATCTCTTATAGTTTCCGAGATATGGGCAATCGAAATTTTATACCTTAGGCTGTATTTCTAACATGGGACAAAATTGTAAAATGGCCTTATGAATTAGCGATTTCGTTCTAAATCACATTCCAAGTAATATTCGGCACGTTAATTACGTTGTCGATTAACAAATTGCATTATCTCTTATGGTTTCCGATATATGGATTATCGAAATTTTACAATTTGGCTCTGCTTCTAACTTGGGCCAGAATTGTAAAATAGTCTTATGAATTAGCGATTTCGTTCCAATTCACAGTCCAAGCAATATTCGGCATGCTAATTACGTTGCCGATTGCCAAATTGCATTATCTCTTATAGTTTCCGAGATATGGGCTATCGAAATTTTACACCTTAGGCTCTGTTTCTAACATGGGCCAAAATTGTAAAATGGCCTTATGAATTAGCGATTTCACTTCAATTCACATTCCAAGTAATATTCGGCATGCTAATTACGCTGTCGATTGCAAAATTGCGTTATCTCTTATAGTTTCCGAGATATGGGCAATCGAAATTTTACACTTTAGGCTCTGTTTCTAACTCACGCAAAAATTGTAAAATGGTCTTATGAATTAGCGATTTCGTTCTAAATCACATTCCAAGTAATATTCGGCACGTTAATTACGTTGTCGATTAACAAATTGCATTATCTTTTATGGTTTCCGATATATGGATTATCGAAATTTTACAATTTGGCTCTGCTTCTAACTTGGGCCAGAATTGTAAAATAGTCTTATGAATTAGCGATTTCGTTCCAATTCACAGTCCAAGCAATATTCGGCATGCTAATTACGTTGCCGATTGCCAAATTGCATTATCTCTTATAGTTTCCGAGATATGGGCTATCGAAATTTTACACCTTAGGCTCTGTTTCTAATATGGGCCAAAATTGTAAAATGGCCTTATGAATTAGCGATTTCACTTCAATTCACATTCCAAGTAATATTCGGCATGCTAATTACGCTGTCGATTGCAAAATTGCGTTATCTCTTATAGTTTCCGAGATATGGGCTATCGAAATTTTACAACTTAGGCTCTGTTTCTAACATGGGCCAAAATTGTAAAATGGCCTTATGAATTAGCGATTTCACTTCAATTCACATTCCAAGTAATATTCGGCATGCTAATTACGTTGCCGATTGCCAAATTGCATTGTCTCTTATAGTTTCCGAGATATGGGTAATCGAAATTTTATACCTTAGGCTGTATTTCTAACTAGGGCCAAAAGTGTAAAATGGTCTTATGAATTAGCGATTTCGTTCCAATTCACATTTCAAGCAATATTCGGCATGCTAATTACGTTGCCGATTGCCAAATTTCATTATCTCTTATAGTTTCCGAGATATGGGCAATCGAAATTTTATACCTTAGGCTGTATTTCTAACATGGGACAAAATTGTAAAATGGTCTTATGAATTAGCGATTTCGTTCTAAATCACATTCCAGGTAATATTCGGCATGTTAATTACGTTGTCGATTACCAAATTGTATTATCTCTTATGGTTTCCAATATATGGACTATCGAAATTTTACACCTTAGGCTCTGTTTGTAACATGGGCCAAAATTTTAAAATGGTCTTATGAATTAGCGATTTCGTTATAAATCACACTCCAAGTAATATTCGGCATGCTAATTACGTTGTCGATTACCAAATTGCATTATCTATTATGATTTCCGATATATGGACTATCGAAATTTTACAATTTGGCTCTGCTTCTAACATGGGCCAAAATTGTAAAATGGTCTTATGAATTAGCGATTCCATTCCAATTCACATTGCAAGCAATATTCGGCCTGCTAATTAGGTTGCCGATTACCAAATTGCATTATCTCTTATAGTTTCCGAGATATGGACTATCGACATCTAACAATATTGGCTCTGCTTCTAACTTGGGCCAGAATTGTAAAATGGTCTTATGAATTAGCGATTTCGCTCCAATTCACATTCCAAGTAATATTCGGCATGCTAATTACGTTGCCGATTGCCAAATTGCATTATCTCTTATAGTTTCCGAGATATGGACTATCGACATCTGACAATATTGGCTCTGCTTCTAACTTGGGCCAGAATTGTAAAATGGTCTTATGAATTAGCGATTTCGCTTCAATTCACATTCCAACTAACATTCGGCATGCTAATTACGTTGCCGATTGCCAAATTGCATTATCTCTTATAGTTTCCGAGATATGGACAATCGAAATTTTACACCTTAGAGTCTGTTTCTAACTGGGGTCAAAATTGTAAAATGGTCTTACGAATTAGCGATTTCGTTCCAATTCACATTCCAAGTAATATTCGGCATGCTAATTACGTTGCCGATTGCCAAATTGCATTATCCCTTATAGTTTCCGAGATATGGACTATCGACATCTAACAATATTGGCTCTGCTTCTAACTTGGGCCAGAATTGTAAAATGGTCTTATGAATTAGCGATTTCGCTCCAATTCACATTCCAGGTAATAATCGGCATGCTAATTACGTTTCTGATTGCCAAATTGCATTATCTCTTATAGTTTCCGAGATAAGGACTATCGACATCTGACAATATTGGCTCTGCTTCTAACTTGCGCCAGAATTGTAAAATGGTCTTATGAATTAGCGATTTGGCTACAATTCACATTCCAAGTAATATTCGGCATGTTAATTACGTTGCCTATTGCCAAATTGCATTATCTCTTATAGTTTCCGAGATATGGGTAATCGAAATTTTATACCTTATGTTGTATTTCTAACTCGGGCCAAAATTGTAAAATGGCCTTATGAATTAGCGATTTCGTTCCAATTCACATTTCAAGCAATATTCCGCATGCTAATTACGTTGCCGATTGCCAAATCTCATTATCTCTTATAGTTTCCGAGATATGAGCAATCAAAATTTTACACATTAGGCTCTGTTTCTAACTTGGGCCAAAATTGTAAAATGGTCTTATGAATTAGCGATTTCGTTCTAAATCACATTCCAAGTAATATTCGGCACGTTAATTACGTTGTCGTTTAACAAATTGCATTATCTCTTATGGTTTCCGATATATGGACTATCGAAATTTTACAATTTGGCTCTGCTTCTAACATGGGCCAAAATTGTAAAATGGTCTTATGAATTAACGATTCCGTTCCAATTCACATTGCACGCAATATTCGGCATGCTAATTAAGTTGCCGATTGCCAAGTTGCATTATCTCTTATAGTTTCCGAGATATGGGCTATCGAAATTTTACACCTTAGGCTCTGTTTCTAACATGGGCCAAAATTGTAAAATGGCCTTATGAATTAGCGATTTCGTGCTAAATCACACTCCAAGTAATATTCTGGATGCTAATTACGTTGTCGATTACCAAATTGCATTATCTCGTATGGTTTCCGATATATGGACTATCGAAATTTTACAATTTGGCTCTGCTTCTAACATGGGCCAAAATTGTAAAATGGTCTTATGAATTAACGATTCCGTTCCAATTCACATTGCACGCAATATTCGGCATGCTAATTAGGTTGCCGATTACCAAATTGCATTATCTCTTATAGTTTCCGAGATATGGGCAATCGAAATTTTATACCTTAGGCTGTATTTCTAACTCGGGCCAAATATGTAAAATGGCCTTATGTATTAGCGATTTCGTTCTAAATCACATTCCAAGTAATATTCGGCACGTTAATTACATTGTCGATTACCAAATTGCATTATCTCTTATGGTTTTCGATATATGGACTATCGAAATTTTACAACTTGGCTCTGCTTCTAATTTGGGCCAGAATTGTAAAATGGTCTTATGAATTAGCGATTTCGTTCTAATTCACAGTCCAAGTAATATTCGGCATGCTAATTACGTTGCCGAGTGCCAAATTGCATTATCTCTTATAGTTTCCGAGATATGGGCAATCGAAATTTTACATCTTAGGCTCTGTTTCCAACTTGGGCCATAATTGTAAAATGGTCTTATGAATTAGCGATTTCTTTCTAAATCACATTCCAAGTAATATTCGGCATGCTAATTATGCTGTCGATTGCAAAATTGCATTATCTCTTATAGTTTCCGAGATATGGGCAATCGAAATTTTACACTTTAGGCTCTGTTTCTAACTTGGGCCAAAATTGTAAAATGGTCTTATGAATTGGGGATTTCTTTCTAAATCACATTCCAAGTAATATTCGGCATGCTAATTACGCTGTCGATTACCAAATTGAATTACCTCTTATGGTTTCCGATATATGGACTATCGAAATTTTACAATTTGGCTCTGCTTCTAACATGGGCCAAAATTGTAAAATGGTCTTATGAATTAGCGATTTTGTTCCAAATCACATGTCAAGTAATATTCGGCATGCTTGTGACGTTGTCGTTTGCCAAATTGCATTATCTCTTATAGTTCCCGTATATGGGCTATCCAAATTTTACATCTTAGGCTCTGTTTCTAACATGGGCCAAAATTGTAAAATGTTCTTATGAATTAGCTATTCCGTTCCAATTCACATTGCGAGCAATATTCGGCATGCCAATTACGTTGCCGATTGCCAAATTGCATTATCTCTTATAGTTTCCGTGATATGGGTAATCGAAATTTTATACCTTAGGCTGTGTTATTAACTCGGGTGAAAATTCTAAAACGGTCTTGTGAATTACCGATTGCGTTCCAATTCACATTCCAAGCAATATTCGGCATGCTAATTACGTTGCCGATTGCCAAATTTCGTTATCTCTTATAGTTTCCGAGATATGGGCAATCAAAATTTTACACCTTAGGCTCTGTTTCTAACTTGGGCCAAAATTGTAAAATGGTCTTATGAATTAGCGATTTCGTTCTAAATCACATTCCAAGTAATATTCGGCATGCTAATTACGTTGCCGATTGCCACATTTCGTTATCTCTTATAGCTTCCGAGATATGGGCAATCAAAATTTTACACCTTAGGCTCTGTTTCTAACTTGGGCCAAAATTGTAAAATGGTCTTATGAATTAGCGATTTCTTTCTAAATCACATTCCAAGTAATATTCGGCATGCTAATTACGCTGTCGATTGCCAAATTGCAATATCTCTTGTAGTTCCCGAGATATGGGCAATCGAAATTTTACACCTTAGGCTCTGTTTCTAACATGGGCCAAAGTTGTAAAATGGTCTTATGAATTAGCGATTCCGTTCCAATTCACATTGCAAGCAATATTCGGCATGCTAATTACGTTGCCGATTGCCAAATTTCATTATCTCTTATAGTTTCCGAGATATGGGCAATCGAAATTTTATACCTTAGGCTGTATTTCTAACATGGGACAAAATTGTAAAATGGCCTTATGAATTAGCGATTTCGTTCTAAATCACATTCCAAGTAATATTCGGCACGTTAATTACGTTGTCGATTAACAAATTGCATTATCTCTTATGGTTTCCGATATATGGATTATCGAAATTTTACAATTTGGCTCTGCTTCTAACTTGGGCCAGAATTGTAAAATAGTCTTATGAATTAGCGATTTCGTTCCAATTCACATTCCAAGCAATATTCGGCATGCTAATTACGTTGCCGATTGCCAAATTGCATTATCTCTTATAGTTTCCGAGATATGGGCTATCGAAATTTTACACCTTAGGCTCTGTTTCTAACATGGGCCAAAATTGTAAAATGGCCTTATGAATTAGCGATTTCACTTCAATTCACATTCCAAGTAATATTCGGCATGCTAATTACGCTGTCGATTGCAAAATTGCGTTATCTCTTATAGTTTCCGAGATATGGGCAATCGAAATTTTACACTTTAGGTTCTGTTTCTAACTCACGCAAAAATTGTAAAATGGTCTTATGAATTAGCGATTTCGTTCTAAATCACATTCCAAGTAATATTCGGCACGTTAATTACGTTGTCGATTAACAAATTGCATTATCTTTTATGGTTTCCGATATATGGATTATCGAAATTTTACAATTTGGCTCTGCTTCTAACTTGGGCCAGAATTGTAAAATAGTCTTATGAATTAGCGATTTCGTTCCAATTCACAGTCCAAGCAATATTCGGCATGCTAATTACGTTGCCGATTGCCAAATTGCATTATCTCTTATAGTTTCCGAGATATGGGCTATCGAAATTTTACACCTTAGGCTCTGTTTCTAATATGGGCCAAAATTGTAAAATGGCCTTATGAATTAGCGATTTCACTTCAATTCACATTCCAAGTAATATTCGGCATGCTAATTACGCTGTCGATTGCAAAATTGCGTTATCTCTTATAGTTTCCGAGATATGGGCTATCGAAATTTTACAACTTAGGCTCTGTTTCTAACATGGGCCAAAATTGTAAAATGGCCTTATGAATTAGCGATTTCACTTCAATTCACATTCCAAGTAATATTCGGCATGCTAATTACGTTGCCGATTGCCAAATTGCATTGTCTCTTATAGTTTCCGAGATATGGGTAATCGAAATTTTATACCTTAGGCTGTATTTCTAACTAGGGCCAAAAGTGTAAAATGGTCTTATGAATTAGCGATTTCGTTCCAATTCACATTTCAAGCAATATTCGGCATGCTAATTACGTTGCCGATTGCCAAATTTCATTATCTCTTATAGTTTCCGAGATATGGGCAATCGAAATTTTATACCTTAGGCTGTATTTCTAACATGGGACAAAATTGTAAAATGGTCTTATGAATTAGCGATTTCGTTCTAAATCACATTCCAGGTAATATTCGGCATGTTAATTACGTTGTCGATTACTAAATTGTATTATCTCTTATGGTTTCCAATATATGGACTATCGAAATTTTACACCTTAGGCTCTGTTTTTAACATGGGCCAAAATTTTAAAATGGTCTTATGAATTAGCGATTTCGTTATAAATCACACTCCAAGTAATATTCGGCATGCTAATTACGTTGTCGATTACCAAATTGCATTATCTATTATGATTTCCGATATATGGACTATCGAAATTTTACAATTTGGCTCTGCTTCTAACATGGGCCAAAATTGTAAAATGGTCTTATGAATTAGCGATTCCATTCCAATTCACATTGCAAGCAATATTCGGCCTGCTAATTAGGTTGCCGATTACCAAATTGCATTATCTCTTATAGTTTCCGAGATATGGCCTATCGACATCTAACAATATTGGCTCTGCTTCTAACTTGGGCCAGAATTGTAAAATGGTCTTATGAATTAGCGATTTCGCTCCAATTCACATTCCAAGTAATATTCGGCATGCTAATTACGTTGCCGATTGCCAAATTGCATTATCTCTTATAGTTTCCGAGATATGGACTATCGACATCTGACAATATTGGCTCTGCTTCTAACTTGGGCCAGAATTGTAAAATGGTCTTATGAATTAGCGATTTCGTTTCAATTCACATTCCAACTAACATTCGGCATGCTAATTACGTTGCCGATTGCCAAATTGCATTATCTCTTATAGTTTCCGAGATATGGACAATCGAAATTTTACACCTTAGAGTCTGTTTCTAACTGGGGTCAAAATTGTAAAATGGTCTTACGAATTAGCGATTTCGTTCCAATTCACATTCCAAGTAATATTCGGCATGCTAATTACGTTGCCGATTGCCAAATTGCATTATCTCTTATAGTTTCCGAGATATGGACTATCGACATCTAACAATATTGGCTCTGCTTCTAACTTGGGCCAGAATTGTAAAATGGTCTTATGAATTAGCGATTTCGCTCCAATTCACATTCCAGGTAATAATCGGCATGCTAATTACGTTTCTGATTGCCAAATTGCATTATCTCTTATAGTTTCCGAGATAAGGACTATCGACATCTGACAATATTGGCTCTGCTTCTAACTTGCGCCAGAATTGTAAAATGGTCTTATGAATTAGCGATTTGGCTCCAATTCACATTCCAAGTAATATTCGGCATGTTAATTACGTTGCCTATTGCCAAATTGCATTATCTCTTATAGTTTCCGAGATATGGGTAATCGAAATTTTATACCTTATGTTGTATTTCTAACTCGGGCCAAAATTGTAAAATGGCCTTATGAATTAGCGATTTCGTTCCAATTCACATTTCAAGCAATATTCCGCATGCTAATTACGTTGCCGATTGCCAAATCTCATTATCTCTTATAGTTTCCGAGATATGAGCAATCAAAATTTTACACATTAGGCTCTGTTTCTAACTTGGGCCAAAATTGTAAAATGGTCTTATGAATTAGCGATTTCGTTCTAAATCACATTCCAAGTAATATTCGGCACGTTAATTACGTTGTCGATTAACAAATTGCATTATCTCTTATACTTTCGGAGATATGGGTAATCGAAATTTTATACCTTAGGCTGTATTTCTAACTAGGGCCAAAATTGTAAAATGGTCTTATGAATTAGCGATTTCGTTCCAATTCACATTTCAAGCAATATTCGGCATGCTAATTACGTTGGCGATTGCCAAATTGCATTATCTCTTATAGTTTCCGAGATATGGGCAATCGAAATTTTATACCTTAGGCTGTATTTCTAACATGGGACAAAATTGTAAAATGGCCTTATGAATTAGTGATTTCGTTCTAAATCACATTCCAAGTAATATTCGGCACGTTAATTACGTTGTCGATTAACAAATTGCATTATCTCTTATGGTTTCCGATAAATGGACTCTCGAAATTTTACAATTTGGCTCTGCTTCTAACATGGGCCAAAATTGTAAAATGGTCTTATGAATTAACGATTCCGTTCCAATTCACATTGCAAGCAATATTCGGCATGCTAATTACGTTGCCGATTGCCAAATTGCATTGTCTCTTATAGTTTCCGAGATATGGGTAATCGAAATTTTATACCTTAGGCTGTATTTCTAACTAGGGCCAAAATTGTAAAATGGTCTTATGAATTAGCGATTTCGTTCCAATTCACATTTCAAGCAATATTCGGCATGCTAATTACGTTGCCGATTGCCAAATTTCATTATCTCTTATAGTTTCCGAGATATGGGCAATCGAAATTTTATACCTTAGGCTGTATTTCTAACATGGGACAAAATTGTAAAATGGCCTTATGAATTAGCGATTTCGTTCTAAATCACATTCCAAGTAATATTCGGCACGTTAATTACGTTGTCGATTAACAAATTGCATTATCTCTTATGGTTTCCGATATATGGATTATCGAAATTTTACAATTTGGCTCTGCTTCTAACTTGGGCCAGAATTGTAAAATAGTCTTATGAATTAGCGATTTCGTTCCAATTCACAGTCCAAGCAATATTCGGCATGCTAATTACGTTGCCGATTGCCAAATTGCAATATCTCTTATAGTTTCCGAGATATGGGCTATCGAAATTTTACACCTTAGGCTCTGTTTCTAACATGGGCCAAAATTGTAAAATGGCCTTATGAATTAGCGATTTCACTTCAATTCACATTCCAAGTAATATTCGGCATGCTAATTACGCTGTCGATTGCAAAATTGCGTTATCTCTTATAGTTTCCGAGATATGGGCAATCGAAATTTTACACTTTAGGCTCTGTTTCTAACTCACGCAAAAATTGTAAAATGGTCTTATGAATTAGCGATTTCGTTCTAAATCACATTCCAAGTAATATTCGGCACGTTAATTACGTTGTCGATTAACAAATTGCATTATCTTCTATGGTTTCCGATATATGGATTATCGAAATTTTACAATTTGGCTCTGCTTCTAACTTGGGCCAGAATTGTAAAATAGTCTTATGAATTAGCGATTTCGTTCCAATTCACAGTCCAAGCAATATTCGGCATGCTAATTACGTTGCCGATTGCCAAATTGCATTATCTCTTATAGTTTCCGAGATATGGGCTATCGAAATTTTACACCTTAGGCTCTGTTTCTAATATGGGCCAAAATTGTAAAATGGCCTTATGAATTAGCGATTTCACTTCAATTCACATTCCAAGTTATATTCGGCATGCTAATTACGCTGTCGATTGCAAAATTGCGTTATCTCTTATAGTTTCCGAGATATGGGCTATCGAAATTTTACACCTTAGGCTCTGT
The DNA here is from genome assembly GCF_030347505.1 of Rhynchophorus ferrugineus. Taxonomy (NCBI): domain Eukaryota; kingdom Metazoa; phylum Arthropoda; class Insecta; order Coleoptera; family Curculionidae; genus Rhynchophorus; species Rhynchophorus ferrugineus. Next base: position 40,449,792 of record NW_027472582.1, read on the forward strand.
TTCTAACATGGGCCAAAATTGTAAAATGGCCTTATGAATTAGCGATTTCACTTCAATTCACATTCCAAGTAATATTCGGCATGCTAATTACGTTGCCGATTGCCAAATTGCATTGTCTCTTATAGTTTCCGAGATATGGGTAATCGAAATTTTATACCTTAGGCTGTATTTCTAACTAGGGCCAAAATTGTAAAATGGTCTTATGAATTAGCGATTTCGTTCCAATTCACATTTCAAGCAATATTCGGCATGCTAATTACGTTGCCGATTGCCAAATTTCATTATCTCTTATAGTTTCCGAGATATGGGCAATCAAAATTTTACACCTTAGGCTCTGTTTCTAACTTGGGCCAAAATTGTAAAATGGTCTTATGAATTAGCGATTTCGTTCTAAATCACATTCCAAGTAATATTCGGTACGTTAATTACGTTGTCGATTAACAAATTGCATTATCACTTATGGTTTCCGATATATGGATTATCGAAATTTTACAATTTGGCTCTGCTTCTAACATGGGCCAAAATTGTAAAATGGTCTTATGAATTAGCGATTTTGTTCCAAATCACATGTCAAGTAATATTCGGCATGCTTGTGACGTTGTCGTTTGCCAAATTGCATTATCTCTTATAGTTCCCGTATATGGGCTATCCAAATTTTACATCTTAGGCTCTGTTTCTAACATGGGCCAAAATTGTAAAATGTTCTTATGAATTAGCTATTCCGTTCCAATTCACATTGCGAGCAATATTCGGCATGCCAATTACGTTGCCGATTGCCAAATTGCATTATCTCTTATAGTTTCCGTGATATGGGTAATCGAAATTTTATACCTTAGGCTGTGTTACTAACTCGGGTGAAAATTCTAAAACGGTCTTATGAATTACCGATTGCGTTCCAATTCACATTCCAAGCAATATTCGGCATGCTAATTACGTTGCCGATTGCCAAATTTCGTTATCTCTTATAGTTTCCGAGATATGGGCAATCAAAATTTTACACCTTAGGCTCTGTTTCTAACTTGGGCCAAAATTGTAAAATGGTCTTATGAATTAGCGATTTCGTTCTAAATCACATTCCAAGTAATATTCGGCATGCTAATTACGTTGCCGATTGCCACATTTCGTTATCTCTTATAGCTTCCGAGATATGGGCAATCAAAATTTTACACCTTAGGCTCTGTTTCTAACTTGGGCCAAAATTGTAAAATGGTCTTATGAATTAGCGATTTCTTTCTAAATCACATTCCAAGTAATATTCGGCATGCTAATTACGCTGTCGATTGCCAAATTGCAATATCTCTTGTAGTTCCCGAGATATGGGCAATCGAAATTTTACACCTTAGGCTCTGTTTCTAACATGGGCCAAAGTTGTAAAATGGTCTTATGAATTAGCGATTCCGTTCCAATTCACATTGCAAGCAATATTCGGCATGCTAATTACGTTGCCGATTGCCAAATTTCATTATCTCTTATAGTTTCCGAGATATGGGCAATCGAAATTTTATACCTTAGGCTGTATTTCTAACATGGGACAAAATTGTAAAATGGCCTTATGAATTAGCGATTTCGTTCTAAATCACATTCCAAGTAATATTCGGCACGTTAATTACGTTGTCGATTAACAAATTGCATTATCTCTTATGGTTTCCGATATATGGATTATCGAAATTTTACAATTTGGCTCTGCTTCTAACTTGGGCCAGAATTGTAAAATAGTCTTATGAATTAGCGATTTCGTCCCAATTCACAGTCCAAGCAATATTCGGCATGCTAATTACGTTGCCGATTGCCAAATTGCATTATCTCTTATAGTTTCCGAGATATGGGCTATCGAAATTTTACACCTTAGGCTCTGTTTCTAACATGGGCCAAAATTGTAAAATGGCCTTATGAATTAGCGATTTCACTTCAATTCACATTCCAAGTAATATTCGGCATGCTAATTACGCTGTCGATTGCAAAATTGCGTTATCTCTTATAGTTTCCGAGATATGGGCAATCGAAATTTTACACTTTAGGCTCTGTTTCTAACTCACGCAAAAATTGTAAAATGGTCTTATGAATTAGCGATTTCGTTCTAAATCACATTCCAAGTAATATTCGGCACGTTAATTACGTTGTCGATTAACAAATTGCATTATCTTTTATGGTTTCCGATATATGGATTATCGAAATTTTACAATTTGGCTCTGCTTCTAACTTGGGCCAGAATTGTAAAATAGTCTTATGAATTAGCGATTTCGTTCCAATTCACAGTCCAAGCAATATTCGGCATGCTAATTACGTTGCCGATTGCCAAATTGCATTATCTCTTATAGTTTCCGAGATATGGGCTATCGAAATTTTACACCTTAGGCTCTGTTTCTAATATGGGCCAAAATTGTAAAATGGCCTTATGAATTAGCGATTTCACTTCAATTCACATTCCAAGTAATATTCGGCATGCTAATTACGCTGTCGATTGCAAAATTGCGTTATCTCTTATAGTTTCCGAGATATGGGCTATCGAAATTTTACAACTTAGGCTCTGTTTCTAACATGGGCCAAAATTGTAAAATGGCCTTATGAATTAGCGATTTCACTTCAATTCACATTCCAAGTAATATTCGGCATGCTAATTACGTTGCCGATTGCCAAATTGCATTGTCTCTTATAGTTTCCGAGATATGGGTAATCGAAATTTTATACCTTAGGCTGTATTTCTAACTAGGGCCAAAAGTGTAAAATGGTCTTATGAATTAGCGATTTCGTTCCAATTCACATTTCAAGCAATATTCGGCATGCTAATTACGTTGCCGATTGCCAAATTTCATTATCTCTTATAGTTTCCGAGATATGGGCAATCGAAATTTTATACCTTAGGCTGTATTTCTAACATGGGACAAAATTGTAAAATGGTCTTATGAATTAGCGATTTCGTTCTAAATCACATTCCAGGTAATATTCGGCATGTTAATTACGTTGTCGATTACCAAATTGTATTATCTCTTATGGTTTCCAATATATGGACTATCGAAATTTTACACCTTAGGCTCTGTTTGTAACATGGGCCAAAATTTTAAAATGGTCTTATGAATTAGCGATTTCGTTATAAATCACACTCCAAGTAATATTCGGCATGCTAATTACGTTGTCGATTACCAAATTACATTATCTATTATGATTTCCGATATATGGACTATCGAAATTTTACAATTTGGCTCTGCTTCTAACATGGGCCAAAATTGTAAAATGGTCTTATGAATTAGCGATTCCATTCCAATTCACATTGCAAGCAATATTCGGCCTGCTAATTAGGTTGCCGATTACCAAATTGCATTATCTCTTATAGTTTCCGAGATATGGACTATCGACATCTAACAATATTGGCTCTGCTTCTAACTTGGGCCAGAATTGTAAAATGGTCTTATGAATTAGCGATTTCGCTCCAATTCACATTCCAAGTAATATTGGGCATGCTAATTACGTTGCCGATTGCCAAATTGCATTATCTCTTATAGTTTCCGAGATATGGACTATCGACATCTGACAATATTGGCTCTGCTTCTAACTTGGGCCAGAATTGTAAAATGGTCTTATGAATTAGCGATTTCGTTTCAATTCACATTCCAACTAACATTCGGCATGCTAATTACGTTGCCGATTGCCAAATTGCATTATCTCTTATAGTTTCCGAGATATGGACAATCGAAATTTTACACCTTAGAGTCTGTTTCTAACTGGGGTCAAAATTGTAAAATGGTCTTACGAATTAGCGATTTCGTTCCAATTCACATTCCAAGTAATATTCGGCATGCTAATTACGTTGCCGATTGCCAAATTGCATTATCCCTTATAGTTTCCGAGATATGGACTATCGACATCTAACAATATTGGCTCTGCTTCTAACTTGGGCCAGAATTGTAAAATGGTCTTATGAATTAGCGATTTCGCTCCAATTCACATTCCAGGTAATAATCGGCATGCTAATTACGTTTCTGATTGCCAAATTGCATTATCTCTTATAGTTTCCGAGATAAGGACTATCGACATCTGACAATATTGGCTCTGCTTCTAACTTGCGCCAGAATTGTAAAATGGTCTTATGAATTAGCGATTTGGCTCCAATTCACATTCCAAGTAATATTCGGCATGTTAATTACGTTGCCTATTGCCAAATTGCATTATCTCTTATAGTTTCCGAGATATGGGTAATCGAAATTTTATACCTTATGTTGTATTTCTAACTCGGGCCAAAATTGTAAAATGGCCTTATGAATTAGCGATTTCGTTCCAATTCACATTTCAAGCAATATTCCGCATGCTAATTACGTTGCCGATTGCCAAATCTCATTATCTCTTATAGTTTCCGAGATATGAGCAATCAAAATTTTACACATTAGGCTCTGTTTCTAACTTGGGCCAAAATTGTAAAATGGTCTTATGAATTAGCGATTTCGTTCTAAATCACATTCCAAGTAATATTCGGCACGTTAATTACGTTGTCGTTTAACAAATTGCATTATCTCTTATGGTTTCCGATATATGGACTATCGAAATTTTACAATTTGGCTCTGCTTCTAACATGGGCCAAAATTGTAAAATGGTCTTATGAATTAACGATTCCGTTCCAATTCACATTGCACGCAATATTCGGCATGCTAATTAAGTTGCCGATTGCCAAGTTGCATTATCTCTTATAGTTTCCGAGATATGGGCTATCGAAATTTTACACCTTAGGCTCTGTTTCTAACATGGGCCAAAATTGTAAAATGGCCTTATGAATTAGCGATTTCGTGCTAAATCACACTCCAAGTAATATTCTGGATGCTAATTACGTTGTCGATTACCAAATTGCATTATCTCGTATGGTTTCCGATATATGGACTATCGAAATTTTACAATTTGGCTCTGCTTCTAACATGGGCCAAAATTGTAAAATGGTCTTATGAATTAACGATTCCGTTCCAATTCACATTGCACGCAATATTCGGCATGCTAATTAGGTTGCCGATTACCAAATTGCATTATCTCTTATAGTTTCCGAGATATGGGCAATCGAAATTTTATACCTTAGGCTGTATTTCTAACTCGGGCCAAATATGTAAAATGGCCTTATGAATTAGCGATTTCGTTCTAAATCACATTCCAAGTAATATTCGGCACGTTAATTACATTGTCGATTACCAAATTGCATTATCTCTTATGGTTTTCGATATATGGACTATCGAAATTTTACAATTTGGCTCTGCTTCTAATTTGGGCCAGAATTGTAAAATGGTCTTATGAATTAGCGATTTCGTTCTAATTCACAGTCCAAGTAATATTCGGCATGCTAATTACGTTGCCGAGTGCCAAATTGCATTATCTCTTATAGTTTCCGAGATATGGGCAATCGAAATTTTACATCTTAGGCTCTGTTTCCAACTTGGGCCATAATTGTAAAATGGTCTTATGAATTAGCGATTTCTTTCTAAATCACATTCCAAGTAATATTCGGCATGCTAATTATGCTGTCGATTGCAAAATTGCATTATCTCTTATAGTTTCCGAGATATGGGCAATCGAAATTTTACACTTTAGGCTCTGTTTCTAACTTGGGCCAAAATTGTAAAATGGTCTTATGAATTGGCGATTTCTTTCTAAATCACATTCCAAGTAATATTCGGCATGCTAATTACGCTGTCGATTACCAAATTGAATTACCTCTTATGGTTTCCGATATATGGACTATCGAAATTTTACAATTTGGCTCTGCTTCAACTTTTGCCAAAATTGTAAAATGGCCTTATGAATTAGCGATTTCGTTCCAATTCACAGTCCGAGCAATATTCGGCATGCTAATTACGTTGCCGATTGCCAAATTGCATTATCTCTTATACTTTCGGAGATATGGGTAATCGAAATTTTATACCTTAGGCTGTATTTCTAACTAGGGCCAAAATTGTAAAATGGTCTTATGAATTAGCGATTTCGTTCCAATTCACATTTCAAGCAATATTCGGCATGCTAATTACGTTGCCGATTGCCAAATTTCATTACCTCTTATAGTTTCCGAGATATGGGCAATCAAAATTTTACACCTTAGGCTCTGTTTCTAACTTGGGCCAAAATTGTAAAATGGTCTTATGAATTAGCGATTTCGTTCTAAATCACATTCCAAGTAATATTCGGTACGTTAATTACGTTGTCGATTAACAAATTGCATTATCACTTATGGTTTCCGATATATGGATTATCGAAATTTTACAATTTGGCTCTGCTTCTAACATGGGCCAAAATTGTAAAATGGTCTTATGAATTAGCGATTTTGTTCCAAATCACATGTCAAGTAATATTCGGCATGCTTGTGACGTTGTCGTTTGCCAAATTGCATTATCTCTTATAGTTCCCGTATATGGGCTATCCAAATTTTACATCTTAGGCTCTGTTTCTAACATGGGCCAAAATTGTAAAATGTTCTTATGAATTAGCGATTCCGTTCTAATTCACATTGCGAGCAATATTCGGCATGCCAATTACGTTGCCGATTGCCAAATTGCATTATCTCTTATAGTTTCCGAGATATGGGTAATCGAAATTTTATACCTTAGGCTGTGTTACTAACTCGGGTCAAAATTCTAAAACGGTCTTATGAATTACCGATTGCGTTCCAATTCACATTCCAAGCAATATTCGGCATGCTAATTACGTTGCCGATTGCCAAATTTCGTTATCTCTTATAGTTTCCGAGATATGGGCAATCAAAATTTTACACCTTAGGCTCTGTTTCTAACTTGGGCCAAAATTGTAAAATGGTCTTATGAATTAGCGATTTTGTTCTAAATCACATTCCAAGTAATATTCGGCATGCTAATTACGTTGCCGATTGCCACATTTCGTTATCTCTTATAGCTTCCGAGATATGGGCAATCAAAATTTTACACCTTAGGCTCTGTTTCTAACTTGGGCCAAAATTGTAAAATGGTCTTATGAATTAGCGATTTCTTTCTAAATCACATTCCAAGTAATATTCGGCATGCTAATTACGCTGTCGATTGCCAAATTGCAATATCTCTTGTAGTTCCCGAGATATGGGCAATCGAAATTTTACACCTTAGGCTCTGTTTCTAACATGGGCCAAAGTTGTAAAATGGTCTTATGAATTAGCGATTCCGTTCCAATTCACATTGCAAGCAATATTCGGCATGCTAATTACGTTGCCGATTGCCAAATTTCATTATCTCTTATAGTTTCCGAGATATGGGCAATCGAAATTTTACACCTTAGGCTCTGTTTCTAACTTGGGCCAAAAATGTAAAATGGTCTTATGAATTGGCGATTTTTTTCTAAATCACATTCCAAGTAATATTCGGCATGCTAATTACGCTGTCGATTACCAAATTGAATTACCTCTTATGGTTTCCGATATATGGACTATCGAAATTTTACAATTTGGCTCTGCTTCAACTTTTGCCAAAATTGTAAAATGGCCTTATGAATTAGCGATTTCGTTCCAATTCACAGTCCGAGCAATATTCGGCATGCTAATTACGTTGCCTATTGCCAAATTGCATTATCTCTTATACTTTCGGAGATATGGGTAATCGAAATTTTATACCTTAGGCTGTATTTCTAACTAGGGCCAAAATTGTAAAATGGTCTTATGAATTAGCGATTTCGTTCCAATTCACATTTCAAGCAATATTCGGCATGCTAATTACGTTGCCGATTGCCAAATTTCATTATCTCTTATAGTTTCCGAGATATGGGCAATCGAAATTTTATACCTTAGGCTGTATTTCTAACATGGGACAAAATTGTAAAATGGCCTTATGAATTAGCGATTTCGTTCTAAATCACATTCCAAGTAATATTCGGCACGTTAATTACGTTGTCGATTAACAAATTGCATTATCTCTTATGGTTTCCGATATATGGATTATCGAAATTTTACAATTTGGCTCTGCTTCTAACTTGGGCCAGAATTGTAAAATAGTCTTATGAATTAGCGATTTCGTTCCAATTCACAGTCCAAGCAATATTCGGCATGCTAATTACGTTGCCGATTGCCAAATTGCATTATCTCTTATAGTTTCCGAGATATGGGCTATCGAAATTTTACACCTTAGGCTCTGTTTCTAACATGGGCCAAAATTGTAAAATGGCCTTATGAATTAGCGATTTCACTTCAATTCACATTCCAAGTAATATTCGGCATGCTAATTACGCTGTCGATTGCAAAATTGCGTTATCTCTTATAGTTTCCGAGATATGGGCAATCGAAATTTTACACTTTAGGCTCTGTTTCTAACTCACGCAAAAATTGTAAAATGGTCTTATGAATTAGCGATTTCGTTCTAAATCACATTCCAAGTAATATTCGGCACGTTAATTACGTTGTCGATTAACAAATTGCATTATCTTTTATGGTTTCCGATATATGGATTATCGAAATTTTACAATTTGGCTCTGCTTCTAACTTGGGCCAGAATTGTAAAATAGTCTTATGAATTAGCGATTTCGTTCCAATTCACAGTCCAAGCAATATTCGGCATGCTAATTACGTTGCCGATTGCCAAATTGCATTATCTCTTATAGTTTCCGAGATATGGGCTATCGAAATTTTACACCTTAGGCTCTGTTTCTAATATGGGCCAAAATTGTAAAATGGCCTTATGAATTAGCGATTTCACTTCAATTCACATTCCAAGTAATATTCGGCATGCTAATTACGCTGTCGATTGCAAAATTGCGTTATCTCTTATAGTTTCCGAGATATGGGCTATCGAAATTTTACAACTTAGGCTCTGTTTCTAACATGGGCCAAAATTGTAAAATGGCCTTATGAATTAGCGATTTCACTTCAATTCACATTCCAAGTAATATTCGGCATGCTAATTACGTTGCCGATTGCCAAATTGCATTGTCTCTTATAGTTTCCGAGATATGGGTAATCGAAATTTTATACCTTAGGCTGTATTTCTAACTAGGGCCAAAAGTGTAAAATGGTCTTATGAATTAGCGATTTCGTTCCAATTCACATTTCAAGCAATATTCGGCATGCTAATTACGTTGCCGATTGCCAAATTTCATTATCTCTTATAGTTTCCGAGATATGGGCAATCGAAATTTTATACCTTAGGCTGTATTTCTAACATGGGACAAAATTGTAAAATGGTCTTATGAATTAGCGATTTCGTTCTAAATCACATTCCAGGTAATATTCGGCATGTTAATTACGTTGTCGATTACCAAATTGTATTATCTCTTATGGTTTCCAATATATGGACTATCGAAATTTTACACCTTAGGCTCTGTTTGTAACATGGGCCAAAATTTTAAAATGGTCTTATGAATTAGCGATTTCGTTATAAATCACACTCCAAGTAATATTCGGCATGCTAATTACGTTGTCGATTACCAAATTGCATTATCTATTATGATTTCCGATATATGGACTATCGAAATTTTACAATTTGGCTCTGCTTCTAACATGGGCCAAAATTGTAAAATGGTCTTATGAATTAGCGATTCCATTCCAATTCACATTGCAAGCAATATTCGGCCTGCTAATTAGGTTGCCGATTACCAAATTGCATTATCTCTTATAGTTTCCGAGATATGGACTATCGACATCTAACAATATTGGCTCTGCTTCTAACTTGGGCCAGAATTGTAAAATGGTCTTATGAATTAGCGATTTCGCTCCAATTCACATTCCAAGTAATATTCGGCATGCTAATTACGTTGCCGATTGCCAAATTGCATTATCTCTTATAGTTTCCGAGATATGGACTATCGACATCTGACAATATTGGCTCTGCTTCTAACTTGGGCCAGAATTGTAAAATGGTCTTATGAATTAGCGATTTCGCTTCAATTCACATTCCAACTAACATTCGGCATGCTAATTACGTTGCCGATTGCCAAATTGCATTATCTCTTATAGTTTCCGAGATATGGACAATCGAAATTTTACACCTTAGAGTCTGTTTCTAACTGGGGTCAAAATTGTAAAATGGTCTTACGAATTAGCGATTTCGTTCCAATTCACATTCCAAGTAATATTCGGCATGCTAATTACGTTGCCGATTGCCAAATTGCATTATCCCTTATAGTTTCCGAGATATGGACTATCGACATCTAACAATATTGGCTCTGCTTCTAACTTGGGCCAGAATTGTAAAATGGTCTTATGAATTAGCGATTTCGCTCCAATTCACATTCCAGGTAATAATCGGCATGCTAATTACGTTTCTGATTGCCAAATTGCATTATCTCTTATAGTTTCCGAGATAAGGACTATCGACATCTGACAATATTGGCTCTGCTTCTAACTTGCGCCAGAATTGTAAAATGGTCTTATGAATTAGCGATTTGGCTACAATTCACATTCCAAGTAATATTCGGCATGTTAATTACGTTGCCTATTGCCAAATTGCATTATCTCTTATAGTTTCCGAGATATGGGTAATCGAAATTTTATACCTTATGTTGTATTTCTAACTCGGGCCAAAATTGTAAAATGGCCTTATGAATTAGCGATTTCGTTCCAATTCACATTTCAAGCAATATTCCGCATGCTAATTACGTTGCCGATTGCCAAATCTCATTATCTCTTATAGTTTCCGAGATATGAGCAATCAAAATTTTACACATTAGGCTCTGTTTCTAACTTGGGCCAAAATTGTAAAATGGTCTTATGAATTAGCGATTTCGTTCTAAATCACATTCCAAGTAATATTCGGCACGTTAATTACGTTGTCGTTTAACAAATTGCATTATCTCTTATGGTTTCCGATATATGGACTATCGAAATTTTACAATTTGGCTCTGCTTCTAACATGGGCCAAAATTGTAAAATGGTCTTATGAATTAACGATTCCGTTCCAATTCACATTGCACGCAATATTCGGCATGCTAATTAAGTTGCCGATTGCCAAGTTGCATTATCTCTTATAGTTTCCGAGATATGGGCTATCGAAATTTTACACCTTAGGCTCTGTTTCTAACATGGGCCAAAATTGTAAAATGGCCTTATGAATTAGCGATTTCGTGCTAAATCACACTCCAAGTAATATTCTGGATGCTAATTACGTTGTCGATTACCAAATTGCATTATCTCGTATGGTTTCCGATATATGGACTATCGAAATTTTACAATTTGGCTCTGCTTCTAACATGGGCCAAAATTGTAAAATGGTCTTATGAATTAACGATTCCGTTCCAATTCACATTGCACGCAATATTCGGCATGCTAATTAGGTTGCCGATTACCAAATTGCATTATCTCTTATAGTTTCCGAGATATGGGCAATCGAAATTTTATACCTTAGGCTGTATTTCTAACTCGGGCCAAATATGTAAAATGGCCTTATGTATTAGCGATTTCGTTCTAAATCACATTCCAAGTAATATTCGGCACGTTAATTACATTGTCGATTACCAAATTGCATTATCTCTTATGGTTTTCGATATATGGACTATCGAAATTTTACAACTTGGCTCTGCTTCTAATTTGGGCCAGAATTGTAAAATGGTCTTATGAATTAGCGATTTCGTTCTAATTCACAGTCCAAGTAATATTCGGCATGCTAATTACGTTGCCGAGTGCCAAATTGCATTATCTCTTATAGTTTCCGAGATATGGGCAATCGAAATTTTACATCTTAGGCTCTGTTTCCAACTTGGGCCATAATTGTAAAATGGTCTTATGAATTAGCGATTTCTTTCTAAATCACATTCCAAGTAATATTCGGCATGCTAATTATGCTGTCGATTGCAAAATTGCATTATCTCTTATAGTTTCCGAGATATGGGCAATCGAAATTTTACACTTTAGGCTCTGTTTCTAACTTGGGCCAAAATTGTAAAATGGTCTTATGAATTGGGGATTTCTTTCTAAATCACATTCCAAGTAATATTCGGCATGCTAATTACGCTGTCGATTACCAAATTGAATTACCTCTTATGGTTTCCGATATATGGACTATCGAAATTTTACAATTTGGCTCTGCTTCAACTTTTGCCAAAATTGTAAAATGGCCTTATGAATTAGCGATTTCGTTCCAATTCACAGTCCGAGCAATATTCGGCATGCTAATTACGTTGCCGATTGCCAAATTGCATTATCTCTTATACTTTCGGAGATATGGGTAATCGAAATTTTATACCTTAGGCTGTATTTCTAACTAGGGCCAAAATTGTAAAATGGTCTTATGAATTAGCGATTTCGTTCCAATTCACATTTCAAGCAATATTCGGCATGCTAATTACGTTGCCGATTGCCAAATTTCATTACCTCTTATAGTTTCCGAGATATGGGCAATCAAAATTTTACACCTTAGGCTCTGTTTCTAACTTGGGCCAAAATTGTAAAATGGTCTTATGAATTAGCGATTTCGTTCTAAATCACATTCCAAGTAATATTCGGTACGTTAATTACGTTGTCGATTAACAAATTGCATTATCACTTATGGTTTCCGATATATGGATTATCGAAATTTTACAATTTGGCTCTGCTTCTAACATGGGCCAAAATTGTAAAATGGTCTTATGAATTAGCGATTTTGTTCCAAATCACATGTCAAGTAATATTCGGCATGCTTGTGACGTTGTCGTTTGCCAAATTGCATTATCTCTTATAGTTCCCGTATATGGGCTATCCAAATTTTACATCTTAGGCTCTGTTTCTAACATGGGCCAAAATTGTAAAATGTTCTTATGAATTAGCGATTCCGTTCTAATTCACATTGCGAGCAATATTCGGCATGCCAATTACGTTGCCGATTGCCAAATTGCATTATCTCTTATAGTTTCCGAGATATGGGTAATCGAAATTTTATACCTTAGGCTGTGTTACTAACTCGGGTCAAAATTCTAAAACGGTCTTATGAATTACCGATTGCGTTCCAATTCACATTCCAAGCAATATTCGGCATGCTAATTACGTTGCCGATTGCCAAATTTCGTTATCTCTTATAGTTTCCGAGATATGGGCAATCAAAATTTTACACCTTAGGCTCTGTTTCTAACTTGGGCCAAAATTGTAAAATGGTCTTATGAATTAGCGATTTTGTTCTAAATCACATTCCAAGTAATATTCGGCATGCTAATTACGTTGCCGATTGCCACATTTCGTTATCTCTTATAGCTTCCGAGATATGGGCAATCAAAATTTTACACCTTAGGCTCTGTTTCTAACTTGGGCCAAAATTGTAAAATGGTCTTATGAATTAGCGATTTCTTTCTAAATCACATTTCAAGTAATATTCGGCATGCTAATTACGCTGTCGATTGCCAAATTGCAATATCTCTTGTAGTTCCCGAGATATGGGCAATCGAAATTTTACACCTTAGGCTCTGTTTCTAACATGGGCCAAAGTTGTAAAATGGTCTTATGAATTAGCGATTCCGTTCCAATTCACATTGCAAGCAATATTCGGCATGCTAATTACGTTGCCGATTGCCAAATTTCATTATCTCTTATAGTTTCCGAGATATGGGCAATCGAAATTTTACACCTTAGGCTCTGTTTCTAACTTGGGCCAAAAATGTAAAATGGTCTTATGAATTGGCGATTTTTTTCTAAATCACATTCCAAGTAATATTCGGCATGCTAATTACGCTGTCGATTACCAAATTGAACTACCTCTTATGGTTTCCGATATATGGACTATCGAAATTTTACAATTTGGCTCTGCTTCAACTTTTGCCAAAATTGTAAAATGGCCTTATGAATTAGCGATTTCGTTCCAATTCACAGTCCGAGCAATATTCGGCATGCTAATTACGTTGCCTATTGCCAAATTGCATTATCTCTTATACTTTCGGAGATATGGGTAATCGAAATTTTATACCTTAGGCTGTATTTCTAACTAGGGCCAAAATTGTAAAATGGTCTTATGAATTAGCGATTTCGTTCCAATTCACATTTCAAGCAATATTCGGCATGCTAATTACGTTGGCGATTGCCAAATTGCATTATCTCTTATAGTTTCCGAGATATGGGCAATCGAAATTTTATACCTTAGGCTGTATTTCTAACATGGGACAAAATTGTAAAATGGCCTTATGAATTAGTGATTTCGTTCTAAATCACATTCCAAGTAATATATCGGCACGTTAATTACGTTGTCGATTAACAAATTGCATTATCTCTTATGGTTTCCGATAAATGGACTCTCGAAATTTTACAATTTGGCTCTGCTTCTAACATGGGCCAAAATTGTAAAATGGTCTTATGAATTAACGATTCCGTTCCAATTCACATTGCAAGCAATATTCGGCATGCTAATTACGTTGCCGATTGCCAAATTGCATTGTCTGTTATAGTTTCCGAGATATGGGTAATCGAAATTTTATACCTTAGGCTGTATTTCTAACTAGGGCCAAAATTGTAAAATGGTCTTATGAATTAGCGATTTCGTTCCAATTCACATTTCAAGCAATATTCGGCATGCTAATTACGTTGCCGATTGCCAAATTTCATTATCTCTTATAGTTTCCGAGATATGGGCAATCGAAATTTTATACCTTAGGCTGTATTTCTAACATGGGCCAAAATTGTAAAATGGCCTTATGAATTAGCGATTTCACTTCAATTCACATTCCAAGTTATATTCGGCATGCTAATTACGCTGTCGATTGCAAAATTGCGTTATCTCTTATAGTTTCCGAGATATGGGCTATCGAAATTTTACACCTTAGGCTCTGTTTCTAACATGGGCCAAAATTGTAAAATGGCCTTATGAATTAGCGATTTCACTTCAATTCACATTCCAAGTAATATTCGGCATGCTAATTACGTTGCCGATTGCCAAGTTGCATTATCTCTTATAGTTTCCGAGATATGGGCTATCGAAATTTTACACCTTAGGCTCTGTTTCTAACATGGGCCAAAATTGTAAAATGGCCTTATGAATTAGCGATTTCGTGCTAAATCACACTCCAAGTAATATTCTGGATGCTAATTACGTTGTCGATTACCAAATTGCATTATCTCGTATGGTTTCCGATATAAGGACTATCGAAATTTTACAATTTGGCTCTGCTTCTAACATGGGCCAAAATTGTAAAATGGTCTTATGAATTAACGATTCCGTTCCAATTCACATTGCACGCAATATTCGGCATGCTAATTAGGTTGCCGATTACCAAATTGCATTATCTCTTATAGTTTCCGAGATATGGGCAATCGAAATTTTATACCTTAGGCTGTATTTCTAACTCGGGCCAAATATGTAAAATGGTCTTATGAATTAGCGATTTCGTTCTAAATCACATTCCAAGTAATATTCGGCACGTTAATTACATTGTCGATTACCAAATTGCATTATCTCTTATGGTTTTCGATATATGGACTATCGAAATTATACAATTTGGCTCTGCTTCTAATTTGGGCCAGAATTGTAAAATGGTCTTATGAATTAGCGATTTCGTTCTAATTCACAGTCCAAGTAATATTCGGCATGCTAATTACGTTGCCGAGTGCCAAATTGCATTATCTCTTATAGTTTCCGAGATATGGGCAATCGAAATTTTACATCTTAGGCTCTGTTTCCAACTTGGGCCATAATTGTAAAATGGTCTTATGAATTAGCGATTTCGTTCCAATTCACATTTCAAGCAATATTCGGCATGCTAATTACGTTGCCGATTGCCAAATTTCATTATCTCTTATAGTTTCCGAGATATGGGCAATCGAAATTTTATACCTTAGGCTGTATTTCTAACATGGGACAAAATTGTAAAATGGCCTTATGAATTAGCGATTTCGTTCTAAATCACATTCCAAGTAATATTCGGCACGTTAATTACGTTGTCGATTAACAAATTGCATTATCTCTTATGGTTTCCGATATATGGATTATCGAAATTTTACAATTTGGCTCTGTTTCTAACATGGGCCAAAATTGTAAAATGGCCTTATGAATTAGCGATTTCACTTCAATTCACATTCCAAGTAATATTCGGCATGCTAATTACGCTGTCGATTGCAAAATTGCGTTATCTCTTATAGTTTCCGAGATATGGGCAATCGAAATTTTACACTTTAGGCTCTGTTTCTAACTCACGCAAAAATTGTAAAATGGTCTTATGAATTAGCGATTTCGTTCTAAATCACATTCCAAGTAATATTCGGCACGTTAATTACGTTGTCGATTAACAAATTGCATTATCTTTTATGGTTTCCGATATATGGATTATCGAAATTTTACAATTTGGCTCTGCTTCTAACTTGGGCCAGAATTGTAAAATAGTCTTATGAATTAGCGATTTCGTTCCAATTCACAGTCCAAGCAATATTCGGCATGCTAATTACGTTGCCGATTGCCAAATTGCATTATCTCTTATAGTTTCCGAGATATGGGCTATCGAAATTTTACACCTTAGGCTCTGTTTCTAATATGGGCCAAAATTGTAAAATGGCCTTATGAATTAGCGATTTCACTTCAATTCACATTCCAAGTAATATTCGGCATGCTAATTACGCTGTCGATTGCAAAATTGCGTTATCTCTTATAGTTTCCGAGATATGGGCTATCGAAATTTTACACCTTAGGCTCTGTTTCTAACATGGGCCAAAATTGTAAAATGGCCTTATGAATTAGCGATTTCACTTCAATTCACATTCCAAGTAATATTCGGCATGCTAATTACGTTGCCGATTGCCAAATTGCATTGTCTCTTATAGTTTCCGAGATATGGGTAATCGAAATTTTATACCTTAGGCTGTATCTCTAACTAGGGCCAAAATTGTAAAATGGTCTTATGAATTAGCGATTTCGTTCCAATTCACATTTCAAGCAATATTCGGCATGCTAATTACGTTGCCGATTGCCAAATTTCATTATCTCTTATAGTTTCCGAGATATGGGCAATCAAAATTTTACACCTTAGGCTCTGTTTCCAACTTGGGCCATAATTGTAAAATGGTCTTATGAATTAGCGATTTCTTTCTAAATCACATTCCAAGTAATATTCGGCATGCTAATTATGCTGTCGATTGCAAAATTGCATTATCTCTTATAGTTTCCGAGATATGGGCAATCGAAATTTTACACTTTAGGCTCTGTTTCTAACTTGGGCCAAAATTGTAAAATGGTCTTATGAATTAGCGATTTCGTTCTAAATCACATTCCAAGTAATATTCGGTACGTTAATTACGTTGTCGATTAACAAATTGCATTATCACTTATGGTTTCCGATATATGGATTATCGAAATTTTACAATTTGGCTCTGCTTCTAACATGGGCCAAAATTGTAAAATGGTCTTATGAATTAGCGATTTTGTTCCAAATCACATGTCAAGTAATATTCGGCATGCTTGTGACGTTGTCGTTTGCCAAATTGCATTATCTCTTATAGTTCCCGTATATGGGCTATCCAAATTTTACATCTTAGGCTCTGTTTCTAACATGGGCCAAAATTGTAAAATGTTCTTATGAATTAGCGATTCCGTTCCAATTCACATTGCGAGCAATATTCGGCATGCCAATTACGTTGCCGATTGCCAAATTGCATTATCTCTTATAGTTTCCGAGATATGGGTAATCGAAATTTTATACCTTAGGCTGTGTTACTAACTCGGGTCAAAATTCTAAAACGGTCTTATGAATTACCGATTGCGTTCCAATTCACATTCCAAGCAATATTCGGCATGCTAATTACGTTGCCGATTGCCAAATTTCGTTATCTCTTATAGTTTCCGAGATATGGGCAATCGAAATTTTACACTTTAGGCTCTGTTTCTAACTCACGCAAAAATTGTAAAATGGTCTTATGAATTAGCGATTTCGTTCTAAATCACATTCCAAGTAATATTCGGCACGTTAATTACGTTGTCGATTAACAAATTGCATTATCTTTTATGGTTTCAGATATATGGACTTTCGAAATTTTACAATTTGGCTCTGCTTCTAACTTGGGCCAAAATGGAAAAATGGTCTTATGAATTAGCGATTTCGTTCTAAATCACATTCCAAGTAATATTCGGCATGTTAATTACGTTGTCGATTACCAAATTGCATTATAACTTATGGTTTCAGATATATGGACTTTCGAAATTTTACAATTTGGCTCTGCTTCTAACTTGGGCCAAAATTGTAAAATGGTCTTATGAATTAGCGATTTCTTTCTAAATCACATTCCAAGTAATATTCGGCATGCTAATTACGCTGTCGATTGCCAAATTGCAATATCTCTTGTAGTTCCCGAGATATGGGCAATCAAAATTTTACACCTTAGGCTCTGTTTCTAACTTGGGCCAAAATTGTAAAATGGTCTTATGAATTAGCGATTTCTTTCTAAATCACATTCCAAGTAATATTCGGCATGCTAATTACGCTGTCGATTGCCAAATTGCAATATCTCTTGTAGTTCCCGAGATATGGGCAATCGAAATTTTACACCTTAGGCTCTGTTTCTAACATGGGCCAAAGTTGTAAAATGGTCTTATGAATTAGCGATTCCGTTCCAATTCACATTGCAAGCAATATTCGGCATGCTAATTACGTTGCCGATTGCCAAATTTCATTATCTCTTATAGTTTCCGAGATATGGGCAATCGAAATTTTACACCTTAGGCTCTGTTTCTAACTTGAGGCAAAATTGAAAAATGGTCTTATGAATTAGCGATTTCGCTCCAATTCACATTCCAAGTAATATTCGGCATGCTAATTACGTTGCCGATTGCCAAATTGCATTATCTCTTATAGTTTCCGAGATATGGACAATCGACATCTGACAATATTGGCTCTGCTTCTAACTTGGGCCAGAATTGTAAAATGGTCTTATGAATTAGCGATTTCGTTTCAATTCACATTCCAACTAACATTCGGCATGCTAATTACGTTACCGATTGCCAAATTGCATTATCTCTTATAGTTTCCGAGATATGGACAATCGAAATTTTACACCTTAGAGTCTGTTTCTAACTGGGGTCAAAATTGTAAAATGGTCTTACGAATTAGCGATTTCGTTCCAATTCACATTCCAAGTAATATTCGGCATGCTAATTACGTTGCCGATTGCCAAATTGCATTATCTCTTATAGTTTCCGAGATATGGACTATCGACATCTAACAATATTGGCTCTGCTTCTAACTTGGGCCAGAATTGTAAAATGGTCTTATGAATTAGCGATTTCGCTCCAATTCACATTCCAGGTAATAATCGGCATGCTAATTACGTTTCTGATTGCCAAATTGCATTATCTCTTATAGTTTCCGAGATAAGGACTATCGACATCTGACAATATTGGCTCTGCTTCTAACTTGCGCCAGAATTGTAAAATGGTCTTATGAATTAGCGATTTGGCTCCAATTCACATTCCAAGTAATATTCGGCATGTTAATTACGTTGCCTATTGCCAAATTGCATTATCTCTTATAGTTTCCGAGATATGGGTAATCGAAATTTTATACCTTATGTTGTATTTCTAACTCGGGCCAAAATTGTAAAATGGTCTTATGAATTAGCGATTTCGTTCCAATTCACATTTCAAGCAATATTCCGCATGCTAATTACGTTGCCGATTGCCAAATCTCATTATCTCTTATAGTTTCCGAGATATGAGCAATCAAAATTTTACACATTAGGCTCTGTTTCTAACTTGGGCCAAAATTGTAAAATGGTCTTATGAATTAGCGATTTCGTTCTAAATCACATTCCAAGTAATATTCGGCATGCTAATTACGCTATCGATTGCCAAATTGCAATATCTCTTGTAGTTCCCGAGATATGGGCAATCGAAATTTTACACCTTAGGCTCTGTTTCTAACATGGGCCAAAGTTGTAAAATGGTCTTATGAATTAGCGATTCCGTTCCAATTCACATTGCAAGCAATATTCGGCATGCTAATTACGTTGCCGATTGCCAAATTTCATTATCTCTTATAGTTTCCGAGATATGGGCAATCGAAATTTTACACCTTAGGCTCTGTTTCTAACTTGAGGCAAAATTGAAAAATGGTCTTATGAATTAGCGATTTCGTTCTAAATCACATTCCGAGTAATATTCGGCATGTTAATTACGTTGTCGATTACCAAATTGCATTATAACTTATGGTTTCAGATATATGGACTTTCGAAATTTTACAATTTGGCTCTGCTTCTAACTTGATCCAAAATGGAAAAATGGTCTTATGAATTAGCGATTTCGTTCTAAATCACATTCCAAGTAATATTCGGCATGTTAATTACGTTGTCGATTACCAAATTGCATTATAACTTATGGTTTCAGATATATGGACTTTCGAAATTTTACAATTTGGCTCTGCTTCTAACTTGGGCCAAAATTGTAAAATGGTCTTATGAATTAGCGATTTCTTTCTAAATCACATTCCAAGTAATATTCGGCATGCTAATTACGCTGTCGATTGCCAAATTGCAATATCTCTTGTAGTTCCCGAGATATGGGCAATCAAAATTTTACACCTTAGGCTCTGTTTCTAACTTGGGCCAAAATTGTAAAATGGTCTTATGAATTAGCGATTTCTTTCTAAATCACATTCCAAGTAATATTCGGCATGCTAATTACGCTGTCGATTGCCAAATTGCAATATCTCTTGTAGTTCCCGAGATATGGGCAATCGAAATTTTACACCTTAGGCTCTGTTTCTAACATGGGCCAAAGTTGTAAAATGGTCTTATGAATTAGCGATTCCGTTCCAATTCACATTGCAAGCAATATTCGGCATGCTAATTACGTTGCCGATTGCCAAATTTCATTATCTCTTATAGTTTCCGAGATATGGGCAATCGAAATTTTACACCTTAGGCTCTGTTTCTAACTTGAGGCAAAATTGAAAAATGGTCTTATGAATTAGCGATTTCGCTCCAATTCACATTCCAAGTAATATTCGGCATGCTAATTACGTTGCCGATTGCCAAATTGCATTATCTCTTATAGTTTCCGAGATATGGACTATCGACATCTGACAATATTGGCTCTGCTTCTAACTTGGGCCAGAATTGTAAAATGGTCTTATGAATTAGCGATTTCGTTTCAATTCACATTCCAACTAACATTCGGCATGCTAATTACGTTACCGATTGCCAAATTGCATTATCTCTTATAGTTTCCGAGATATGGACAATCGAAATTTTACACCTTAGAGTCTGTTTCTAACTGGGGTCAAAATTGTAAAATGGTCTTACGAATTAGCGATTTCGTTCCAATTCACATTCCAAGTAATATTCGGCATGCTAATTACGTTGCCGATTGCCAAATTGCATTATCTCTTATAGTTTCCGAGATATGGACTATCGACATCTAACAATATTGGCTCTGCTTCTAACTTGGGCCAGAATTGTAAAATGGTCTTATGAATTAGCGATTTCGCTCCAATTCACATTCCAGGTAATAATCGGCATGCTAATTACGTTTCTGATTGCCAAATTGCATTATCTCTTATAGTTTCCGAGATAAGGACTATCGACATCTGACAATATTGGCTCTGCTTCTAACTTGCGCCAGAATTGTAAAATGGTCTTATGAATTAGCGATTTGGCTCCAATTCACATTCCAAGTAATATTCGGCATGTTAATTACGTTGCCTATTGCCAAATTGCATTATCTCTTATAGTTTCCGAGATATGGGTAATCGAAATTTTATACCTTATGTTGTATTTCTAACTCGGGCCAAAATTGTAAAATGGTCTTATGAATTAGCGATTTCGTTCCAATTCACATTTCAAGCAATATTCCGCATGCTAATTACGTTGCCGATTGCCAAATCTCATTATCTCTTATAGTTTCCGAGATATGAGCAATCAAAATTTTACACATTAGGCTCTGTTTCTAACTTGGGCCAAAATTGTAAAATGGTCTTATGAATTAGCGATTTCGTTCTAAATCACATTCCAAGTAATATTCGGCACGTTAATTACGTTGTCGTTTAACAAATTGCATTATCTCTTATGGTTTCCGATATATGGACTATCGAAATTTTACAATTTGGCTCTGCTTCTAACATGGGCCAAAATTGTAAAATGGTCTTATGAATTAACGATTCCGTTCCAATTCACATTGCACGCAATATTCGGCATGCTAATTAAGTTGCCGATTGCCAAGTTGCATTATCTCTTATAGTTTCCGAGATATGGGCTATCGAAATTTTACACCTTAGGCTCTGTTTCTAACATGGGCCAAAATTGTAAAATGGCCTTATCAATTAGCGATTTCGTGCTAAATCACACTCCAAGTAATATTCTGGATGCTAATTATGTTGTCGATTACCAAATTGCATTATCTCGTATGGTTTCCGATATATGGACTATCGAAATTTTACAATTTGGCTCTGCTTCTAACATGGGCCAAAATTGTAAAATGGTCTTATGAATAAACGATTCCGTTCCAATTCACATTGCACGCAATATTCGGCATGCTAATTAGGTTGCCGATTACCAAATTGCATTATCTCTTATAGTTTCCGAGATATGGGCAATCGAAATTTTATACCTTAGGCTGTATTTCTAACTCGGGCCAAATATGTAAAATGGTCTTATGAATTAGCGATTTCGTTCTAAATCACATTCCAAGTAATATTCGGCACGTTAATTACATTGTCGATTACCAAATTGCATTATCTCTTATGGTTTTCGATATATGGACTATCGAAATTTTACAATTTGGCTCTGCTTCTAATTTGGGCCAGAATTGTAAAGTGGTCTTATGAATTAGCGATTTCGTTCTAATTCACAGTCCAAGTAATATTCGGCATGCTAATTACGTTGCCGAGTGCCAAATTGCATTATCTCTTATAGTTTCCGAGATATGGGCAATCGAAATTTTACATCTTAGGCTCTGTTTCCAACTTGGGCCATAATTGTAAAATGGTCTTATGAATTAGCGATTTCTTTCTAAATCACATTCCAAGTAATATTCGGCATGCTAATTACGCTGTCGATTGCAAAATTGCGTTATCTCTTATAGTTTCCGAGATATGGGCAATCGAAATTTTACACTTTAGGCTCTGTTTCTAACTCACGCAAAAATTGTAAAATGGTCTTATGAATTAGCGATTTCGTTCTAAATCACATTCCAAGTAATATTCGGCACCTTAATTACGTTGTCGATTAACAAATTGCATTATCTTTTATGGTTTCCGATATATGGATTATCGAAATTTTACAATTTGGCTCTGCTTCTAACTTGGGCCAGAATTGTAAAATAGTCTTATGAATTAGCGATTTCGTTCCAATTCACAGTCCAAGCAATATTCGGCATGCTAATTACGTTGCCGATTGCCAAATTGCATTATCTCTTATAGTTTCCGAGATATGGGCTATCGAAATTTTACACCTTAGGCTCTGTTTCTAATATGGGCCAAAATTGTAAAATGGCCTTATGAATTAGCGATTTCACTTCAATTCACATTCCAAGTAATATTCGGCATGCTAATTACGCTGTCGATTGCAAAATTGCGTTATCTCTTATAGTTTCCGAGATATGGGCTATCGAAATTTTACACCTTAGGCTCTGTTTCTAACATGGGCCAAAATTGTAAAATGGCCTTATGAATTAGCGATTTCACTTCAATTCACATTCCAAGTAATATTCGGCATGCTAATTACGTTGCCGATTGCCAAATTGCATTGTCTCTTATAGTTTCCGAGATATGGGTAATCGAAATTTTATACCTTAGGCTGTATTTCTAACTAGGGCCAAAATTGTAAAATGGTCTTATGAATTAGCGATTTCGTTCCAATTCACATTTCAAGCAATATTCGGCATGCTAATTACGTTGCCGATTGCCAAATTTCATTATCTCTTATAGTTTCCGAGATATGGGCAATCAAAATTTTACACCTTAGGCTCTGTTTCTAACTTGGGCCAAAATTGTAAAATGGTCTTATGAATTAGCGATTTCGTTCTAAATCACATTCCAA
Source organism: Rhynchophorus ferrugineus (assembly GCF_030347505.1). NCBI lineage: Eukaryota > Metazoa > Arthropoda > Insecta > Coleoptera > Curculionidae > Rhynchophorus > Rhynchophorus ferrugineus. The sequence continues at coordinate 40,473,649 of NW_027472582.1, forward strand.
GTAATATTCGGTACGTTAATTACGTTGTCGATTAACAAATTGCATTATCACTTATGGTTTCCGATATATGGATTATCGAAATTTTACAATTTGGCTCTGCTTCTAACATGGGCCAAAATTGTAAAATGGTCTTATGAATTAGCGATTTTGTTCCAAATCACATGTCAAGTAATATTCGGCATGCTTGTGACGTTGTCGTTTGCCAAATTGCATTATCTCTTATAGTTCCCGTATATGGGCTATCCAAATTTTACATCTTAGGCTCTGTTTCTAACATGGGCCAAAATTGTAAAATGTTCTTATGAATTAGCGATTCCGTTCCAATTCACATTGCGAGCAATATTCGGCATGCCAATTACGTTGCCGATTGCCAAATTGCATTATCTCTTATAGTTTCCGAGATATGGGTAATCGAAATTTTATACCTTAGGCTGTGTTACTAACTCGGGTCAAAATTCTAAAACGGTCTTATGAATTACCGATTGCGTTCCAATTCACATTCCAAGCAATATTCGGCATGCTAATTACGTTGCCGATTGCCAAATTTCGTTATCTCTTATAGTTTCCGAGATATGGGCAATCAAAATTTTACACCTTAGGCTCTGTTTCTAACTTGGGCCAAAATTATAAAATGGTCTTATGAATTAGCGATTTCGTTCTAAATCACATTCCAAGTAATATTCGGCATGCTAATTACGTTGCCGATTGCCACATTTCGTTATCTCTTATAGCTTCCGAGATATGGGCAATCAAAATTTTACACCTTAGGCTCTGTTTCTAACTTGGGCCAAAATTGTAAAATGGTCTTATGAATTAGCGATTTCTTTCTAAATCACATTCCAAGTAATATTCGGCATGCTAATTACGCTATCGATTGCCAAATTGCAATATCTCTTGTAGTTCCCGAGATATGGGCAATCGAAATTTTACACCTTAGGCTCTGTTTCTAACATGGGCCAAAGTTGTAAAATGGTCTTATGAATTAGCGATTCCGTTCCAATTCACATTGCAAGCAATATTCGGCATGCTAATTACGTTGCCGATTGCCAAATTTCATTATCTCTTATAGTTTCCGAGATATGGGCAATCGAAATTTTACACCTTAGGCTCTGTTTCTAACTTGAGGCAAAATTGAAAAATGGTCTTATGAATTAGCGATTTCGTTCTAAATCACATTCCGAGTAATATTCGGCATGTTAATTACGTTGTCGATTACCAAATTGCATTATAACTTATGGTTTCAGATATATGGACTTTCGAAATTTTACAATTTGGCTCTGCTTCTAACTTGGGCCAAAATGGAAAAATGGTCTTATGAATTAGCGATTTCGTTCTAAATCACATTCCAAGTAATATTCGGCATGTTAATTACGTTGTCGATTACCAAATTGCATTATAACTTATGGTTTCAGATATATGGACTTTCGAAATTTTACAATTTGGCTCTGCTTCTAACTTGGGCCAAAATTGTAAAATGGTCTTATGAATTAGCGATTTCTTTCTAAATCACATTCCAAGTAATATTCGGCATGCTAATTACGCTGTCGATTGCCAAATTGCAATATCTCTTGTAGTTCCCGAGATATGGGCAATCAAAATTTTACACCTTAGGCTCTGTTTCTAACTTGGGCCAAAATTGTAAAATGGTCTTATGAATTAGCGATTTCTTTCTAAATCACATTCCAAGTAATATTCGGCATGCTAATTACGCTGTCGATTGCCAAATTGCAATATCTCTTGTAGTTCCCGAGATATGGGCAATCGAAATTTTACACCTTAGGCTCTGTTTCTAACATGGGCCAAAGTTGTAAAATGGTCTTATGAATTAGCGATTCCGTTCCAATTCACATTGCAAGCAATATTCGGCATGCTAATTACGTTGCCGATTGCCAAATTTCATTATCTCTTATAGTTTCCGAGATATGGGCAATCGAAATTTTACACCTTAGGCTCTGTTTCTAACTTGAGGCAAAATTGAAAAATGGTCTTATGAATTAGCGATTTCGCTCCAATTCACATTCCAAGTAATATTCGGCATGCTAATTACGTTGCCGATTGCCAAATTGCATTATCTCTTATAGTTTCCGAGATATGGACAATCGACATCTGACAATATTGGCTCTGCTTCTAACTTGGGCCAGAATTGTAAAATGGTCTTATGAATTAGCGATTTCGTTTCAATTCACATTCCAACTAACATTCGGCATGCTAATTACGTTACCGATTGCCAAATTGCATTATCTCTTATAGTTTCCGAGATATGGACAATCGAAATTTTACACCTTAGAGTCTGTTTCTAACTGGGGTCAAAATTGTAAAATGGTCTTACGAATTAGCGATTTCGTTCCAATTCACATTCCAAGTAATATTCGGCATGCTAATTACGTTGCCGATTGCCAAATTGCATTATCTCTTATAGTTTCCGAGATATGGACTATCGACATCTAACAATATTGGCTCTGCTTCTAACTTGGGCCAGAATTGTAAAATGGTCTTATGAATTAGCGATTTCGCTCCAATTCACATTCCAGGTAATAATCGGCATGCTAATTACGTTTCTGATTGCCAAATTGCATTATCTCTTATAGTTTCCGAGATAAGGACTATCGACATCTGACAATATTGGCTCTGCTTCTAACTTGCGCCAGAATTGTAAAATGGTCTTATGAATTAGCGATTTGGCTCCAATTCACATTCCAAGTAATATTCGGCATGTTAATTACGTTGCCTATTGCCAAATTGCATTATCTCTTATAGTTTCCGAGATATGGGTAATCGAAATTTTATACCTTATGTTGTATTTCTAACTCGGGCCAAAATTGTAAAATGGTCTTATGAATTAGCGATTTCGTTCCAATTCACATTTCAAGCAATATTCCGCATGCTAATTACGTTGCCGATTGCCAAATCTCATTATCTCTTATAGTTTCCGAGATATGAGCAATCAAAATTTTACACATTAGGCTCTGTTTCTAACTTGGGCCAAAATTGTAAAATGGTCTTATGAATTAGCGATTTCGTTCTAAATCACATTCCAAGTAATATTCGGCATGCTAATTACGCTATCGATTGCCAAATTGCAATATCTCTTGTAGTTCCCGAGATATGGGCAATCGAAATTTTACACCTTAGGCTCTGTTTCTAACATGGGCCAAAGTTGTAAAATGGTCTTATGAATTAGCGATTCCGTTCCAATTCACATTGCAAGCAATATTCGGCATGCTAATTACGTTGCCGATTGCCAAATTTCATTATCTCTTATAGTTTCCGAGATATGGGCAATCGAAATTTTACACCTTAGGCTCTGTTTCTAACTTGAGGCAAAATTGAAAAATGGTCTTATGAATTAGCGATTTCGTTCTAAATCACATTCCGAGTAACATTCGGCATGTTAATTACGTTGTCGATTACCAAATTGCATTATAACTTATGGTTTCAGATATATGGACTTTCGAAATTTTACAATTTGGCTCTGCTTCTAACTTGGGCCAAAATGGAAAAATGGTCTTATGAATTAGCGATTTCGTTCTAAATCACATTCCAAGTAATATTCGGCATGTTAATTACGTTGTCGATTACCAAATTGCATTATAACTTATGGTTTCAGATATATGGACTTTCGAAATTTTACAATTTGGCTCTGCTTCTAACTTGGGCCAAAATTGTAAAATGGTCTTATGAATTAGCGATTTCTTTCTAAATCACATTCCAAGTAATATTCGGCATGCTAATTACGCTGTCGATTGCCAAATTGCAATATCTCTTGTAGTTCCCGAGATATGGGCAATCAAAATTTTACACCTTAGGCTCTGTTTCTAACTTGGGCCAAAATTGTAAAATGGTCTTATGAATTAGCGATTTCTTTCTAAATCACATTCCAAGTAATATTCGGCATGCTAATTACGCTGTCGATTGCCAAATTGCAATATCTCTTGTAGTTCCCGAGATATGGGCAATCGAAATTTTACACCTTAGGCTCTGTTTCTAACATGGGCCAAAGTTGTAAAATGGTCTTATGAATTAGCGATTCCGTTCCAATTCACATTGCAAGCAATATTCGGCATGCTAATTACGTTGCCGATTGCCAAATTTCATTATCTCTTATAGTTTCCGAGATATGGGCAATCGAAATTTTACACCTTAGGCTCTGTTTCTAACTTGAGGCAAAATTGAAAAATGGTCTTATGAATTAGCGATTTCGCTCCAATTCACATTCCAAGTAATATTCGGCATGCTAATTACGTTGCCGATTGCCAAATTGCATTATCTCTTATAGTTTCCGAGATATGGACTATCGACATCTGACAATATTGGCTCTGCTTCTAACTTGGGCCAGAATTGTAAAATGGTCTTATGAATTAGCGATTTCGTTTCAATTCACATTCCAACTAACATTCGGCATGCTAATTACGTTACCGATTGCCAAATTGCATTATCTCTTATAGTTTCCGAGATATGGACAATCGAAATTTTACACCTTAGAGTCTGTTTCTAACTGGGGTCAAAATTGTAAAATGGTCTTACGAATTAGCGATTTCGTTCCAATTCACATTCCAAGTAATATTCGGCATGCTAATTACGTTGCCGATTGCCAAATTGCATTATCTCTTATAGTTTCCGAGATATGGACTATCGACATCTAACAATATTGGCTCTGCTTCTAACTTGGGCCAGAATTGTAAAATGGTCTTATGAATTAGCGATTTCGCTCCAATTCACATTCCAGGTAATAATCGGCATGCTAATTACGTTTCTGATTGCCAAATTGCATTATCTCTTATAGTTTCCGAGATAAGGACTATCGACATCTGACAATATTGGCTCTGCTTCTAACTTGCGCCAGAATTGTAAAATGGTCTTATGAATTAGCGATTTGGCTCCAATTCACATTCCAAGTAATATTCGGCATGTTAATTACGTTGCCTATTGCCAAATTGCATTATCTCTTATAGTTTCCGAGATATGGGTAATCGAAATTTTATACCTTATGTTGTATTTCTAACTCGGGCCAAAATTGTAAAATGGTCTTATGAATTAGCGATTTCGTTCCAATTCACATTTCAAGCAATATTCCGCATGCTAATTACGTTGCCGATTGCCAAATCTCATTATCTCTTATAGTTTCCGAGATATGAGCAATCAAAATTTTACACATTAGGCTCTGTTTCTAACTTGGGCCAAAATTGTAAAATGGTCTTATGAATTAGCGATTTCGTTCTAAATCACATTCCAAGTAATATTCGGCACGTTAATTACGTTGTCGTTTAACAAATTGCATTATCTCTTATGGTTTCCGATATATGGACTATCGAAATTTTACAATTTGGCTCTGCTTCTAACATGGGCCAAAATTGTAAAATGGTCTTATGAATTAACGATTCCGTTCCAATTCACATTGCACGCAATATTCGGCATGCTAATTAAGTTGCCGATTGCCAAGTTGCATTATCTCTTATAGTTTCCGAGATATGGGCTATCGAAATTTTACACCTTAGGCTCTGTTTCTAACATGGGCCAAAATTGTAAAATGGCCTTATCAATTAGCGATTTCGTGCTAAATCACACTCCAAGTAATATTCTGGATGCTAATTACGTTGTCGATTACCAAATTGCATTATCTCGTATGGTTTCCGATATATGGACTATCGAAATTTTACAATTTGGCTCTGCTTCTAACATGGGCCAAAATTGTAAAATGGTCTTATGAATAAACGATTCCGTTCCAATTCACATTGCACGCAATATTCGGCATGCTAATTAGGTTGCCGATTACCAAATTGCATTATCTCTTATAGTTTCCGAGATATGGGCAATCGAAATTTTATACCTTAGGCTGTATTTCTAACTCGGGCCAAATATGTAAAATGGTCTTATGAATTAGCGATTTCGTTCTAAATCACATTCCAAGTAATATTCGGCACGTTAATTACATTGTCGATTACCAAATTGCATTATCTCTTATGGTTTTCGATATATGGACTATCGAAATTTTACAATTTGGCTCTGCTTCTAATTTGGGCCAGAATTGTAAAGTGGTCTTATGAATTAGCGATTTCGTTCTAATTCACAGTCCAAGTAATATTCGGCATGCTAATTACGTTGCCGAGTGCCAAATTGCATTATCTCTTATAGTTTCCGAGATATGGGCAATCGAAATTTTACATCTTAGGCTCTGTTTCCAACTTGGGCCATAATTGTAAAATGGTCTTATGAATTAGCGATTTCTTTCTAAATCACATTCCAAGTAATATTCGGCATGCTAATTACGCTGTCGATTACCAAATTGAATTACCTCTTATGGTTTCCGATATATGGACTATCGAAATTTTACAATTTGGCTCTGCTTCAACTTTTGCCAAAATTGTAAAATGGCCTTATGAATTAGCGATTTCGTTCCAATTCACAGTCCGAGCAATATTCGGCATGCTAATTACGTTGCCGATTGCCAAATTGCATTATCTCTTATACTTTCGGAGATATGGGTAATCGAAATTTTATACCTTAGGCTGTATTTCTAACTAGGGCCAAAATTGTAAAATGGTCTTATGAATTAGCGATTTCGTTCCAATTCACATTTCAAGCAATATTCGGCATGCTAATTACGTTGCCGATTGCCAAATTGCATTATCTCTTATAGTTTCCGAGATATGGGCAATCGAAATTTTATACCTTAGGCTGTATTTCTAACATGGGACAAAATTGTAAAATGGCCTTTTGAATTAGTGATTTCGTTCTAAATCACATTCCAAGTAATATTCGGCACGTTAATTACGTTGTCGATTAACAAATTGCATTATCTCTTATGGTTTCCGATAAATGGACTCTCGAAATTTTACAATTTGGCTCTGCTTCTAACATGGGCCAAAATTGTAAAATGGTCTTATGAATTAACGATTCCGTTCCAATTCACATTGCAAGCAATATTCGGCATGCTAATTACGTTGCCGATTGCCAAATTGCATTGTCTCTTATAGTTTCCGAGATATGGGTAATCGAAATTTTATATCTTAGGCTGTATTTCTAACTAGGGCCAAAATTGTAAAATGGTCTTATGAATTAGCGATTTCGTTCCAATTCACATTTCAAGCAATATTCGGCATGCTAATTACGTTGCCGATTGCCAAATTTCATTATCTCTTATAGTTTCCGAGATATGGGCAATCGAAATTTTATACCTTAGGCTGTATTTCTAACATGGGACAAAATTGTAAAATGGCCTTATGAATTAGCGATTTCGTTCTAAATCACATTCCATGTAATATTCGGCACGTTAATTACGTTGTCGATTAACAAATTGCATTATCTCTTATGGTTTCCGATATATGGATTATCGAAATTTTACAATTTGGCTCTGCTTCTAACTTGGGCCAGAATTGTAAAATAGTCTTATGAATTAGCGATTCCATTCCAATTCACATTGCAAGCAATATTCGGCCTGCTAATTAGGTTGCCGATTACCAAATTGCATTATCTCTTATAGTTTCCGAGATATGGACTATCGACATCTAACAATATTGGCTCTGCTTCTAACTTGGGCCAGAATTGTAAAATGGTCTTATGAATTAGCGATTTCATTCCAATTCACATTGCAAGCAATATTCGGCCTGCTAATTAGGTTGCCGATTACCAAATTGCATTATCTCTTATAGTTTCCGAGATATGGACTATCGACATCTAACAATATTGGCTCTGCTTCTAACTTGGGCCAGAATTGTAAAATGGTCTTATGAATTAGCGATTTCGCTCCAATTCACATTCCAAGTAATATTCGGCATGCTAATTACGTTGCCGATTGCCAAATTGCATTATCTCTTATAGTTTCCGAGATATGGACTATCGACATCTGACAATATTGGCTCTGCTTCTAACTTGGGCCAGAATTGTAAAATGGTCTTATGAATTAGCGATTTCGTTTCAATTCACATTCCAACTAACATTCGGCATGCTAATTACGTTGCCGATTGCCAAATTGCATTATCTCTTATAGTTTCCGAGATATGGACAATCGAAATTTTACACCTTAGAGTCTGTTTCTAACTGGGGTCAAAATTGTAAAATGGTCTTACGAATTAGCGATTTCGTTCCAATTCACATTCCAAGTAATATTCGGCATGCTAATTACGTTGCCGATTGCCAAATTGCATTATCTCTTATAGTTTCCGAGATATGGACTATCGACATCTAACAATATTGGCTCTGCTTCTAACTTGGGCCAGAATTGTAAAATGGTCTTATGAATTAGCGATTTCGCTCCAATTCACATTCCAGGTAATAATCGGCATGCTAATTACGTTTCTGATTGCCAAATTGCATTATCTCTTATAGTTTCCGAGATAAGGACTATCGACATCTGACAATATTGGCTCTGCTTCTAACTTGCGCCAGAATTGTAAAATGGTCTTATGAATTAGCGATTTGGCTCCAATTCACATTCCAAATAATATTCGGCATGTTAATTACGTTGCCTATTGCCAAATTGCATTATCTCTTATAGTTTCCGAGATATGGGTAATCGAAATTTTATACCTTATGTTGTATTTCTAACTCGGGCCAAAATTGTAAAATGGTCTTATGAATTAGCGATTTCGTTCCAATTCACATTTCAAGCTATATTCCGCATGCTAATTACGTTGCCGATTGCCAAATCTCATTATCTCTTATAGTTTCCGAGATATGAGCAATCAAAATTTTACACATTAGGCTCTGTTTCTAACTTGGGCCAAAATTGTAAAATGGTCTTATGAATTAGCGATTTCGTTCTAAATCACATTCCAAGTAATATTCGGCACGTTAATTACGTTGTCGTTTAACAAATTGCATTATCTCTTATGGTTTCCGATATATGGACTATCGAAATTTTACAATTTGGCTCTGCTTCTAACATGGGCCAAAATTGTAAAATGGTCTTATGAATTAACGATTCCGTTCCAATTCACATTGCACGCAATATTCGGCATGCTAATTAAGTTGCCGATTGCCAAGTTGCATTATCTCTTATAGTTTCCGAGATATGGGCTATCGAAATTTTACACCTTAGGCTCTGTTTCTAACATGGGCCAAAATTGTAAAATGGCCTTATCAATTAGCGATTTCGTGCTAAATCACACTCCAAGTAATATTCTGGATGCTAATTACGTTGTCGATTACCAAATTGCATTATCTCGTATGGTTTCCGATATATGGACTATCGAAATTTTACAATTTGGCTCTGCTTCTAACATGGGCCAAAATTGTAAAATGGTCTTATGAATTAACGATTCCGTTCCAATTCACATTGCACGCAATATTCGGCATGCTAATTAGGTTGCCGATTACCAAATTGCATTATCTCTTATAGTTTCCGAGATATGGGCAATCGAAATTTTATACCTTAGGCTGTATTTCTAACTCGGGCCAAATATGTAAAATGGTCTTATGAATTAGCGATTTCGTTCTAAATCACATTCCAAGTAATATTCGGCACGTTAATTACATTGTCGATTACCAAATTGCATTATCTCTTATGGTTTTCGATATATGGACTATCGAAATTTTACAATTTGGCTCTGCTTCTAATTTGGGCCAGAATTGTAAAATGGTCTTATGAATTAGCGATTTCGTTCTAATTCACAGTCCAAGTAATATTCGGCATGCTAATTACGTTGCCGAGTGCCAAATTGCATTATCTCTTATAGTTTCCGAGATATGGGCAATCGAAATTTTACATCTTAGGCTCTGTTTCCAACTTGGGCCATAATTGTAAAATGGTCTTATGAATTAGCGATTTCTTTCTAAATCACATTCCAAGTAATATTCGGCATGCTAATTATGCTGTCGATTGCAAAATTGCATTATCTCTTATAGTTTCCGAGATATGGGCAATCGAAATTTGACACTTTAGGCTCTGTTTCTAACTTGGGCCAAAATTGTAAAATGGTCTTATGAATTGGCGATTTCTTTCTAAATCACATTCCAAGTAATATTCGGCATGCTAATTACGCTGTCGATTACCAAATTGAATTACCTCTTATGGTTTCCGATATATGGACTATCGAAATTTTACAATTTGGCTCTGCTTCAACTTTTGCCAAAATTGTAAAATGGCCTTATGAATTAGCGATTTCGTTCCAATTCACAGTCCGAGCAATATTCGGCATGCTAATTACGTTGCCGATTGCCAAATTGCATTATCTCTTATACTTTCGGAGATATGGGTAATCGAAATTTTATACCTTAGGCTGTATTTCTAACTAGGGCCAAAATTGTAAAATGGTCTTATGAATTAGCGATTTCGTTCCAATTCACATTTCAAGCAATATTCGGCATGCTAATTACGTTGCCGATTGCCAAATTGCATTATCTCTTATAGTTTCCGAGATATGGGCAATCGAAATTTTATACCTTAGGCTGTATTTCTAACATGGGACAAAATTGTAAAATGGCCTTATGAATTAGTGATTTCGTTCTAAATCACATTCCAAGTAATATTCGGCACGTTAATTACGTTGTCGATTAACAAATTGCATTATCTCTTATGGTTTCCGATAAATGGACTCTCGAAATTTTACAATTTGGCTCTGCTTCTAACATGGGCCAAAATTGTAAAATGGTCTTATGAATTAACGATTCCGTTCCAATTCACATTGCAAGCAATATTCGGCATGCTAATTACGTTGCCGATTGCCAAATTGCATTGTCTCTTATAGTTTCCGAGATATGGGTAATCGAAATTTTATACCTTAGGCTGTATTTCTAACTAGGGCCAAAATTGTAAAATGGTCTTATGAATTAGCGATTTCGTTCCAATTCACATTTCAAGCAATATTCGGCATGCTAATTACGTTGCCGATTGCCAAATTTCATTATCTCTTATAGTTTCCGAGATATGGGCAATCGAAATTTTATACCTTAGGCTGTATTTCTAACATGGGACAAAATTGTAAAATGGCCTTATGAATTAGCGATTTCGTTCTAAATCACATTCCAAGTAATATTCGGCACGTTAATTACGTTGTCGATTAACAAATTGCATTATCTCTTATGGTTTCCGATATATGGATTATCGAAATTTTACAATTTGGCTCTGCTTCTAACTTGGGCCAGAATTGTAAAATAGTCTTATGAATTAGCGATTTCGTTCCAATTCACAGTCCAAGCAATATTCGGCATGCTAATTACGTTGCCGATTGCCAAATTGCATTATCTCTTATAGTTTCCGAGATATGGGCTATCGAAAATTTACACCTTAGGCTCTGTTTCTAATATGGGCCAAAATTGTAAAATGGCCTTATGAATTAGCGATTTCACTTCAATTCACATTCCAAGTAATATTCGGCATGCTAATTACGCTGTCGATTGCAAAATTGCGTTATCTCTTATAGTTTCCGAGATATGGGCTATCGAAATTTTACACCTTAGGCTCTGTTTCTAACATGGGCCAAAATTGTAAAATGGCCTTATGAATTAGCGATTTCACTTCAATTCACATTCCAAGTAATATTCGGCATGCTAATTACGTTGCCGATTGCCAAATTGCATTGTCTCTTATAGTTTCCGAGATATGGGTAATCGAAATTTTATACCTTAGGCTGTATTTCTAACTAGGGCCAAAATTGTAAAATGGTCTTATGAATTAGCGATTTCGTTCCAATTCACATTTCAAGCAATATTCGGCATGCTAATTACGTTGCCGATTGCCAAATTTCATTATCTCTTATAGTTTCCGAGATATGGGCAATCAAAATTTTACACCTTAGGCTCTGTTTCTAACTTGGGCCAAAATTGTAAAATGGTCTTATGAATTAGCGATTTCGTTCTAAATCACATTCCAAGTAATATTCGGTACGTTAATTACGTTGTCGATTAACAAATTGCATTATCACTTATGGTTTCCGATTTATGGATTATCGAAATTTTACAATTTGGCTCTGCTTCTAACATGGGCCAAAATTGTAAAATGGTCTTATGAATTAGCGATTTTGTTCCAAATCACATGTCAAGTAATATTCGGCATGCTTGTGACGTTGTCGTTTGCCAAATTGCATTATCTCTTATAGTTCCCGTATATGGGCTATCCAAATTTTACATCTTAGGCTCTGTTTCTAACATGGGCCAAAATTGTGAAATGTTCTTATGAATTAGCGATTCCGTTCCAATTCACATTGCGTGCAATATTCGGCATGCCAATTACGTTGCCGATTGCCAAATTGCATTATCTCTTATAGTTTCCGAGATATGGGTAATCGAAATTTTATACCTTAGGCTGTGTTACTAACTCGGGTCAAAATTCTAAAACGGTCTTATGAATTACCGATTGCGTTCCAATTCACATTCCAAGCAATATTCGGCATGCTAAGTACGTTGCCGATTGCCAAATTTCGTTATCTCTTATAGTTTCCGAGATATGGGCAATCAAAATTTTACACCTTAGGCTCTGTTTCTAACTTGGGCCAAAATTGTAAAATGGTCTTATGAATTAGCGATTTCGTTCTAAATCACATTCCAAGTAATATTCGGCATGCTAATTACGTTGCCGATTGCCACATTTCGTTATCTCTTATAGCTTCCGAGATATGGGCAATCAAAATTTTACACCTTAGGCTCTGTTTCTAACTTGGGCCAAAATTGTAAAATGGTCTTATGAATTAGCGATTTCTTTCTAAATCACATTCCAAGTAATATTCGGCATGCTAATTACGCTGTCGATTGCCAAATTGCAATATCTCTTGTAGTTCCCGAGATATGGGCAATCGAAATTTTACACCTTAGGCTCTGTTTCTAACATGGGCCAAAGTTGTAAAATGGTCTTATGAATTAGCGATTCCGTTCCAATTCACATTGCAAGCAATATTCGGCATGCTAATTACGTTGCCGATTGCCAAATTTCATTATCTCTTATAGTTTCCGAGATATGGGCAATCGAATTTTTACACCTTAGGCTCTGTTTCTAACTTGGGCCAAAATTGTAAAATGGTCTTATGAATTGGCGATTTCTTTCTAAATCACATTCCAAGTAATATTCGGCATGCTAATTACGCTGTCGATTACCAAATTGAATTACCTCTTATGGTTTCCGATATATGGACTATCGAAATTTTACAATTTGGCTCTGCTTCAACTTTTGCCAAAATTGTAAAATGGCCTTATGAATTAGCGATTTCGTTCCAATTCACATTTCAAGCAATATTCGGCATGCTAATTACGTTGCCGATTGCCAAATTGCATTATCTCTTATAGTTTCCGAGATATGGGCAATCGAAATTTTATACCTTAGGCTGTATTTCTAACATGGGACAAAATTGTAAAATGGCCTTATGAATTAGTGATTTCGTTCTAAATCACATTCCAAGTAATATTCGGCACGTTAATTACGTTGTCGATTAACAAATTGCATTATCTCTTATGGTTTCCGATAAATGGACTCTCGAAATTTTACAATTTGGCTCTGCTTCTAACATGGGCCAAAATTGTAAAATGGTCTTATGAATTAACGATTCCGTTCCAATTCACATTGCAAGCAATATTCGGCATGCTAATTACGTTGCCGATTGCCAAATTGCATTGTCTCTTATAGTTTCCGAGATATGGGTAATCGAAATTTTATACCTTAGGCTGTATTTCTAACTAGGGCCAAAATTGTAAAATGGTCTTATGAATTAGCGATTTCGTTCCAATTCACATTTCAAGCAATATTCGGCATGCTAATTACGTTGCCGATTGCCAAATTTCATTATCTCTTATAGTTTCCGAGATATGGGCAATCGAAATTTTATACCTTAGGCTGTAGTTCTAACATGGGACAAAATTGTAAAATGGCCTTATGAATTAGCGATTTCGTTCTAAATCACATTCCAAGTAATATTCGGCACGTTAATTACGTTGTCGATTAACAAATTGCATTATCTCTTATGGTTTCCGATATATGGATTATCGAAATTTTACAATTTGGCTCTGCTTCTAACTTGGGCCAGAATTGTAAAATAGTCTTATGAATTAGCGATTTCGTTCCAATTCACAGTCCAAGCAATATTCGGCATGCTAATTACGTTGCCGATTGCCAAATTGCATTATCTCTTATAGTTTCCGAGATATGGGCTATCGAAATTTTACACCTTAGGCTCTGTTTCTAACATGGGCCAAAATTGTAAAATGGCCTTATGAATTAGCGATTTCACTTCAATTCACATTCCAAGTAATATTCGGCATGCTAATTACGCTGTCGATTGCAAAATTGCGTTATCTCTTATAGTTTCCGAGATATGGGCAATCGAAATTTTACACTTTAGGCTCTGTTTCTAACTCACGCAAAAATTGTAAAATGGTCTTATGAATTAGCGATTTCGTTCTAAATCACATTCCAAGTAATATTCGGCACGTTAATTACGTTGTCGATTAACAAATTGCATTATCTTTTATGGTTTCCGATATATGGATTATCGAAATTTTACAATTTGGCTCTGCTTCTAACTTGGGCCAGAATTGTAAAATAGTCTTATGAATTAGCGATTTCGTTCCAATTCACAGTCCAAGCAATATTCGGCATGCTAATTACGTTGCCGATTGCCAAATTGCATTATCTCTTATAGTTTCCGAGATATGGGCTATCGAAAATTTACACCTTAGGCTCTGTTTCTAATATGGGCCAAAATTGTAAAATGGCCTTATGAATTAGCGATTTCACTTCAATTCACATTCCAAGTAATATTCGGCATGCTAATTACGCTGTCGATTGCAAAATTGCGTTATCTCTTATAGTTTCCGAGATATGGGCTATCGAAATTTTACACCTTAGGCTCTGTTTCTAACATGGGCCAAAATTGTAAAATGGCCTTATGAATTAGCGATTTCACTTCAATTCACATTCCAAGTAATATTCGGCATGCTAATTACGTTGCCGATTGCCAAATTGCATTGTCTCTTATAGTTTCCGAGATATGGGTAATCGAAATTTTATACCTTAGGCTGTATTTCTAACTAGGGCCAAAATTGTAAAATGGTCTTATGAATTAGCGATTTCGTTCCAATTCACATTTCAAGCAATATTCGGCATGCTAATTACGTTGCCGATTGCCAAATTTCATTATCTCTTATAGTTTCCGAGATATGGGCAATCAAAATTTTACACCTTAGGCTCTGTTTCTAACTTGGGCCAAAATTGTAAAATGGTCTTATGAATTAGCGATTTCGTTCTAAATCACATTCCAAGTAATATTCGGTACGTTAATTACGTTGTCGATTAACAAATTGCATTATCACTTATGGTTTCCGATATATGGATTATCGAAATTTTACAATTTGGCTCTGCTTCTAACATGGGCCAAAATTGTAAAATGGTCTTATGAATTAGCGATTTTGTTCCAAATCACATGTCAAGTAATATTCGGCATGCTTGTGACGTTGTCGTTTGCCAAATTGCATTATCTCTTATAGTTCCCGTATATGGGCTATCCAAATTTTACATCTTAGGCTCTGTTTCTAACATGGGCCAAAATTGTGAAATGTTCTTATGAATTAGCGATTCCGTTCCAATTCACATTGCGTGCAATATTCGGCATGCCAATTACGTTGCCGATTGCCAAATTGCATTATCTCTTATAGTTTCCGAGATATGGGTAATCGAAATTTTATACCTTAGGCTGTGTTACTAACTCGGGTCAAAATTCTAAAACGGTCTTATGAATTACCGATTGCGTTCCAATTCACATTCCAAGCAATATTCGGCATGCTAAGTACGTTGCCGATTGCCAAATTTCGTTATCTCTTATAGTTTCCGAGATATGGGCAATCAAAATTTTACACCTTAGGCTCTGTTTCTAACTTGGGCCAAAATTGTAAAATGGTCTTATGAATTAGCGATTTCGTTCTAAATCACATTCCAAGTAATATTCGGCATGCTAATTACGTTGCCGATTGCCACATTTCGTTATCTCTTATAGCTTCCGAGATATGGGCAATCAAAATTTTACACCTTAGGCTCTGTTTCTAACTTGGGCCAAAATTGTAAAATGGTCTTATGAATTAGCGATTTCTTTCTAAATCACATTCCAAGTAATATTCGGCATGCTAATTACGCTGTCGATTGCCAAATTGCAATATCTCTTGTAGTTCCCGAGATATGGGCAATCGAAATTTTACACCTTAGGCTCTGTTTCTAACATGGGCCAAAGTTGTAAAATGGTCTTATGAATTAGCGATTCCGTTCCAATTCACATTGCAAGCAATATTCGGCATGCTAATTACGTTGCCGATTCCAAATTTCATTATCTCTTATAGTTTCCGAGATATGGGCAATCGAATTTTTACACCTTAGGCTCTGTTTCTAACTTGGGCCAAAATTGTAAAATGGTCTTATGAATTGGCGATTTCTTTCTAAATCACATTCCAAGTAATATTCGGCATGCTAATTACGCTGTCGATTACCAAATTGAATTACCTCTTATGGTTTCCGATATATGGACTATCGAAATTTTACAATTTGGCTCTGCTTCAACTTTTGCCAAAATTGTAAAATGGCCTTATGAATTAGCGATTTCGTTCCAATTCACAGTCCGAGCAATATTCGGCATGCTAATTACGTTGCCGATTGCCAAATTGCATTATCTCTTATACTTTCGGAGATATGGGTAATCGAAATTTTATACCTTAGGCTGTATTTCTAACTAGGGCCAAAATTGTAAAATGGTCTTATGAATTAGCGATTTCGTTCCAATTCACATTTCAAGCAATATTCGGCATGCTAATTACGTTGCCGATTGCCAAATTGCATTATCTCTTATAGTTTCCGAGATATGGGCAATCGAAATTTTATACCTTAGGCTGTATTTCTAACATGGGACAAAATTGTAAAATGGCCTTATGAATTAGTGATTTCGTTCTAAATCACATTCCAAGTAATATTCGGCACGTTAATTACGTTGTCGATTAACAAATTGCATTATCTCTTATGGTTTCCGATAAATGGACTCTCGAAATTTTACAATTTGGCTCTGCTTCTAACATGGGCCAAAATTGTAAAATGGTCTTATGAATTAACGATTCCGTTCCAATTCACATTGCAAGCAATATTCGGCATGCTAATTACGTTGCCGATTGCCAAATTGCATTGTCTCTTATAGTTTCCGAGATATGGGTAATCGAAATTTTATACCTTAGGCTGTATTTCTAACTAGGGCCAAAATTGTAAAATGGTCTTATGAATTAGCGATTTCGTTCCAATTCACATTTCAAGCAATATTCGGCATGCTAATTACGTTGCCGATTGCCAAATTTCATTATCTCTTATAGTTTCCGAGATATGGGCAATCGAAATTTTATACCTTAGGCTGTATTTCTAACATGGGACAAAATTGTAAAATGGCCTTATGAATTAGCGATTTCGTTCTAAATCACATTCCAAGTAATATTCGGCACGTTAATTACGTTGTCGATTAACAAATTGCATTATCTCTTATGGTTTCCGATATATGGATTATCGAAATTTTACAATTTGGCTCTGCTTCTAACTTGGGCCAGAATTGTAAAATAGTCTTATGAATTAGCGATTTCGTTCCAATTCACAGTCCAAGCAATATTCGGCATGCTAATTACGTTGCCGATTGCCAAATTGCATTATCTCTTATAGTTTCCGAGATATGGGCTATCGAAATTTTACACCTTAGGCTCTGTTTCTAACATGGGCCAAAATTGTAAAATGGCCTTATGAATTAGCGATTTCACTTCAATTCACATTCCAAGTAATATTCGGCATGCTAATTACGCTGTCGATTGCAAAATTGCGTTATCTCTTATAGTTTCCGAGATATGGGCAATCGAAATTTTACACTTTAGGCTCTGTTTCTAACTCACGCAAAAATTGTAAAATGGTCTTATGAATTAGCGATTTCGTTCTAAATCACATTCCAAGTAATATTCGGCACGTTAATTACGTTGTCGATTAACAAATTGCATTATCTTTTATGGTTTCCGATATATGGATTATCGAAATTTTACAATTTGGCTCTGCTTCTAACTTGGGCCAGAATTGTAAAATAGTCTTATGAATTAGCGATTTCGTTCCAATTCACAGTCCAAGCAATATTCGGCATGCTAATTACGTTGCCGATTGCCAAATTGCATTATCTCTTATAGTTTCCGAGATATGGGCTATCGAAATTTTACACCTTAGGCTCTGTTTCTAATATGGGCCAAAATTGTAAAATGGCCTTATGAATTAGCGATTTCACTTCAATTCACATTCCAAGTAATATTCGGCATGCTAATTACGCTGTCGATTGCAAAATTGCGTTATCTCTTATAGTTTCCGAGATATGGGCTATCGAAATTTAACACCTTAGGCTCTGTTTCTAACATGGGCCAAAATTGTAAAATGGCCTTATGAATTAGCGATTTCACTTCAATTCACATTCCAAGTAATATTCGGCATGCTAATTACGTTGCCGATTGCCAAATTGCATTGTCTCTTATAGTTTCCGAGATATGGGTAATCGAAATTTTATACCTTAGGCTGTATTTCTAACTAGGGCCAAAAGTGTAAAATGGTCTTATGAATTAGCGATTTCGTTCCAATTCACATTTCAAGCTATATTCGGCATGCTAATTACGTTGCCGATTGCCAAATTTCATTATCTCTTATAGTTTCCGAGATATGGGCAATCGAAATTTTATACCTTAGGCTGTATTTCTAACATGGGACAAAATTGTAAAATGGTCTTATGAATTAGCGATTTCGTTCTAAATCACATTCCAGGTAATATTCGGCATGTTAATTACGTTGTCGATTACCAAATTGTATTATCTCTTATGGTTTCCAATATATGGACTATCGAAATTTTACACCTTAGGCTCTGTTTGTAACATGGGCCAAAATTTTAAAATGGTCTTATGAATTAGCGATTTCGTTATAAATCACACTCCAAGTAATATTCGGCATGCTAATTACGTTGTCGATTATCAAATTGCATTATCTATTATGATTTCCGATATATGGACTATCGAAATTTTACAATTTGGCTCTGCTTCTAACATGGGCCAAAATTGTAAAATGGTCTTATGAATTAGCGATTCCATTCCAATTCACATTGCAAGCAATATTCGGCCTGCTAATTAGGTTGCCGATTACCAAATTGCATTATCTCTTATAGTTTCCGAGATATGGACTATCGACATCTAACAATATTGGCTCTGCTTCTAACTTGGGCCAGAATTGTAAAATGGTCTTATGAATTAGCGATTTCGCTCCAATTCACATTCCAAGTAATATTCGGCATGCTAATTACGTTGCCGATTGCCAAATTGCATTATCTCTTATACTTTCCGAGATATGGACTATCGACATCTGACAATATTGGCTCTGCTTCTAACTTGGGCCAGAATTGTAAAATGGTCTTATGAATTAGCGATTTCGTTTCAATTCACATTCCAACTAACATTCGGCATGCTAATTACGTTGCCGATTGCCAAATTGCATTATCTCTTATAGTTTCCGAGATATGGACAATCGAAATTTTACACCTTAGAGTCTGTTTCTAACTGGGGTCAAAATTGTAAAATGGTCTTACGAATTAGCGATTTCGTTCCAATTCACATTCCAAGTAATATTCGGCATGCTAATTACGTTGCCGATTGCCAAATTGCATTATCTCTTATAGTTTCCGAGATATGGACTATCGACATCTAACAATATTGGCTCTGCTTCTAACTTGGGCCAGAATTGTAAAATGGTCTTATGAATTAGCGATTTCGCTCCAATTCACATTCCAGGTAATAATCGGCATGCTAATTACGTTTCTGATTGCCAAATTGCATTATCTCTTATAGTTTCCGAGATAAGGAATATCGACATCTGACAATATTGGCTCTGCTTCTAACTTGCGCCAGAATTGTAAAATGGTCTTATGAATTAGCGATTTGGCTCCAATTCACATTCCAAGTAATATTCGGCATGTTAATTACGTTGCCTATTGCCAAATTGCATTATCTCTTATAGTTTCCGAGATATGGGTAATCGAAATTTTATACCTTATGTTGTATTTCTAACTCGGGCCAAAATTGTAAAATGGCCTTATGAATTAGCGATTTCGTTCCAATTCACATTTCAAGCAATATTCCGCATGCTAATTACGTTGCCGATTGCCAAATCTCATTATCTCTTATAGTTTCCGAGATATGAGCAATCAAAATTTTACACATTAGGCTCTGTTTCTAACTTGGGCCAAAATTGTAAAATGGTCTTATGAATTAGCGATTTCGTTCTAAATCACATTCCAAGTAATATTCGGCACGTTAATTACGTTGTCGTTTAACAAATTGCATTATCTCTTATGGTTTCCGATATATGGACTATCGAAATTTTACAATTTGGCTCTGCTTCTAACATGGGCCAAAATTGTAAAATGGTCTTATGAATTAACGATTCCGTTCCAATTCACATTGCACGCAATATTCGGCATGCTAATTAAGTTGCCGATTGCCAAGTTGCATTATCTCTTATAGTTTCCGAGATATGGACTATCGAAATTTTACACCTTAGGCTCTGTTTCTAACATGGGCCAAAATTGTAAAATGGCCTTATGAATTAGCGATTTCGTGCTAAATCACACTCCAAGTAATATTCTGGGTGCTAATTACGTTGTCGATTACCAAATTGCATTATCTCGTATGGTTTCCGATATATGGACTATCGAAATTTTACAATTTGGCTCTGCTTCTAACATGGGCCAAAATTGTAAAATGGTCTTATGAATTAACGATTCCGTTCCAATTCACATTGCACGCAATATTCGGCATGCTAATTAGGTTGCCGATTACCAAATTGCATTATCTCTTATAGTTTCCGAGATATGGGCAATCGAAATTTTATACCTTAGGCTGTATTTCTAACTCGGGCCAAATATGTAAAATGGCCTTATGAATTAGCGATTTCGTTCTAAATCACATTCCAAGTAATATTCGGCACGTTAATTACATTGTCGATTACCAAATTGCATTATCTCTTATGGTTTTCGATATATGGACTATCGAAATTTTACAATTTGGCTCTGCTTCTAATTTGGGCCAGAATTGTAAAATGGTCTTATGAATTAGCGATTTCGTTCTAATTCACAGTCCAAGTAATATTCGGCATGCTAATTACGTTGCCGAGTGCCAAATTGCATTATCTCTTATAGTTTCCGAGATATGGGCAATCGAAATTTTACATCTTAGGCTCTGTTTCCAACTTGGGCCATAATTGTAAAATGGTCTTATGAATTAGCGATTTCTTTCTAAATCACATTCCAAGTAATATTCGGCATGCTAATTATGCTGTCGATTGCAAAATTGCATTATCTCTTATAGTTTCCGAGATATGGGCAATCGAAATTTTACACTTTAGGCTCTGTTTCTAACTTGGGCCAAAATTGTAAAATGGTCTTATGAATTGGCGATTTCTTTCTAAATCACATTCCAAGTAATATTCGGCATGCTAATTACGCTGTCGATTACCAAATTGAATTACCTCTTATGGTTTCCGATATATGGACTATCGAAATTTTACAATTTGGCTCTGCTTCAACTTTTGCCAAAATTGTAAAATGGCCTTATGAATTAGCGATTTCGTTCCAATTCACAGTCCGAGCAATATTCGGCATGCTAATTACGTTGCCGATTGCCAAATTGCATTATCTCTTATACTTTCGGAGATATGGGTAATCGAAATTTTATACCTTAGGCTGTATTTCTAACTAGGGCCAAAATTGTAAAATGGTCTTATGAATTAGCGATTTCGTTCCAATTCACATTTCAAGCAATATTCGGCATGCTAATTACGTTGCCGATTGCCAAATTTCATTACCTCTTATAGTTTCCGAGATATGGGCAATCAAAATTTTACACCTTAGGCTCTGTTTCTAACTTGGGCCAAAATTGTAAAATGGTCTTATGAATTAGCGATTTCGTTCTAAATCACATTCCAAGTAATATTCGGTACGTTAATTACGTTGTCGATTAACAAATTGCATTATCACTTATGGTTTCCGATATATGGATTATCGAAATTTTACAATTTGGCTCTGCTTCTAACATGGGCCAAAATTGTAAAATGGTCTTATGAATTAGCGATTTTGTTCCAAATCACATGTCAAGTAATATTCGGCATGCTTGTGACGTTGTCGTTTGTCAAATTGCATTATCTCTTATAGTTCCCGTATATGGGCTATCCAAATTTTACATCTTAGGCTCTGTTTCTAACATGGGCCAAAATTGTAAAATGTTCTTATGAATTAGCGATTCCGTTCCAATTCACATTGCGGGCAATATTCGGCATGCCAATTACGTTGCCGATTGCCAAATTGCATTATCTCTTATAGTTTCCGAGATATGGGTAATCAAAATTTTATACCTTAGGCTGTGTTACTAACTCGGGTCAAAATTCTAAAACGGTCTTATGAACTACCGATTTCGTTCTAAATCACATTCCAAGTAATATTCGGCATGCTAATTACGTTGCCGATTGCCACATTTCGTTATCTCTTATAGCTTCCGAGATATGGGCAATCAAAATTTTACACCTTAGGCTCTGTTTCTAACTTGGGCCAAAATTGTAAAATGGTCTTATGAATTAGCGATTTCTTTCTAAATCACATTCCAAGTAATATTCGGCATGCTAATTACGCTGTCGATTGCCAAATTGCAATATCTCTTGTAGTTCCCGAGATATGGGCAATCGAAATTTTACACCTTAGGCTCTGTTTCTAACATGGGCCAAAGTTGTAAAATGGTCTTATGAATTAGCGATTCCGTTCCAATTCACATTGCAAGCAATATTCGGCATGCTAATTACGTTGCCGATTGCCAAATTTCATTATCTCTTATAGTTTCCGAGATATGGGCAATCGAAATTTTACACCTTAGGCTCTGTTTCTAACTTGGGCCAAAATTGTAAAATGGTCTTATGAATTGGCGATTTTTTTCTAAATCACATTCCAAGTAATATTCGGCATGCTAATTACGCTGTCGATTACCAAATTGAATTACCTCTTATGGTTTCCGATATATGGACTATCGAAATTTTACAATTTGGCTCTGCTTCAACTTTTGCCAAAATTGTAAAATGGCCTTATGAATTAGCGATTTCGTTCCAATTCACAGTCCGAGCAATATTCGGCATGCTAATTACGTTGCCTATTGCCAAATTGCATTATCTCTTATACTTTCGGAGATATGGGTAATCGAAATTTTATACCTTAGGCTGTATTTCTAACTAGGGCCAAAATTGTAAAATGGTCTTATGAATTAGCGATTTCGTTCCAATTCACATTTCAAGCAATATTCGGCATGCTAATTACGTTGGCGATTGCCAAATTGCATTATCTCTTATAGTTTCCGAGATATGGGCAATCGAAATTTTATACCTTAGGCTGTATTTCTAACATGGGACAAAATTGTAAAATGGCCTTATGAATTAGTGATTTCGTTCTAAATCACATTCCAAGTAATATTCGGCACGTTAATTACGTTGTCGATTAACAAATTGCATTATCTCTTATGGTTTCCGATAAATGGACTCTCGAAATTTTACAATTTGGCTCTGCTTCTAACATGGGCCAAAATTGTAAAATGGTCTTATGAATTAACGATTCCGTTCCAATTCACATTGCAAGCAATATTCGGCATGCTAATTACGTTGCCGATTGCCAAATTGCATTGTCTCTTATAGTTTCCGAGATATGGGTAATCGAAATTTTATACCTTAGGCTGTATTTCTAACTAGGGCCAAAATTGTAAAATGGTCTTATGAATTAGCGATCTCGTTCCAATTCACATTTCAAGCAATATTCGGCATGCTAATTACGTTGCCGATTGCCAAATTTCATTATCTCTTATAGTTTCCGAGATATGGGCAATCGAAATTTTATACCTTAGGCTGTATTTCTAACATGGGACAAAATTGTAAAATGGCCTTATGAATTAGCGATTTCGTTCTAAATCACATTCCAAGTAATATTCGGCACGTTAATTACGTTGTCGATTAACAAATTGCATTATCTCTTATGGTTTCCGATATATGGATTATCGAAATTTTACAATTTGGCTCTGCTTCTAACTTGGGCCAGAATTGTAAAATAGTCTTATGAATTAGCGATTTCGTTCCAATTCACAGTCCAAGCAATATTCGGCATGCTAATTACGTTGCCGATTGCCAAATTGCATTATCTCTTATAGTTTCCGAGATATGGGCTATCGAAATTTTACACCTTAGGCTCTGTTTCTAACATGGGCCAAAATTGTAAAATGGCCTTATGAATTAGCGATTTCACTTCAATTCACATTCCAAGTAATATTCGGCATGCTAATTACGCTGTCGATTGCAAAATTGCGTTATCTCTTATAGTTTCCGAGATATGGGCAATCGAAATTTTACACTTTAGGCTCTGTTTCTAACTCACGCAAAAATTGTAAAATGGTCTTATGAATTAGCGATTTCGTTCTAAATCACATTCCAAGTAATATTCGGCACGTTAATTACGTTGTCGATTAACAAATTGCATTATCTTTTATGGTTTCCGATATATGGATTATCGAAATTTTACAATTTGGCTCTGCTTCTAACTTGGGCCAGAATTGTAAAATAGTCTTATGAATTAGCGATTTCGTTCCAATTCACAGTCCAAGCAATATTCGGCATGCTAATTACGTTGCCGATTGCCAAATTGCATTATCTCTTATAGTTTCCGAGATATGGGCTATCGAAATTTTACACCTTAGGCTCTGTTTCTAATATGGGCCAAAATTGTAAAATGGCCTTATGAATTAGCGATTTCACTTCAATTCACATTCCAAGTAATATTCGGCATGCTAATTACGCTGTCGAATGCAAAATTGCGTTATCTCTTATAGTTTCCGAGATATGGGCTATCGAAATTTTACACCTTAGGCTCTGTTTCTAACATGGGCCAAAATTGTAAAATGGCCTTATGAATTAGCGATTTCACTTCAATTCACATTCCAAGTAATATTCGGCATGCTAATTACGTTGCCGATTGCCAAATTGCATTGTCTCTTATAGTTTCCGAGATATGGGTAATCGAAATTTTATACCTTAGGCTGTATTTCTAACTAGGGCCAAAAGTGTAAAATGGTCTTATGAATTAGCGATTTCGTTCCAATTCACATTTCAAGCAATATTCGGCATGCTAATTACGTTGCCGATTGCCAAATTTCATTATCTCTTATAGTTTCCGAGATATGGGCAATCGAAATTTTACACCTTAGGCTCTGTTTCTAACTTGAGGCAAAATTGTAAAATGGTCTTATGAATTAGCGATTTCGTTCTAAATCACATTCCAGGTAATATTCGGCATGTTAATTACGTTGTCGATTACCAAATTGCATTATAACTTATGGTTTCAGATATATGGACTTTCGAAATTTTACAATTTGGCTCTGCTTCTAACTTGGGCCAAAATGGAAAAATGGTCTTATGAATTAGCGATTTCGTTCTAAATCACATTCCAAGTAATATTCGGCATGTTAATTACGTTGTCGATTACCAAATTGCATTATAACTTATGGTTTCAGATATATGGACTTTCGAAATTTTACAATTTGGCTCTGCTTCTAACTTGGGCCAAAATTGTAAAATGGTCTTATGAATTAGCGATTTCTTTCTAAATCACATTCCAAGTAATATTCGGCATGCTAATTACGCTGTCGATTGCCAAATTGCAATATCTCTTGTAGTTCCCGAGATATGGGCAATCAAAATTTTACACCTTAGGCTCTGTTTCTAACTTGGGCCAAAATTGTAAAATGGTCTTATGAATTAGCGATTTCTTTCTAAATCACATTCCAAGTAATATTCGGCATGCTAATTACGCTGTCGATTGCCAAATTGCAATATCTCTTGTAGTTCCCGAGATATGGGCAATCGAAATTTTACACCTTAGGCTCTGTTTCTAACATGGGCCAAAGTTGTAAAATGGTCTTATGAATTAGCGATTCCGTTCCAATTCACATTGCAAGCAATATTCGGCATGCTAATTACGTTGCCGATTGCCAAATTTCATTATCTCTTATAGTTTCCGAGATATGGGCAATCGAAATTTTACACCTTAGGCTCTGTTTCTAACTTGAGGCAAAATTGAAAAATGGTCTTATGAATTAGCGATTTCGCTCCAATTCACATTCCAAGTAATATTCGGCATGCTAATTACGTTGCCGATTGCCAAATTGCATTATCTCTTATAGTTTCCGAGATATGGACAATCGACATCTGACAATATTGGCTCTGCTTCTAACTTGGGCCAGAATTGTAAAATGGTCTTATGAATTAGCGATTTCGTTTCAATTCACATTCCAACTAACATTCGGCATGCTAATTACGTTACCGATTGCCAAATTGCATTATCTCTTATAGTTTCCGAGATATGGACAATCGAAATTTTACACCTTAGAGTCTGTTTCTAACTGGGGTCAAAATTGTAAAATGGTCTTACGAATTAGCGATTTCGTTCCAATTCACATTCCAAGTAATATTCGGCATGCTAATTACGTTGCCGATTGCCAAATTGCATTATCTCTTATAGTTTCCGAGATATGGACTATCGACATCTAACAATATTGGCTCTGCTTCTAACTTGGGCCAGAATTGTAAAATGGTCTTATGAATTAGCGATTTCGCTCCAATTCACATTCCAGGTAATAATCGGCATGCTAATTACGTTTCTGATTGCCAAATTGCATTATCTCTTATAGTTTCCGAGATAAGGACTATCGACATCTGACAATATTGGCTCTGCTTCTAACTTGCGCCAGAATTGTAAAATGGTCTTATGAATTAGCGATTTGGCTCCAATTCACATTCCAAGTAATATTCGGCATGTTAATTACGTTGCCTATTGCCAAATTGCATTATCTCTTATAGTTTCCGAGATATGGGTAATCGAAATTTTATACCTTATGTTGTATTTCTAACTCGGGCCAAAATTGTAAAATGGTCTTATGAATTAGCGATTTCGTTCCAATTCACATTTCAAGCAATATTCCGCATGCTAATTACGTTGCCGATTGCCAAATCTCATTATCTCTTATAGTTTCCGAGATATGAGCAATCAAAATTTTACACATTAGGCTCTGTTTCTAACTTGGGCCAAAATTGTAAAATGGTCTTATGAATTAGCGATTTCGTTCTAAATCACATTCCAAGTAATATTCGGCATGCTAATTACGCTATCGATTGCCAAATTGCAATATCTCTTGTAGTTCCCGAGATATGGGCAATCGAAATTTTACACCTTAGGCTCTGTTTCTAACATGGGCCAAAGTTGTAAAATGGTCTTATGAATTAGCGATTCCGTTCCAATTCACATTGCAAGCAATATTCGGCATGCTAATTACGTTGCCGATTGCCAAATTTCATTATCTCTTATAGTTTCCGAGATATGGGCAATCGAAATTTTACACCTTAGGCTCTGTTTCTAACTTGAGGCAAAATTGAAAAATGGTCTTATGAATTAGCGATTTCGTTCTAAATCACATTCCGAGTAATATTCGGCATGTTAATTACGTTGTCGATTACCAAATTGCATTATAACTTATGGTTTCAGATATATGGACTTTCGAAATTTTACAATTTGGCTCTGCTTCTAACTTGGGCCAAAATGGAAAAATGGTCTTATGAATTAGCGATTTCGTTCTAAATCACATTCCAAGTAATATTCGGCATGTTAATTACGTTGTCGATTACCAAATTGCATTATAACTTATGGTTTCAGATATATGGACTTTCGAAATTTTACAATTTGGCTCTGCTTCTAACTTGGGCCAAAATTGTAAAATGGTCTTATGAATTAGCGATTTCTTTCTAAATCACATTCCAAGTAATATTCGGCATGCTAATTACGCTGTCGATTGCCAAATTGCAATATCTCTTGTAGTTCCCGAGATATGGGCAATCAAAATTTTACACCTTAGGCTCTGTTTCTAACTTGGGCCAAAATTGTAAAATGGTCTTATGAATTAGCGATTTCTTTCTAAATCACATTCCAAGTAATATTCGGCATGCTAATTACGCTGTCGATTGCCAAATTGCAATATCTCTTGTAGTTCCCGAGATATGGGCAATCGAAATTTTACACCTTAGGCTCTGTTTCTAACATGGGCCAAAGTTGTAAAATGGTCTTATGAATTAGCGATTCCGTTCCAATTCACATTGCAAGCAATATTCGGCATGCTAATTACGTTGCCGATTGCCAAATTTCATTATCTCTTATAGTTTCCGAGATATGGGCAATCGAAATTTTACACCTTAGGCTCTGTTTCTAACTTGAGGCAAAATTGAAAAATGGTCTTATGAATTAGCGATTTCGCTCCAATTCACATTCCAAGTAATATTCGGCATGCTAATTACGTTGCCGATTGCCAAATTGCATTATCTCTTATAGTTTCCGAGATATGGACTATCGACATCTGACAATATTGGCTCTGCTTCTAACTTGGGCCAGAATTGTAAAATGGTCTTATGAATTAGCGATTTCGTTTCAATTCACATTCCAACTAACATTCGGCATGCTAATTACGTTACCGATTGCCAAATTGCATTATCTCTTATAGTTTCCGAGATATGGACAATCGACATTTTACACCTTAGAGTCTGTTTCTAACTGGGGTCAAAATTGTAAAATGGTCTTACGAATTAGCGATTTCGTTCCAATTCACATTCCAAGTAATATTCGGCATGCTAATTACGTTGCCGATTGCCAAATTGCATTATCTCTTATAGTTTCCGAGATATGGACTATCGACATCTAACAATATTGGCTCTGCTTCTAACTTGGGCCAGAATTGTAAAATGGTCTTATGAATTAGCGATTTCGCTCCAATTCACATTCCAGGTAATAATCGGCATGCTAATTACGTTTCTGATTGCCAAATTGCATTATCTCTTATAGTTTCCGAGATAAGGACTATCGACATCTGACAATATTGGCTCTGCTTCTAACTTGCGCCAGAATTGTAAAATGGTCTTATGAATTAGCGATTTGGCTCCAATTCACATTCCAAGTAATATTCGGCATGTTAATTACGTTGCCTATTGCCAAATTGCATTATCTCTTATAGTTTCCGAGATATGGGTAATCGAAATTTTATACCTTATGTTGTATTTCTAACTCGGGCCAAAATTGTAAAATGGTCTTATGAATTAGCGATTTCGTTCCAATTCACATTTCAAGCAATATTCCGCATGCTAATTACGTTGCCGATTGCCAAATCTCATTATCTCTTATAGTTTCCGAGATATGAGCAATCAAAATTTTACACATTAGGCTCTGTTTCTAACTTGGGCCAAAATTGTAAAATGGTCTTATGAATTAGCGATTTCGTTCTAAATCACATTCCAAGTAATATTCGGCACGTTAATTACGTTGTCGTTTAACAAATTGCATTATCTCTTATGGTTTCCGATATATGGACTATCGAAATTTTACAATTTGGCTCTGCTTCTAACATGGGCCAAAATTGTAAAATGGTCTTATGAATTAACGATTCCGTTCCAATTCACATTGCACGCAATATTCGGCATGCTAATTAAGTTGCCGATTGCCAAGTTGCATTATCTCTTATAGTTTCCGAGATATGGGCTATCGAAATTTTACACCTTAGGCTCTGTTTCTAACATGGGCCAAAATTGTAAAATGGCCTTATCAATTAGCGATTTCGTGCTAAATCACACTCCAAGTAATATTCTGGATGCTAATTACGTTGTCGATTACCAAATTGCATTATCTCGTATGGTTTCCGATATATGGACTATCGAAATTTTACAATTTGGCTCTGCTTCTAACATGGGCCAAAATTGTAAAATGGTCTTATGAATAAACGATTCCGTTCCAATTCACATTGCACGCAATATTCGGCATGCTAATTAGGTTGCCGATTACCAAATTGCATTATCTCTTATAGTTTCCGAGATATGGGCAATCGAAATTTTATACCTTAGGCTGTATTTCTAACTCGGGCCAAATATGTAAAATGGTCTTATGAATTAGCGATTTCGTTCTAAATCACATTCCAAGTAATATTCGGCACGTTAATTACATTGTCGATTACCAAATTGCATTATCTCTTATGGTTTTCGATATATGGACTATCGAAAT
Source organism: Rhynchophorus ferrugineus (assembly GCF_030347505.1). NCBI lineage: Eukaryota > Metazoa > Arthropoda > Insecta > Coleoptera > Curculionidae > Rhynchophorus > Rhynchophorus ferrugineus. Next base: position 40,503,759 of record NW_027472582.1, read on the forward strand.
TTTACAATTTGGCTCTGCTTCTAATTTGGGCCAGAATTGTAAAGTGGTCTTATGAATTAGCGATTTCGTTCTAATTCACAGTCCAAGTAATATTCGGCATGCTAATTACGTTGCCGAGTGCCAAATTGCATTATCTCTTATAGTTTCCGAGATATGGGCAATCGAAATTTTACATCTTAGGCTCTGTTTCCAACTTGGGCCATAATTGTAAAATGGTCTTATGAATTAGCGATTTCTTTCTAAATCACATTCCAAGTAATATTCGGCATGCTAATTACGCTGTCGATTACCAAATTGAATTACCTCTTATGGTTTCCGATATATGGACTATCGAAATTTTACAATTTGGCTCTGCTTCAACTTTTGCCAAAATTGTAAAATGGCCTTATGAATTAGCGATTTCGTTCCAATTCACAGTCCGAGCAATATTCGGCATGCTAATTACGTTGCCGATTGCCAAATTGCATTATCTCTTATACTTTCGGAGATATGGGTAATCGAAATTTTATACCTTAGGCTGTATTTCTAACTAGGGCCAAAATTGTAAAATGGTCTTATGAATTAGCGATTTCGTTCCAATTCACATTTCAAGCAATATTCGGCATGCTAATTACGTTGCCGATTGCCAAATTGCATTATCTCTTATAGTTTCCGAGATATGGGCAATCGAAATTTTATACCTTAGGCTGTATTTCTAACATGGGACAAAATTGTAAAATGGCCTTTTGAATTAGTGATTTCGTTCTAAATCACATTCCAAGTAATATTCGGCACGTTAATTACGTTGTCGATTAACAAATTGCATTATCTCTTATGGTTTCCGATAAATGGACTCTCGAAATTTTACAATTTGGCTCTGCTTCTAACATGGGCCAAAATTGTAAAATGGTCTTATGAATTAACGATTCCGTTCCAATTCACATTGCAAGCAATATTCGGCATGTTAATTACGTTGCCGATTGCCAAATTGCATTGTCTCTTATAGTTTCCGAGATATGGGTAATCGAAATTTTATATCTTAGGCTGTATTTCTAACTAGGGCCAAAATTGTAAAATGGTCTTATGAATTAGCGATTTCGTTCCAATTCACATTTCAAGCAATATTCGGCATGCTAATTACGTTGCCGATTGCCAAATTTCATTATCTCTTATAGTTTCCGAGATATGGGCAATCGAAATTTTATACCTTAGGCTGTATTTCTAACATGGGACAAAATTGTAAAATGGCCTTATGAATTAGCGATTTCGTTCTAAATCACATTCCATGTAATATTCGGCACGTTAATTACGTTGTCGATTAACAAATTGCATTATCTCTTATGGTTTCCGATATATGGATTATCGAAATTTTACAATTTGGCTCTGCTTCTAACTTGGGCCAGAATTGTAAAATAGTCTTATGAATTAGCGATTCCATTCCAATTCACATTGCAAGCAATATTCGGCCTGCTAATTAGGTTGCCGATTACCAAATTGCATTATCTCTTATAGTTTCCGAGATATGGACTATCGACATCTAACAATATTGGCTCTGCTTCTAACTTGGGCCAGAATTGTAAAATGGTCTTATGAATTAGCGATTCCATTCCAATTCACATTGCAAGCAATATTCGGCCTGCTAATTAGGTTGCCGATTACCAAATTGCATTATCTCTTATAGTTTCCGAGATATGGACTATCGACATCTAACAATATTGGCTCTGCTTCTAACTTGGGCCAGAATTGTAAAATGGTCTTATGAATTAGCGATTTCGCTCCAATTCACATTCCAAGTAATATTCGGCATGCTAATTACGTTGCCGATTGCCAAATTGCATTATCTCTTATAGTTTCCGAGATATGGACTATCGACATCTGACAATATTGGCTCTGCTTCTAACTTGGGCCAGAATTGTAAAATGGTCTTATGAATTAGCGATTTCGTTTCAATTCACATTCCAACTAACATTCGGCATGCTAATTACGTTGCCGATTGCCAAATTGCATTATCTCTTATAGTTTCCGAGATATGGACAATCGAAATTTTACACCTTAGAGTCTGTTTCTAACTGGGGTCAAAATTGTAAAATGGTCTTACGAATTAGCGATTTCGTTCCAATTCACATTCCAAGTAATATTCGGCATGCTAATTACGTTGCCGATTGCCAAATTGCATTATCTCTTATAGTTTCCGAGATATGGACTATCGACATCTAACAATATTGGCTCTGCTTCTAACTTGGGCCAGAATTGTAAAATGGTCTTATGAATTAGCGATTTCGCTCCAATTCACATTCCAGGTAATAATCGGCATGCTAATTACGTTTCTGATTGCCAAATTGCATTATCTCTTATAGTTTCCGAGATAAGGACTATCGACATCTGACAATATTGGCTCTGCTTCTAACTTGCGCCAGAATTGTAAAATGGTCTTATGAATTAGCGATTTGGCTCCAATTCACATTCCAAATAATATTCGGCATGTTAATTACGTTGCCTATTGCCAAATTGCATTATCTCTTATAGTTTCCGAGATATGGGTAATCGAAATTTTATACCTTATGTTGTATTTCTAACTCGGGCCAAAATTGTAAAATGGTCTTATGAATTAGCGATTTCGTTCCAATTCACATTTCAAGCTATATTCCGCATGCTAATTACGTTGCCGATTGCCAAATCTCATTATCTCTTATAGTTTCCGAGATATGAGCAATCAAAATTTTACACATTAGGCTCTGTTTCTAACTTGGGCCAAAATTGTAAAATGGTCTTATGAATTAGCGATTTCGTTCTAAATCACATTCCAAGTAATATTCGGCACGTTAATTACGTTGTCGTTTAACAAATTGCATTATCTCTTATGGTTTCCGATATATGGACTATCGAAATTTTACAATTTGGCTCTGCTTCTAACATGGGCCAAAATTGTAAAATGGTCTTATGAATTAACGATTCCGTTCCAATTCACATTGCACGCAATATTCGGCATGCTAATTAAGTTGCCGATTGCCAAGTTGCATTATCTCTTATAGTTTCCGAGATATGGGCTATCGAAATTTTACACCTTAGGCTCTGTTTCTAACATGGGCCAAAATTGTAAAATGGCCTTATCAATTAGCGATTTCGTGCTAAATCACACTCCAAGTAATATTCTGGATGCTAATTACGTTGTCGATTACCAAATTGCATTATCTCGTATGGTTTCCGATATATGGACTATCGAAATTTTACAATTTGGCTCTGCTTCTAACATGGGCCAAAATTGTAAAATGGTCTTATGAATTAACGATTCCGTTCCAATTCACATTGCACGCAATATTCGGCATGCTAATTAGGTTGCCGATTACCAAATTGCATTATCTCTTATAGTTTCCGAGATATGGGCAATCGAAATTTTATACCTTAGGCTGTATTTCTAACTCGGGCCAAATATGTAAAATGGTCTTATGAATTAGCGATTTCGTTCTAAATCACATTCCAAGTAATATTCGGCACGTTAATTACATTGTCGATTACCAAATTGCATTATCTCTTATGGTTTTCGATATATGGACTATCGAAATTTTACAATTTGGCTCTGCTTCTAATTTGGGCCAGAATTGTAAAATGGTCTTATGAATTAGCGATTTCGTTCTAATTCACAGTCCAAGTAATATTCGGCATGCTAATTACGTTGCCGAGTGCCAAATTGCATTATCTCTTATAGTTTCCGAGATATGGGCAATCGAAATTTTACATCTTAGGCTCTGTTTCCAACTTGGGCCATAATTGTAAAATGGTCTTATGAATTAGCGATTTCTTTCTAAATCACATTCCAAGTAATATTCGGCATGCTAATTATGCTGTCGATTGCAAAATTGCATTATCTCTTATAGTTTCCGAGATATGGGCAATCGAAATTTGACACTTTAGGCTCTGTTTCTAACTTGGGCCAAAATTGTAAAATGGTCTTATGAATTGGCGATTTCTTTCTAAATCACATTCCAAGTAATATTCGGCATGCTAATTACGCTGTCGATTACCAAATTGAATTACCTCTTATGGTTTCCGATATATGGACTATCGAAATTTTACAATTTGGCTCTGCTTCAACTTTTGCCAAAATTGTAAAATGGCCTTATGAATTAGCGATTTCGTTCCAATTCACAGTCCGAGCAATATTCGGCATGCTAATTACGTTGCCGATTGCCAAATTGCATTATCTCTTATACTTTCGGAGATATGGGTAATCGAAATTTTATACCTTAGGCTGTATTTCTAACTAGGGCCAAAATTGTAAAATGGTCTTATGAATTAGCGATTTCGTTCCAATTCACATTTCAAGCAATATTCGGCATGCTAATTACGTTGCCGATTGCCAAATTGCATTATCTCTTATAGTTTCCGAGATATGGGCAATCGAAATTTTATACCTTAGGCTGTATTTCTAACATGGGACAAAATTGTAAAATGGCCTTATGAATTAGTGATTTCGTTCTAAATCACATTCCAAGTAATATTCGGCACGTTAATTACGTTGTCGATTAACAAATTGCATTATCTCTTATGGTTTCCGATAAATGGACTCTCGAAATTTTACAATTTGGCTCTGCTTCTAACATGGGCCAAAATTGTAAAATGGTCTTATGAATTAACGATTCCGTTCCAATTCACATTGCAAGCAATATTCGGCATGCTAATTACGTTGCCGATTGCCAAATTGCATTGTCTCTTATAGTTTCCGAGATATGGGTAATCGAAATTTTATACCTTAGGCTGTATTTCTAACTAGGGCCAAAATTGTAAAATGGTCTTATGAATTAGCGATTTCGTTCCAATTCACATTTCAAGCAATATTCGGCATGCTAATTACGTTGCCGATTGCCAAATTTCATTATCTCTTATAGTTTCCGAGATATGGGCAATCGAAATTTTATACCTTAGGCTGTATTTCTAACATGGGACAAAATTGTAAAATGGCCTTATGAATTAGCGATTTCGTTCTAAATCACATTCCAAGTAATATTCGGCACGTTAATTACGTTGTCGATTAACAAATTGCATTATCTCTTATGGTTTCCGATATATGGATTATCGAAATTTTACAATTTGGCTCTGCTTCTAACTTGGGCCAGAATTGTAAAATAGTCTTATGAATTAGCGATTTCGTTCCAATTCACAGTCCAAGCAATATTCGGCATGCTAATTACGTTGCCGATTGCCAAATTGCATTATCTCTTATAGTTTCCGAGATATGGGCTATCGACATTTTACACCTTAGGCTCTGTTTCTAACATGGGCCAAAATTGTAAAATGGCCTTATGAATTAGCGATTTCACTTCAATTCACATTCCAAGTAATATTCGGCATGCTAATTACGCTGTCGATTGCAAAATTGCGTTATCTCTTATAGTTTCCGAGATATGAGCAATCGAAATTTTACACTTTAGGCTCTGTTTCTAACTCACGCAAAAATTGTAAAATGGTCTTATGAATTAGCGATTTCGTACTAAATCACATTCCAAGTAATATTCGGCACGTTAATTACGTTGTCGATTAACAAATTGCATTATCTTTTTTGTGGTTTCCGATATATGGATTATCGAAATTTTACAATTTGGCTCTGCTTCTAACTTGGGCCAGAATTGTAAAATAGTCTTATGAATTAGCGATTTCGTTCCAATTCACAGTCCAAGCAATATTCGGCATGCTAATTACGTTGCCGATTGCCAAATTGCATTATCTCTTATAGTTTCCGAGATATGGGCTATCGAAAATTTACACCTTAGGCTCTGTTTCTAATATGGGCCAAAATTGTAAAATGGCCTTATGAATTAGCGATTTCACTTCAATTCACATTCCAAGTAATATTCGGCATGCTAATTACGCTGTCGATTGCAAAATTGCGTTATCTCTTATAGTTTCCGAGATATGGGCTATCGAAATTTTACACCTTAGGCTCTGTTTCTAACATGGGCCAAAATTGTAAAATGGCCTTATGAATTAGCGATTTCACTTCAATTCACATTCCAAGTAATATTCGGCATGCTAATTACATTGCCGATTGCCAAATTGCATTGTCTCTTATAGTTTCCGAGATATGGGTAATCGAAATTTTATACCTTAGGCTGTATTTCTAACTAGGGCCAAAATTGTAAAATGGTCTTATGAATTAGCGATTTCGTTCCAATTCACATTTCAAGCAATATTCGGCATGCTAATTACGTTGCCGATTGCCAAATTTCATTATCTCTTATAGTTTCCGAGATATGGGCAATCAAAATTTTACACCTTAGGCTCTGTTTCTAACTTGGGCCAAAATTGTAAAATGGTCTTATGAATTAGCGATTTCGTTCTAAATCACATTCCAAGTAATATTCGGTACGTTAATTACGTTGTCGATTAACAAATTGCATTATCACTTATGGTTTCCGATATATGGATTATCGAAATTTTACAATTTGGCTCTGCTTCTAACATGGGCCAAAATTGTAAAATGGTCTTATGAATTAGCGATTTTGTTCCAAATCACATGTCAAGTAATATTCGGCATGCTTGTGACGTTGTCGTTTGCCAAATTGCATTATCTCTTATAGTTCCCGTATATGGGCTATCCAAATTTTACATCTTAGGCTCTGTTTCTAACATGGGCCAAAATTGTGAAATGTTCTTATGAATTAGCGATTCCGTTCCAATTCACATTGCGTGCAATATTCGGCATGCCAATTACGTTGCCGATTGCCAAATTGCATTATCTCTTATAGTTTCCGAGATATGGGTAATCGAAATTTTATACCTTAGGCTGTGTTACTAACTCGGGTCAAAATTCTAAAACGGTCTTATGAATTACCGATTGCGTTCCAATTCACATTCCAAGCAATATTCGGCATGCTAAGTACGTTGCCGATTGCCAAATTTCGTTATCTCTTATAGTTTCCGAGATATGGGCAATCAAAATTTTACACCTTAGGCTCTGTTTCTAACTTGGGCCAAAATTGTAAAATGGTCTTATGAATTAGCGATTTCGTTCTAAATCACATTCCAAGTAATATTCGGCATGCTAATTACGTTGCCGATTGCCACATTTCGTTATCTCTTATAGCTTCCGAGATATGGGCAATCAAAATTTTACACCTTAGGCTCTGTTTCTAACTTGGGCCAAAATTGTAAAATGGTCTTATGAATTAGCGATTTCTTTCTAAATCACATTCCAAGTAATATTCGGCATGCTAATTACGCTGTCGATTGCCAAATTGCAATATCTCTTGTAGTTCCCGAGATATGGGCAATCGAAATTTTACACCTTAGGCTCTGTTTCTAACATGGGCCAAAGTTGTAAAATGGTCTTATGAATTAGCGATTCCGTTCCAATTCACATTGCAAGCAATATTCGGCATGCTAATTACGTTGCCGATTGCCAAATTTCATTATCTCTTATAGTTTCCGAGATATGGGCAATCGAATTTTTACACCTTAGGCTCTGTTTCTAACTTGGGCCAAAATTGTAAAATGGTCTTATGAATTGGCGATTTCTTTCTAAATCACATTCCAAGTAATATTCGGCATGCTAATTACGCTGTCGATTACCAAATTGAATTACCTCTTATGGTTTCCGATATATGGACTATCGAAATTTTACAATTTGGCTCTGCTTCAACTTTTGCCAAAATTGTAAAATGGCCTTATGAATTAGCGATTTCGTTCCAATTCACAGTCCGAGCAATATTCGGCATGCTAATTACGTTGCCGATTGCCAAATTGCATTATCTCTTATACTTTCGGAGATATGGGTAATCGAAATTTTATACCTTAGGCTGTATTTCTAACTAGGGCCAAAATTGTAAAATGGTCTTATGAATTAGCGATTTCGTTCCAATTCACATTTCAAGCAATATTCGGCATGCTAATTACGTTGCCGATTGCCAAATTGCATTATCTCTTATAGTTTCCGAGATATGGGCAATCGAAATTTTATACCTTAGGCTGTATTTCTAACATGGGACAAAATTGTAAAATGGCCTTATGAATTAGTGATTTCGTTCTAAATCACATTCCAAGTAATATTCGGCACGTTAATTACGTTGTCGATTAACAAATTGCATTATCTCTTATGGTTTCCGATAAATGGACTCTCGAAATTTTACAATTTGGCTCTGCTTCTAACATGGGCCAAAATTGTAAAATGGTCTTATGAATTAACGATTCCGTTCCAATTCACATTGCAAGCAATATTCGGCATGCTAATTACGTTGCCGATTGCCAAATTGCATTGTCTCTTATAGTTTCCGAGATATGGGTAATCGAAATTTTATACCTTAGGCTGTATTTCTAACTAGGGCCAAAATTGTAAAATGGTCTTATGAATTAGCGATTTCGTTCCAATTCACATTTCAAGCAATATTCGGCATGCTAATTACGTTGCCGATTGCCAAATTTCATTATCTCTTATAGTTTCCGAGATATGGGCAATCGAAATTTTATACCTTAGGCTGTAGTTCTAACATGGGACAAAATTGTAAAATGGCCTTATGAATTAGCGATTTCGTTCTAAATCACATTCCAAGTAATATTCGGCACGTTAATTACGTTGTCGATTAACAAATTGCATTATCTCTTATGGTTTCCGATATATGGATTATCGAAATTTTACAATTTGGCTCTGCTTCTAACTTGGGCCAGAATTGTAAAATAGTCTTATGAATTAGCGATTTCGTTCCAATTCACAGTCCAAGCAATATTCGGCATGCTAATTACGTTGCCGATTGCCAAATTGCATTATCTCTTATAGTTTCCGAGATATGGGCTATCGAAATTTTACACCTTAGGCTCTGTTTCTAACATGGGCCAAAATTGTAAAATGGCCTTATGAATTAGCGATTTCACTTCAATTCACATTCCAAGTAATATTCGGCATGCTAATTACGCTGTCGATTGCAAAATTGCGTTATCTCTTATAGTTTCCGAGATATGGGCAATCGAAATTTTACACTTTAGGCTTTGTTTCTAACTCACGCAAAAATTGTAAAATGGTCTTATGAATTAGCGATTTCGTTCTAAATCACATTCCAAGTAATATTCGGCACGTTAATTACGTTGTCGATTAACAAATTGCATTATCTTTTATGGTTTCCGATATATGGATTATCGAAATTTTACAATTTGGCTCTGCTTCTAACTTGGGCCAGAATTGTAAAATAGTCTTATGAATTAGCGATTTCGTTCCAATTCACAGTCCAAGCAATATTCGGCATGCTAATTACGTTGCCGATTGCCAAATTGCATTATCTCTTATAGTTTCCGAGATATGGGCTATCGAAAATTTACACCTTAGGCTCTGTTTCTAATATGGGCCAAAATTGTAAAATGGCCTTATGAATTAGCGATTTCACTTCAATTCACATTCCAAGTAATATTCGGCATGCTAATTACGCTGTCGATTGCAAAATTGCGTTATCTCTTATAGTTTCCGAGATATGGGCTATCGAAATTTTACACCTTAGGCTCTGTTTCTAACATGGGCCAAAATTGTAAAATGGCCTTATGAATTAGCGATTTCACTTCAATTCACATTCCAAGTAATATTCGGCATGCTAATTACGTTGCCGATTGCCAAATTGCATTGTCTCTTATAGTTTCCGAGATATGGGTAATCGAAATTTTATACCTTAGGCTGTATTTCTAACTAGGGCCAAAATTGTAAAATGGTCTTATGAATTAGCGATTTCGTTCCAATTCACATTTCAAGCAATATTCGGCATGCTAATTACGTTGCCGATTGCCAAATTTCATTATCTCTTATAGTTTCCGAGATATGGGCAATCAAAATTTTACACCTTAGGCTCTGTTTCTAACTTGGGCCAAAATTGTAAAATGGTCTTATGAATTAGCGATTTCGTTCTAAATCACATTCCAAGTAATATTCGGTACGTTAATTACGTTGTCGATTAACAAATTGCATTATCACTTATGGTTTCCGATATATGGATTATCGAAATTTTACAATTTGGCTCTGCTTCTAACATGGGCCAAAATTGTAAAATGGTCTTATGAATTAGCGATTTTGTTCCAAATCACATGTCAAGTAATATTCGGCATGCTTGTGACGTTGTCGTTTGCCAAATTGCATTATCTCTTATAGTTCCCGTATATGGGCTATCCAAATTTTACATCTTAGGCTCTGTTTCTAACATGGGCCAAAATTGTGAAATGTTCTTATGAATTAGCGATTCCGTTCCAATTCACATTGCGTGCAATATTCGGCATGCCAATTACGTTGCCGATTGCCAAATTGCATTATCTCTTATAGTTTCCGAGATATGGGTAATCGAAATTTTATACCTTAGGCTGTGTTACTAACTCGGGTCAAAATTCTAAAACGGTCTTATGAATTACCGATTGCGTTCCAATTCACATTCCAAGCAATATTCGGCATGCTAAGTACGTTGCCGATTGCCAAATTTCGTTATCTCTTATAGTTTCCGAGATATGGGCAATCAAAATTTTACACCTTAGGCTCTGTTTCTAACTTGGGCCAAAATTGTAAAATGGTCTTATGAATTAGCGATTTCGTTCTAAATCACATTCCAAGTAATATTCGGCATGCTAATTACGTTGCCGATTGCCACATTTCGTTATCTCTTATAGCTTCCGAGATATGGGCAATCAAAATTTTACACCTTAGGCTCTGTTTCTAACTTGGGCCAAAATTGTAAAATGGTCTTATGAATTAGCGATTTCTTTCTAAATCACATTCCAAGTAATATTCGGCATGCTAATTACGCTGTCGATTGCCAAATTGCAATATCTCTTGTAGTTCCCGAGATATGGGCAATCGAAATTTTACACCTTAGGCTCTGTTTCTAACATGGGCCAAAGTTGTAAAATGGTCTTATGAATTAGCGATTCCGTTCCAATTCACATTGCAAGCAATATTCGGCATGCTAATTACGTTGCCGATTGCCAAATTTCATTATCTCTTATAGTTTCCGAGATATGGGCAATCGAATTTTTACACCTTAGGCTCTGTTTCTAACTTGGGCCAAAATTGTAAAATGGTCTTATGAATTGGCGATTTCTTTCTAAATCACATTCCAAGTAATATTCGGCATGCTAATTACGCTGTCGATTACCAAATTGAATTACCTCTTATGGTTTCCGATATATGGACTATCGAAATTTTACAATTTGGCTCTGCTTCAACTTTTGCCAAAATTGTAAAATGGCCTTATGAATTAGCGATTTCGTTCCAATTCACAGTCCGAGCAATATTCGGCATGCTAATTACGTTGCCGATTGCCAAATTGCATTATCTCTTATACTTTCGGAGATATGGGTAATCGAAATTTTATACCTTAGGCTGTATTTCTAACTAGGGCCAAAATTGTAAAATGGTCTTATGAATTAGCGATTTCGTTCCAATTCACATTTCAAGCAATATTCGGCATGCTAATTACGTTGCCGATTGCCAAATTGCATTATCTCTTATAGTTTCCGAGATATGGGCAATCGAAATTTTATACCTTAGGCTGTATTTCTAACATGGGACAAAATTGTAAAATGGCCTTATGAATTAGTGATTTCGTTCTAAATCACATTCCAAGTAATATTCGGCACGTTAATTACGTTGTCGATTAACAAATTGCATTATCTCTTATGGTTTCCGATAAATGGACTCTCGAAATTTTACAATTTGGCTCTGCTTCTAACATGGGCCAAAATTGTAAAATGGTCTTATGAATTAACGATTCCGTTCCAATTCACATTGCAAGCAATATTCGGCATGCTAATTACGTTGCCGATTGCCAAATTGCATTGTCTCTTATAGTTTCCGAGATATGGGTAATCGAAATTTTATACCTTAGGCTGTATTTCTAACTAGGGCCAAAATTGTAAAATGGTCTTATGAATTAGCGATTTCGTTCCAATTCACATTTCAAGCAATATTCGGCATGCTAATTACGTTGCCGATTGCCAAATTTCATTATCTCTTATAGTTTCCGAGATATGGGCAATCGAAATTTTATACCTTAGGCTGTATTTCTAACATGGGACAAAATTGTAAAATGGCCTTATGAATTAGCGATTTCGTTCTAAATCACATTCCAAGTAATATTCGGCACGTTAATTACGTTGTCGATTAACAAATTGCATTATCTCTTATGGTTTCCGATATATGGATTATCGAAATTTTACAATTTGGCTCTGCTTCTAACTTGGGCCAGAATTGTAAAATAGTCTTATGAATTAGCGATTTCGTTCCAATTCACAGTCCAAGCAATATTCGGCATGCTAATTACGTTGCCGATTGCCAAATTGCATTATCTCTTATAGTTTCCGAGATATGGGCTATCGAAATTTTACACCTTAGGCTCTGTTTCTAACATGGGCCAAAATTGTAAAATGGCCTTATGAATTAGCGATTTCACTTCAATTCACATTCCAAGTAATATTCGGCATGCTAATTACGCTGTCGATTGCAAAATTGCGTTATCTCTTATAGTTTCCGAGATATGGGCAATCGAAATTTTACACTTTAGGCTCTGTTTCTAACTCACGCAAAAATTGTAAAATGGTCTTATGAATTAGCGATTTCGTTCTAAATCACATTCCAAGTAATATTCGGCACGTTAATTACGTTGTCGATTAACAAATTGCATTATCTTTTATGGTTTCCGATATATGGATTATCGAAATTTTACAATTTGGCTCTGCTTCTAACTTGGGCCAGAATTGTAAAATAGTCTTATGAATTAGCGATTTCGTTCCAATTCACAGTCCAAGCAATATTCGGCATGCTAATTACGTTGCCGATTGCCAAATTGCATTATCTCTTATAGTTTCCGAGATATGGGCTATCGAAATTTTACACCTTAGGCTCTGTTTCTAATATGGGCCAAAATTGTAAAATGGCCTTATGAATTAGCGATTTCACTTCAATTCACATTCCAAGTAATATTCGGCATGCTAATTACGCTGTCGATTGCAAAATTGCGTTATCTCTTATAGTTTCCGAGATATGGGCTATCGAAATTTAACACCTTAGGCTCTGTTTCTAACATGGGCCAAAATTGTAAAATGGCCTTATGAATTAGCGATTTCACTTCAATTCACATTCCAAGTAATATTCGGCATGCTAATTACGTTGCCGATTGCCAAATTGCATTGTCTCTTATAGTTTCCGAGATATGGGTAATCGAAATTTTATACCTTAGGCTGTATTTCTAACTAGGGCCAAAAGTGTAAAATGGTCTTATGAATTAGCGATTTCGTTCCAATTCACATTTCAAGCTATATTCGGCATGCTAATTACGTTGCCGATTGCCAAATTTCATTATCTCTTATAGTTTCCGAGATATGGGCAATCGAAATTTTATACCTTAGGCTGTATTTCTAACATGGGACAAAATTGTAAAATGGTCTTATGAATTAGCGATTTCGTTCTAAATCACATTCCAGGTAATATTCGGCATGTTAATTACGTTGTCGATTACCAAATTGTATTATCTCTTATGGTTTCCAATATATGGACTATCGAAATTTTACACCTTAGGCTCTGTTTGTAACATGGGCCAAAATTTTAAAATGGTCTTATGAATTAGCGATTTCGTTATAAATCACACTCCAAGTAATATTCGGCATGCTAATTACGTTGTCGATTATCAAATTGCATTATCTATTATGATTTCCGATATATGGACTATCGAAATTTTACAATTTGGCTCTGCTTCTAACATGGGCCAAAATTGTAAAATGGTCTTATGAATTAGCGATTCCATTCCAATTCACATTGCAAGCAATATTCGGCCTGCTAATTAGGTTGCCGATTACCAAATTGCATTATCTCTTATAGTTTCCGAGATATGGACTATCGACATCTAACAATATTGGCTCTGCTTCTAACTTGGGCCAGAATTGTAAAATGGTCTTATGAATTAGCGATTTCGCTCCAATTCACATTCCAAGTAATATTCGGCATGCTAATTACGTTGCCGATTGCCAAATTGCATTATCTCTTATACTTTCCGAGATATGGACTATCGACATCTGACAATATTGGCTCTGCTTCTAACTTGGGCCAGAATTGTAAAATGGTCTTATGAATTAGCGATTTCGTTTCAATTCACATTCCAACTAACATTCGGCATGCTAATTACGTTGCCGATTGCCAAATTGCATTATCTCTTATAGTTTCCGAGATATGGACAATCGAAATTTTACACCTTAGAGTCTGTTTCTAACTGGGGTCAAAATTGTAAAATGGTCTTACGAATTAGCGATTTCGTTCCAATTCACATTCCAAGTAATATTCGGCATGCTAATTACGTTGCCGATTGCCAAATTGCATTATCTCTTATAGTTTCCGAGATATGGACTATCGACATCTAACAATATTGGCTCTGCTTCTAACTTGGGCCAGAATTGTAAAATGGTCTTATGAATTAGCGATTTCGCTCCAATTCACATTCCAGGTAATAATCGGCATGCTAATTACGTTTCTGATTGCCAAATTGCATTATCTCTTATAGTTTCCGAGATAAGGAATATCGACATCTGACAATATTGGCTCTGCTTCTAACTTGCGCCAGAATTGTAAAATGGTCTTATGAATTAGCGATTTGGCTCCAATTCACATTCCAAGTAATATTCGGCATGTTAATTACGTTGCCTATTGCCAAATTGCATTATCTCTTATAGTTTCCGAGATATGGGTAATCGAAATTTTATACCTTATGTTGTATTTCTAACTCGGGCCAAAATTGTAAAATGGCCTTATGAATTAGCGATTTCGTTCCAATTCACATTTCAAGCAATATTCCGCATGCTAATTACGTTGCCGATTGCCAAATCTCATTATCTCTTATAGTTTCCGAGATATGAGCAATCAAAATTTTACACATTAGGCTCTGTTTCTAACTTGGGCCAAAATTGTAAAATGGTCTTATGAATTAGCGATTTCGTTCTAAATCACATTCCAAGTAATATTCGGCACGTTAATTACGTTGTCGTTTAACAAATTGCATTATCTCTTATGGTTTCCGATATATGGACTATCGAAATTTTACAATTTGGCTCTGCTTCTAACATGGGCCAAAATTGTAAAATGGTCTTATGAATTAACGATTCCGTTCCAATTCACATTGCACGCAATATTCGGCATGCTAATTAAGTTGCCGATTGCCAAGTTGCATTATCTCTTATAGTTTCCGAGATATGGACTATCGAAATTTTACACCTTAGGCTCTGTTTCTAACATGGGCCAAAATTGTAAAATGGCCTTATGAATTAGCGATTTCGTGCTAAATCACACTCCAAGTAATATTCTGGGTGCTAATTACGTTGTCGATTACCAAATTGCATTATCTCGTATGGTTTCCGATATATGGACTATCGAAATTTTACAATTTGGCTCTGCTTCTAACATGGGCCAAAATTGTAAAATGGTCTTATGAATTAACGATTCCGTTCCAATTCACATTGCACGCAATATTCGGCATGCTAATTAGGTTGCCGATTACCAAATTGCATTATCTCTTATAGTTTCCGAGATATGGGCAATCGAAATTTTATACCTTAGGCTGTATTTCTAACTCGGGCCAAATATGTAAAATGGCCTTATGAATTAGCGATTTCGTTCTAAATCACATTCCAAGTAATATTCGGCACGTTAATTACATTGTCGATTACCAAATTGCATTATCTCTTATGGTTTTCGATATATGGACTATCGAAATTTTACAATTTGGCTCTGCTTCTAATTTGGGCCAGAATTGTAAAATGGTCTTATGAATTAGCGATTTCGTTCTAATTCACAGTCCAAGTAATATTCGGCATGCTAATTACGTTGCCGAGTGCCAAATTGCATTATCTCTTATAGTTTCCGAGATATGGGCAATCGAAATTTTACATCTTAGGCTCTGTTTCCAACTTGGGCCATAATTGTAAAATGGTCTTATGAATTAGCGATTTCTTTCTAAATCACATTCCAAGTAATATTCGGCATGCTAATTATGCTGTCGATTGCAAAATTGCATTATCTCTTATAGTTTCCGAGATATGGGCAATCGAAATTTTACACTTTAGGCTCTGTTTCTAACTTGGGCCAAAATTGTAAAATGGTCTTATGAATTGGCGATTTCTTTCTAAATCACATTCCAAGTAATATTCGGCATGCTAATTACGCTGTCGATTACCAAATTGAATTACCTCTTATGGTTTCCGATATATGGACTATCGAAATTTTACAATTTGGCTCTGCTTCAACTTTTGCCAAAATTGTAAAATGGCCTTATGAATTAGCGATTTCGTTCCAATTCACAGTCCGAGCAATATTCGGCATGCTAATTACGTTGCCGATTGCCAAATTGCATTATCTCTTATACTTTCGGAGATATGGGTAATCGAAATTTTATACCTTAGGCTGTATTTCTAACTAGGGCCAAAATTGTAAAATGGTCTTATGAATTAGCGATTTCGTTCCAATTCACATTTCAAGCAATATTCGGCATGCTAATTACGTTGCCGATTGCCAAATTTCATTACCTCTTATAGTTTCCGAGATATGGGCAATCAAAATTTTACACCTTAGGCTCTGTTTCTAACTTGGGCCAAAATTGTAAAATGGTCTTATGAATTAGCGATTTCGTTCTAAATCACATTCCAAGTAATATTCGGTACGTTAATTACGTTGTCGATTAACAAATTGCATTATCACTTATGGTTTCCGATATATGGATTATCGAAATTTTACAATTTGGCTCTGCTTCTAACATGGGCCAAAATTGTAAAATGGTCTTATGAATTAGCGATTTTGTTCCAAATCACATGTCAAGTAATATTCGGCATGCTTGTGACGTTGTCGTTTGCCAAATTGCATTATCTCTTATAGTTCCCGTATATGGGCTATCCAAATTTTACATCTTAGGCTCTGTTTCTAACATGGGCCAAAATTGTAAAATGTTCTTATGAATTAGCGATTCCGTTCCAATTCACATTGCTGGCAATATTCGGCATGCCAATTACGTTGCCGATTGCCAAATTGCATTATCTCTTATAGTTTCCGAGATATGGGTAATCAAAATTTTATACCTTAGGCTGTGTTACTAACTCGGGTCAAAATTCTAAAACGGTCTTATGAACTACCGATTTCGTTCTAAATCACATTCCAAGTAATATTCGGCATGCTAATTACGTTGCCGATTGCCACATTTCGTTATCTCTTATAGCTTCCGAGATATGGGCAATCAAAATTTTACACCTTAGGCTCTGTTTCTAACTTGGGCCAAAATTGTAAAATGGTCTTATGAATTAGCGATTTCTTTCTAAATCACATTCCAAGTAATATTCGGCATGCTAATTACGCTGTCGATTGCCAAATTGCAATATCTCTTGTAGTTCCCGAGATATGGGCAATCGAAATTTTACACCTTAGGCTCTGTTTCTAACATGGGCCAAAGTTGTAAAATGGTCTTATGAATTAGCGATTCCGTTCCAATTCACATTGCAAGCAATATTCGGCATGCTAATTACGTTGCCGATTGCCAAATTTCATTATCTCTTATAGTTTCCGAGATATGGGCAATCGAAATTTTACACCTTAGGCTCTGTTTCTAACTTGGGCCAAAATTGTAAAATGGTCTTATGAATTGGCGATTTTTTTCTAAATCACATTCCAAGTAATATTCGGCATGCTAATTACGCTGTCGATTACCAAATTGAATTACCTCTTATGGTTTCCGATATATGGACTATCGAAATTTTACAATTTGGCTCTGCTTCAACTTTTGCCAAAATTGTAAAATGGCCTTATGAATTAGCGATTTCGTTCCAATTCACAGTCCGAGCAATATTCGGCATGCTAATTACGTTGCCTATTGCCAAATTGCATTATCTCTTATACTTTCGGAGATATGGGTAATCGAAATTTTATACCTTAGGCTGTATTTCTAACTAGGGCCAAAATTGTAAAATGGTCTTATGAATTAGCGATTTCGTTCCAATTCACATTTCAAGCAATATTCGGCATGCTAATTACGTTGGCGATTGCCAAATTGCATTATCTCTTATAGTTTCCGAGATATGGGCAATCGAAATTTTATACCTTAGGCTGTATTTCTAACATGGGACAAAATTGTAAAATGGCCTTATGAATTAGTGATTTCGTTCTAAATCACATTCCAAGTAATATTCGGCACGTTAACTACGTTGTCGATTAACAAATTGCATTATCTCTTATGGTTTCCGATAAATGGACTCTCGAAATTTTACAATTTGGCTCTGCTTCTAACATGGGCCAAAATTGTAAAATGGTCTTATGAATTAACGATTCCGTTCCAATTCACATTGCAAGCAATATTCGGCATGCTAATTACGTTGCCGATTGCCAAATTGCATTGTCTCTTATAGTTTCCGAGATATGGGTAATCGAAATTTTATACCTTAGGCTGTATTTCTAACTAGGGCCAAAATTGTAAAATGGTCTTATGAATTAGCGATCTCGTTCCAATTCACATTTCAAGCAATATTCGGCATGCTAATTACGTTGCCGATTGCCAAATTTCATTATCTCTTATAGTTTCCGAGATATGGGCAATCGAAATTTTATACCTTAGGCTGTATTTCTAACATGGGACAAAATTGTAAAATGGCCTTATGAATTAGCGATTTCGTTCTAAATCACATTCCAAGTAATATTCGGCACGTTAATTACGTTGTCGATTAACAAATTGCATTATCTCTTATGGTTTCCGATATATGGATTATCGAAATTTTACAATTTGGCTCTGCTTCTAACTTGGGCCAGAATTGTAAAATAGTCTTATGAATTAGCGATTTCGTTCCAATTCACAGTCCAAGCAATATTCGGCATGCTAATTACGTTGCCGATTGCCAAATTGCATTATCTCTTATAGTTTCCGAGATATGGGCTATCGAAATTTTACACCTTAGGCTCTGTTTCTAACATGGGCCAAAATTGTAAAATGGCCTTATGAATTAGCGATTTCACTTCAATTCACATTCCAAGTAATATTCGGCATGCTAATTACGCTGTCGATTGCAAAATTGCGTTATCTCTTATAGTTTCCGAGATATGGGCAATCGAAATTTTACACTTTAGGCTCTGTTTCTAACTCACGCAAAAATTGTAAAATGGTCTTATGAATTAGCGATTTCGTTCTAAATCACATTCCAAGTAATATTCGGCACGTTAATTACGTTGTCGATTAACAAATTGCATTATCTTTTATGGTTTCCGATATATGGATTATCGAAATTTTACAATTTGGCTCTGCTTCTAACTTGGGCCAGAATTGTAAAATAGTCTTATGAATTAGCGATTTCGTTCCAATTCACAGTCCAAGCAATATTCGGCATGCTAATTACGTTGCCGATTGCCAAATTGCATTATCTCTTATAGTTTCCGAGATATGGGCTATCGAAATTTTACACCTTAGGCTCTGTTTCTAATATGGGCCAAAATTGTAAAATGGCCTTATGAATTAGCGATTTCACTTCAATTCACATTCCAAGTAATATTCCGCATGCTAATTACGCTGTCGATTGCAAAATTGCGTTATCTCTTATAGTTTCCGAGATATGGGCTATCGAAATTTTACACCTTAGGCTCTGTTTCTAACATGGGCCAAAATTGTAAAATGGCCTTATGAATTAGCGATTTCACTTCAATTCACATTCCAAGTAATATTCGGCATGCTAATTACGTTGCCGATTGCCAAATTGCATTGTCTCTTATAGTTTCCGAGATATGGGTAATCGAAATTTTATACCTTAGGCTGTATTTCTAACTAGGGCCAAAAGTGTAAAATGGTCTTATGAATTAGCGATTTCGTTCCAATTCACATTTCAAGCAATATTCGGCATGCTAATTACGTTGCCGATTGCCAAATTTCATTATCTCTTATAGTTTCCGAGATATGGGCAATCGAAATTTTATACCTTAGGCTGTATTTCTAACATGGGACAAAATTGTAAAATGGTCTTATGAATTAGCGATTTCGTTCTAAATCACATTCCAGGTAATATTCGGCATGTTAATTACGTTGTCGATTACCAAATTGTATTATCTCTTATGGTTTCCAATATATGGACTATCGAAATTTTACACCTTAGGCTCTGTTTGTAACATGGGCCAAAATTTTAAAATGGTCTTATGAATTAGCGATTTCGTTATAAATCACACTCCAAGTAATATTCGGCATGCTAATTACGTTGTCGATTACCAAATTGCATTATCTATTATGATTTCCGATATATGGACTATCGAAATTTTACAATTTGGCTCTGCTTCTAACATGGGCCAAAATTGTAAAATGGTCTTATGAATTAGCGATTCCATTCCAATTCACATTGCAAGCAATATTCGGCCTGCTAATTAGGTTGCCGATTACCAAATTGCATTATCTCTTATAGTTTCCGAGATATGGACTATCGACATCTAACAATATTGGCTCTGCTTCTAACTTGGGCCAGAATTGTAAAATGGTCTTATGAATTAGCGATTTCGCTCCAATTCACATTCCAAGTAATATTCGGCATGCTAATTACGTTGCCGATTGCCAAATTGCATTATCTCTTATAGTTTCCGAGATATGGACTATCGACATCTAACAATATTGGCTCTGCTTCTAACTTGGGCCAGAATTGTAAAATGGTCTTATGAATTAGCGATTTCGCTCCAATTCACATTCCAGGTAATAATCGGCATGCTAATTACGTTTCTGATTGCCAAATTGCATTATCTCTTATAGTTTCCGAGATAAGGACTATCGACATCTGACAATATTGGCTCTGCTTCTAACTTGCGCCAGAATTGTAAAATGGTCTTATGAATTAGCGATTTGGCTCCAATTCACATTCCAAGTAATATTCGGCATGCTAATTACGTTGCCGATTGCCAAATTGCATTATCTCTTATAGTTTCCGAGATATGGACTATCGACATCTAACAATATTGGCTCTGCTTCTAACTTGGGCCAGAATTGTAAAATGGTCTTATGAATTAGCGATTTCGCTCCAATTCACATTCCAGGTAATAATCGGCATGCTAATTACGTTTCTGATTGCCAAATTGCATTATCTCTTATAGTTTCCGAGATAAGGACTATCGACATCTGACAATATTGGCTCTGCTTCTAACTTGCGCCAGAATTGTAAAATGGTCTTATGAATTAGCGATTTGGCTCCAATTCACATTCCAAGTAATATTCGGCATGTTAATTACGTTGCCTATTGCCAAATTGCATTATCTCTTATAGTTTCCGAGATATGGGTAATCGAAATTTTATACCTTATGTTGTATTTCTAACTCGGGCCAAAATTGTAAAATGGCCTTATGAATTAGCGATTTCGTTCCAATTCACATTTCAAGCAATATTCCGCATGCTAATTACGTTGCCGATTGCCAAATCTCATTATCTCTTATAGTTTCCGAGATATGAGCAATCAAAATTTTACACATTAGGCTCTGTTTCTAACTTGGGCCAAAATTGTAAAATGGTCTTATGAATTAGCGATTTCGTTCTAAATCACATTCCAAGTAATATTCGGCACGTTAATTACGTTGTCGTTTAACAAATTGCATTATCTCTTATGGTTTCCGATATATGGACTATCGAAATTTTACAATTTGGCTCTGCTTCTAACATGGGCCAAAATTGTAAAATGGTCTTATGAATTAACGATTCCGTTCCAATTCACATTGCACGCAATATTCGGCATGCTAATTAAGTTGCCGATTGCCAAGTTGCATTATCTCTTATAGTTTCCGAGATATGGGCTATCGAAATTTTACACCTTAGGCTCTGTTTCTAACATGGGCCAAAATTGTAAAATGGCCTTATGAATTAGCGATTTCGTGCTAAATCACACTCCAAGTAATATTCTGGATGCTAATTACGTTGTCGATTACCAAATTGCATTATCGCGTATGGTTTCCGATATATGGACTATCGAAATTTTACAATTTGGCTCTGCTTCTAACATGGGCCAAAATTGTAAAATGGTCTTATGAATTAACGATTCCGTTCCAATTCACATTGCACGCAATATTCGGCATGCTAATTAGGTTGCCGATTACCAAATTGCATTATCTCTTATAGTTTCCGAGATATGGGCAATCGAAATTTTATACCTTAGGCTGTATTTCTAACTCGGGCCAAATATGTAAAATGGCCTTATGAATTAGCGATTTCGTTCTAAATCACATTCCAAGTAATATTCGGCACGTTAATTACATTGTCGATTACCAAATTGCATTATCTCTTATGGTTTTCGATATATGGACTATCGAAATTTTACAATTTGGCTCTGCTTCTAATTTGGGCCAGAATTGTAAAATGGTCTTATGAATTAGCGATTTCGTTCTAATTCACAGTCCAAGTAATATTCGGCATGCTAATTACGTTGCCGAGTGCCAAATTGCATTATCTCTTATAGTTTCCGAGATATGGGCAATCGAAATTTTACATCTTAGGCTCTGTTTCCAACTTGGGCCATAATTGTAAAATGGTCTTATGAATTAGCGACTTCTTTCTAAATCACATTCCAAGTAATATTCGGCATGCTAATTATGCTGTCGATTGCAAAATTGAATTATCTCTTATAGTTTCCGAGATATGGGCAATCGAAATTTTACACTTTAGGCTCTGTTTCTAACTTGGGCCAAAATTGTAAAATGGTCTTATGAATTGGCGATTTCTTTCTAAATCACATTCCAAGTAATATTCGGCATGCTAATTACGCTGTCGATTACCAAATTGAATTACCTCTTATGGTTTCCGATATATGGACTATCGAAATTTTACAATTTGGCTCTGCTTCAACTTTTGCCAAAATTGTAAAATGGCCTTATGAATTAGCGATTTCGTTCCAATTCACAGTCCGAGCAATATTCGGCATGCTAATTACGTTGCCGATTGCCAAATTGCATTATCTCTTATACTTTCGGAGATATGGGTAATCGAAATTTTATACCTTAGGCTGTATTTCTAACTAGGGCCAAAATTGTAAAATGGTCTTATGAATTAGCGATTTCGTTCCAATTCACATTTCAAGCAATATTCGGCATGCTAATTACGTTGCCGATTGCCAAATTTCATTACCTCTTATAGTTTCCGAGATATGGGCAATCAAAATTTTACACCTTAGGCTCTGTTTCTAACTTGGGCCAAAATTGTAAAATGGTCTTATGAATTAGCGATTTCGTTCTAAATCACATTCCAAGTAATATTCGGTACGTTAATTACGTTGTCGATTAACAAATTGCATTATCACTTATGGTTTCCGATATATGGATTATCGAAATTTTACAATTTGGCTCTGCTTCTAACATGGGCCAAAATTGTAAAATGGTCTTATGAATTAGCGATTTTGTTCCAAATCACATGTCAAGTAATATTCGGCATGCTTGTGACGTTGTCGTTTGCCAAATTGCATTATCTCTTATAGTTCCCGTATATGGGCTATCAAATTTTACATCTTAGGCTCTGTTTCTAACATGGGCCAAAATTGTAAAATGTTCTTATGAATTAGCGATTCCGTTCCAATTCACATTGCGAGCAATATTCGGCATGCCAATTACGTTGCCGATTGCCAAATTGCATTATCTCTTATAGTTTCCGAGATATGGGTAATCGAAATTTTATACCTTAGGCTGTGTTACTAACTCGGGTCAAAATTCTAAAACGGTCTTATGAATTACCGATTGCGTTCCAATTCACATTCCAAGCAATATTCGGCATGCTAATTACGTTGCCGATTGCCAAATTTCGTTATCTCTTATAGTTTCCGAGATATGGGCAATCAAAATTTTACACCTTAGGCTCTGTTTCTAACTTGGGCCAAAATTGTAAAATGGTCTTATGAATTAGCGATTTCGTTCTAAATCACATTCCAAGTAATATTCGGCATGCTAATTACGTTGCCGATTGCCACATTTCGTTATCTCTTATAGCTTCCGAGATATGGGCAATCAAAATTTTACACCTTAGGCTCTGTTTCTAACTTGGGCCAAAATTGTAAAATGGTCTTATGAATTAGCGATTTCTTTCTAAATCACATTCCAAGTAATATTCGGCATGCTAATTACGCTGTCGATTGCCAAATTGCAATATCTCTTGTAGTTCCCGAGATATGGGCAATCGAAATTTTACACCTTAGGCTCTGTTTCTAACATGGGCCAAAGTTGTAAAATGGTCTTATGAATTAGCGATTCCGTTCCAATTCACATTGCAAGCAATATTCGGCATGCTAATTACGTTGCCGATTGCCAAATTTCATTATCTCTTATAGTTTCCGAGATATGGGCAATCGAAATTTTACACTTTAGGCTCTGTTTCTAACTTGGGCCAAAATTGTAAAATGGTCTTATGAATTGGCGATTTCTTTCTAAATCACATTCCAAGTAATATTCGGCATGCTAATTACGCTGTCGATTACCAAATTGAATTACCTCTTATGGTTTCCGATATATGGACTATCGAAATTTTACAATTTGGCTCTGCTTCAACTTTTGCCAAAATTGTAAAATGGCCTTATGAATTAGCGATTTCGTTCCAATTCACAGTCCGAGCAATATTCGGCATGCTAATTACGTTGCCGATTGCCAAATTGCATTATCTCTTATACTTCCGGAGATATGGGTAATCGAAATTTTATACCTTAGGCTGTATTTCTAACTAGGGCCAAAATTGTAAAATGGTCTTATGAATTAGCGATTTCGTTCCAATTCACATTTCAAGCAATATTCGGCATGCTAATTACGTTGCCGATTGCCAAATTTCATTACCTCTTATAGTTTCCGAGATATGGGCAATCAAAATTTTACACCTTAGGCTCTGTTTCTAACTTGGGCCAAAATTGTAAAATGGTCTTATGAATTAGCGATTTCGTTCTAAATCACATTCCAAGTAATATTCGGTACGTTAATTACGTTGTCGATTAACAAATTGCATTATCACTTATGGTTTCCGATATATGGATTATCGAAATTTTACAATTTGGCTCTGCTTCTAACATGGGCCAAAATTGTAAAATGGTCTTATGAATTAGCGATTTTGTTCCAAATCACATGTCAAGTAATATTCGGCATGCTTGTGACGTTGTCGTTTGCCAAATTGCATTATCTCTTATAGTTCCCGTATATGGGCTATCCAAATTTTACATCTTAGGCTCTGTTTCTAACATGGGCCAAAATTGTAAAATGTTCTTATGAATTAGCGATTCCGTTCCAATTCACATTGCGAGCAATATTCGGCATGCCAATTACGTTGCCGATTGCCAAATTGCATTATCTCTTATAGTTTCCGAGATATGGGTAATCGAAATTTTATACCTTAGGCTGTGTTACTAACTCGGGTCAAAATTCTAAAACGGTCTTATGAATTACCGATTGCGTTCCAATTCACATTCCAAGCAATATTCGGCATGCTAATTACGTTGCCGATTGCCAAATTTCGTTATCTCTTATAGTTTCCGAGATATGGGCAATCAAAATTTTACACCTTAGGCTCTGTTTCTAACTTGGACCAAAATTGTAAAATGGTCTTATGAATTAGCGATTTCGTTCTAAATCACATTCCAAGTAATATTCGGCATGCTAATTACGTTGCCGATTGCCACATTTCGTTATCTCTTATAGCTTCCGAGATATGGGCAATCAAAATTTTACACCTTAGGCTCTGTTTCTAACTTGGGCCAAAATTGTAAAATGGTCTTATGAATTAGCGATTTCTTTCTAAATCACATTCCAAGTAATATTCGGCATGCTAATTACGCTGTCGATTGCCAAATTGCAATATCTCTTGTAGTTCCCGAGATATGGGCAATCGAAATTTTACACCTTAGGCTCTGTTTCTAACATGGGCCAAAGTTGTAAAATGGTCTTATGAATTAGCGATTCCGTTCCAATTCACATTCCAAGCAATATTCGGCATGCTAATTACGTTGCCGATTGCCAAATTTCGTTATCTCTTATAGTTTCCGAGATATGGGCAATCAAAATTTTACACCTTAGGCTCTGTTTCTAACTTGGACCAAAATTGTAAAATGGTCTTATGAATTAGCGATTTCGTTCTAAATCACATTCCAAGTAATATTCGGCATGCTAATTACGTTGCCGATTGCCACATTTCGTTATCTCTTATAGCTTCCGAGATATGGGCAATCAAAATTTTACACCTTAGGCTCTGTTTCTAACTTGGGCCAAAATTGTAAAATGGTCTTATGAATTAGCGATTTCTTTCTAAATCACATTCCAAGTAATATTCGGCATGCTAATTACGCTGTCGATTGCCAAATTGCAATATCTCTTGTAGTTCCCGAGATATGGGCAATCGAAATTTTACACCTTAGGCTCTGTTTCTAACTTGGGCCAAAATTGTAAAATGGTCTTATGAATTGGCGATTTTTTTCTAAATCACATTCCAAGTAATATTCGGCATGCTAATTACGCTGTCGATTACCAAATTGAATTACCTCTTATGGTTTCCGATATATGGACTATCGAAATTTTACAATTTGGCTCTGCTTCAACTTTTGCCAAAATTGTAAAATGGCCTTATGAATTAGCGATTTCGCTCCAATTCACAGTCCGAGCAATATTCGGCATGCTAATTACGTTGCCTATTGCCAAATTGCATTATCTCTTATACTTTCGGAGATATGGGTAATCGAAATTTTATACCTTAGGCTGTATTTCTAACTAGGGCCAAAATTGTAAAATGGTCTTATGAATTAGCGATTTCGTTCCAATTCACATTTCAAGCAATATTCGGCATGCTAATTACGTTGGCGATTGCCAAATTGCATTATCTCTTATAGTTTCCGAGATATGGGCAATCGAAATTTTATACCTTAGGCTGTATTTCTAACATGGGACAAAATTGTAAAATGGCCTTATGAATTAGTGATTTCGTTCTAAATCACATTCCAAATAATATTCGGCACGTTAATTACGTTGTCGATTAACAAATTGCATTATCTCTTATGGTTTCCGATAAATGGACTCTCGAAATTTTACAATTTGGCTCTGCTTCTAACATGGGCCAAAATTGTAAAATGGTCTTATGAATTAACGATTCCGTTCCAATTCACATTGCAAGCAATATTCGGCATGCTAATTACGTTGCCGATTGCCAAATTGCATTGTCTCTTATAGTTTCCGAGATATGGGTAATCGAAATTTTATACCTTAGGCTGTATTTCTAACTAGGGCCAAAATTGTAAAATGGTCTTATGAATTAGCGATTTCGTTCCAATTCACATTTCAAGCAATATTCGGCATGCTAATTACGTTGCCGATTGCCAAATTTCATTATCTCTTATAGTTTCCGAGATATGGGCAATCGAAATTTTATACCTTAGGCTGTATTTCTAACATGGGACAAAATTGTAAAATGGCCTTATGAATTAGCGATTTCGTTCTAAATCACATTCCAAGTAATATTCGGCACGTTAATTACGTTGTCGATTAACAAATTGCATTATCTCTTATGGTTTCCGATATATGGATTATCGAAATTTTACAATTTGGTTCTGCTTCTAACTTGGGCCAGAATTGTAAAATAGTCTTATGAATTAGCGATTTCGTTCCAATTCACAGTCCAAGCAATATTCGGCATGCTAATTACGTTGCCGATTGCCAAATTGCATTATCTCTTATAGTTTCCGAGATATGGGCTATCGAAATTTTACACCTTAGGCTCTGTTTCTAACATGGGCCAAAATTGTAAAATGGCCTTATGAATTAGCGATTTCACTTCAATTCACATTCCAAGTAATATTCGGCATGCTAATTACGCTGTCGATTGCAAAATTGCGTTATCTCTTATAGTTTCCGAGATATGGGCAATCGAAATTTTACACCTTAGGCTCTGTTTCTAACTTGGGCCAAAATTGTAAAATGGTCTTATGAATTGGCGATTTTTTTCTAAATCACATTCCAAGTAATATTCGGCATGCTAATTACGCTGTCGATTACCAAATTGAATTACCTCTTATGGTTTCCGATATATGGACTATCGAAATTTTACAATTTGGCTCTGCTTCAACTTTTGCCAAAATTGTAAAATGGCCTTATGAATTAGCGATTTCGTTCTAAATCACATTCCAAGTAATATTCGGCATGCTAATTACGTTGCCGATTGCCACATTTCGTTATCTCTTATAGCTTCGGAGATATGGGCAATCAAAATTTTACACCTTAGGCTCTGTTTCTAACTTGGGCCAAAATTGTAAAATGGTCTTATGAATTAGCGATTTTTTTCTAAATCACATTCCAAGTAATATTCGGCATGCTAATTACGCTGTCGATTGCCAAATTGCAATATCTCTTGTAGTTCCCGAGATATGGGCAATCGAAATTTTACACCTTAGGCTCTGTTTCTAACATGGGCCAAAGTTGTAAAATGGTCTTATGAATTAGCGATTCCGTTCCAATTCACATTGCAAGCAATATTCGGCATGCTAATTACGTTGCCGATTGCCAAATTTCATTATCTCTTATAGTTTCCGAGATATGGGCAATCGAAATTTTACACCTTAGGCTCTGTTTCTAACTTGGGCCAAAATTGTAAAATGGTCTTATGAATTGGCGATTTTTTTCTAAATCACATTCCAAGTAATATTCGGCATGCTAATTACGCTGTCGATTACCAAATTGAATTACCTCTTATGGTTTCCGATATATGGACTATCGAAATTTTACAATTTGGCTCTGCTTCAACTTTTGCCAAAATTGTAAAATGGCCTTATGAATTAGCGATATCGTTCCAATTCACAGTCCGAGCAATATTCGGCATGCTAATTACGTTGCCTATTGCCAAATTGCATTATCTCTTATACTTTCGGAGATATGGGTAATCGAAATTTTATACCTTAGGCTGTATTTCTAACTAGGGCCAAAATTGTAAAATGGTCTTATGAATTAGCGATTTCGTTCCAATTCACATTTCAAGCAATATTCGGCATGCTAATTACGTTGGCGATTGCCAAATTGCATTATCTCTTATAGTTTCCGAGATATGGGCAATCGAAATTTTATACCTTAGGCTGTATTTCTAACATGGGACAAAATTGTAAAATGGCCTTATGAATTAGTGATTTCGTTCTAAATCACATTCCAAGTAATATTCGGCACGTTAATTACGTTGTCGATTAACAAATTGCATTATCTCTTATGGTTTCCGATAAATGGACTCTCGAAATTTTACAATTTGGCTCTGCTTCTAACATGGGCCAAAATTGTAAAATGGTCTTATGAATTAACGATTCCGTTCCAATTCACATTGCAAGCAATATTCGGCATGCTAATTACGTTGCCGATTGCCAAATTGCATTGTCTCTTATAGTTTCCGAGATATGGGTAATCGAAATTTTATACCTTAGGCTGAATTTCTAACTAGGGCCAAAATTGTAAAATGGTCTTATGAATTAGCGATTTCGTTCCAATTCACATTTCAAGCAATATTCGGCATGCTAATTACGTTGCCGATTGCCAAATTTCATTATCTCTTATAGTTTCCGAGATATGGGCAATCGAAATTTTATACCTTAGGCTGTATTTCTAACATGGGACAAAATTGTAAAATGGCCTTATGAATTAGCGATTTCGTTCTAAATCACATTCCAAGTAATATTCGGCACGTTAATTACGTTGTCGATTAACAAATTGCATTATCTCTTATGGTTTCCGATATATGGATTATCGAAATTTTACAATTTGGCTCTGCTTCTAACTTGGGCCAGAATTGTAAAATAGTCTTATGAATTAGCGATTTCGTTCCAATTCACAGTCCAAGCAATATTCGGCATGCTAATTACGTTGCCGATTGCCAAATTGCATTATCTCTTATAGTTTCCGAGATATGGGCTATCGAAATTTTACACCTTAGGCTCTGTTTCTAACATGGGCCAAAATTGTAAAATGGCCTTATGAATTAGCGATTTCACTTCAATTCACATTCCAAGTAATATTCGGCATGCTAATTACGCTGTCGATTGCAAAATTGCGTTATCTCTTATAGTTTCCGAGATATGGGCAATCGAAATTTTACACTTTAGGCTCTGTTTCTAACTCACGCAAAAATTGTAAAATGGTCTTATGAATTAGCGATTTCGTTCTAAATCACATTCCAAGTAATATTCGGCACGTTAATTACGTTGTCGATTAACAAATTGCATTATCTTCTATGGTTTCCGATATATGGATTATCGAAATTTTACAATTTGGCTCTGCTTCTAACTTGGGCCAGAATTGTAAAATAGTCTTATGAATTAGCGATTTCGTTCCAATTCACAGTCCAAGCAATATTCGGCATGCTAATTACGTTGCCGATTGCCAAATTGCATTATCTCTTATAGTTTCCGAGATATGGGCTATCGAAATTTTACACCTTAGGCTCTGTTTCTAATATGGGCCAAAATTGTAAAATGGCCTTATGAATTAGCGATTTCACTTCAATTCACATTCCAAGTTATATTCGGCATGCTAATTACGCTGTCGATTGCAAAATTGCGTTATCTCTTATAGTTTCCGAGATATGGGCTATCGAAATTTTACACCTTAGGCTCTGTTTCTAACATGGGCCAAAATTGTAAAATGGCCTTATGAATTAGCGATTTCACTTCAATTCACATTCCAAGTAATATTCGGCATGCTAATTACGTTGCCGATTGCCAAATTGCATTGTCTCTTATAGTTTCCGAGATATGGGTAATCGAAATTTTATACCTTAGGCTGTATTTCTAACTAGGGCCAAAATTGTAAAATGGTCTTATGAATTAGCGATTTCGTTCCAATTCACATTTCAAGCAATATTCGGCATGCTAATTACGTTGCCGATTGCCAAATTTCATTATCTCTTATAGTTTCCGAGATATGGGCAATCAAAATTTTACACCTTAGGCTCTGTTTCTAACTTGGGCCAAAATTGTAAAATGGTCTTATGAATTAGCGATTTCGTTCTAAATCACATTCCAAGTAATATTCGGTACGTTAATTACGTTGTCGATTAACAAATTGCATTATCACTTATGGTTTCCGATATATGGATTATCGAAATTTTACAATTTGGCTCTGCTTCTAACATGGGCCAAAATTGTAAAATGGTCTTATGAATTAGCGATTTTGTTCCAAATCACATGTCAAGTAATATTCGGCATGCTTGTGACGTTGTCGTTTGCCAAATTGCATTATCTCTTATAGTTCCCGTATATGGGCTATCCAAATTTTACATCTTAGGCTCTGTTTCTAACATGGGCCAAAATTGTAAAATGTTCTTATGAATTAGCTATTCCGTTCCAATTCACATTGCGAGCAATATTCGGCATGCCAATTACGTTGCCGATTGCCAAATTGCATTATCTCTTATAGTTTCCGTGATATGGGTAATCGAAATTTTATACCTTAGGCTGTGTTACTAACTCGGGTGAAAATTCTAAAACGGTCTTATGAATTACCGATTGCGTTCCAATTCACATTCCAAGCAATATTCGGCATGCTAATTACGTTGCCGATTGCCAAATTTCGTTATCTCTTATAGTTTCCGAGATATGGGCAATCAAAATTTTACACCTTAGGCTCTGTTTCTAACTTGGGCCAAAATTGTAAAATGGTCTTATGAATTAGCGATTTCGTTCTAAATCACATTCCAAGTAATATTCGGCATGCTAATTACGTTGCCGATTGCCACATTTCGTTATCTCTTATAGCTTCCGAGATATGGGCAATCAAAATTTTACACCTTAGGCTCTGTTTCTAACTTGGGCCAAAATTGTAAAATGGTCTTATGAATTAGCGATTTCTTTCTAAATCACATTCCAAGTAATATTCGGCATGCTAATTACGCTGTCGATTGCCAAATTGCAATATCTCTTGTAGTTCCCGAGATATGGGCAATCGAAATTTTACACCTTAGGCTCTGTTTCTAACATGGGCCAAAGTTGTAAAATGGTCTTATGAATTAGCGATTCCGTTCCAATTCACATTGCAAGCAATATTCGGCATGCTAATTACGTTGCCGATTGCCAAATTTCATTATCTCTTATAGTTTCCGAGATATGGGCAATCGAAATTTTATACCTTAGGCTGTATTTCTAACATGGGACAAAATTGTAAAATGGCCTTATGAATTAGCGATTTCGTTCTAAATCACATTCCAAGTAATATTCGGCACGTTAATTACGTTGTCGATTAACAAATTGCATTATCTCTTATGGTTTCCGATATATGGATTATCGAAATTTTACAATTTGGCTCTGCTTCTAACTTGGGCCAGAATTGTAAAATAGTCTTATGAATTAGCGATTTCGTTCCAATTCACAGTCCAAGCAATATTCGGCATGCTAATTACGTTGCCGATTGCCAAATTGCATTATCTCTTATAGTTTCCGAGATATGGGCTATCGAAATTTTACACCTTAGGCTCTGTTTCTAACATGGGCCAAAGTTGTAAAATGGCCTTATGAATTAGCGATTTCACTTCAATTCACATTCCAAGTAATATTCGGCATGCTAATTACGCTGTCGATTGCAAAATTGCGTTATCTCTTATAGTTTCCGAGATATGGGCAATCGAAATTTTACACTTTAGGTTCTGTTTCTAACTCACGCAAAAATTGTAAAATGGTCTTATGAATTAGCGATTTCGTTCTAAATCACATTCCAAGTAATATTCGGCACGTTAATTACGTTGTCGATTAACAAATTGCATTATCTTTTATGGTTTCCGATATATGGATTATCGAAATTTTACAATTTGGCTCTGCTTCTAACTTGGGCCAGAATTGTAAAATAGTCTTATGAATTAGCGATTTCGTTCCAATTCACAGTCCAAGCAATATTCGGCATGCTAATTACGTTGCCGATTGCCAAATTGCATTATCTCTTATAGTTTCCGAGATATGGGCTATCGAAATTTTACACCTTAGGCTCTGTTTCTAATATGGGCCAAAATTGTAAAATGGCCTTATGAATTAGCGATTTCACTTCAATTCACATTCCAAGTAATATTCGGCATGCTAATTACGCTGTCGATTGCAAAATTGCGTTATCTCTTATAGTTTCCGAGATATGGGCTATCGAAATTTTACAACTTAGGCTCTGTTTCTAACATGGGCCAAAATTGTAAAATGGCCTTATGAATTAGCGATTTCACTTCAATTCACATTCCAAGTAATATTCGGCATGCTAATTACGTTGCCGATTGCCAAATTGCATTGTCTCTTATAGTTTCCGAGATATGGGTAATCGAAATTTTATACCTTAGGCTGTATTTCTAACTAGGGCCAAAAGTGTAAAATGGTCTTATGAATTAGCGATTTCGTTCCAATTCACATTTCAAGCAATATTCGACATGCTAATTACGTTGCCGATTGCCAAATTTCATTATCTCTTATAGTTTCCGAGATATGGGCAATCGAAATTTTATACCTTAGGCTGTATTTCTAACATGGGACAAAATTCTAAAATGGTCTTATGAATTAGCGATTTCGTTCTAAATCACATTCCAGGTAATATTCGGCATGTTAATTACGTTGTCGATTACCAAATTGTATTATCTCTTATGGTTTCCAATATATGGACTATCGAAATTTTACACCTTAGGCTCTGTTTGTAACATGGGCCAAAATTTTAAAATGGTCTTATGAATTAGCGATTTCGTTATAAATCACACTCCAAGTAATATTCGGCATGCTAATTACGTTGTCGATTACCAAATTGCATTATCTATTATGATTTCCGATATATGGACTATCGAAATTTTACAATTTGGCTCTGCTTCTAACATGGGCCAAAATTGTAAAATGGTCTTATGAATTAGCGATTCCATTCCAATTCACATTGCAAGCAATATTCGGCCTGCTAATTAGGTTGCCGATTACCAAATTGCATTATCTCTTATAGTTTCCGAGATATGGACTATCGACATCTAACAATATTGGCTCTGCTTCTAACTTGGGCCAGAATTGTAAAATGGTCTTATGAATTAGCGATTTCGCTCCAATTCACATTCCAAGTAATATTCGGCATGCTAATTACGTTGCCGATTGCCAAATTACATTATCTCTTATAGTTTCCGAGATATGGACTATCGACATCTGACAATATTGGCTCTGCTTCTAACTTGGGCCAGAATTGTAAAATGGTCTTATGAATTAGCGATTTCGTTTCAATTCACATTCCAACTAACATTCGGCATGCTAATTACGTTGCCGATTGCCAAATTGCATTATCTCTTATAGTTTCCGAGATATGGACAATCGAAATTTTACACCTTAGAGTCTGTTTCTAACTGGGGTCAAAATTGTAAAATGGTCTTACGAATTAGCGATTTCGTTCCAATTCACATTCCAAGTAATATTCGGCATGCTAATTACGTTGCCGATTGCCAAATTGCATTATCTCTTATAGTTTCCGAGATATGGACTATCGACATCTAACAATATTGGCTCTGCTTCTAACTTGGGCCCAAATTGTAAAATGGTCTTATGAATTAGCGATTTCGCTCCAATTCACATTCCAGGTAATAATCGGCATGCTAATTACGTTTCTGATTGCCAAATTGCATTATCTCTTATAGTTTCCGAGATAAGGACTATCGACATCTGACAATATTGGCTCTGCTTCTAACTTGCGCCAGAATTGTAAAATGGTCTTATGAATTAGCGATTTGGCTCCAATTCACATTCCAAGTAATATTCGGCATGTTAATTACGTTGCCTATTGCCAAATTGCATTATCTCTTATAGTTTCCGAGATATGGGTAATCGAAATTTTATACCTTATGTTGTATTTCTAACTCGGGCCAAAATTGTAAAATGGCCTTATGAATTAGCGATTTCGTTCCAATTCACATTTCAAGCAATATTCCGCATGCTAATTACGTTGCCGATTGCCAAATCTCATTATCTCTTATAGTTTCCGAGATATGAGCAATCAAAATTTTACACATTAGGCTCTGTTTCTAACTTGGGCCAAAATTGTAAAATGGTCTTATGAATTAGCGATTTCGTTCTAAATCACATTCCAAGTAATATTCGGCACGTTAATTACGTTGTCGATTAACAAATTGCATTATCTCTTATACTTTCGGAGATATGGGTAATCGAAATTTTATACCTTAGGCTGTATTTCTAACTAGGGCCAAAATTGTAAAATGGTCTTATGAATTAGCGATTTCGTTCCAATTCACATTTCAAGCAATATTCGGCATGCTAATTACGTTGGCGATTGCCAAATTGCATTATCTCTTATAGTTTCCGAGATATGGGCAATCGAAATTTTATACCTTAGGCTGTATTTCTAACATGGGACAAAATTGTAAAATGGCCTTATGAATTAGTGATTTCGTTCTAAATCACATTCCAAGTAATATTCGGCACGTTAATTACGTTGTCGATTAACAAATTGCATTATCTCTTATGGTTTCCGATAAATGGACTCTCGAAATTTTACAATTTGGCTCTGCTTCTAACATGGGCCAAAATTGTAAAATGGTCTTATGAATTAACGATTCCGTTCCAATTCACATTGCAAGCAATATTCGGCATGCTAATTACGTTGCCGATTGCCAAATTGCATTGTCTCTTATAGTTTCCGAGATATGGGTAATCGAAATTTTATACCTTAGGCTGTATTTCTAACTAGGGCCAAAATTGTAAAATGGTCTTATGAATTAGCGATTTCGTTCCAATTCACATTTCAAGCAATATTCGGCATGCTAATTACGTTGCCGATTGCCAAATTTCATTATCTCTTATAGTTTCCGAGATATGGGCAATCGAAATTTTATACCTTAGGCTGTATTTCTAACATGGGACAAAATTGTAAAATGGCCTTATGAATTAGCGATTTCGTTCTAAATCACATTCCAAGTAATATTCGGCACGTTAATTACGTTGTCGATTAACAAATTGCATTATCTCTTATGGTTTCCGATATATGGATTATAGAAATTTTACAATTTGGCTCTGCTTCTAACTTGGGCCAGAATTGTAAAATAGTCTTATGAATTAGCGATTTCGTTCCAATTCACAGTCCAAGCAATATTCGGCATGCTAATTACGTTGCCGATTGCCAAATTACATTATCTCTTATAGTTTCCGAGATATGGGCTATCGAAATTTTACACCTTAGGCTCTGTTTCTAACATGGGCCAAAATTGTAAAATGGCCTTATGAATTAGCAATTTCACTTCAATTCACATTCCAAGTAATATTCGGCATGCTAATTACGCTGTCGATTGCAAAATTGCGTTATCTCTTATAGTTTCCGAGATATGGGCAATCGAAATTTTACACTTTAGGCTCTGTTTCTAACTCACGCAAAAATTGTAAAATGGTCTTATGAATTAGCGATTTCGTTCTAAATCACATTCCAAGTAATATTCGGCACGTTAATTACGTTGTCGATTAACAAATTGCATTATCTTCTATGGTTTCCGATATATGGATTATCGAAATTTTACAATTTGGCTCTGCTTCTAACTTGGGCCAGAATTGTAAAATAGTCTTATGAATTAGCGATTTCGTTCCAATTCACAGTCCAAGCAATATTCGGCATGCTAATTACGTTGCCGATTGCCAAATTGCATTATCTCTTATAGTTTCCGAGATATGGGCTATCGAAATTTTACACCTTAGGCTCTGTTTCTAATATGGGCCAAAATTGTAAAATGGCCTTATGAATTAGCGATTTCACTTCAATTCACATTCCAAGTTATATTCGGCATGCTAATTACGCTGTCAATTGCAAAATTGCGTTATCTCTTATAGTTTCCGAGATATGGGCTATCGAAATTTTACACCTTAGGCTCTGTTTCTAACATGGGCCAAAATTGTAAAATGGCCTTATGAATTAGCGATTTCACTTCAATTCACATTCCAAGTAATATTCGGCATGCTAATTACGTTGCCGATTGCCAAATTGCATTGTCTCTTATAGTTTCCGAGATATGGGTAATCGAAATTTTATACCTTAGGCTGTATTTCTAACTAGGGCCAAAATTGTAAAATGGTCTTATGAATTAGCGATTTCGTTCCAATTCACATTTCAAGCAATATTCGGCATGCTAATTACGTTGCCGATTGCCAAATTTCATTATCTCTTATAGTTTCCGAGATATGGGCAATCAAAATTTTACACCTTAGGCTCTGTTTCTAACTTGGGCCAAAATTGTAAAATGGTCTTATGAATTAGCGATTTCGTTCTAAATCACATTCCAAGTAATATTCGGTACGTTAATTACGTTGTCGATTAACAAATTGCATTATCACTTATGGTTTCCGATATATGGATTATCGAAATTTTACAATTTGGCTCTGCTTCTAACATGGGCCAAAATTGTAAAATGGTCTTATGAATTAGCGATTTTGTTCCAAATCACATGTCAAGTAATATTCGGCATGCTTGTGACGTTGTCGTTTGCCAAATTGCATTATCTCTTATAGTTCCCGTATATGGGCTATCCAAATTTTACATCTTAGGCTCTGTTTCTAACATGGGCCAAAATTGTAAAATGTTCTTATGAATTAGCTATTCCGTTCCAATTCACATTGCGAGCAATATTCGGCATGCCAATTACGTTGCCGATTGCCAAATTGCATTATCTCTTATAGTTTCCGTGATATGGGTAATCGAAATTTTATACCTTAGGCTGTGTTACTAACTCGGGTGAAAATTCTAAAACGGTCTTATGAATTACCGATTGCGTTCCAATTCACATTCCAAGCAATATTCGGCATGCTAATTACGTTGCCGATTGCCAAATTTCGTTATCTCTTATAGTTTCCGAGATATGGGCAATCAAAATTTTACACCTTAGGCTCTGTTTCTAACTTGGGCCAAAATTGTAAAATGGTCTTATGAATTAGCGATTTCGTTCTAAATCACATTCCAAGTAATATTCGGCATGCTAATTACGTTGCCGATTGCCACATTTCGTTATCTCTTATAGCTTCCGAGATATGGGCAATCAAAATTTTACACCTTAGGCTCTGTTTCTAACTTGGGCCAAAATTGTAAAATGGTCTTATGAATTAGCGATTTCTTTCTAAATC
This sequence comes from Rhynchophorus ferrugineus, assembly GCF_030347505.1. Taxonomy (NCBI): domain Eukaryota; kingdom Metazoa; phylum Arthropoda; class Insecta; order Coleoptera; family Curculionidae; genus Rhynchophorus; species Rhynchophorus ferrugineus. Next base: position 40,541,790 of record NW_027472582.1, read on the forward strand.
ACATTCCAAGTAATATTCGGCATGCTAATTACGCTGTCGATTGCCAAATTGCAATATCTCTTGTAGTTCCCGAGATATGGGCAATCGAAATTTTACACCTTAGGCTCTGTTTCTAACATGGGCCAAAATTGTAAAATGGTCTTATGAATTAGCGATTTCGTTCTAAATCACATTCCAAGTAATATTCGGCATGCTAATTACGTTGCCGATTGCCACATTTCGTTATCTCTTATAGCTTCCGAGATATGGGCAATCAAAATTTTACACCTTAGGCTCTGTTTCTAACTTGGGCCAAAATTGTAAAATGGTCTTATGAATTAGCGATTTCTTTCTAAATCACATTCCAAGTAATATTCGGCATGCTAATTACGTTGCCGATTGCCAAATTTCATTATCTCTTATAGTTTCCGAGATATGGGCAATCGAAATTTTATACCTTAGGCTGTATTTCTAACATGGGACAAAATTGTAAAATGGCCTTATGAATTAGCGATTTCGTCCTAAATCACATTCCAAGTAATATTCGGCACGTTAATTACGTTGTCGATTAACAAATTGCATTATCTCTTATGGTTTCCGATATATGGATTATCGAAATTTTACAATTTGGCTCTGCTTCTAACTTGGGCCAGAATTGTAAAATAGTCTTATGAATTAGCGATTTCGTTCCAATTCACAGTCCAAGCAATATTCGGCATGCTAATTACGTTGCCGATTGCCAAATTGCATTATCTCTTATAGTTTCCGAGATATGGGCTATCGAAATTTTACACCTTAGGCTCTGTTTCTAACATGGGCCAAAATTGTAAAATGGCCTTATGAATTAGCGATTTCACTTCAATTCACATTCCAAGTAATATTCGGCATGCTAATTACGCTGTCGATTGCAAAATTGCGTTATCTCTTATAGTTTCCGAGATATGGGCAATCGAAATTTTACACTTTAGGCTCTGTTTCTAACTCACGCAAAAATTGTAAAATGGTCTTATGAATTAGCGATTTCGTTCTAAATCACATTCCAAGTAATATTCGGCACGTTAATTACGTTGTCGATTAACAAATTGCATTATCTTTTATGGTTTCCGATATATGGATTATCGAAATTTTACAATTTGGCTCTGCTTCTAACTTGGGCCAGAATTGTAAAATAGTCTTATGAATTAGCGATTTCGTTCCAATTCACAGTCCAAGCAATATTCGGCATGCTAATTACGTTGCCGATTGCCAAATTGCATTATCTCTTATAGTTTCCGAGATATGGGCTATCGAAATTTTACACCTTAGGCTCTGTTTCTAATATGGGCCAAAATTGTAAAATGGCCTTATGAATTAGCGATTTCACTTCAATTCACATTCCAAGTAATATTCGGCATGCTAATTACGCTGTCGATTGCAAAATTGCGTTATCTCTTATAGTTTCCGAGATATGGGCTATCGAAATTTTACAACTTAGGCCAAAATTGTAAAATGGCCTTATGAATTAGCGATTTCACTTCAATTCACATTCCAAGTAATATTCGGCATGCTAATTACGTTGCCGATTGCCAAATTGCATTGTCTCTTATAGTTTCCGAGATATGGGTAATCGAAATTTTATACCTTAGGCTGTATTTCTAACTAGGGCCAAAAGTGTAAAATGGTCTTATGAATTAGCGATTTCGTTCCAATTCACATTTCAAGCAATATTCGGCATGCTAATTACGTTGCCGATTGCCAAATTTCATTATCTCTTATAGTTTCCGAGATATGGGCAATCGAAATTTTATACCTTAGGCTGTATTTCTAACATGGGACAAAATTGTAAAATGGTCTTATGAATTAGCGATTTCGTTCTAAATCACATTCCAGGTAATATTCGGCATGTTAATTACGTTGTCGATTACCAAATTGCATTATCTATTATGATTTCCGATATATGGACTATCGAAATTTTACAATTTGGCTCTGCTTCTAACATGGGCCAAAATTGTAAAATGGTCTTATGAATTAGCGATTCCATTCCAATTCACATTGCAAGCAATATTCGGCCTGCTAATTAGGTTGCCGATTACCAAATTGCATTATCTCTTATAGTTTCCGAGATATGGACTATCGACATCTAACAATATTGGCTCTGCTTCTAACTTGGGCCAGAATTGTAAAATGGTCTTATGAATTAGCGATTTCGCTCCAATTCACATTCCAAGTAATATTCGGCATGCTAATTACGTTGCCGATTGCCAAATTGCATTATCTCTTATAGTTTCCGAGATATGGACTATCGACATCTGACAATATTGGCTCTGCTTCTAACTTGGGCCAGAATTGTAAAATGGTCTTATGAATTAGCGATTTCGTTTCAATTCACATTCCAACTAACATTCGGCATGCTAATTACGTTGCCGATTGCCAAATTGCATTATCTCTTATAGTTTCCGAGATATGGACAATCGAAATTTTACACCTTAGAGTCTGTTTCTAACTGGGGTCAAAATTGTAAAATGGTCTTACGAATTAGCGATTTCGTTCCAATTCACATTCCAAGTAATATTCGGCATGCTAATTACGTTGCCGGTTGCCAAATTGCATTATCTCTTATAGTTTCCGAGATATGGACTATCGACATCTAACAATATTGGCTCTGCTTCTAACTTGGGCCAGAATTGTAAAATGGTCTTATGAATTAGCGATTTCGCTCCAATTCACATTCCAGGTAATAATCGGCATGCTAATTACGTTTCTGATTGCCAAATTGCATTATCTCTTATAGTTTCCGAGATAAGGACTATCGACATCTGACAATATTGGCTCTGCTTCTAACTTGCGCCAGAATTGTAAAATGGTCTTATGAATTAGCGATTTGGCTCCAATTCACATTCCAAGCAATATTCCGCATGCTAATTACGTTGCCGATTGCCAAATCTCATTATCTCTTATAGTTTCCGAGATATGAGCAATCAAAATTTTACACATTAGGCTCTGTTTCTAACTTGGGCCAAAATTGTAAAATGGTCTTATGAATTAGCGATTTCGTTCTAAATCACATTCCAAGTAATATTCGGCACGTTAATTACGTTGTCGTTTAACAAATTGCATTATCTCTTATGGTTTCCGATATATGGACTATCGAAATTTTACAATTTGGCTCTGCTTCTAACATGGGCCAAAATTGTAAAATGGTCTTATGAATTAACGATTCCGTTCCAATTCACATTGCACGCAATATTCGGCATGCTAATTAAGTTGCCGATTGCCAAGTTGCATTATCTCTTATAGTTTCCGAGATATGGGTTATCGAAATTTTACACCTTAGGCTCTGTTTCTAACATGGGCCAAAATTGTAAAATGGCCTTATGAATTAGCGATTTCGTGCTAAATCACACTCCAAGTAATATTCTGGATGCTAATTACGTTGTCGATTACCAAATTGCATTATCTCGTATGGTTTCCGATATATGGACTATCGAAATTTTACAATTTGGCTCTGCTTCTAACATGGGCCAAAATTGTAAAATGGTCTTATGAATTAACGATTCCGTTCCAATTCACATTGCACGCAATATTCGGCATGCTAATTAGGTTGCCGATTACCAAATTGCATTATCTCTTATAGTTTCCGAGATATGGGCAATCGAAATTTTATACCTTAGGCTGTATTTCTAACTCGGGCCAAATATGTAAAATGGCCTTATGAATTAGCGATTTCGTTCTAAATCACATTCCAAGTAATATTCTGGATGCTAATTACATTGTCGATTACCAAATTGCATTATCTCTTATGGTTTTCGATATATGGACTATCGAAATTTTACAATTTGGCTCTGCTTCTAATTTGGGCCAGAATTGTAAAATGGTCTTATGAATTAGCGATTTCGTGCTAAATCACACTCCAAGTAATATTCTGGATGCTAATTACGTTGTCGATTACCAAATTGCATTATCTCGTATGGTTTCCGATATATGGACTATCGAAATTTTACAATTTGGCTCTGCTTCTAACATGGGCCAAAATTGTAAAATGGTCTTATGAATTAACGATTCCGTTCCAATTCACATTGCACGCAATATTCGGCATGCTAATTAGGTTGCCGATTACCAAATTGCATTATCTCTTATAGTTTCCGAGATATGGGCAATCGAAATTTTATACCTTAGGCTGTATTTCTAACTCGGGCCAAATATGTAAAATGGCCTTATGAATTAGCGATTTCGTGCTAAATCACACTCCAAGTAATATTCTGGATGCTAATTACATTGTCGATTACCAAATTGCATTATCTCTTATGGTTTTCGATATATGGACTATCGAAATTTTACAATTTGGCTCTGCTTCTAATTTGGGCCAGAATTGTAAAATGGTCTTATGAATTAGCGATTTCGTTCTAATTCACAGTCCAAGTAATATTCGGCATGCTAATTACGTTGCCGAGTGCCAAATTGCATTATCTCTTATAGTTTCCGAGATATGGGCAATCGAAATTTTACATCTTAGGCTCTGTTTCCAACTTGGGCCATAATTGTAAAATGGTCTTATGAATTAGCGATTTCTTTCTAAATCACATTCCAAGTAATATTCGGCATGCTAATTATGCTGTCGATTGCAAAATTGCATTATCTCTTATAGTTTCCGAGATATGGGCAATCGAAATTTTACACTTTAGGCTCTGTTTCTAACTTGGGCCAAAATTGTAAAATGGTCTTATGAATTGGCGATTTCTTTCTAAATCACATTCCAAGTAATATTCGGCATGCTAATTACGCTGTCGATTACCAAATTGAATTACCTCTTATGGTTTCCGATATATGGACTATCGAAATTTTACAATTTGGCTCTGCTTCAACTTTTGCCAAAATTGTAAAATGGCCTTATGAATTAGCGATTTCGTTCCAATTCACAGTCCGAGCAATATTCGGCATGCTAATTACGTTGCCGATTGCCAAATTGCATTATCTCTTATACTTTCGGAGATATGGGTAATCGAAATTTTATACCTTAGGCTGTATTTCTAACTAGGGCCAAAATTGTAAAATGTTCTTATGAATTAGCGATTCCGTTCCAATTCACATTGCGAGCAATATTCGGCATGCCAATTACGTTGCCGATTGCCAAATTGCATTATCTCTTATAGTTTCCGAGATATGGGTAATCGAAATTTTATACCTTAGGCTGTGTTACTAACTCGGGTCAAAATTCTAAAACGGTCTTATGAATTACCGATTGCGTTCCAATTCACATTCCAAGCAATATTCGGCATGCTAATTACGTTGCCGATTGCCAAATTTCGTTATCTCTTATAGTTTCCGAGATATGGGCAATCAAAATTTTACACCTTAGGCTCTGTTTCTAACTTGGGCCAAAATTGTAAAATGGTCTTATGAATTAGCGATTTCGTTCTAAATCACATTCCAAGTAATATTCGGCATGCTAATTACGTTGCCGATTGCCACATTTCGTTATCTCTTATAGCTTCCGAGATATGGGCAATCAAAATTTTACACCTTAGGCTCTGTTTCTAACTTGGGCCAAAATTGTAAAATGGTCTTATGAATTAGCGATTTCTTTCTAAATCACATTCCAAGTAATATTCGGCATGCTAATTACGCTGTCGATTGCCAAATTGCAATATCTCTTGTAGTTCCCGAGATATGGGCAATCGAAATTTTACACCTTAGGCTCTGTTTCTAACATGGGCCAAAGTTGTAAAATGGTCTTATGAATTAGCGATTCCGTTCCAATTCACATTGCAAGCAATATTCGGCATGCTAATTACGTTGCCGATTGCCAAATTTCATTATCTCTTATAGTTTCCGAGATATGGGCAATCGAAATTTTACACCTTAGGCTCTGTTTCTAACTTGGGCCAAAATTGTAAAATGGTCTTATGAATTGGCGATTTTTTTCTAAATCACATTCCAAGTAATATTCGGCATGATAATTACGCTGTCGATTACCAAATTGAATTACCTCTTATGGTTTCCGATATATGGACTATCGAAATTTTACAATTTGGCTCTGCTTCAACTTTTGCCAAAATTGTAAAATGGCCTTATGAATTAGCGATTTCGTTCCAATTCACAGTCCGAGCAATATTCGGCATGCTAATTACGTTGCCTATTGCCAAATTGCATTATCTCTTATACTTTCGGAGATATGGGTAATCGAAATTTTATACCTTAGGCTGTATTTCTAACTAGGGCCAAAATTGTAAAATGGTCTTATGAATTAGCGATTTCGTTCCAATTCACATTTCAAGCAATATTCGGCATGCTAATTACGTTGGCGATTGCTAAATTGCATTATCTCTTATAGTTTCCGAGATATGGGCAATCGAAATTTTATACCTTAGGCTGTATTTCTAACATGGGACAAAATTGTAAAATGGCCTTATGAATTAGTGATTTCGTTCTAAATCACATTCCAAGTAATATTCGGCACGTTAATTAGGTTGTCGATTAACAAATTGCATTATCTCTTATGGTTTCCGATAAATGGACTCTCGAAATTTTACAATTTGGCTCTGCTTCTAACATGGGCCAAAATTGTAAAATGGTCTTATGAATTAACGATTCCGTTCCAATTCACATTGCAAGCAATATTCGGCATGCTAATTACGTTGCCGATTGCCAAATTGCATTGTCTGTTATAGTTTCCGAGATATGGGTAATCGAAATTTTATACCTTAGGCTGTATTTCTAACTAGGGCCAAAATTGTAAAATGGTCTTATGAATTAGCGATTTCGTTCCAATTCACATTTCAAGCAATATTCGGCATGCTAATTACGTTGCCGATTGCCAAATTTCATTATCTCTTATAGTTTCCGAGATATGGGCAATCGAAATTTTATACCTTAGGCTGTATTTCTAACATGGGACAAAATTGTAAAATGGCCTTATGAATTAGCGATTTCGTTCTAAATCACATTCCAAGTAATATTCGGCACGTTAATTACGTTGTCGATTAACAAATTGCATTATCTCTTATGGTTTCCGATATATGGATTATCGAAATTTTACAATTTGGCTCTGCTTCTAACTTGGGCCAGAATTGTAAAATAGTCTTATGAATTAGCGATTTCGTTCCAATTCACAGTCCAAGCAATATTCGGCATGCTAATTACGTTGCCGATTGCCAAATTGCATTATCTCTTATAGTTTCCGAGATATGGGCTATCGAAATTTTACACCTTAGGCTCTGTTTCTAACATGGGCCAAAATTGTAAAATGGCCTTATGAATTAGCGATTTCACTTCAATTCACATTCCAAGTAATATTCGGCATGCTAATTACGCTGTCGATTGCAAAATTGCGTTATCTCTTATAGTTTCCGAGATATGGGCAATCGACATTTTACACTTTAGGCTCTGTTTCTAACTCACGCAAAAATTGTAAAATGGTCTTATGAATTAGCGATTTCGTTCTAAATCACATTCCAAGTAATATTCGGCACGTTAATTACGTTGTCGATTAACAAATTGCATTATCTTCTATGGTTTCCGATATATGGATTATCGAAATTTTACAATTTGGCTCTGCTTCTAACTTGGGCCAGAATTGTAAAATAGTCTTATGAATTAGCGATTTCGTTCCAATTCACAGTCCAAGCAATATTCGGCATGCTAATTACGTTGCCGATTGCCAAATTGCATTATCTCTTATAGTTTCCGAGATATGGGCTATCGAAATTTTACACCTTAGGCTCTGTTTCTAATATGGGCCAAAATTGTAAAATGGCCTTATGAATTAGCGATTTCACTTCAATTCACATTCCAAGTTATATTCGGCATGCTAATTACGCTGTCGATTGCAAAATTGCGTTATCTCTTATAGTTTCCGAGATATGGGCTATCGAAATTTTACACCTTAGGCTCTGTTTCTAACATGGGCCAAAATTGTAAAATGGCCTTATGAATTAGCGATTTCACTTCAATTCACATTCCAAGTAATATTCGGCATGCTAATTACGTTGCCGATTGCCAAATTGCATTGTCTCTTATAGTTTCCGAGATATGGGTAATCGAAATTTTATACCTTAGGCTGTATTTCTAACTAGGGCCAAAAGTGTAAAATGGTCTTATGAATTAGCGATTTCGTTCCAATTCACATTTCAAGCAATATTCGGCATGCTAATTACGTTGCCGATTGCCAAATTTCATTATCTCTTATAGTTTCCGAGATATGGGCAATCGAAATTTTATACCTTAGGCTGTATTTCTAACATGGGACAAAATTGTAAAATGGTCTTATGAATTAGCGATTTCGTTCTAAATCACATTCCAGGTAATATTCGGCATGTTAATTACGTTGTCGATTACCAAATTGTATTATCTCTTATGGTTTCCAATATATGGACTATCGAAATTTTACACCTTAGGCTCTGTTTGTAACATGGGCCAAAATTTTAAAATGGTCTTATGAATTAGCGATTTCGTTATAAATCACACTCCAAGTAATATTCGGCATGCTAATTACGTTGTCGATTACCAAATTGCATTATCTATTATGATTTCCGATATATGGACTATCGAAATTTTACAATTTGGCTCTGCTTCTAACATGGGCCAAAATTGTAAAATGGTCTTATGAATTAGCGATTCCATTCCAATTCACATTGCAAGCAATATTCGGCCTGCTAATTAGGTTGCCGATTACCAAATTGCATTATCTCTTATAGTTTCCGAGATATGGACTATCGACATCTAACAATATTGGCTCTGCTTCTAACTTGGGCCAGAATTGTAAAATGGTCTTATGAATTAGCGATTTCGCTCCAATTCACATTCCAAGTAATATTCGGCATGCTAATTACGTTGCCGATTGCCAAATTGCATTATCTCTTATAGTTTCCGAGATATGGACTATCGACATCTGACAATATTGGCTCTGCTTCTAACTTGGGCCAGAATTGTAAAATGGTCTTATGAATTAGCGATTTCGTTTCAATTCACATTCCAACTAACATTCGGCATGCTAATTACGTTGCCGATTGCCAAATTGCAGTATCTCTTATAGTTTCCGAGATATGGACAATCGAAATTTTACACCTTAGAGTCTGTTTCTAACTGGGGTCAAAATTGTAAAATGGTCTTACGAATTAGCGATTTCGTTCCAATTCACATTCCAAGTAATATTCGGCATGCTAATTACGTTGCCGATTGCCAAATTGCATTATCTCTTATAGTTTCCGAGATATGGACTATCGACATCTAACAATATTGGCTCTGCTTCTAACTTGGGCCAGAATTGTAAAATGGTCTTATGAATTAGCGATTTCGCTCCAATTCACATTCCAGGTAATAATCGGCATGCTAATTACGTTTCTGATTGCCAAATTGCATTATCTCTTATAGTTTCCGAGATAAGGACTATCGACATCTGACAATATTGGCTCTGCTTCTAACTTGCGCCAGAATTGTAAAATGGTCTTATGAATTAGCGATTTGGCTCCAATTCACATTCCAAGCAATATTCCGCATGCTAATTACGTTGCCGATTGCCAAATCTCATTATCTCTTATAGTTTCCGAGATATGAGCAATCAAAATTTTACACATTAGGCTCTGTTTCTAACTTGGGCCAAAATTGTAAAATGGTCTTATGAATTAGCGATTTCGTTCTAAATCACATTCCAAGTAATATTCGGCACGTTAATTACGTTGTCGTTTAACAAATTGCATTATCTCTTATGGTTTCCGATATATGGACTATCGAAATTTTACAATTTGGCTCTGCTTCTAACATGGGCCAAAATTGTAAAATGGTCTTATGAATTAACGATTCCGTTCCAATTCACATTGCACGCAATATTCGGCATGCTAATTAAGTTGCCGATTGCCAAGTTGCATTATCTCTTATAGTTTCCGAGATATGGGCTATCGAAATTTTACACCTTAGGCTCTGTTTCTAACATGGGCCAAAATTGTAAAATGGCCTTATGAATTAGCGATTTCGTGCTAAATCACACTCCAAGTAATATTCTGGATGCTAATTACGTTGTCGATTACCAAATTGCATTATCTCGTATGGTTTCCGATATATGGACTATCGAAATTTTACAATTTGGCTCTGCTTCTAACATGGGCCAAAATTGTAAAATGGTCTTATGAATTAACGATTCCGTTCCAATTCACATTGCACGCAATATTCGGCATGCTAATTAGGTTGCCGATTACCAAATTGCATTATCTCTTATAGTTTCCGAGATATGGGCAATCGAAATTTTATACCTTAGGCTGTATTTCTAACTCGGGCCAAATATGTAAAATGGCCTTATGTATTAGCGATTTCGTTCCAACTCACAGTCCAAGCAATATTCGGCATGCTAATTACGTTGCCGATTGCCAAATTGCATTATCTCTTATAGTTTCCGAGATATGGGCTATCGAAATTTTACACCTTAGGCTCTGTTTCTAACATGGGCCAAAATTGTAAAATGGCCTTATGAATTAGCGATTTCACTTCAATTCACATTCCAAGTAATATTCGGCATGCTAATTACGCTGTCGATTGCAAAATTGCGTTATCTCTTATAGTTTCCGAGATATGGGCAATCGAAATTTTACACTTTAGGCTCTGTTTCTAACTCACGCAAAAATTGTAAAATGGTCTTATGAATTAGCGATTTCGTTCTAAATCACATTCCAAGTAATATTCGGCACGTTAATTACGTTGTCGATTAACAAATTGCATTATCTTCTATGGTTTCCGATATATGGATTATCGAAATTTTACAATTTGGCTCTGCTTCTAACTTGGGCCAGAATTGTAAAATAGTCTTATGAATTAGCGATTTCGTTCCAATTCACAGTCCAAGCAATATTCGGCATGCTAATTACGTTGCCGATTGCCAAATTGCATTATCTCTTATAGTTTCCGAGATATGGGCTATCGAAATTTTACACCTTAGGCTCTGTTTCTAATATGGGCCAAAATTGTAAAATGGCCTTATGAATTAGCGATTTCACTTCAATTCACATTCCAAGTTATATTCGGCATGCTAATTACGCTGTCGATTGCAAAATTGCGTTATCTCTTATAGTTTCCGAGATATGGGCTATCGAAATTTTACACCTTAGGCTCTGTTTCTAACATGGGCCAAAATTGTAAAATGGCCTTATGAATTAGCGATTTCACTTCAATTCACATTCCAAGTAATATTCGGCATGCTAATTACGTTGCCGATTGCCAAATTGCATTGTCTCTTATAGTTTCCGCGATATGGGTAATCGAAATTTTATACCTTAGGCTGTATTTCTAACTAGGGCCAAAATTGTAAAATGGTCTTATGAATTAGCGATTTCGTTCCAATTCACATTTCAAGCAATATTCGGCATGCTAATTACGTTGCCGATTGCCAAATTTCATTATCTCTTATAGTTTCCGAGATATGGGCAATCAAAATTTTACACCTTAGGCTCTGTTTCTAACTTGGGCCAAAATTGTAAAATGGTCTTATGAATTAGCGATTTCGTTCTAAATCACATTCCAAGTAATATTCGGTACGTTAATTACGTTGTCGATTAACAAATTGCATTATCACTTATGGTTTCCGATATATGGATTATCGAAATTTTACAATTTGGCTCTGCTTCTAACATGGGCCAAAATTGTAAAATGGTCTTATGAATTAGCGATTTTGTTCCAAATCACATGTCAAGTAATATTCGGCATGCTTGTGACGTTGTCGTTTGCCAAATTGCATTATCTCTTATAGTTCCCGTATATGGGCTATCCAAATTTTACATCTTAGGCTCTGTTTCTAACATGGGCCAAAATTGTAAAATGTTCTTATGAATTAGCTATTCCGTTCCAATTCACATTGCGAGCAATATTCGGCATGCCAATTACGTTGCCGACTGCCAAATTGCATTATCTCTTATAGTTTCCGTGATATGGGTAATCGAAATTTTATACCTTAGGCTGTGTTACTAACTCGGGTGAAAATTCTAAAACGGTCTTATGAATTACCGATTGCGTTCCAATTCACATTCCAAGCAATATTCGGCATGCTAATTACGTTGCCGATTGCCAAATTTCGTTATCTCTTATAGTTTCCGAGATATGGGCAATCAAAATTTTACACCTTAGGCTCTGTTTCTAACTTGGGCCAAAATTGTAAAATGGTCTTATGAATTAGCGATTTCGTTCTAAATCACATTCCAAGTAATATTCGGCATGCTAATTACGTTTCTGATTGCCAAATTGCATTATCTCTTATAGTTTCCGAGATAAGGACTATCGACATCTGACAATATTGGCTCTGCTTCTAACTTGCGCCAGAATTGTAAAATGGTCTTATGAATTAGCGATTTGGCTCCAATTCACATTCCAAGCAATATTCCGCATGCTAATTACGTTGCCGATTGCCAAATCTCATTATCTCTTATAGTTTCCGAGATATGAGCAATCAAAATTTTACACATTAGGCTCTGTTTCTAACTTGGGCCAAAATTGTAAAATGGTCTTATGAATTAGCGATTTCGTTCTAAATCACATTCCAAGTAATATTCGGCACGTTAATTACGTTGTCGTTTAACAAATTGCATTATCTCTTATGGTTTCCGATATATGGACTATCGAAATTTTACAATTTGGCTCTGCTTCTAACATGGGCCAAAATTGTAAAATGGTCTTATGAATTAACGATTCCGTTCCAATTCACATTGCACGCAATATTCGGCATGCTAATTAAGTTGCCGATTGCCAAGTTGCATTATCTCTTATAGTTTCCGAGATATGGGCTATCGAAATTTTACACCTTAGGCTCTGTTTCTAACATGGGCCAAAATTGTAAAATGGCCTTATGAATTAGCGATTTCGTGCTAAATCACACTCCAAGTAATATTCTGGATGCTAATTACGTTGTCGATTACCAAATTGCATTATCTCGTATGGTTTCCGATATATGGACTATCGAAATTTTACAATTTGGCTCTGCTTCTAACATGGGCCAAAATTGTAAAATGGTCTTATGAATTAACGATTCCGTTCCAATTCACATTGCACGCAATATTCGGCATGCTAATTAGGTTGCCGATTACCAAATTGCATTATCTCTTATAGTTTCCGAGATATGGGCAATCGAAATTTTATACCTTAGACTGTATTTCTAACTCGGGCCAAATATGTAAAATGGCCTTATGAATTAGCGATTTCGTTCCAACTCACAGTCCAAGCAATATTCGGCATGCTAATTACGTTGCCGATTGCCAAATTGCATTATCTCTTATAGTTTCCGAGATATGGGCTATCGAAATTTTACACCTTAGGCTCTGTTTCTAACATGGGCCAAAATTGTAAAATGGCCTTATGAATTAGCGATTTCACTTCAATTCACATTCCAAGTAATATTCGGCATGCTAATTACGCTGTCGATTGCAAAATTGCGTTATCTCTTATAGTTTCCGAGATATGGGCAATCGAAATTTTACACTTTAGGCTCTGTTTCTAACTCACGCAAAAATTGTAAAATGGTCTTATGAATTAGCGATTTCGTTCTAAATCACATTCCAAGTAATATTCGGCACGTTAATTACGTTGTCGATTAACAAATTGCATTATCTTCTATGGTTTCCGATATATGGATTATCGAAATTTTACAATTTGGCTCTGCTTCTAACTTGGGCCAGAATTGTAAAATAGTCTTATGAATTAGCGATTTCGTTCCAATTCACAGTCCAAGCAATATTCGGCATGCTAATTACGTTGCCGATTGCCAAATTGCATTATCTCTTATAGTTTCCGAGATATGGGCTATCGAAATTTTACACCTTAGGCTCTGTTTCTAATATGGGCCAAAATTGTAAAATGGCCTTATGAATTAGCGATTTCACTTCAATTCACATTCCAAGTTATATTCGGCATGCTAATTACGCTGTCGATTGCAAAATTGCGTTATCTCTTATAGTTTCCGAGATATGGGCTATCGAAATTTTACACCTTAGGCTCTGTTTCTAACATGGGCCAAAATTGTAAAATGGCCTTATGAATTAGCGATTTCACTTCAATTCACATTCCAAGTAATATTCGGCATGCTAATTACGTTGCCGATTGCCAAATTGCATTGTCTCTTATAGTTTCCGAGATATGGGTAATCGAAATTTTATACCTTAGGCTGTATTTCTAACTAGGGCCAAAATTGTAAAATGGTCTTATGAATTAGCGATTTCGTTCCAATTCACATTTCAAGCAATATTCGGCATGCTAATTACGTTGCCGATTGCCAAATTTCATTATCTCTTATAGTTTCCGAGATATGGGCAATCAAAATTTTACACCTTAGGCTCTGTTTCTAACTTGGGCCAAAATTGTAAAATGGTCTTATGAATTAGCGATTTCGTTCTAAATCACATTCCAAGTAATATTCGGTACGTTAATTACGTTGTCGATTAACAAATTGCATTATCACTTATGGTTTCCGATATATGGATTATCGAAATTTTACAATTTGGCTCTGCTTCTAACATGGGCCAAAATTGTAAAATGGTCTTATGAATTAGCGATTTTGTTCCAAATCACATGTCAAGTAATATTCGGCATGCTTGTGACGTTGTCGTTTGCCAAATTGCATTATCTCTTATAGTTCCCGTATATGGGCTATCCAAATTTTACATCTTAGGCTCTGTTTCTAACATGGGCCAAAATTGTAAAATGTTCTTATGAATTAGCTATTCCGTTCCAATTCACATTGCGAGCAATATTCGGCATGCCAATTACGTTGCCGACTGCCAAATTGCATTATCTCTTATAGTTTCCGTGATATGGGTAATCGAAATTTTATACCTTAGGCTGTGTTACTAACTCGGGTGAAAATTCTAAAACGGTCTTATGAATTACCGATTGCGTTCCAATTCACATTCCAAGCAATATTCGGCATGCTAATTACGTTGCCGATTGCCAAATTTCGTTATCTCTTATAGTTTCCGAGATATGGGCAATCAAAATTTTACACCTTAGGCTCTGTTTCTAACTTGGGCCAAAATTGTAAAATGGTCTTATGAATTAGCGATTTCGTTCTAAATCACATTCCAAGTAATATTCGGCATGCTAATTACGTTGCCGATTGCCACATTTCGTTATCTCTTATAGCTTCCGAGATATGGGCAATCAAAATTTTACACCTTAGGCTCTGTTTCTAACTTGGGCCAAAATTGTAAAATGGTCTTATGAATTAGCGATTTCTTTCTAAATCACATTCCAAGTAATATTCGGCATGCTAATTACGCTGTCGATTGCCAAATTGCAATATCTCTTGTAGTTCCCGAGATATGGGCAATCGAAATTTTACACCTTAGGCTCTGTTTCTAACATGGGCCAAAGTTGTAAAATGGTCTTATGAATTAGCGATTCCGTTCCAATTCACATTGCAAGCAATATTCGGCATGCTAATTACGTTGCCGATTGCCAAATTTCATTATCTCTTATAGTTTCCGAGATATGGGCAATCGAAATTTTACACCTTAGGCTCTGTTTCTAACTTGAGGCAAAATTGAAAAATGGTCTTATGAATTAGCGATTTCGTTCTAAATCACATTCCAAGTAATATTCGGCATGTTAATTACGTTGTCGATTACCAAATTGCATTATAACTTATGGTTTCAGATATATGGACTATCGAAATTTTACAATTTGGCTCTGCTTCTAACTTGGGCCAAAATGGTAGAATGGTCTTATGAATTAGCGATTTCGTTCTAAATCACATTCCAGGTAATATTCGGCATGTTAATTACGTTGTCGATTACCAAATTGCATTATCTCTTTTAGTTTCCGAGATATGGGCAATCAAAATTTTACACCTTAGGCTCTGTTTCTAACTTGGGCCAAAATTGTAAAATGGTCTTATGAATTAGCGATTTCGTTCTAAATCACATTCCAAGTAATATTCGGTACGTTAATTACACTGTCGATTAACAAATTGCATTATCACTTATGGTTTCCGATATATGGATTATCGAAATTTTACAATTTGGCTCTGCTTCTAACATGGGCCAAAATTGTAAAATGGTCTTATGAATTAACGATTCCGTTCCAATTCACATTGCCAGTAATATTCGGCATGCTAATTACGCTGTCGATTACCGAATTGCATTATCTCTTATGGTTTCCGATATATCGACCATCGAAATTTTACAATTTGGCTCTGCTTCAACTTTTGCCAAAATTGTAAAATGGTCTTATGAATTAGCGATTTCGTTCCAATTCACAGTCCAAGCAATATTCGGCATGCTAATTACGTTGCCGATTGCCAAATTGCATTATCTCTTATGGTTTCCGATATATGGACTATCGAAATTTTACAATTTGGCTCTGCTTCTAACATGGGCCAAAATTGTAATATGGTCTTATGAATTAACGATTCCGTTCCAATTCACATTGCACGCAATATTCGGCATGCTAATTAAGTTGCCGATTGCCAAGTTGCATTATCTCTTATAGTTTCCGAGATATGGGCTATCGAAATTTTACACCTTAGGCTCTGTTTCTAACATGGGCCAAAATTGTAAAATGGCCTTATGAATTAGCGATTTCGTGCTAAATCACACTCCAAGTAATATTCTGGATGCTAATTACGTTGTCGATTACCAAATTGCATTATCTCGTATGGTTTCCGATATATGGACTATCGAAATTTTACAATTTGGCTCTGCTTCTAACATGGGCCAAAATTGTAAAATGGTCTTATGAATTAACGATTCCGTTCCAATTCACATTGCACGCAATATTCGGCATGCTAATTAGGTTGCCGATTACCAAATTGCATTATCTCTTATAGTTTCCGAGATATGGGCAATCGAAATTTTATACCTTAGGCTGTATTTCTAACTCGGGCCAAATATGTAAAATGGCCTTATGAATTAGCGATTTCGTTCCAACTCACAGTCCAAGCAATATTCGGCATGCTAATTACGTTGCCGATTGCCAAATTGCATTATCTCTTATAGTTTCCGAGATATGGGCTATCGAAATTTTACACCTTAGGCTCTGTTTCTAACATGGGCCAAAATTGTAAAATGGCCTTATGAATTAGCGATTTCACTTCAATTCACATTCCAAGTAATATTCGGCATGCTAATTACGCTGTCGATTGCAAAATTGCGTTATCTCTTATAGTTTCCGAGATATGGGCAATCGAAATTTTACACTTTAGGCTCTGTTTCTAACTCACGCAAAAATTGTAAAATGGTCTTATGAATTAGCGATTTCGTTCTAAATCACATTCCAAGTAATATTCGGCACGTTAATTACGTTGTCGATTAACAAATTGCATTATCTTCTATGGTTTCCGATATATGGATTATCGAAATTTTACAATTTGGCTCTGCTTCTAACTTGGGCCAGAATTGTAAAATAGTCTTATGAATTAGCGATTTCGTTCCAATTCACAGTCCAAGCAATATTCGGCATGCTAATTACGTTGCCGATTGCCAAATTGCATTATCTCTTATAGTTTCCGAGATATGGGCTATCGAAATTTTACACCTTAGGCTCTGTTTCTAATATGGGCCAAAATTGTAAAATGGCCTTATGAATTAGCGATTTCACTTCAATTCACATTCCAAGTTATATTCGGCATGCTAATTACGCTGTCGATTGCAAAATTGCGTTATCTCTTATAGTTTCCGAGATATGGGCTATCGAAATTTTACACCTTAGGCTCTGTTTCTAACATGGGCCAAAATTGTAAAATGGCCTTATGAATTAGCGATTTCACTTCAATTCACATTCCAAGTAATATTCGGCATGCTAATTACGTTGCCGATTGCCAAATTGCATTGTCTCTTATAGTTTCCGAGATATGGGTAATCGAAATTTTATACCTTAGGCTGTATTTCTAACTAGGGCCAAAATTGTAAAATGGTCTTATGAATTAGCGATTTCGTTCCAATTCACATTTCAAGCAATATTCGGCATGCTAATTACGTTGCCGATTGCCAAATTTCATTATCTCTTATAGTTTCCGAGATATGGGCAATCAAAATTTTACACCTTAGGCTCTGTTTCTAACTTGGGCCAAAATTGTAAAATGGTCTTATGAATTAGCGATTTCGTTCTAAATCACATTCCAAGTAATATTCGGTACGTTAATTACGTTGTCGATTAACAAATTGCATTATCACTTATGGTTTCCGATATATGGATTATCGAAATTTTACAATTTGGCTCTGCTTCTAACATGGGCCAAAATTGTAAAATGGTCTTATGAATTAGCGATTTTGTTCCAAATCACATGTCAAGTAATATTCGGCATGCTTGTGACGTTGTCGTTTGCCAAATTGCATTATCTCTTATAGTTCCCGTATATGGGCTATCCAAATTTTACATCTTAGGCTCTGTTTCTAACATGGGCCAAAATTGTAAAATGTTCTTATGAATTAGCTATTCCGTTCCAATTCACATTGCGAGCAATATTCGGCATGCCAATTACGTTGCCGACTGCCAAATTGCATTATCTCTTATAGTTTCCGTGATATGGGTAATCGAAATTTTATACCTTAGGCTGTGTTACTAACTCGGGTGAAAATTCTAAAACGGTCTTATGAATTACCGATTGCGTTCCAATTCACATTCCAAGCAATATTCGGCATGCTAATTACGTTGCCGATTGCCAAATTTCGTTATCTCTTATAGTTTCCGAGATATGGGCAATCAAAATTTTACACCTTAGGCTCTGTTTCTAACTTGGGCCAAAATTGTAAAATGGTCTTATGAATTAGCGATTTCGTTCTAAATCACATTCCAAGTAATATTCGGCATGCTAATTACGTTGCCGATTGCCACATTTCGTTATCTCTTATAGCTTCCGAGATATGGGCAATCAAAATTTTACACCTTAGGCTCTGTTTCTAACTTGGGCCAAAATTGTAAAATGGTCTTATGAATTAGCGATTTCTTTCTAAATCACATTCCAAGTAATATTCGGCATGCTAATTACGCTGTCGATTGCCAAATTGCAATATCTCTTGTAGTTCCCGAGATATGGGCAATCGAAATTTTACACCTTAGGCTCTGTTTCTAACATGGGCCAAAGTTGTAAAATGGTCTTATGAATTAGCGATTCCGTTCCAATTCACATTGCAAGCAATATTCGGCATGCTAATTACGTTGCCGATTGCCAAATTTCATTATCTCTTATAGTTTCCGAGATATGGGCAATCGAAATTTTACACCTTAGGCTCTGTTTCTAACTTGAGGCAAAATTGAAAAATGGTCTTATGAATTAGCGATTTCGTTCTAAATCACATTCCAAGTAATATTCGGCATGTTAATTACGTTGTCGATTACCAAATTGCATTATAACTTATGGTTTCAGATATATGGACTATCGAAATTTTACAATTTGGCTCTGCTTCTAACTTGGGCCAAAATGGTAGAATGGTCTTATGAATTAGCGATTTCGTTCTAAATCACATTCCAGGTAATATTCGGCATGTTAATTACGTTGTCGATTACCAAATTGCATTATCTCTTTTAGTTTCCGAGATATGGGCAATCAAAATTTTACACCTTAGGCTCTGTTTCTAACTTGGGCCAAAATTGTAAAATGGTCTTATGAATTAGCGATTTCGTTCTAAATCACATTCCAAGTAATATTCGGTACGTTAATTACACTGTCGATTAACAAATTGCATTATCACTTATGGTTTCCGATATATGGATTATCGAAATTTTACAATTTGGCTCTGCTTCTAACATGGGCCAAAATTGTAAAATGGTCTTATGAATTAACGATTCCGTTCCAATTCACATTGCCAGTAATATTCGGCATGCTAATTACGCTGTCGATTACCGAATTGCATTATCTCTTATGGTTTCCGATATATCGACCATCGAAATTTTACAATTTGGCTCTGCTTCAACTTTTGCCAAAATTGTAAAATGGTCTTATGAATTAGCGATTTCGTTCCAATTCACAGTCCAAGCAATATTCGGCATGCTAATTACGTTGCCGATTGCCAAATTGCATTATCTCTTATGGTTTCCGATATATGGACTATCGAAATTTTACAATTTGGCTCTGCTTCTAACATGGGCCAAAATTGTAAAATGCTCTTATTAATTAACGATTCCGTTCCAATTCACACTGCAAGCAATATTCGGCATGCTAATTACGTTGCCGATTGCTAAATTGCATTATCTCTTATAGTTTCCGAGATATGGGCAATACAAATTCTACACCTTGGGCTCTGTTTCAAACTTGGGCCAAAATTGTAAAATGGTCTTATGAATTAGCGATTTCACTTCAATTCACATTCCAAGTAATATTCGGCATGCTAATTACGCTGTCGATTGCAAAATTGCGTTATCTCTTATAGTTTCCGAGATATGGGCTATCGAAATTTTACACCTTAGGCTCTGTTTCTAACATGGGCCAAAATTGTAAAATGGCCTTATGAATTAGCGATTTCACTTCAATTCCAAGTAATATTCGGCATGCTAATTACGTTGCCGATTGCCAAATTGCATTGTCTCTTATAGTTTCCGAGATATGGGTAATCGAAATTTTATACCTTAGGCTGTATTTCTAACTAGGGCCAAAATTGTAAAATGGTCTTATGAATTAGCGATTTCGTTCCAATTCACATTTCAAGCAATATTCGGCATGCTAATTACGTTGCCGATTGCCAAATTTCATTATCTCTTATAGTTTCCGAGATATGGGCAATCAAAATTTTACACCTTAGGCTCTGTTTCTAACTTGGGCCAAAATTATAAAATGGTCTTATGAATTAGCGATTTCATTCTAAATCACATTCCAAGTAATATTCGGTACGTTAATTACGTTGTCGATTAACAAATTGCATTATCACTTATGGTTTCCGATATATGGATTATCGAAATTTTACAATTTGGCTCTGCTTCTAACATGGGCCAAAATTGTAAAATGGTCTTATGAATTAGCGATTTTGTTCCAAATCACATGTCAAGTAATATTCGGCATGCTTGTGACGTTGTCGTTTGCCAAATTGCATTATCTCTTATAGTTCCCGTATATGGGCTATCCAAATTTTACATCTTAGGCTCTGTTTCTAACATGGGCCAAAATTGTAAAATGTTCTCATGAATTAGCTATTCCGTTCCAATTCACATTGCGAGCAATATTCGGCATGCCAATTACGTTGCCGATTGCCAAATTGCATTATCTCTTATAGTTTCCGAGATATGGGTAATCGAAATTTTATACCTTAGGCTGTGTTACTAACTCGGGTGAAAATTCTAAAACGGTCTTATGAATTACCGATTGCGTTCCAATTCACATTCCAAGCAATATTCGGCATGCTAATTACGTTGCCGATTGCCAAATTTCGTCATCTCTTATAGTTTCCGAGATATGGGCAATCAAAATTTTACACCTTAGGCTCTGTTTCTAACTTGGGCCAAAATTGTAAAATGGTCTTATGAATTAGCGATTTCGTTCTAAATCACATTCCAAGTAATATTCGGCATGCTAATTACGTTGCCGATTGCCACATTTCGTTATCTCTTATAGCTTCCGAGATATGGGCAATCAAAATTTTACACCTTAGGCTCTGTTTCTAACTTGGGCCAAAATTGTAAAATGGTCTTATGAATTAGCGATTTCTTTCTAAATCACATTCCAAGTAATATTCGGCATGCTAATTACGCTGTCGATTGCCAAATTGCAATATCTCTTGTAGTTCCCGAGATATGGGCAATCGAAATTTTACACCTTAGGCTCTGTTTCTAACATGGGCCAAAGTTGTAAAATGGTCTTATGAATTAGCGATTCCGTTCCAATTCACATTGCAAGCAATATTCGGCATGCTAATTACGTTGCCGATTGCCAAATTTCATTATCTCTTATAGTTTCCGAGATATGGGCAATCGAAATTTTACACCTTAGGCTCTGTTTCTAACTTGAGGCAAAATTGTAAAATGGTCTTATGAATTAGCGATTTCGTTCTAAATCACATTCCAAGTAATATTCGGCATGTTAATTACGTTGTCGATTACCAAATTGCATTATAACTTATGGTTTCAGATATATGGACTATCGAAATTTTACAATTTGGCTCTGCTTCTAACTTGGGCCAAAATGGTAAAATGGTCTTATGAATTAGCGATTTCGTTCTAAATCACATTCCAGGTAATATTCGGCATGTTAATTACGTTGTCGATTACCAAATTGTATTATCTCTTATGGTTTCCAATATATGGACTATCGAAATATTACACCTTAGGCTCTGTTTGTAACATGGGCCAAAATTTTAAAATGGTCTTATGAATTAGCGATTTCGTTATAAATCACACTCCAAGTAATATTCGGCATGCTAATTACGTTGTCGATTACCAAATTGCATTATCTATTATGATTTCCGATATATGGACTATCGAAATTTTACAATTTGGCTCTGCTTCTAACATGGGCCAAAATTGTAAAATGGTCTTATGAATTAGCGATTCCATTCCAATTCACATTGCAAGCAATATTCGGCCTGCTAATTAGGTTGCCGATTACCAAATTGCATTATCTCTTATAGTTTCCGAGATATGGACTATCGACATCTAACAATATTGGCTCTGCTTCTAACTTGGGCCAGAATTGTAAAATGGTCTTATGAATTAGCGATTTCGCTCCAATTCACATTCCAAGTAATATTCGGCATGCTAATTACGTTGCCGATTGCCAAGTTGCATTTTCTCTTATAGTTTCCGGGATATGGACTATCGACATCTGACAATATTGGCTCTGCTTCTAACTTGGGCCAGAATTGTAAAATGGTCTTATGAATTAGCGATTTCGTTCCAATTCACATTCCAAGTAATATTCGGCATGCTAATTACGCTGCCGATTACCAAATTGCATTATCTCTTATAATTTCCGAGATATGGACTATCGACATCTGACAATAGTGGCTCTGCTTCTAACTTGCGCCAGAATTGTAAAATGGTCTTATGAATTAGCGATTTGGCTCCAATTCACATTCCAAGTAATATTCGGCATGTTAATTACGTCGCCGATTGCCAAATTGCATTATCTCTTATAGTTTCTGAGATATGGACAATCGAAATTTTACACCTTAGAGTCTGTTTCTAACTGGGGTCAAAATTGTAAAATGGTCTTACGAATTAGCGATTTCGTTCCAATTCACACTCCAAGTAATATTCGGCATGCTAATTACGCTGCCGATTGCCAAATTGCATTATCTCTTATAGTTTCCGAGATATGGACTATCGACATCTGACAATATTGGCTCTGCTTCTAACTTGCGCCAGAATTGTAAAATGGTCTTATGAATTAGCGATTTCTCTCCAATTCACATTCCAAGTAATATTCGGCATGCTAATTACGTTGCCGATTGCCAAATTGCATTATCTCTTTTAGTTTCCGAGATATGGGCAATCAAAATTTTACACCTTAGGCTCTGTTTCTAACTTGGGCCAAAATTGTAAAATGGTCTTATGAATTAGCGATTTCGTTCTAAATCACATTCCAAGTAATATTCGGTACGTTAATTACACTGTCGATTAACAAATTGCATTATCACTTATGGTTTCCGATATATGGATTATCGAAATTTTACAATTTGGCTCTGCTTCTAACATGGGCCAAAATTGTAAAATGGTCTTATGAATTAACGATTCCGTTCCAATTCACATTGCCAGTAATATTCGGCATGCTAATTACGCTGTCGATTACCAAATTGCATTATCTCTTATGGTTTCCGATATATCGACCATCGAAATTTTACAATTTGGCTCTGCTTCAACTTTTGCCAAAATTGTAAAATGGTCTTATGAATTAGCGATTTCGTTCCAATTCACAGTCCAAGCAATATTCGGCATGCTAATTACGTTGCCGATTGCCAAATTGCATTATCTCTTATGGTTTCCGATATATGGACTATCGAAATTTTACAATTTGGCTCTGCTTCTAACATGGGCCAAAATTGTAAAATGCTCTTAATAATTAACGATTCCGTTCCAATTCACACTGCAAGCAATATTCGGCATGCTAATTACGTTGCCGATTGCTAAATTGCATTATCTCTTATAGTTTCTGAGATATGGGCAATACAAATTCTACACCTTGGGCTCTGTTTCAAACTTGGGCCAAAATTGTAAAATGGTCTTATGAATTAGCGATTTCACTTCAATTCACATTCCAAGTAATATTCGGCATGCTAATTACGCTGTCGATTGCAAAATTGCGTTATCTCTTATAGTTTCCGAGATATGGGCAATCGAAATTTTACACTTTAGGTTCTGTTTCTAACTCACGCAAAAATTGTAAAATGGTCTTATGAATTACGGATTTCGTTCCAAATCATATTCTAAGTAATATTCGACATGCTAATTACGTCGCCGTTTGCCAAATTGCACTAGTATAGTTTCCGAAATATGGGCTATAGAAATTTTGCTCTTTAGGCTCTGTTTCTAACTTAGGCCAACATTGTAAAATGGTCTTATGAATTACGGATTTCGTTCCAAATCATATTCCAAGTAATATTCGTCATGCTAATTACGTCGCCGTTTGCCAAATTGCACTATCTCTTATAGTTTCCGAAATATGGGCTATCGAAATTTTACTCTTTAGGCTCTGTTTCTAACTTAGACCAAAATTGTAAAATGGTCTTATGAATTAAGGATTTCGTTCCAAATCATACTCCAAGTAATACTCGCCATGCTAATAACGTTGTCGATTGCCAAATTGCATTATCTCTTATAGTTTCCAAGATATGGGCTATCGCAATTAGGGCACACATTAGGCTGGGTTTCTAAATTAAGCTAAAATTGTAAAATGACCTTGTGAATTACGGACTTTTGTTCCAAATCACATGTCAAGTAATATTCGGCATGCTTGTGACGTTGTCGTTTGCCAAATTGCATTATCTCTTATAGTTCCCGTATATGGGCTATCCAAATTTTACATCTTAGGCTCTGTTTCTAACATGGGCCAAAATTGTAAAATGTTCTTATGAATTAGCGATTCCGTTCCAATTCACATTGCGAGCAATATTCGGCATGCCAATTACGTTGCCGATTGCCAAATTGCATTATCTCTTATAGTTTCCGAGATATGGGTAATCGAAATTTTATACCTTAGGCTGTGTTACTAACTCGGGTCAAAATTCTAAAACGGTCTTATGAATTACCGATTGCGTTCCAATTCACATTCCAAGCAATATTCGGCATGCTAATTACGTTGCCGATTGCCAAATTTCGTTATCTCTTATAGTTTCCGAGATATGGGCAATCAAAATTTTACACCTTAGGCTCTGTTTCTAACTTGGGCCAAAATTGTAAAATGGTCTTATGAATTAGCGATTTCGTTCTAAATCACATTCCAAGTAATATTCGGCATGCTAATTACGTTGCCGATTGCCACATTTCGTTATCTCTTATAGCTTCCGAGATATGGGCAATCAAAATTTTACACATTAGGCTCTGTTTCTAACTTGGGCCAAAATTGTAAAATGGTCTTATGAATTAGCGATTTCTTTCTAAATCACATTCCAAGTAATATTCGGCATGCTAATTACGCTGTCGATTGCCAAATTGCAATATCTCTTGTAGTTCCCGAGATATGGACAATCGAAATTTTACACCTTAGGCTCTGTTTCTAACATGGGCCAAAGTTGTAAAATGGTCTTATGAATTAGCGATTCCGTTCCAATTCACATTCCAATTAATATTCGGCATGTTAATTACGTTGTCGATTACCAAATTGCATTATATCTTATGGTTTCAGATATATGGACTATCGAAATTTTACAATTTGGCTCTGCTTCTAACTTGGGCCAAAATGGTAAAATGGTCTTATGAATTAGCGATTTCGTTCTAAATCACATTCCAGGTAATATTCGGCATGTTAATTACGTTGTCGATTACCAAATTGTATTATCTCTTATGGTTTCCAATATATGGACTATCGAAATTTTACACCTTAGGCTCTGTTTGTAACATGGGCCAAAATTTTAAAATGGTCTTATGAATTAGCGATTTCGTTATAAATCACACTCCAAGTAATATTCGGCATGCTAATTACGTTGTCGATTACCAAATTGCATTATCTATTATGATTTCCGATATATGGACTATCGAAATTTTACAATTTGGCTCTGCTTCTAACATGGGCCAAAATTGTAAAATGGTCTTATGAATTAGCGATTCCATTCCAATTCACATTGCAAGCAATATTCGGCCTGCTAATTAGGTTGCCGATTACCAAATTGCATTATCTCTTATAGTTTCCGAGATATGGACTATCGACATCTAACAATATTGGCTCTGCTTCTAACTTGGGCCAGAATTGTAAAATGGTCTTATGAATTAGCGATTTCGCTCCAATTCACATTCCAAGTAATATTCGGCATGCTAATTACGTTGCCGATTGCCAAATTGCATTTTCTCTTATAGTTTCCGAGATATGGACTATCGACATCTGACAATATTGGCTCTGCTTCTAACTTGGGCCAGAATTGTAAAATGGTCTTATGAATTAGCGATTTCGTTCCAATTCACATTCCAAGTAATATTCGGCATGCTAATTACGTTGCCGATTGCCAAATTGCATTATCTCTTATAGTTTCCGAGATATGGACTATCGACATCTGACAATATTGGCTCTGCTTCTAACTTGGGCCAGAATTGTAAAATGGTCTTATGAATTAGCGATTTCGTTCCAATTCACATTCCAAGTAATATTCGGCATGCTAATTACGCTGCCGATTGCCAAATTGCATTATCTCTTATAGTTTCCGAGATATGGACAATCGAAATTTTACACCTTAGAGTCTGTTTCTAACTGGGGTCAAAATTGTAAAATGGCCTTACGAATTAGCGATTTCGTTCCAATTCACATTCCAAGTAATATTCGGCATGCTAATTACGCTGCCGATTGCTAAATTGCATTATCTCTTATAGTTTCCGAGATATGGACTATCGACGTCTAAAAATATTAGCTCTGCTTCTAACTTGGGCCAGAATTGTAAAATGGTCTTACGAATTAGCGATTTCGTTCCAATTCACATTCCAAGTAATATTCGGCATGCTAATTACGTTGCCGATTGCCAAATTGCATTATCTCTTATAGTTTCCGAGATATGGACTATCGACATCTGACAATATTGGCTCTGCTTCTAACTTGGGCCAGAATTGTAAAATGGTCTTATGAATTAGCGATTTGGCTCCAATTCACATTCCAAGTAATATTCGGCATGTTAATTACGTTGCCGATTGCCAAATTGCATTATCTCTTATAGTTTCCGAGATATGGACAATCGGAATTTTACACCTTAGAGTCTGTTTCTAACTGGGGTCAAAATTGTAAAATGGTCTTACGAATTAGCGATTTCGTTCCAATTCACATTCCAAGTAATATTCGGCATGCTAATTACGTTGCCGATTGCCAAATTGCATTATCTCTTATAGTTTCCGAGACATGGACTATCGACATCTGACAATGTTGGCTCTGCTTCTAACTTGGGCCAGAATTGTAAAATAGTCTTATGAATTAGCGATTTCGTTCCAATTCACAGTCCAAGCAATATTCGGCATGCTAATTACGTTGCCGATTGCCAAATTGCATTATCTCTTATAGTTTCCGAGATATGGGCTATCGAAATTTTACACCTTAGGCTCTGTTTCTAACATGGGCCAAAATTGTAAAATGGCATTATGAATTAGCGATTTCACTTCAATTCACATTCCAAGTAATATTCGGCATGCTACTTACGTTGCCGATTGCCAAATTGCATTGTCTCTTATAGTTTCCGAGATATGGGCTATCGAAATTTTACACCTTAGGCTCTGTTTCTAACATGGGCCAAAATTGTAAAATGGCCTTATGAATTAGCGATTTCACTTCAATTCACATTCCAAGTAATATTCGGCATGCTAATTACGCTGTCGATTGCAAAATTGCATTATCTCTTGTAGTTCCCGAGATATGGGCAATCGAAATTTTACACCTTAGGCTCTGTTTCTAACATGGGCCAAAGTTGTAAAATGGTCTTATGAATTAGCGATTCCATTCCAATTCACATTGCAAGCAATATTCGGCCTGCTAATTAGGTTGCCGATTACCAAATTGCATTATCTCTTATAGTTTCCGAGATATGGACTATCGACATCTAACAATATTGGCTCTGCTTCTAACTTGGGCCAGAATTGTAAAATGGTCTTATGAATTAGCGATTTCGCTCCAATTCACATTCCAAGTAATATTCGGCATGCTAATTACGTTGCCGATTGCCAAATTGCATTATCTTTTATAGTTTCCGAGATATGGACTATCGACATCTAACAATATTGGCTCTGCTTCTAACTTGGGCCAGAATTGTAAAATGGTCTTATGAACTAGCGATTTCGTTCCAATTCACATTCCAAGTAATATTCGGCATGCTAATTACGTTTCCGATTGCCAAATTGCATTTTCTCTTATAGTTTCCGAGATATGGACTATCGACATCTGACAATATTGGCTCTGCTTCTAACTTGGGCCAGAATTGTAAAATGGTCTTATGAATTAGCGATTTCGTTCCAATTCACATTCCAAGTAATATTCGGCATGCTAATTACGCTGCCGATTGCCAAATTGCATTATCTCTTATAGTTTCCGAGATATGGACAATCGAAATTTTACACCTTAGAGTCTGTTTCTAACTGGGGTCAAAATTGTAAAATGGTCTTACGAATTAGCGATTTCGTTCCAATTCACATTCCAAGTAATATTCGGCATGCTAATTACGCTGCCGATTGCTAAATTGCATTATCTCTTATAGTTTCCGAGATATGGACTATCGACGTCTAAAAATATTAGCTCTGCTTCTAACTTGGGCCAGAATTGTAAAATGGTCTTACGAATTAGCGATTTCGTTCCAATTCACATTCCATGTAATATTCGGCATGCTAATTACGTTGCCGATTGCCAAATTGCATTATCTCTTATAGTTTCCGAGATATGGACTATCGACATCTGACAATATTGGCTCTGCTTCTAACTTGGGCCAGAATTGTAAAATGGTCTTATGAATTAGCGATTTCGCTCCAATTCACATTCCAAGTAATATTCGGCATGCTAATTACGTTGCCGATTGCCAAATTGCATTATCTCTTATAGTTTCCGAGATATGGACAATCGGAATTTTACACCTTAGAGTCTGTTTCTAACTGGGGTCAAAATTGTAAAATGGTCTTACGAATTAGCGATTTCGTTCCAATTCACATTCCAAGTAATATTCGGCATGCTAATTACGTTGCCGATTGCCAAATTGCATTATCTCTTATAGTTTCCGAGACATGGACTATCGACATCTGACAATGTTGGCTCTGCTTCTAACTTGGGCCAGAATTGTAAAATAGTCTTATGAATTAGCGATTTCGTTCCAATTCACAGTCCAAGCAATATTCGGCATGCTAATTACGTTGCCGATTGCCAAATTGCATTATCTCTTATAGTTTCCGAGATATGGGCTATCGAAATTTTACACCTTAGGCTCTGTTTCTAATATGGGCCAAAATTGTAAAATGGCCTTATGAATTAGCGATTTCACTTCAATTCACATTCCAAGTAATATTCGGCATGCTAATTACGCTGTCGATTGCAAAATTGCATTATCTCTTATAGTTTCCGAGATATGGGCTATCGAAATTTTACACCTTAGGCTCTGTTTCTAACATGGGCCAAAATTGTAAAATGGCATTATGAATTAGCGATTTCACTTCAATTCACATTCCAAGTAATATTCGGCATGCTAATTACGTTTCCGATTGCCAAATTGCATTGTCTCTTATAGTTTCCGAGATATGGGTAATCGAAATTTTATACCTTAGGCTGTATTTCTAACTAGGGCCAAAATTGTAAAATGGTCTTATGAATTAGCGATTTCGTTCCAATTCACATTTCAAGCAATATTCGGCATGCTAATTACGTTGCCGATTGCCAAATTTCATTATCTCTTATAGTTTCCGAGATATGGGCAATCAAAATTTTACACCTTAGGCTCTGTTTCTAACTTGGGCCAAAATTGTAAAATGGTCTTATGAATTAGCGATTTCGTTCTAAATCACATTCCAAGTAATATTCGGTACGTTAATTACGTTGTCGATTAACAAATTGCATTATCACTTATGGTTTCCGATATATGGATTATCGAAATTTTACAATTTGGCTCTGCTTCTAACATGGGCCAAAATTGTAAAATGGTCTTATGAATTAGCGATTTTGTTCCAAATCACATGTCAAGTAATATTCGGCATGCTTGTGACGTTGTCGTTTGCCAAATTGCATTATCTCTTATAGTTCCCGTATATGGGCTATCCAAATTTTACATCTTAGGCTCTGTTTCTAACATGGGCCAAAATTGTAAAATGTTCTTATGAATTAGCGATTCCGTTCCAATTCACATTGCGAGCAATATTCGGCATGCCAATTACGTTGCCGATTGCCAAATTGCATTATCTCTTATAGTTTCCGAGATATGGGTAATCGAAATTTTATACCTTAGGCTGTGTTACTAACTCGGGTGAAAATTCTAAAACGGTCTTATGAATTACCGATTGCGTTCCAATTCACATTCCAAGCAATATTCGGCATGCTAATTACGTTGCCGATTGCCAAATTTCGTTATCTCTTATAGTTTCCGAGATATGGGCAATCAAAATTTTACACCTTAGGCTCTGTTTCTAACTTGGGCCAAAATTGTAAAATGGTCTTATGAATTAGCGATTTCGTTCTAAATCACATTCCAAGTAATATTCGGCATGCTAATTACGTTGCCGATTACCACATTTCGTTATCTCTTATAGCTTCCGAGATATGGGCAATCAAAATTTTACACCTTAGGCTCTGTTTCTAACTTGGGCCAAAATTGTAAAATGGTCTTATGAATTAGCGATATCTTTCTAAATCACATTCCAAGTAATATTCGGCATGCTAATTACGCTGTCGATTGCCAAATTGCAATATCTC
Source organism: Rhynchophorus ferrugineus (assembly GCF_030347505.1). Taxonomy (NCBI): domain Eukaryota; kingdom Metazoa; phylum Arthropoda; class Insecta; order Coleoptera; family Curculionidae; genus Rhynchophorus; species Rhynchophorus ferrugineus. The sequence continues at coordinate 40,572,700 of NW_027472582.1, forward strand.
TTGTAGTTTCCGAGATATGGGCAATCGAAATTTTACACCTTAGGCTCTGTTTCTAACATGGGCCAAAGTTGTAAAATGGTCTTATGAATTAGCGATTCCGTTCCAATTCACATTGCAAGCAATATTCGGCATGTTAATTACGTTGTCGATTGCCAAATTTCATTATCTCTTATAGTTTCCGAGATATGGGCAATCGAAAATTTACACCTTAGGCTCTGTTTCTAACTTGAGGCAAAATTGAAAAATGGTCTTATGAATTAGCGATTTCGTTCTAAATCACATTCCAGGTAATATTCGGCATGTTAATTACGTTGTCGATTACCAAATTGTATTATCTCTTATGGTTTCCAATATATGGACTATAGAAATATTACACCTTAGGCTCTGTTTGTAACATGGGCCAAAATTTTAAAATGGTCTTATGAATTAGCGATTTCGTTATAAATCACACTCCAAGTAATATTCGGCATGCTAATTACGTTGTCGATTACCAAATTGCATTATCTATTATGATTTCCGATATATGGACTATCGAAATTTTACAATTTGGCTCTGCTTCTAACATGGGCCAAAATTGTAAAATGGTCTTATGAATTAGCGATTCCATTCCAATTCACATTGCAAGCAATATTCGGCCTGCTAATTAGGTTGCCGATTACCAAATTGCATTATCTCTTATAGTTTCCGAGATATGGACTATCGACATCTAACAATATTGGCTCTGCTTCTAACTTGGGCCAGAATTGTAAAATGGTCTTATGAATTAGCGATTTCGCTCCAATTCACATTCCAAGTAATATTCGGCATGCTAATTACGTTGCCGATTGCCAAGTTGCATTTTCTCTTATAGTTTCCGAGATATGGACTATCGACATCTGACAATATTGGCTCTGCTTCTAACTTGGGCCAGAATGGTAAAATGGTCTTATGAATTAGCGATTTCGTTCCAATTCACATTCCAAGTAATATTCGGCATGCTAATTACGCTGCCGATTGCCAAATTGCATTATCTCTTATAGTTTCCGAGATATGGACTATCGACACCTGACAATATTGGCTCTGCTTCTAACTTGCGCCAGAATTGTAAAATGGTCTTATGAATTAGCGATTTCTCTCCAATTCACATTCCAAGTAATATTCGGCATGCTAATTACGTTGCCGATTGCCAAATTGCATTATCTCTTTTAGTTTCCGAGATATGGGCAATCAAAATTTTACACCTTAGGCTCTGTTTCTAACTTGGGCCAAAATTGTAAAATGGTTTTATGAATTAGCGATTTCGTTCTAAATCACATTCCAAGTAATATTCGGTACGTTAATTACACTGTCGATTAACAAATTGCATTATCACTTATGGTTTCCGATATATGGATTATCGAAATTTTACAATTTGGCTCTGCTTCTAACATGGGCCAAAATTGTAAAATGGTCTTATGAATTAACGATTCCGTTCCAATTCACATTGCCAGTAATATTCGGCATGCTAATTACGCTGTCGATTACCAAATTGTATTATCTCTTATGGTTTCCGATATATCGACCATCGAAATTTTACAATTTGGCTCTGCTTCAACTTTTGATAAAATTGTAAAATGGTCTTATGAATTAGCGATTTCGTTCCAATTCACAGTCCAAGCAATATTCGGTATGCTAATTACGTTGCCGATTGCCAAATTGCATTATCTCTTATGGTTTCCGATATATGGACTATCGAAATTTTACAATTTGGCTCTGCTTCTAACATGGGCCAAAATTGTAAAATGTTCTTATTAATTAACGATTCCGTTCCAATTCACACTGCAAGCAATATTCGGCATGCTAATTACGTTGCCGATTGCTAAATTGCATTATCTCTTATAGTTTCCGAGATATGGGCAATACAAATTCTACACCTTGGGCTCTGTTTCAAACTTGGGCCAAAATTGTAAAATGGTCTTATGAATTAGCGATTTCACTTCAATTCACATTCCAAGTAATATTCGGCATGCTAATTACGCTGTCGATTGCAAAATTGCGTTATCTCTTATAGTTTCCGAGATATGGGCAATCGAAATTTTACACTTTAGGTTCTGTTTCTAACTCACGCAAAAATTGTAAAATGGTCTTATGAATTACGGATTTCGTTCCAAATCATATTCTAAGTAATATTCGACATGCTAATTACGTCGCCGTTTGCCAAATTGCACTAGTATAGTTTCCGAAATATGGGCTATAGAAATTTTGCTCTTTAGGCTCTGTTTCTAACTTAGGTCAACATTGTAAAATGGTCTTATGAATTACGGATTTCGTTCCAAATCATATTCCAAGTAATATTCGTCATGCTAATTACGTCGCCGTTTGCCAAATTGCACTATCTCTTATAGTTTCCGAAATATGGGCTATCGAAATTTTACTCTTTAGGCTCTGTTTCTAACTTAGACCAAAATTGTAAAATGGTCTTATGAATTAAGGATTTCGTTCCAAATCATACTCCAAGTAATACTCGCCATGCTAATAACGTTGTCGATTGCCAAATTGCATTATCTCTTATAGTTTCCAAGATATGGGCTATCGCAATTAGGGCACACATTAGGCTGGGTTTCTAAATTAAGCTAAAATTGTAAAATGACCTTGTGAATTACGGACTTTTGTTCCAAATCACATGTCAAGTAATATTCGGCATGCTTGTGACGTTGTCGTTTGCCAAATTGCATTATCTCTTATAGTTCCCGTATATGGGCTATCCAAATTTTACATCTTAGGCTCTGTTTCTAACATGGGCCAAAATTGTAAAATGTTCTTATGAATTAGCGATTCCGTTCCAATTCACATTGCGAGCAATATTCGGCATGCCAAATACGTTGCCGATTGCCAAATTGCATTATCTCTTATAGTTTCCGAGATATGGGTAATCGAAATTTTATACCTTAGGCTGTGTTACTAACTCGGGTCAAAATTCTAAAACGGTCTTATGAATTACCGATTGCGTTCCAATTCACATTCCAAGCAATATTCGGCATGCTAATTACGTTGCCGATTGCCAAATTTCGTTATCTCTTATAGTTTCCGAGATATGGGCAATCAAAATTTTACACCTTAGGCTCTGTTTCTAACTTGGGCCAAAATTGTAAAATGGTCTTATGAATTAGCGATTTCGTTCTAAATCACATTCCAAGTAATATTCGGCATGCTAATTACGTTGCCGATTGCCACATTTCGTTATCTCTTATAGCTTCCGAGATATGGGCAATCAAAATTTTACACATTAGGCTCTGTTTCTAACTTGGGCCAAAATTGTAAAATGGTCTTATGAATTAGCGATTTCTTTCTAAATCACATTCCAAGTAATATTCGGCATGTTAATTACGTTGTCGATTACTAAATTGTATTATCTCTTATGGTTTCCAATATATGGACTATCGAAATTTTACACCTTAGGCTCTGTTTCTAACATGGGCCAAAGTTGTAAAATGGTCTTATGAATTAGCGATTCCGTTCCAATTCACATTCCAATTAATATTCGGCATGTTAATTACGTTGTCGATTACCAAATTGCATTATATCTTATGGTTTCAGATATATGGACTATCGAAATTTTACAATTTGGCTCTGCTTCTAACTTGGGCCAAAATGGTAAAATGGTCTTATGAATTAGCGATTTCGTTCTAAATCACATTCCAGGTAATATTCGGCATGTTAATTACGTTGTCGATTACTAAATTGTATTATCTCTTATGGTTTCCAATATATGGACTATCGAAATTTTACACCTTAGGCTCTGTTTGTAACATGGGCCAAAATTTTAAAATGGTCTTATGAATTAGCGATTTCGTTATAAATCACACTCCAAGTAATATTCGGCATGCTAATTACGTTGTCGATTACCAAATTGCATTATCTATTATGATTTCCGATATATGGACTATCGAAATTTTACAATTTGGCTCTGCTTCTAACATGGGCCAAAATTGTAAAATGGTCTTATGAATTAGCGATTCCATTCCAATTCACATTGCAAGCAATATTCGGCCTGCTAATTAGGTTGCCGATTACCAAATTGCATTATCTCTTATAGTTTCCGAGATATGGACTATCGACATCTAACAATATTGGCTCTGCTTCTAACTTGGGCCAGAATTGTAAAATGGTCTTATGAATTAGCGATTTCTCTCCAATTCACATTCCAAGTAATATTCGGCATGCTAATTACGTTGCCGATTGCCAAATTGCATTATCTCTTTTAGTTTCCGAGATATGGGCAATCAAAATTTTACACCTTAGGCTCTGTTTCTAACTTGGGCCAAAATTGTAAAATGGTCTTATGAATTAGCGATTTCGTTCTAAATCACATTCCAAGTAATATTCGGTACGTTAATTACACTGTCGATTAACAAATTGCATTATCACTTATGGTTTCCGATATATGGATTATCGAAATTTTACAATTTGGCTCTGCTTCTAACATGGGCCAAAATTGTAAAATGGTCTTATGAATTAACGATTCCGTTCCAATTCACATTGCCAGTAATATTCGGCATGCTAATTACGCTGTCGATTACCAAATTGCATTATCTCTTATGGTTTCCGATATATCGACCATCGAAATTTTACAATTTGGCTCTGCTTCAACTTTTGATAAAATTGTAAAATGGTCTTATGAATTAGCGATTTCGTTCCAATTCACAGTCCAAGCAATATTCGGCATGCTAATTACGTTGCCGATTGCCAAATTGCATTATCTCTTATGGTTTCCGATATATGGACTATCGAAATTTTACAATTTGGCTCTGCTTCTAACATGGGCCAAAATTGTAAAATGTTCTTATTAATTAACGATTCCGTTCCAATTCACACTGCAAGCAATATTCGGCATGCTAATTACGTTGCCGATTGCTAAATTGCATTATCTCTTATAGTTTCCGAGATATGGGCAATACAAATTCTACACCTTGGGCTCTGTTTCAAACTTGGGCCAAAATTGTAAAATGGTCTTATGAATTAGCGATTTCACTTCAATTCACATTCCAAGTAATATTCGGCATGCTAATTACGCTGTCGATTGCAAAATTGCGTTATCTCTTATAGTTTCCGAGATATGGGCAATCGAAATTTTACACTTTAGGTTCTGTTTCTAACTCACGCAAAAATTGTAAAATGGTCTTATGAATTACGGATTTCGTTCCAAATCATATTCTAAGTAATATTCGACATGCTAATTACGTCGCCGTTTGCCAAATTGCACTAGTATAGTTTCCGAAATATGGGCTATAGAAATTTTGCTCTTTAGGCTCTGTTTCTAACTTAGGCCAACATTGTAAAATGGTCTTATGAATTACGGATTTCGTTCCAAATCATATTCCAAGTAATATTCGTCATGCTAATTACGTCGCCGTTTGCCAAATTGCACTATCTCTTATAGTTTCCGAAATATGGGCTATCGAAATTTTACTCTTTAGGCTCTGTTTCTAACTTAGACCAAAATTGTAAAATGGTCTTATGAATTAAGGATTTCGTTCCAAATCATACTCCAAGTAATACTCGCCATGCTAATAACGTTGTCGATTGCCAAATTGCATTATCTCTTATAGTTTCCAAGATATGGGCTATCGCAATTAGGGCACACATTAGGCTGGGTTTCTAAATTAAGCTAAAATTGTAAAATGACCTTGTGAATTACGGACTTTTGTTCCAAATCACATGTCAAGTAATATTCGGCATGCTTGTGACGTTGTCGTTTGCCAAATTGCATTATCTCTTATAGTTCCCGTATATGGGCTATCCAAATTTTACATCTTAGGCTCTGTTTCTAACATGGGCCAAAATTGTAAAATGTTCTTATGAATTAGCGATTCCGTTCCAATTCACATTGCGAGCAATATTCGGCATGCCAATTACGTTGCCGATTGCCAAATTGCATTATCTCTTATAGTTTCCGAGATATGGGTAATCGAAATTTTATACCTTAGGCTGTGTTACTAACTCGGGTCAAAATTCTAAAACGGTCTTATGAATTACCGATTGCGTTCCAATTCACATTCCAAGCAATATTCGGCATGCTAATTACGTTGCCGATTGCCAAATTTCGTTATCTCTTATAGTTTCCGAGATATGGGCAATCAAAATTTTACACCTTAGGCTCTGTTTCTAACTTGGGCCAAAATTGTAAAATGGTCTTATGAATTAGCGATTTCGTTCTAAATCACATTCCAAGTAATATTCGGCATGCTAATTACGTTGCCGATTGCCACATTTCGTTATCTCTTATAGCTTCCGAGATATGGGCAATCAAAATTTTACACATTAGGCTCTGTTTCTAACTTGGGCCAAAATTGTAAAATGGTCTTATGAATTAGCGATTTCTTTCTAAATCACATTCCAAGTAATATTCGGCATGCTAATTACGCTGTCGATTGCCAAATTGCAATATCTCTTGTAGTTCCCGAGATATGGGCAATCGAAATTTTACACCTTAGGCTCTGTTTCTAACATGGGCCAAAGTTGTAAAATGGTCTTATGAATTAGCGATTCCGTTCCAATTCACATTCCAATTAATATTCGGCATGTTAATTACGTTGTCGATTACCAAATTGCATTATATCTTATGGTTTCAGATATATGGACTATCGAAATTTTACAATTTGGCTCTGCTTCTAACTTGGGCCAAAATGGTAAAATGGTCTTATGAATTAGCGATTTCGTTCTAAATCACATTCCAGGTAATATTCGGCATGTTAATTACGTTGTCGATTACTAAATTGTATTATCTCTTATGGTTTCCAATATATGGACTATCGAAATTTTACACCTTAGGCTCTGTTTGTAACATGGGCCAAAATTTTAAAATGGTCTTATGAATTAGCGATTTCGTTATAAATCACACTCCAAGTAATATTCGGCATGCTGATTACGTTGTCGATTACCAAATTGCATTATCTATTATGATTTCCGATATATGGACTATCGAAATTTTACAATTTGGCTCTGCTTCTAACATGGGCCAAAATTGTAAAATGGTCTTATGAATTAGCGATTCCATTCCAATTCACATTGCAAGCAATATTCGGCCTGCTAATTAGGTTGCCGATTACCAAATTGCATTATCTCTTATAGTTTCCGAGATATGGACTATCGACATCTAACAATATTGGCTCTGCTTCTAACTTGGGCCAGAATTGTAAAATGGTCTTATGATTTAGCGATTTCGCTCCAATTCACATTCCAAGTAATATTCGGCATGCTAATTACGTTGCCGATTGCCAAATTGCATTATCTTTTATAGTTTCCGAGATATGGACTATCGACATCTAACAATATTGGCTCTGCTTCTAACTTGGGCCAGAATTGTAAAATGGTCTTATGAACTAGCGATTTCGTTCCAATTCACATTCCAAGTAATATTCGGCATGCTAATTACGTTGCCGATTGCCAAATTGCATTTTCTCTTATAGTTTCCGAGATATGGACTATCGACATCTGACAATATTGGCTCTGCTTCTAACTTGGGCCAGAATTGTAAAATGGTCTTATGAATTAGCGATTTCGTTCCAATTCACATTCCAAGTAATATTCGGCATGCTAATTACGCTGCCGATTGCCAAATTGCATTATCTCTTATAGTTTCCGAGATATGGACAATCGAAATTTTACACCTTAGAGTCTGTTTCTAACTGGGGTCAAAATTGTAAAATGGTCTTACGAATTAGCGATTTCGTTCCAATTCACATTCCAAGTAATATTCGGCATGCTAATTACGCTGCCGATTGCTAAATTGCATTATCTCTTATAGTTTCCGAGATATGGACTATCGACGTCTAAAAATATTAGCTCTGCTTCTAACTTGGGCCAGAATTGTAAAATGGTCTTACGAATTAGCGATTTCGTTCCAATTCACATTCCAAGTAATATTCGGCATGCTAATTACGTTGCCGATTGCCAAATTGCATTATCTCTTATAGTTTCCGAGATATGGACTATCGACATCTGACAATATTGGCTCTGCTTCTAACTTGGGCCAGAATTGTAAAATGGTCTTATGAATTAGCGATTTCGCTCCAATTCACATTCCAAGTAATATTCGGCATGCTAATTACGTTGCCGATTGCCAAATTGCATTATCTCTTATAGTTTCCGAGATATGGACAATCGGAATTTTACACCTTAGAGTCTGTTTCTAACTGGGGTCAAAATTGTAAAATGGTATTACGAATTAGCTGTTTCGTTCCAATTCACATTCCAAGTAATATTCGGCATGCTAATTACTTTGCCGATTGCCAAATTGCATTATCTCTTATAGTTTCCGAGACATGGACTATCGACATCTGACAATGTTGGCTCTGCTTCTAACTTGGGCCAGAATTGTAAAATGTTCTTATGAATTAGCGATTTCGCTCCAATTCACATTCCAAGTAATATTCGGCATGCTAATTACGTTGCCGATTGCCAAATTGCATTATCTCTTATAGTTTCCGAGATATGGACTATCGACATCTAACAATATTGGCTCTGCTTCTAACTTGGGCCAGAATTGTAAAATGGTCTTATGAATTAGCGATTTCGCTCCAATTCACATTCTAAGTAATATTCGGCATGCTAATTACGTTGCCGATTGCCAAATTGCATTATCTCTTATAGTTTCCGAGATATGGACTATAGACATCTGAAAATATTGGCTCTGCTTATAACTTGGGCCAGAATTGTAAAATGGTCTTATGAATTAGCGATTTCGCTCCAATTCACATCCCAAGTAATATTCGGCATGCTAATTACGTTGCCGATTGCCAAATTGCATTATCTCTTATAGTTTCCGAGATATGGACAATCGAAATTTTACACCTTAGAGTCTGTTTCTAACTGGGGTCAAAATTGTAAAATGGTCTTACGAATTAGCGATTTCGTTCCAATTCACATTCCAAGTAATATTCGGCATGCTAATTACGTTGCCGATTGCCAAATTGCATTATCTCTTATAGTTTCTGAGATATGGACTATCGACATCTGACAATATTGGCTCTGCTTCTAACTTGGGCCAGAATTGTAAAATGGTCTTATGAATTAGCGATTTCGTTCCAATTCACATTCCAAGTAATATTCGGCATGCTAATTACGTTGCCGATTGCCATATTGCATTATCTCTTATAGTTTCCGAGATATGGACAATCGAAATTTTACACCTTAGAGTCTGTTTCTAACTGGGGTCAAAATTGTAAAATGGTCTTACGAATTAGCGATTTCGTTCCAATTCACATTCCAAGTAATATTCGGAATGTTAATTAAGCTGCCGATTGCCAAATTGCATTATCTCTTATAGTTTCCGAGATATGGACAATCGAAATTTTACACCTTAGAGTCTGTTTCTAACTGGGTTCAAAATTGTAAAATGGTCTTACGAATTAGCGATTTCGTTCCAATTCACATTCCAAGTAATATTCGGCATGCTAATTACGTTGCCGATTGCCAAATTGCATTATCTCTTATAGTTTCCGAGATATGGACTATCGACATCTGAAAATATTGGCTCTGCTTATAACTTGGGCCAGAATTGTAAAATGGTCTTACGAATTAGCGATTTCCTTCCAAATCACATTCCAAGTAATATTCGGCATGCTAATTACGTTGCCGATTGCCAAATTGCATTATCTCTTATAGTTTCTGAGATATGGACTATCGACATCTGACAATATTGGCTCTGCTTCTAACTTGGGCCAGAATTGTAAAATGGTCTTATGAATTAGCGATTTCGTTCCAATTCACATTCCAAATAATATTCGGCATGCTAATTACGTTGCCGATTGCCATATTGCATTATCTCTTATAGTTTCCGAGATATGGATAATCGAAATTTTACACCTTAGAGTCTGTTTCTAACTGGGGTCAAAATTGTAAAATGGTCTTACGAATTAGCGATTTCGTTCCAATTCACATTCCAAGTAATATTCGGCATGCTAATAACATTGCCGATTGCCAAATTGCATTATCTCTTATAGTTTCTGAGATATGGACTATCGACATCTTACAATATTGGCTCTGCTTCTAACTGGGGTCAAAATTGTAAAATGGTCTTATGAATTAGCGATTTCGTTCCAATTCACATTCCAAATAATATTCGGCATGCTAATTACGTTGCCGATTGCCATATTGCATTATCTCTTATAGTTTCCGAGATATGGATAATCGAAATTTTACACCTTAGAGTCTGTTTCTAACTGGGGTCAAAATTGTAAAATGGTCTTACGAATTAGCGATTTCGTTCCAATTCACATTCCAAGTAATATTCGGAATGTTAATTAAGCTGCCGATTGCCAAATTGCATTATCTCTTATAGTTTCCGAGACATGGACTATCGACATCTGACAATGTTGGCTCTGCTTCTAACTTGGGCCAGAATTGTAAAATGTTCTTATGAATTAGCGATTTCGCTCCAATTCACATTCCAAGTAATATTCGGCATGCTAATTACGTTGCCGATTGCCAAATTGCATTATCTCTTATAGTTTCCGAGATATGGACTATCGACATCTAACAATATTGGCTCTGCTTCTAACTTGGTCCAGAATTGTAAAATGGTCTTATGAATTAGCGATTTAGCTCCAATTCACATTCTAAGTAATATTCGGCATGCTAATTACGTTGCCGATTGCCAAATTGCATTATCTCTTATAGTTTCCGAGATATGGACAATCGAAATTTTACACCTTAGAGTCTGTTTCTAACTGGGGTCAAAATTGTAAAATGGTCTTACGAATTAGCGATTTCGTTCCAATTCACATTCCAAGTAATATTCGGCATGCTAATTACGTTGCCGATTGCCAAATTGCATTATCTCTTATAGTTTCCGAGATATGGACTATCGACATCTGAAAATATTGGCTCTGCTTATAACTTGGGCCAGAATAGTAAAATGGTCTTACGAATTAGCGATTTCCTTCCAAATCACATTCCAAGTAATATTCGGCATGCTAATTACGTTGCCGATTGCCAAATTGCATTATCTCTTATAGTTTCCGAGATATGGACTATCGACATCTTGCAATATTGGCTCTGCTTCTAACTTGGGCCAGAATTGTAAAATGGTCTTACGAATTAGCGATTTCGTTCAAATTCACATTCCAAGTAATATTCGGCATGCTAATTACGTTGCCGATTGCCAAATTGCATTATCTCTTATAGTTTCTGAGATATGGACTATCGACATCTGACAATATTGGCTCTGCTTCTAACTTGGGCCAGAATTGTAAAATGGTCTTATGAATTAGCGATTTCGTTCCAATTCACGTTCCAAATAATATTCGGCATGCTAATTACGTTGCCGATTGCCATATTGCATTATCTCTTATAGTTTCCGAGTTATGGTCAATCGAAATTTTACACCTTAGAGTCTGTCTCTAACTGGGGTCAAAATTATAAAATGGTCTTACGAATTAGCGATTTCGTTCCAATTCACATTCCAAGTAATATTCGGAATGTTAATTAAGCTGCCGATTGCCAAATTGCATTATCTCTTATAGTTTCCGAGACATGGACTATCGACATCTGACAATGTTGGCTCTGCTTCTAACTTGGGCCAGAATTGTAAAATGTTCTTATGAATTAGCGATTTCGCTCCAATTCACATTCCAAGTAATATTCGGCATGCTAATTACGTTGCCGATTGCCAAATTGCATTATCTCTTATAGTTTCCGAGATATGGACTATCGACATCTAACAATATTGGCTCTGCTTCTAACTTGGGCCAGAATTGTAAAATGTTCTTATGAATTAGCGATTTCGCTCCAATTCACATTCCAAGTAATATTCGGCATGCTAATTACGTTGCCGATTGCCAAATTGCATTATCTCTTATAGTTTCCGAGATATGGACTATCGACATCTAACAATATTGGCTCTGCTTCTAACTTGGGCCAGAATTGTAAAATGGTCTTATGAATTAGCGATTTCGCTCCAATTCACATTCTAAGTAATATTCGGCATGCTAATTACGTTGCCGATTGCCAAATTGCATTATCTCTTATAGTTTCCGAGATATGGACTATAGACATCTGAAAATATTGGCTCTGCTTATAACTTGGGCCAGAATTGTAAAATGGTCTTATGAATTAGCGATTTCGTTCCAATTCACATTCCAAGTAATATTCGGCATGCTAATTACGTTGCCGATTGCCAAATTGCATTATCTCTTATAGTTTCCGAGATATGGACAATCGAAATTTTACACCTTAGAGTCTGTTTCTAACTGGGGTCAAAATTGTAAAATGGTCTTACGAATTAGCGATTTCGTTCCAATTCACATTCCAAGTAATATTCGGCATGCTAATTACGTTGCCGATTGCCAAATTGCATTATCTCTTATAGTTTCTGAGATATGGACTATCGACATCTGACAATATTGGCTCTGCTTCTAACTTGGGCCAGAATTGTAAAATGGTCTTATGAATTAGCGATTTCGTTCCAATTCACATTCCAAGTAATATTCGGCATGCTAATTACGTTGCCGATTGCCATATTGCATTATCTCTTATAGTTTCCGAGATATAGATAATCGAAATTTTACACCTTAGAGTCTGTTTCTAACTGGGGTCAAAATTGTAAAATGGTCTTACGAATTAGCGATTTCGTTCCAATTCACATTCCAAGTAATATTCGGCATGCTAATTACGTTGCCGATTGCCAAATTGCATTATCTCTTATAGTTTCTGAGATATGGACTATCGACATCTGACAATATTGGCTCTGCTTCTAACTTGGGCCAGAATTGTAAAATGGTCTTATGAATTAGCGATTTCGTTCCAATTCACATTCCAAATAATATTCGGCATGCTAATTACGTTGCCGATTGCCATATTGCATTATCTCTTATAGTTTCCGAGATATGGATAATCGAAATTTTACACCTTAGAGTCTGTTTCTAACTGGGGTCAAAATTGTAAAATGGTCTTACGAATTAGCGATTTCGTTCCAATTCACATTCCAAGTAATATTCGGAATGTTAATTAAGCTGCCGATTGCCAAATTGCATTATCTCTTATAGTTACCGAGACATGGACTATCGACATCTGACAATGTTGGCTCTGCTTCTAACTTGGGCCAGAATTGTAAAATGTTCTTATGAATTAGCGATTTCGCTCCAATTCACATTCCAAGTAATATTCGGCATGCTAATTACGTTGCCGATTGCCAAATTGCATTATCTCTTATAGTTTCCGAGATATGGACTATCGACATCTAACAATATTGGCTCTGCTTCTAACTTGGGCCAGAATTGTAAAATGGTCTTATGAATTAGCGATTTCGCTCCAATTCACATTCTAAGTAATATTCGGCATGCTAATTACGTTGCCGATTGCCAAATTGCATTATCTCTTATAGTTTCCGAGATATGGACTATAGACTTCTGAAAATATTGGCTCTGCTTATAACTTGGGCCAGAATTGTAAAATGGTCTTATGAATTAGCGATTTCGCTCCAATTCACATTCCAAGTAATATTCGGCATGCTAATTACGTTGCCGATTGCCAAATTGCATTATCTCTTATAGTTTCCGAGATATGGACAATCGAAATTTTACACCTTAGAGTCTGTTTCTAACTGGGGTCAAAATTGTAAAATGGTCTTACGAATTAGCGATTTCGTTCCAATTCACATTCCAAGTAATATTCGGCATGCTAATTACGTTGCCGATTGCCAAATTGCATTATCTCTTATAGTTTCTGAGATATGGACTATCGACATCTGACAATATTGGCTCTGCTTCTAACTTGGGCCAGAATTGTAAAATGGTCTTATGAATTAGCGATTTCGTTCCAATTCACATTCCAAGTAATATTCGGCATGCTAATTACGTTGCCGATTGCCATATTGCATTATCTCTTATAGTTTCCGAGATATGGACAATCGAAATTTTACACCTTAGAGTCTGTTTCTAACTGGGGTCAAAATTGTAAAATGGTCTTACGAATTAGCGATTTCGTTCCAATTCACATTCCAAGTAATATTCGGAATGTTAATTAAGCTGCCGATTGCCAAATTGCATTATCTCTTATAGTTTCCGAGATATGGACAATCGAAATTTTACACCTTAGAGTCTGTTTCTAACTGGGTTCAAAATTGTAAAATGGTCTTACGAATTAGCGATTTCGTTCCAATTCACATTCCAAGTAATATTCGGCATGCTAATTACGTTGCCGATTGCCAAATTGCATTATCTCTTATAGTTTCCGAGATATGGACTATCGACATCTGAAAATATTGGCTCTGCTTATAACTTGGGCCAGAATTGTAAAATGGTCTTACGAATTAGCGATTTCCTTCCAAATCACATTCCAAGTAATATTCGGCATGCTAATTACGTTGCCGATTGCCAAATTGCATTATCTCTTATAGTTTCTGAGATATGGACTATCGACATCTGACAATATTGGCTCTGCTTCTAACTTGGGCCAGAATTGTAAAATGGTCTTATGAATTAGCGATTTCGTTCCAATTCACATTCCAAATAATATTCGGCATGCTAATTACGTTGCCGATTGCCATATTGCATTATCTCTTATAGTTTCCGAGATATGGATAATCGAAATTTTACACCTTAGAGTCTGTTTCTAACTGGGGTCAAAATTGTAAAATGGTCTTACGAATTAGCGATTTCGTTCCAATTCACATTCCAAGTAATATTCGGCATGCTAATTACGTTGCCGATTGCCAAATTGCATTATCTCTTATAGTTTCTGAGATATGGACTATCGACATCTGACAATATTGGCTCTGCTTCTAACTTGGGCCAGAATTGTAAAATGGTCTTATGAATTAGCGATTTCGTTCCAATTCACATTCCAAATAATATTCGGCATGCTAATTACGTTGCCGATTGCCATATTGCATTATCTCTTATAGTTTCCGAGATATGGATAATCGAAATTTTACACCTTAGAGTCTGTTTCTAACTGGGGTCAAAATTGTAAAATGGTCTTACGAATTAGCGATTTCGTTCCAATTCACATTCCAAGTAATATTCGGAATGTTAATTAAGCTGCCGATTGCCAAATTGCATTATCTCTTATAGTTTCCGAGACATGGACTATCGACATCTGACAATGTTGGCTCTGCTTCTAACTTGGGCCAGAATTGTAAAATGTTCTTATGAATTAGCGATTTCGCTCCAATTCACATTCCAAGTAATATTCGGCATGCTAATTACGTTGCCGATTGCCAAATTGCATTATCTCTTATAGTTTCCGAGATATGGACTATCGACATCTAACAATATTGGCTCTGCTTCTAACTTGGGCCAGAATTGTAAAATGGTCTTATGAATTAGCGATTTCGCTCCAATTCACATTCTAAGTAATATTCGGCATGCTAATTACGTTGCCGATTGCCAAATTGCATTATCTCTTATAGTTTCCGAGATATGGACTATAGACATCTGAAAATATTGGCTCTGCTTATAACTTGGGCCAGAATTGTAAAATGGTCTTATGAATTAGCGATTTCGCTCCAATTCACATTCCAAGTAATATTCGGCATGCTAATTACGTTGCCGATTGCCAAATTGCATTATCTCTTATAGTTTCCGAGATATGGACAATTGAAATTTTACACCTTAGAGTCTGTTTCTAACTGGGGTCAAAATTGTAAAATGGTCTTACGAATTAGCGATTTCGTTCCAATTCACATTCCAAGTAATATTCGGCATGCTAATTACGTTGCCGATTGCCAAATTGCATTATCTCTTATAGTTTCTGAGATATGGACTATCGACATCTGACAATATTGGCTCTGCTTCTAACTTGGGCCAGAATTGTAAAATGGACTTATGAATTAGCGATTTCGTTCCAATTCACATTCCAAGTAATATTCGGCATGCTAATTACGTTGCCGATTGCCATATTTAATTATCTCTTATAGTTTCCGAGATATGGACAATCGAAATTTTACACCTTAGAGTCTGTTTCTAACTGGGGTCAAAATTGTAAAATGGTCTTACGAATTAGCGATTTCGTTCCAATTCACATTCCAAGTAATATTCGGAATGTTAATTAAGCTGCCGATTGCCAAATTGCATTATCTCTTATAGTTTCCGAGATATGGACAATCGAAATTTTACACCTTAGAGTCTGTTTCTAACTGGGTTCAAAATTGTAAAATGGTCTTACGAATTAGCGATTTCGTTCCAATTCACATTCCAAGTAATATTCGGCATGCTAATTACGTTGCCGATTGCCAAATTGCATTATCTCTTATAGTTTCCGAGATATGGACTATCGACATCTGAAAATATTGGCTCTGCTTATAACTTGGGCCAGAATTGTAAAATGGTCTTACGAATTAGCGATTTCCTTCCAAATCACATTCCAAGTAATATTCGGCATGCTAATTACGTTGCCGATTGCCAAATTGCATTATCTCTTATAGTTTCTGAGATATGGACTATCGACATCTGACAATATTGGCTCTGCTTCTAACTTGGGCCAGAATTGTAAAATGGTCTTATGAATTAGCGATTTCGTTCCAATTCACATTCCAAATAATATTCGGCATGCTAATTACGTTGCCGATTGCCATATTGCATTATCTCTTATAGTTTCCGAGATATGGATAATCGAAATTTTACACCTTAGAGTCTGTTTCTAACTGGGGTCAAAATTGTAAAATGGTCTTACGAATTAGCGATTTCGTTCCAATTAACATTCCAAGTAATATTCTGCATGCTAATTACGTTGCCGATTGCCAAATTGCATTATCTCTTATAGTTTCTGAGATATGGACTATCGACATCTGACAATATTGGCTCTGCTTCTAACTTGGGCCAGAATTGTAAAATGGTCTTATGAATTAGCGATTTCGTTCCAATTCACATTCCAAATAATATTCGGCATGCTAATTACGTTGCCGATTGCCATATTGCATTATCTCTTATAGTTTCCGAGATATGGATAATCGAAATTTTACACCTTAGAGTCTGTTTCTAACTGGGGTCAAAATTGTAAAATGGTCTTACGAATTAGCGATTTCGTTCCAATTCACATTCCAAGTAATATTCGGAATGTTAATTAAGCTGCCGATTGCCAAATTGCATTATCTCTTATAGTTTCCTAGATATGGACAATCGAAATTTTACACCTTAGAGTCTGTTTCTAACTGGGGTCAAAATGTAAAATGGTCTTACGAATTAGCGATTTCGTTCCAATTCACATTCCAAGTAATATTCGACATGTTAATTACGCTGCCGATTGCCAAATTGCATTATCTCTTATAATTTCCGAGATATGGACTATCGACATCTAACAATATTGACTCTGCTTCTAACTTGGGCCAGAATTGTAAAATGGTCTTACGAATTAGCGATTTCGTTCCAATTCACATTCCAAGTAATATTCGGCATGCTAATTACGTTGCCGATTGCCAAATTGCATTATCTCTTCTAGTTTCCGAGATATGGACTATCGACATCTAACAATATTGGCTCTGCTTCTAACTTGGGCCAGAATTGTAAAATGGTCTTATGAATTAGCGATTTCGCTCCAATTCACATTCCTTGTAATATTCGGCATGCTAATTACGTTGCTGATTGCCAAATTGCATTATCTCTTATAGTTTCCGAGATATGGACTATCGACATCTGACAATATTGGCTCTGCTTCTAACTTGCGCCAGAATTGTAAAATGGTCTTATGAATTAGCGATTTGGCTCCAATTCACATTCCAAGTAATATTCGGCATGTTAATTACGTCGCCGATTGCCAAATTGCATTATCTCTTATAGTTTCTGAGATATGGACAATCGAAATTTTACACCTTAGAGTCTGTTTCTAACTGGGGTCAAAATTGTAAAATGGTCTTACGAATTAGCGATTTCGTTCCAATTCACATTCCAAGTAATATTCGGCATGCTAATTACGCTGCCGATTGCCAAATTGCATTATCTCTTATAGTTTCCGAGATATGGACTATCGACATCTGACAATATTGGCTCTGCTTCTAACTTGCGCCAGAATTGTAAAATGGTCTTATGAATTAGCGATTTCGCTCCAATTCACATTCCAAGTAATATTCGGCATGCTAATTACGTTGCCGATTGCCAAATTGCATTATCTCTTATAGTTTCCGAGATATGGACTATCGACATCTGAAAATATTGGCTCTGCTTCTAACTTGGGCCAGAATTGTAAAATGGTCTTATGAATTAGCGATTTCGTTTCAATTCACATTCCAACTAACATTCGGCATGCTAATTACGTTGCCGATTGCCAAATTGCATTATCTCTTATAGTTTCCGAGATATGGACAATCGAAATTTTACACCTTAGAGTCTGTTTCTAACTGGGGTCAAAATTGTAAAATGGTCTTATGAATTAGCGATTTCGCTCCAATTCACATTCCAGGTAATAATCGGCATGCTAATTACGTTTCTGATTGCCAAATTGCATTATCTCTTATAGTTTCCGAGATAAGGACTATCGACATCTGACAATATTGGCTCTGCTTCTAACTTGCGCCAGAATTGTAAAATGGTCTTATGAATTAGCGATTTGGCTCCAATTCACATTCCAAGTAATATACGGCATGTTAATTACGTTGCCTATTGCCAAATTGCATTATCTCTTATAGTTTCCGAGATATGGGTAATCGAAATTTTATACCTTATGTTGTATTTCTAACTCGGGCCAAAATTGTAAAATGGTCTTATGAATTAGCGATTTCGTTCCAAATCACATTTCAAGCAATATTCCGCATGCTAATTACGTTGCCGATTGCCAAATCTCATTATCTCTTATAGTTTCCGAGATATGAGCAATCAAAATTTTACACATTAGGCTCTGTTTCTAACTTGGGCCAAAATTGTAAAATGGTCTTATGAATTAGCGATTTCGTTCTAAATCACATTCCAAGTAATATTTGGCACGTTAATTACGTTGTCGTTTAACAAATTGCATTATCTCATATGGTTTCCGATATATGGACTATCGAAATTTTACAATTTGGCTCTGCTTCTAACATGGGCCAAAATTGTAAAATGGTCTTATGAATTAACGATTCCGTTCCAATTCACATTGCATGCAATATTCGGCATGCTAATTAAGTTGCCGATTGCCAAGTTGCATTATCTCTTATAGTTTCCGAGATATGGGCAATCGAAATTTTATACCTTAGGCTGTATTTCTAACTCGGGCCAAATCTGTAAAATGGTCTTATGAATTAGCGATTTCGTTCTAAATCACATTCCAAGTAATATTCGGCACGTTAATTACATTGTCGATTACCAAATTGCATTATCTCTTATGGTTTTCGATATATGGACTATCGAAATTTTACAATTTGGCTCTGCTTCTAATTTGGGCCAGAATTGTAAAATGGTCTTATGAATTAGCGATTTCGTTCTAATTCACAGTCCAAGTAATATTCGGCATGCTAATTACGTTGCCGAGTGCCAAATTGCATTATCTCTTATAGTTTCCGAGATATGGGCAATCGAAATTTTACATCTTAGGCTCTGTTTCCAACTTGGGCCATAATTGTAAAATGGTCTTATGAATTAGCGATTTCTTTCTAAATCACATTCCAAGTAATATTCGGCATGCTAATTATGCTGTCGATTGCAAAATTGCATTATCTCTTATAGTTTCCGAGATATGGGCAATCGAAATTTTACACTTTAGGCTCTGTTTCTAACTTGGGCCAAAATTGTAAAATGGTCTTATGAATTGGCGATTTCTTTCTAAATCACATTCCAAGTAATATTCGGCATGCTAATGACGCTGTCGATTACCAAATTGAATTACCTCTTATGGTTTCCGATATATGGACTATCGAAATTTTACAATTTGGCTCTGCTTCAACTTTTGCCAAAATTGTAAAATGGCCTTATGAATTAGCGATTTCGTTCCAATTCACAGTCCGAGCAATATTCGGCATGCTAATTTCGTTGCCGATTGCCAAATTGCATTATCTCTTATACTTTCGGAGATATGGGTAATCGAAATTTTATACCTTAGGCTGTATTTCTAACTAGGGCCAAAATTGTAAAATGGTCTTATGAATTAGCGATTTCGTTCCAATTCACATTTCAAGCAATATTCGGCATGCTAATTACGTTGCCGATTGCCAAATTGCATTATCTCTTATAGTTTCCGAGATATGGGCAATCGAAATTTTATACCTTAGGCTGTATTTCTAACATGGGACAAAATTGTAAAATGGCCTTATGAATTAGTGATTTCGTTCTAAATCACATTCCAAGTAATATTCGGCACGTTAATTACGTTGTCGATTAACAAATTGCATTATCTCTTATGGTTTCCGATAAATGGACTCTCGAAATTTTACAATTTGGCTCTGCTTCTAACATGGGCCAAAATTGTAAAATGGTCTTATGAATTAACGATTCCGTTCCAATTCACATTGCAAGCAATATTCGGCATGCTAATTACGTTGCCGATTGCCAAATTGCATTGTCTCTTATAGTTTCCGAGATATGGGTAGTCGAAATTTTATACCTTAGGCTGTATTTCTAACTAGGGCCAAAATTGTAAAATGGTCTTATGAATTAGCGATTTCGTTCCAATTCACATTTCAAGCAATATTCGGCATGCTAATTACGTTGCCGATTGCCAAATTTCATTATCTCTTATAGTTTCCGAGATATGGGCAATCGAAATTTTATACCTTAGGCTGTATTTCTAACATGGGACAAAATTGTAAAATGGCCTTATGAATTAGCGATTTCGTTCTAAATCACATTCCAAGTAATATTCGGCACGTTAATTACGTTGTCGATTAACAAATTGCATTATCTCTTATGGTTTCCGATATATGGATTATCGAAATTTTACAATTTGGCTCTGCTTTTAACTTGGGCGAGAATTGTAAAATAGTCTTATGAATTAGCGATTTCGTTCCAATTCACAGTCCAAGCAATATTCGGCATGCTAATTACGTTGCCGATTGCCAAATTGCATTATCTCTTATAGTTTCCGAGATATGGGCTATCGAAATATTACACCTTAGGCTCTGTTTCTAACATGGGCCAAAATTGTAAAATGGCCTTATGAATTAGCGATTTCACTTCAATTCACATTCCAAGTAATATTCGGCATGCTAATTACGCTGTCGATTGCAAAATTGCGTTATCTCTTATAGTTTCCGAGATATGGGCAATCGAAATTTTACACTTTAGGCTCTGTTTCTAACTCACGCAAAAATTGTAAAATGGTCTTATGAATTAGCGATTTCGTTCTAAATCACATTCCAAGTAATATTCGGCACGTTAATTACGTTGTCGATTAACAAACTGCATTATCTTTTATGGTTTCCGATATATGGATTATCGAAATTTTACAATTTGGCTCTGCTTCTAACTTGGGCCAGAATTGTAAAATAGTCTTATGAATTAGCGATTTCGTTCCAATTCACAGTCCAAGCAATATTCGGCATGCTAATTACGTTGCCGATTGCCAAATTGCATTATCTCTTATAGTTTCCGAGATATGGGCTATCGAAATTTTACACCTTAGGCTCTGTTTCTAATATGGGCCAAAATTGTAAAATGGCCTTATGAATTAGCGATTTCACTTCAATTCACATTCCAAGTAATATTTGGCATGCTAATTACGCTGTCGATTGCAAAATTGCGTTATCTCTTATAGTTTCCGAGATATGGGCTATCGAAATTTTACACCTTAGGCTCTGTTTCTAACATGGGCCAAAATTGTAAAATGGCCTTATGAATTAGCGATTTCACTTCAATTCACATTCCAAGTAATATTCGGCATGCTAATTACGTTGCCGAGTGCCAAATTGCATTGTCTCTTATAGTTTCCGAGATATGGGCAATCGAAATTTTATACCTTAGGCTGTATTTCTAACTAGGGCCAAAATTGTAAAATGGTCTTATGAATTAGCGATTTCGTTCCAATTCACATTTCAAGCAATATTCGGCATGCTAATTACGCTGCCGATTGCCAAATTTCATTATCTCTTATAGTTTCCGAGATATAGGCAATCAAAATTTTACACCTTAGGCTCTGTTTCTAACTTGGGCCAAAATTGTAAAATGGTCTTATGAATTAGCGATTTCGTTCTAAATCACATTCCAAGTAATATTCGGCACGTTAATTACGTTGTCGATTAACAAATTGCATTATCTCTTATGGTTTCCGATAAATGGACTCTCGAAATTTTACAATTTGGCTCTGCTTCTAACATGGGCCAAAATTGTAAAATGGTCTTATGAATTAACGATTCCGTTCCAATTCACATTGCAAGCAATATTCGGCATGCTAATTACGTTGCCGATTGCCAAATTGCATTGTCTCTTATAGTTTCCGAGATATGGGTAATCGAAATTTTATACCTTAGGCTGTATTTCTAACTAGGGCCAAAATTGTAAAATGGTCTTATGAATTAGCGATTTCGTTCCAATTCACATTTCAAGCAATATTCGGCATGCTAATTACGTTGCCGATTGCCAAATTTCATTATCTCTTATAGTTTCCGAGATATGGGCAATCGAAATTTTATACCTTAGGCTGTATTTCTAACATGGGACAAAATTGTAAAATGGCCTTATGAATTAGCGATTTCGTTCTAAATCACATTCCAAGTAATATTCGGCACGTTAATTACGTTGTCGATTAACAAATTGCATTATCTCTTATGGTTTCCGATATATGGATTATCGAAATTTTACAATTTGGCTCTGCTTTTAACTTGGGCGAGAATTGTAAAATAGTCTTATGAATTAGCGATTTCGTTCCAATTCACAGTCCAAGCAATATTCGGCATGCTAATTACGTTGCCGATTGCCAAATTGCATTATCTCTTATAGTTTCCGAGATATGGGCTATCGAAATTTTACACCTTAGGCTCTGTTTCTAACATGGGCCAAAATTGTAAAATGGCCTTATGAATTAGCGATTTCACTTCAATTCACATTCCAAGTAATATTCGGCATGCTAATTACGCTGTCGATTGCAAAATTGCGTTATCTCTTATAGTTTCCGAGATATGGGCAATCGAAATTTTACACTTTAGGCTCTGTTTCTAACTCACGCAAAAATTGTAAAATGGTCTTATGAATTAGCGATTTCGTTCTAAATCACATTCCAAGTAATATTCGGCACGTTAATTACGTTGTCGATTAACAAACTGCATTATCTTTTATGGTTTCCGATATATGGATTATCGAAATTTTACAATTTGGCTCTGCTTCTAACTTGGGCCAGAATTGTAAAATAGTCTTATGAATTAGCGATTTCGTTCCAATTCACAGTCCAAGCAATATTCGGCATGCTAATTACGTTGCCGATTGCCAAATTGCATTATCTCTTATAGTTTCCGAGATATGGGCTATCGAAATTTTACACCTTAGAGTCTGTTTCTAACTGGGGTCAAAATTGTAAAATGGTCTTACGAATTAGCGATTTCGTTCCAATTCACATTCCAAGTAATATTCGGAATGTTAATTAAGCTGCCGATTGCCAAATTGCATTATCTCTTATAGTTACCGAGACATGGACTATCGACATCTGACAATGTTGGCTCTGCTTCTAACTTGGGCCAGAATTGTAAAATGTTCTTATGAATTAGCGATTTCGCTCCAATTCACATTCCAAGTAATATTCGGCATGCTAATTACGTTGCCGATTGCCAAATTGCATTATCTCTTATAGTTTCCGAGATATGGACTATCGACATCTAACAATATTGGCTCTGCTTCTAACTTGGGCCAGAATTGTAAAATGGTCTTATGAATTAGCGATTTCGCTCCAATTCACATTCTAAGTAAAATTCGGCATGCTAATTACGTTGCCGATTGCCAAATTGCATTATCTCTTATAGTTTCCGAGATATGGACTATAGACATCTGAAAATATTGGCTCTGCTTATAACTTGGGCCAGAATTGTAAAATGGTCTTATGAATTAGCGATTTCGCTCCAATTCACATTCCAAGTAATATTCGGCATGCTAATTACGTTGCCGATTGCCAAATTGCATTATCTCTTATAGTTTCCGAAATATGGACAATCGAAATTTTACACCTTAGAGTCTGTTTCTAACTGGGGTCAAAATTGTAAAATGGTCTTACGAATTAGCGATTTCGTTCCAATTCACATTCCAAGTAATATTCGGCATGCTAATTACGTTGCCGATTGCCAAATTGCATTATCTCTTATAGTTTCTGAGATATGGACTATCGACATCTGACAATATTGGCTCTGCTTCTAACTTGGGCCAGAATTGTAAAATGGACTTATGAATTAGCGATTTCGTTCCAATTCACATTCCAAGTAATATTCGGCATGCTAATTACGTTGCCGATTGCCATATTGCATTATCTCTTATAGTTTCCGAGATATGGACAATCGAAATTTTACACCTTAGAGTCTGTTTCTAACTGGGGTCAAAATTGTAAAATGGTCTTACGAATTAGCGATTTCGTTCCAATTCACATTCCAAGTAATATTCGGAATGTTAATTAAGCTGCCGATTGCCAAATTGCATTATCTCTTATAGTTTCCGAGATATGGACAATCGAAATTTTACACCTTAGAGTCTGTTTCTAACTGGGGTCAAAATTGTAAAATGGTCTTACGAATTAGCGATTTCGTTCCAATTCACATTCCAAGTAATATTCGGCATGCTAATTACGTTGCCGATTGCCAAATTGCATTATCTCTTATAGTTTCCGAGATATGGACTATCGACATCTGAAAATATTGGCTCTGCTTATAACTTGGGCCAGAATTGTAAAATGGTCTTACGAATTAGCGATTTCCTTCCAAATCACATTCCAAGTAATATTCGGCATGCTAATTACGTTGCCGATTGCCAAATTGCATTGTCTCTTATAGTTTCCGAGATATGGGTAATCGAAATTTTATACCTTAGGCTGTATTTCTAACTAGGGCCAAAATTGTAAAATGGTCTTATGAATTAGCGATTTCGTTCCAATTCACATTTCAAGCAATATTCGGCATGCTAATTACGTTGCCGATTGCCAAATTTCATTATCTCTTATAGTTTCCGAGATATGGGCAATCGAAATTTTATACCTTAGGCTGTATTTCTAACATGGGACAAAATTGTAAAATGGCCTTATGAATTAGCGATTTCGTTCTAAATCACATTCCAAGTAATATTCGGCACGTTAATTACGTTGTCGATTAACAAATTGCATTATCTCTTATGGTTTCCGATATATGGATTATCGAAATTTTACAATTTGGCTCTGCTTTTAACTTGGGCGAGAATTGTAAAATAGTCTTATGAATTAGCGATTTCGTTCCAATTCACAGTCCAAGCAATATTCGGCATGCTAATTACGTTGCCGATTGCCAAATTGCATTATCTCTTATAGTTTCCGAGATATGGGCTATCGAAATTTTACACCTTAGGCTCTGTTTCTAACATGGGCCAAAATTGTAAAATGGCCTTATGAATTAGCGATTTCACTTCAATTCACATTCCAAGTAATATTCGGCATGCTAATTACGCTGTCGATTGCAAAATTGCGTTATCTCTTATAGTTTCCGAGATATGGGCAATCGAAATTTTACACTTTAGGCTCTGTTTCTAACTCACGCAAAAATTGTAAAATGGTCTTATGAATTAGCGATTTCGTTCTAAATCACATTCCAAGTAATATTCGGCACGTTAATTACGTTGTCGATTAACAAACTGCATTATCTTTTATGGTTTCCGATATATGGATTATCGAAATTTTACAATTTGGCTCTGCTTCTAACTTGGGCCAGAATTGTAAAATAGTCTTATGAATTAGCGATTTCGTTCCAATTCACAGTCCAAGCAATATTCGGCATGCTAATTACGTTGCCGATTGCCAAATTGCATTATCTCTTATAGTTTCCGAGATATGGGCTATCGAAATTTTACACCTTAGAGTCTGTTTCTAACTGGGGTCAAAATTGTAAAATGGTCTTACGAATTAGCGATTTCGTTCCAATTCACATTCCAAGTAATATTCGGAATGTTAATTAAGCTGCCGATTGCCAAATTGCATTATCTCTTATAGTTACCGAGACATGGACTATCGACATCTGACAATGTTGGCTCTGCTTCTAACTTGGGCCAGAATTGTAAAATGTTCTTATGAATTAGCGATTTCGCTCCAATTCACATTCCAAGTAATATTCGGCATGCTAATTACGTTGCCGATTGCCAAATTGCATTATCTCTTATAGTTTCCGAGATATGGACTATCGACATCTAACAATATTGGCTCTGCTTCTAACTTGGGCCAGAATTGTAAAATGGTCTTATGAATTAGCGATTTCGCTCCAATTCACATTCTAAGTAATATTCGGCATGCTAATTACGTTGCCGATTGCCAAATTGCATTATCTCTTATAGTTTCCGAGATATGGACTATAGACATCTGAAAATATTGGCTCTGCTTATAACTTGGGCCAGAATTGTAAAATGGTCTTATGAATTAGCGATTTCGCTCCAATTCACATTCCAAGTAATATTCGGCATGCTAATTACGTTGCCGATTGCCAAATTGCATTATCTCTTATAGTTTCCGAAATATGGACAATCGAAATTTTACACCTTAGAGTCTGTTTCTAACTGGGGTCAAAATTGTAAAATGGTCTTACGAATTAGCGATTTCGTTCCAATTCACATTCCAAGTAATATTCGGCATGCTAATTACGTTGCCGATTGCCAAATTGC
Source organism: Rhynchophorus ferrugineus (assembly GCF_030347505.1). Taxonomy (NCBI): domain Eukaryota; kingdom Metazoa; phylum Arthropoda; class Insecta; order Coleoptera; family Curculionidae; genus Rhynchophorus; species Rhynchophorus ferrugineus. Next base: position 40,599,366 of record NW_027472582.1, read on the forward strand.
ATTATCTCTTATAGTTTCTGAGATATGGACTATCGACATCTGACAATATTGGCTCTGCTTCTAACTTGGGCCAGAATTGTAAAATGGACTTATGAATTAGCGATTTCGTTCCAATTCACATTCCAAGTAATATTCGGCATGCTAATTACGTTGCCGATTGCCATATTGCATTATCTCTTATAGTTTCCGAGATATGGACAATCGAAATTTTACACCTTAGAGTCTGTTTCTAACTGGGGTCAAAATTGTAAAATGGTCTTACGAATTAGCGATTTCGTTCCAATTCACATTCCAAGTAATATTCGGAATGTTAATTAAGCTGCCGATTGCCAAATTGCATTATCTCTTATAGTTTCCGAGATATGGACAATCGAAATTTTACACCTTAGAGTCTGTTTCTAACTGGGTTCAAAATTGTAAAATGGTCTTACGAATTAGCGATTTCGTTCCAATTCACATTCCAAGTAATATTCGGCATGCTAATTACGTTGCCGATTGCCAAATTGCATTATCTCTTATAGTTTCCGAGATATGGACTATCGACATCTGAAAATATTGGCTCTGCTTATAACTTGGGCCAGAATTGTAAAATGGTCTTACGAATTAGCGATTTCCTTCCAAATCACATTCCAAGTAATATTCGGCATGCTAATTACGTTGCCGATTGCCAAATTGCATTATCTCTTATAGTTTCTGAGATATGGACTATCGACATCTGACAATATTGGCTCTGCTTCTAACTTGGGCCAGAATTGTAAAATGGTCTTATGAATTAGCGATTTCGTTCCAATTCACATTCCAAATAATATTCGGCATGCTAATTACGTTGCCGATTGCCATATTGCATTATCTCTTATAGTTTCCGAGATATGGATAATCGAAATTTTACACCTTAGAGTCTGTTTCTAACTGGGGTCAAAATTGTAAAATGGTCTTACGAATTAGCGATTTCGTTCCAATTAACATTCCAAGTAATATTCTGCATGCTAATTACGTTGCCGATTGCCAAATTGCATTATCTCTTATAGTTTCTGAGATATGGACTATCGACATCTGACAATATTGGCTCTGCTTCTAACTTGGGCCAGAATTGTAAAATGGTCTTATGAATTAGCGATTTCGTTCCAATTCACATTCCAAATAATATTCGGCATGCTAATTACGTTGCCGATTGCCATGTTGCATTATCTCTTATAGTTTCCGAGATATGGATAATCGAAATTTTACACCTTAGAGTCTGTTTCTAACTGGGGTCAAAATTGTAAAATGGTCTTACGAATTAGCGATTTCGTTCCAATTCACATTCCAAGTAATATTCGGAATGTTAATTAAGCTGCCGATTGCCAAATTGCATTATCTCTTATAGTTTCCTAGATATGGACAATCGAAATTTTACACCTTAGAGTCTGTTTCTAACTGGGGTCAAAATGTAAAATGGTCTTACGAATTAGCGATTTCGTTCCAATTCACATTCCAAGTAATATTCGACATGTTAATTACGCTGCCGATTGCCAAATTGCATTATCTCTTATAATTTCCGAGATATGGACTATCGACATCTAACAATATTGACTCTGCTTCTAACTTGGGCCAGAATTGTAAAATGGTCTTACGAATTAGCGATTTCGTTCCAATTCACATTCCAAGTAATATTCGGCATGCTAATTACGTTGCCGATTGCCAAATTGCATTATCTCTTCTAGTTTCCGAGATATGGACTATCGACATCTAACAATATTGGCTCTGCTTCTAACTTGGGCCAGAATTGTAAAATGGTCTTATGAATTAGCGATTTCGCTCCAATTCACATTCCTTGTAATATTCGGCATGCTAATTACGTTGCTGATTGCCAAATTGCATTATCTCTTATAGTTTCCGAGATATGGACTATCGACATCTGACAATATTGGCTCTGCTTCTAACTTGCGCCAGAATTGTAAAATGGTCTTATGAATTAGCGATTTGGCTCCAATTCACATTCCAAGTAATATTCGGCATGTTAATTACGTCGCCGATTGCCAAATTGCATTATCTCTTATAGTTTCTGAGATATGGACAATCGAAATTTTACACCTTAGAGTCTGTTTCTAACTGGGGTCAAAATTGTAAAATGGTCTTACGAATTAGCGATTTCGTTCCAATTCACATTCCAAGTAATATTCGGCATGCTAATTACGCTGCCGATTGCCAAATTGCATTATCTCTTATAGTTTCCGAGATATGGACTATCGACATCTGACAATATTGGCTCTGCTTCTAACTTGCGCCAGAATTGTAAAATGGTCTTATGAATTAGCGATTTCGCTCCAATTCACATTCCAAGTAATATTCGGCATGCTAATTACGTTGCCGATTGCCAAATTGCATTATCTCTTATAGTTTCCGAGATATGGACTATCGACATCTGACAATATTGGCTCTGCTTCTAACTTGGGCCAGAATTGTAAAATGGTCTTATGAATTAGCGATTTCGTTTCAATTCACATTCCAACTAACATTCGGCATGCTAATTACGTTGCCGATTGCCAAATTGCATTATCTCTTATAGTTTCCGAGATATGGACAATCGAAATTTTACACCTTAGAGTCTGTTTCTAACTGGGGTCAAAATTGTAAAATGGTCTTATGAATTAGCGATTTCGCTCCAATTCACATTCCAGGTAATAATCGGCATGCTAATTACGTTTCTGATTGCCAAATTGCATTATCTCTTATAGTTTCCGAGATAAGGACTATCGACATCTGACAATATTGGCTCTGCTTCTAACTTGCGCCAGAATTGTAAAATGGTCTTATGAATTAGCGACTTGGCTCCAATTCACATTCCAAGTAATATTCGGCATGTTAATTACGTTGCCTATTGCCAAATTGCATTATCTCTTATAGTTTCCGAGATATGGGTAATCGAAATTTTATACCTTATGTTGTATTTCTAACTCGGGCCAAAATTGTAAAATGGTCTTATGAATTAGCGATTTCGTTCCAAATCACATTTCAAGCAATATTCCGCATGCTAATTACGTTGCCGATTGCCAAATCTCATTATCTCTTATAGTTTCCGAGATATGAGCAATCAAAATTTTACACATTAGGCTCTGTTTCTAACTTGGGCCAAAATTGTAAAATGGTCTTATGAATTAGCGATTTCGTTCTAAATCACATTCCAAGTAATATTTGGCACGTTAATTACGTTGTCGTTTAACAAATTGCATTATCTCATATGGTTTCCGATATATGGACTATCGAAATTTTACAATTTGGCTCTGCTTCTAACATGGGCCAAAATTGTAAAATGGTCTTATGAATTAACGATTCCGTTCCAATTCACATTGCATGCAATATTCGGCATGCTAATTAAGTTGCCGATTGCCAAGTTGCATTATCTCTTATAGTTTCCGAGATATGGGCAATCGAAATTTTATACCTTAGGCTGTATTTCTAACTCGGGCCAAATCTGTAAAATGGTCTTATGAATTAGCGATTTCGTTCTAAATCACATTCCAAGTAATATTCGGCACGTTAATTACATTGTCGATTACCAAATTGCATTATCTCTTATGGTTTTCGATATATGGACTATCGAAATTTTACAATTTGGCTCTGCTTCTAATTTGGGCCAGAATTGTAAAATGGTCTTATGAATTAGCGATTTCGTTCTAATTCACAGTCCAAGTAATATTCGGCATGCTAATTACGTTGCCGAGTGCCAAATTGCATTATCTCTTATAGTTTCCGAGATATGGGCAATCGAAATTTTACATCTTAGGCTCTGTTTCCAACTTGGGCCATAATTGTAAAATGGTCTTATGAATTAGCGATTTCTTTCTAAATCACATTCCAAGTAATATTCGGCATGCTAATTATGCTGTCGATTGCAAAATTGCATTATCTCTTATAGTTTCCGAGATATGGGCAATCGAAATTTTACACTTTAGGCTCTGTTTCTAACTTGGGCCAAAATTGTAAAATGGTCTTATGAATTGGCGATTTCTTTCTAAATCACATTCCAAGTAATATTCGGCATGCTAATTACGCTGTCGATTACCAAACTGAATTACCTCTTATGGTTTCCGATATATGGACTATCGAAATTTTACAATTTGGCTCTGCTTCAACTTTTGCCAAAATTGTAAAATGGCCTTATGAATTAGCGATTTCGTTCCAATTCACAGTCCGAGCAATATTCGGCATGCTAATTTCGTTGCCGATTGCCAAATTGCATTATCTCTTATACTTTCGGAGATATGGGTAATCGAAATTTTATACCTTAGGCTGTATTTCTAACTAGGGCCAAAATTGTAAAATGGTCTTATGAATTAGCGATTTCGTTCCAATTCACATTTCAAGCAATATTCGGCATGCTAATTACGTTGCCGATTGCCAAATTGCATTATCTCTTATAGTTTCCGAGATATGGGCAATCGAAATTTTATACCTTAGGCTGTATTTCTAACATGGGACAAAATTGTAAAATGGCCTTATGAATTAGTGATTTCGTTCTAAATCACATTCCAAGTAATATTCGGCACGTTAATTACGTTGTCGATTAACAAATTGCATTATCTCTTATGGTTTCCGATAAATGGACTCTCGAAATTTTACAATTTGGCTCTGCTTCTAACATGGGCCAAAATTGTAAAATGGTCTTATGAATTAACGATTCCGTTCCAATTCACATTGCAAGCAATATTCGGCATGCTAATTACGTTGCCGATTGCCAAATTGCATTGTCTCTTATAGTTTCCGAGATATGGGTAGTCGAAATTTTATACCTTAGGCTGTATTTCTAACTAGGGCCAAAATTGTAAAATGGTCTTATGAATTAGCGATTTCGTTCCAATTCACATTTCAAGCAATATTCGGCATGCTAATTACGTTGCCGATTGCCAAATTTCATTATCTCTTATAGTTTCCGAGATATGGGCAATCGAAATTTTATACCTTAGGCTGTATTTCTAACATGGGACAAAATTGTAAAATGGCCTTATGAATTAGCGATTTCGTTCTAAATCACATTCCAAGTAATATTCGGCACGTTAATTACGTTGTCGATTAACAAATTGCATTATCTCTTATGGTTTCCGATATATGGATTATCGAAATTTTACAATTTGGCTCTGCTTTTAACTTGGGCGAGAATTGTAAAATAGTCTTATGAATTAGCGATTTCGTTCCAATTCACAGTCCAAGCAATATTCGGCATGCTAATTACGTTGCCGATTGCCAAATTGCATTATCTCTTATAGTTTCCGAGATATGGGCTATCGAAATATTACACCTTAGGCTCTGTTTCTAACATGGGCCAAAATTGTAAAATGGCCTTATGAATTAGCGATTTCACTTCAATTCACATTCCAAGTAATATTCGGCATGCTAATTACGCTGTCGATTGCAAAATTGCGTTATCTCTTATAGTTTCCGAGATATGGGCAATCGAAATTTTACACTTTAGGCTCTGTTTCTAACTCACGCAAAAATTGTAAAATGGTCTTATGAATTAGCGATTTCGTTCTAAATCACATTCCAAGTAATATTCGGCACGTTAATTACGTTGTCGATTAACAAACTGCATTATCTTTTATGGTTTCCGATATATGGATTATCGAAATTTTACAATTTGGCTCTGCTTCTAACTTGGGCCAGAATTGTAAAATAGTCTTATGAATTAGCGATTTCGTTCCAATTCACAGTCCAAGCAATATTCGGCATGCTAATTACGTTGCCGATTGCCAAATTGCATTATCTCTTATAGTTTCCGAGATATGGGCTATCGAAATTTTACACCTTAGGCTCTGTTTCTAATATGGGCCAAAATTGTAAAATGGCCTTATGAATTAGCGATTTCACTTCAATTCACATTCCAAGTAATATTTGGCATGCTAATTACGCTGTCGATTGCAAAATTGCGTTATCTCTTATAGTTTCCGAGATATGGGCTATCGAAATTTTACACCTTAGGCTCTGTTTCTAACATGGGCCAAAATTGTAAAATGGCCTTATGAATTAGCGATTTCACTTCAATTCACATTCCAAGTAATATTCGGCATGCTAATTACGTTGCCGAGTGCCAAATTGCATTGTCTCTTATAGTTTCCGAGATATGGGCAATCGAAATTTTATACCTTAGGCTGTATTTCTAACTAGGGCCAAAATTGTAAAATGGTCTTATGAATTAGCGATTTCGTTCCAATTCACATTTCAAGCAATATTCGGCATGCTAATTACGCTGCCGATTGCCAAATTTCATTATCTCTTATAGTTTCCGAGATATAGGCAATCAAAATTTTACACCTTAGGCTCTGTTTCTAACTTGGGCCAAAATTGTAAAATGGTCTTATGAATTAGCGATTTCGTTCTAAATCACATTCCAAGTAATATTCGGCACGTTAATTACGTTGTCGATTAACAAATTGCATTATCTCTTATGGTTTCCGATAAATGGACTCTCGAAATTTTACAATTTGGCTCTGCTTCTAACATGGGCCAAAATTGTAAAATGGTCTTATGAATTAACGATTCCGTTCCAATTCACATTGCAAGCAATATTCGGCATGCTAATTACGTTGCCGATTGCCAAATTGCATTGTCTCTTATAGTTTCCGAGATATGGGTAATCGAAATTTTATACCTTAGGCTGTATTTCTAACTAGGGCCAAAATTGTAAAATGGTCTTATGAATTAGCGATTTCGTTCCAATTCACATTTCAAGCAATATTCGGCATGCTAATTACGTTGCCGATTGCCAAATTTCATTATCTCTTATAGTTTCCGAGATATGGGCAATCGAAATTTTATACCTTAGGCTGTATTTCTAACATGGGACAAAATTGTATAATGGCCTTATGAATTAGCGATTTCGTTCTAAATCACATTCCAAGTAATATTCGGCACGTTAATTACGTTGTCGATTAACAAATTGCATTATCTCTTATGGTTTCCGATATATGGATTATCGAAATTTTACAATTTGGCTCTGCTTTTAACTTGGGCGAGAATTGTAAAATAGTCTTATGAATTAGCGATTTCGTTCCAATTCACAGTCCAAGCAATATTCGGCATGCTAATTACGTTGCCGATTGCCAAATTGCATTATCTCTTATAGTTTCCGAGATATGGGCTATCGAAATTTTACACCTTAGGCTCTGTTTCTAACATGGGCCAAAATTGTAAAATGGCCTTATGAATTAGCGATTTCACTTCAATTCACATTCCAAGTAATATTCGGCATGCTAATTACGCTGTCGATTGCAAAATTGCGTTATCTCTTATAGTTTCCGAGATATGGGCAATCGAAATTTTACACTTTAGGCTCTGTTTCTAACTCACGCAAAAATTGTAAAATGGTCTTATGAATTAGCGATTTCGTTCTAAATCACATTCCAAGTAATATTCGGCACGTTAATTACGTTGTCGATTAACAAACTGCATTATCTTTTATGGTTTCCGATATATGGATTATCGAAATTTTACAATTTGGCTCTGCTTCTAACTTGGGCCAGAATTGTAAAATAGTCTTATGAATTAGCGATTTCGTTCCAATTCACAGTCCAAGCAATATTCGGCATGCTAATTACGTTGCCGATTGCCAAATTGCATTATCTCTTATAGTTTCCGAGATATGGGCTATCGAAATTTTACACCTTAGGCTCTGTTTCTAATATGGGCCAAAATTGTAAAATGGCCTTATGAATTAGCGATTTCACTTCAATTCACATTCCAAGTAATATTTGGCATGCTAATTACGCTGTCGATTGCAAAATTGCGTTATGTCTTATAGTTTCCGAGATATGGGCTATCGAAATTTTACACCTTAGGCTCTGTTTCTAACATGGGCCAAAATTGTAAAATGGCCTTATGAATTAGCGATTTCACTTCAATTCACATTCCAAGTAATATTCGGCATGCTAATTACGTTGCCGATTGCCAAATTGCATTGTCTCTTATAGTTTCCGAGATATGGGTAATCGAAATTTTATACCTTAGGCTGTATTTCTAACTAGGGCCAAAATTGTAAAATGGTCTTATGAATTAGCGATTTCGTTCCAATTCGCATTTCAAGCAATATTCGGCATGCTAATTACGTTGCCGATTGCCAAATTTCATTATCTCTTATAGTTTCCGAGATATAGGCAATCAAAATTTTACACCTTAGGCTCTGTTTCTAACTTGGGCCAAAATTGTAAAATGGTCTTATGAATTAGCGATTTCGTTCTAAATCACATTCCAAGTAATATTCGGTACGTTAATTACGTTGTCTATTAACAAATTGCATTATCACTTATGGTTTCCGATATATGGATTATCGAAATTTTACAATTTGGCTCTGCTTCTAACATGGGCCAAAATTGTAAAATGGTCTTATGAATTAGCGATTTTGTTCCAAATCACATGTCAAGTAATATTCGGCATGCTTGTGACGTTGTCGTTTGCCAAATTGCATTATCTCTTATAGTTCCCGTATATGGGCTATCCAAATTTTACATCTTAGGCTCTGTTTCTAACATGGGCCAAAATTGTAAAATGTTCTTATGAATTAGCGATTCCGTTCCAATTCACATTGCGAGCAATATTCGGCATGCCAATTACGTTGCCGATTGCCAAATTGCATTATCTCTTATAGTTTCCGAGATATGGGTAATCGAAATTTTATACCTTAGGCTGTGTTACTAACTCGGGTCAAAATTCTAAAACGGTCTTATGAATTACCGATTGCGTTCCAATTCACATTCCAAGCAATATTCGGCATGCTAATTACGTTGCCGATTGCCAAATTTCGTTATCTCTTATAGTTTCCGAGATATGGGCAATCAAAATTTTACACCTTAGGCTCTGTTTCTAACTTGGGCCAAAATTGTAAAATGGTCTTATGAATTAGCGATTTCGTTCTAAATCACATTCCAAGTAATATTCGGCATGCTAATTACGTTGCCGATTGCCACATTTCGTTATCTCTTATAGCTTCCGAGATATGGGCAATCAAAATTTTACACCTTAGGCTCTGTTTCTAACTTGGGCCAAAATTGTAAAATGGTCTTATGAATTAGCGATTTCTTTCTAAATCACATTCCAAGTAATATTCGGCATGCTAATTACGCTGTCGATTGCCAAATTGCAATATCTCTTGTAGTTCCCGAGATATGGGCAATCGAAATTTTACACCTTAGGCTCTGTTTCTAACATGGGCCAAAGTTGTAAAATGGTCTTATGAATTAGCGATTCCGTTCCAATTCACATTGCAAGCAATATTCGGCATGCTAATTACGTTGCCGATTGCCAAATTTCATTATCTCTTATAGTTTCCGAGATATGGGCAATCGAAATTTTACACCTTAGGCTCTGTTTCTAACTTGAGGCAAAATTGAAAAATGGTCTTATGAATTAGCGATTTCGTTCTAAATCACATTCCAAGTAATATTCGGCATGTTAATTACGTTGTCGATTACCAAATTGCATTATAACTTATGGTTTCAGATATATGGACTATCGACATCTGACAATATTGGCTCTGCTTCTAACTTGGGCCAGAATTGTAAAATGGACTTATGAATTAGCGATTTCGTTCCAATTCACATTCCAAGTAATATTCGGCATGCTAATTACGTTGCCGATTGCCATATTGCATTATCTCTTATAGTTTCCGAGATATGGACAATCGAAATTTTACACCTTAGAGTCTGTTTCTAACTGGGGTCAAAATTGTAAAATGGTCTTACGAATTAGCGATTTCGTTCCAATTCACATTCCAAGTAATATTCGGAATGTTAATTAAGCTGCTGATTGCCAAATTGCATTATCTCTTATAGTTTCCGAGATATGGACAATCGAAATTTTACACCTTAGAGTCTGTTTCTAACTGGGTTCAAAATTGTAAAATGGTCTTACGAATTAGCGATTTCGTTCCAATTCACATTCCAAGTAATATTCGGCATGCTAATTACGTTGCCGATTGCCAAATTGCATTATCTCTTATAGTTTCCGAGATATGGACTATCGACATCTGAAAATATTGGCTCTGCTTATAACTTGGGCCAGAATTGTAAAATGGTCTTACGAATTAGCGATTTCCTTCCAAATCACATTCCAAGTAATATTCGGCATGCTAATTACGTTGCCGATTGCCAAATTGCATTATCTCTTATAGTTTCTGAGATATGGACTATCGACATCTGACAATATTGGCTCTGCTTCTAACTTGGGCCAGAATTGTAAAATGGTCTTATGAATTAGCGATTTCGTTCCAATTCACATTCCAAATAATATTCGGCATGCTAATTACGTTGCCGATTGCCATATTGCATTATCTCTTATAGTTTCCGAGATATGGATAATCGAAATTTTACACCTTAGAGTCTGTTTCTAACTGGGGTCAAAATTGTAAAATGGTCTTACGAATTAGCGATTTCGTTCCAATTAACATTCCAAGTAATATTCTGCATGCTAATTACGTTGCCGATTGCCAAATTGCATTATCTCTTATAGTTTCTGAGATATGGACTATCGACATCTGACAATATTGGCTCTGCTTCTAACTTGGGCCAGAATTGTAAAATGGTCTTATGAATTAGCGATTTCGTTCCAATTCACATTCCAAATAATATTCGGCATGCTAATTACGTTGCCGATTGCCATATTGCATTATCTCTTATAGTTTCCGAGATATGGATAATCGAAATTTTACACCTTAGAGTCTGTTTCTAACTGGGGTCAAAATTGTAAAATGGTCTTACGAATTAGCGATTTCGTTCCAATTCACATTCCAAGTAATATTCGGAATGTTAATTAAGCTGCCGATTGCCAAATTGCATTATCTCTTATAGTTTCCTAGATATGGACAATCGAAATTTTACACCTTAGAGTCTGTTTCTAACTGGGGTCAAAATGTAAAATGGTCTTACGAATTAGCGATTTCGTTCCAATTCACATTCCAAGTAATATTCGACATGTTAATTACGCTGCCGATTGCCAAATTGCATTATCTCTTATAATTTCCGAGATATGGACTATCGACATCTAACAATATTGACTCTGCTTCTAACTTGGGCCAGAATTGTAAAATGGTCTTACGAATTAGCGATTTCGTTCCAATTCACATTCCAAGTAATATTCGGCATGCTAATTACGTTGCCGATTGCCAAATTGCATTATCTCTTCTAGTTTCCGAGATATGGACTATCGACATCTAATAATATTGGCTCTGCTTCTAACTTGGGCCAGAATTGTAAAATGGTCTTATGAATTAGCGATTTCGCTCCAATTCACATTCCTTGTAATATTCGGCATGCTAATTACGTTGCTGATTGCCAAATTGCATTATCTCTTATAGTTTCCGAGATATGGACTATCGACATCTGACAATATTGGCTCTGCTTCTAACTTGCGCCAGAATTGTAAAATGGTCTTATGAATTAGCGATTTGGCTCCAATTCACATTCCAAGTAATATTCGGCATGTTAATTACGTCGCCGATTGCCAAATTGCATTATCTCTTATAGTTTCTGAGATATGGACAATCGAAATTTTACACCTTAGAGTCTGTTTCTAACTGGGGTCAAAATTGTAAAATGGTCTTACGAATTAGCGATTTCGTTCCAATTCACATTCCAAGTAATATTCGGCATGCTAATTACGCTGCCGATTGCCAAATTGCATTATCTCTTATAGTTTCCGAGATATGGACTATCGACATATGACAATATTGGCTCTGCTTCTAACTTGCGCCAGAATTGTAAAATGGTCTTATGAATTAGCGATTTCGCTCCAATTCACATTCCAAGTAATATTCGGCATGCTAATTACGTTGCCGATTGCCAAATTGCATTATCTCTTATAGTTTCCGAGATATGGACTATCGACATCTGACAATATTGGCTCTGCTTCTAACTTGGGCCAGAATTGTAAAATGGTCTTATGAATTAGCGATTTCGTTTCAATTCACATTCCAACTAACATTCGGCATGCTAATTACGTTGCCGATTGCCAAATTGCATTATCTCTTATAGTTTTCGAGATATGGACAATCGAAATTTTACACCTTAGAGTCTGTTTCTAACTGGGGTCAAAATTGTAAAATGGTCTTATGAATTAGCGATTTCGCTCCAATTCACATTCCAGGTAATAATCGGCATGCTAATTACGTTTCTGATTGCCAAATTGCATTATCTCTTATAGTTTCCGAGATAAGGACTATCGACATCTGACAATATTGGCTCTGCTTCTAACTTGCGCCAGAATTGTAAAATGGTCTTATGAATTAGCGATTTGGCTCCAATTCACATTCCAAGTAATATTCGGCATGTTAATTACGTTGCCTATTGCCAAATTGCATTATCTCTTATAGTTTCCGAGATATGGGTAATCGAAATTTTATACCTTATGTTGTATTTCTAACTCGGGCCAAAATTGTAAAATGGTCTTATGAATTAGCGATTTCGTTCCAAATCACATTTCAAGCAATATTCCGCATGCTAATTACGTTGCCGATTGCCAAATCTCATTATCTCTTATAGTTTCCGAGATATGAGCAATCAAAATTTTACACATTAGGCTCTGTTTCTAACTTGGGCCAAAATTGTAAAATGGTCTTATGAATTAGCGATTTCGTTCTAAATCACATTCCAAGTAATATTTGGCACGTTAATTACGTTGTCGTTTAACAAATTGCATTATCTCATATGGTTTCCGATATATGGACTATCGAAATTTTACAATTTGGCTCTGCTTCTAACATGGGCCAAAATTGTAAAATGGTCTTATGAATTAACGATTCCGTTCCAATTCACATTGCATGCAATATTCGGCATGCTAATTAAGTTGCCGATTGCCAAGTTGCATTATCTCTTATAGTTTCCGAGATATGGGCAATCGAAATTTTATACCTTAGGCTGTATTTCTAACTCGGGCCAAATCTGTAAAATGGTCTTATGAATTAGCGATTTCGTTCTAAATCACATTCCAAGTAATATTCGGCACGTTAATTACATTGTCGATTACCAAATTGCATTATCTCTTATGGTTTTCGATATATGGACTATCGAAATTTTACAATTTGGCTCTGCTTCTAATTTGGGCCAGAATTGTAAAATGGTCTTATGAATTAGCGATTTCGTTCTAATTCACAGTCCAAGTAATATTCGGCATGCTAATTACGTTGCCGAGTGCCAAATTGCATTATCTCTTATAGTTTCCGAGATATGGGCAATCGAAATTTTACATCTTAGGCTCTGTTTCCAACTTGGGCCATAATTGTAAAATGGTCTTATGAATTAGCGATTTCTTTCTAAATCACATTCCAAGTAATATTCGGCATGCTAATTATGCTGTCGATTGCAAAATTGCATTATCTCTTATAGTTTCCGAGATATGGGCAATCGAAATTTTACACTTTAGGCTCTGTTTCTAACTTGGGCCAAAATTGTAAAATGGTCTTATGAATTGGCGATTTCTTTCTAAATCACATTCCAAGTAATATTCGGCATGCTAATTACGCTGTCGATTACCAAATTGAATTACCTCTTATGGTTTCCGATATATGGACTATCGAAATTTTACAATTTGGCTCTGCTTCAACTTTTGCCAAAATTGTAAAATGGCCTTATGAATTAGCGATTTCGTTCCAATTCACAGTCCGAGCAATATTCGGCATGCTAATTTCGTTGCCGATTGCCAAATTGCATTATCTCTTATACTTTCGGAGATATGGGTAATCGAAATTTTATACCTTAGGCTGTATTTCTAACTAGGGCCAAAATTGTAAAATGGTCTTATGAATTAGCGATTTCGTTCCAATTCACATTTCAAGCAATATTCGGCATGCTAATTACGTTGCCGATTGCCAAATTGCATTATCTCTTATAGTTTCCGAGATATGGGCAATCGAAATTTTATACCTTAGGCTGTATTTCTAACATGGGACAAAATTGTAAAATGGCCTTATGAATTAGCGATTTCGTTCTAAATCACATTCCAAGTAATATTCGGCACGTTAATTACGTTGTCGATTAACAAATTGCATTATCTCTTATGGTTTCCGATATATGGATTATCGAAATTTTACAATTTGGCTCTGCTTTTAACTTGGGCGAGAATTGTAAAATAGTCTTATGAATTAGCGATTTCGTTCCAATTCACAGTCCAAGCAATATTCGGCATGCTAATTACGTTGCCGATTGCCAAATTGCATTATCTCTTATAGTTTCCGAGATATGGGCTATCGAAATTTTACACCTTAGGCTCTGTTTCTAACATGGGCCAAAATTGTAAAATGGCCTTATGAATTAGCGATTTCACTTCAATTCACATTCCAAGTAATATTCGGCATGCTAATTACGCTGTCGATTGCAAAATTGCGTTATCTCTTATAGTTTCCGAGATATGGGCAATCGAAATTTTACACTTTAGGCTCTGTTTCTAACTCACGCAAAAATTGTAAAATGGTCTTATGAATTAGCGATTTCGTTCTAAATCACATTCCAAGTAATATTCGGCACGTTAATTACGTTGTCGATTAACAAACTGCATTATCTTTTATGGTTTCCGATATATGGATTATCGAAATTTTACAATTTGGCTCTGCTTCTAACTTGGGCCAGAATTGTAAAATAGTCTTATGAATTAGCGATTTCGTTCCAATTCACAGTCCAAGCAATATTCGGCATGCTAATTACGTTGCCGATTGCCAAATTGCATTATCTCTTATAGTTTCCGAGATATGGGCTATCGAAATTTTACACCTTAGGCTCTGTTTCTAATATGGGCCAAAATTGTAAAATGGCCTTATGAATTAGCGATTTCACTTCAATTCACATTCCAAGTAATATTTGGCATGCTAATTACGCTGTCGATTGCAAAATTGCGTTATCTCTTATAGTTTCCGAGATATGGGCTATCGAAATTTTACACCTTAGGCTCTGTTTCTAACATGGGCCAAAATTGTAAAATGGCCTTATGAATTAGCGATTTCACTTCAATTCACATTCCAAGTAATATTCGGCATGCTAATTACGTTGCCGAGTGCCAAATTGCATTGTCTCTTATAGTTTCCGAGATATGGGCAATCGAAATTTTATACCTTAGGCTGTATTTCTAACTAGGGCCAAAATTGTAAAATGGTCTTATGAATTAGCGATTTCGTTCCAATTCACATTTCAAGCAATATTCGGCATGCTAATTACGCTGCCGATTGCCAAATTTCATTATCTCTTATAGTTTCCGAGATATAGGCAATCAAAATTTTACACCTTAGGCTCTGTTTCTAACTTGGGCCAAAATTGTAAAATGGTCTTATGAATTAGCGATTTCGTTCTAAATCACATTCCAAGTAATATTCGGCACGTTAATTACGTTGTCGATTAACAAATTGCATTATCTCTTATGGTTTCCGATAAATGGACTCTCGAAATTTTACAATTTGGCTCTGCTTCTAACATGGGCCGAAATTGTAAAATGGTCTTATGAATTAACGATTCCGTTCCAATTCACATTGCAAGCAATATTCGGCATGCTAATTACGTTGCCGATTGCCAAATTGCATTGTCTCTTATAGTTTCCGAGATATGGGTAATCGAAATTTTATACCTTAGGCTGTATTTCTAACTAGGGCCAAAATTGTAAAATGGTCTTATGAATTAGCGATTTCGTTCCAATTCACATTTCAAGCAATATTCGGCATGCTAATTACGTTGCCGATTGCCAAATTTCATTATCTCTTATAGTTTCCGAGATATGGGCAATCGAAATTTTATACCTTAGGCTGTATTTCTAACATGGGACAAAATTGTAAAATGGCCTTATGAATTAGCGATTTCGTTCTAAATCACATTCCAAGTAATATTCGGCACGTTAATTACGTTGTCGATTAACAAATTGCATTATCTCTTATGGTTTCCGATATATGGATTATCGAAATTTTACAATTTGGCTCTGCTTTTAACTTGGGCGAGAATTGTAAAATAGTCTTATGAATTAGCGATTTCGTTCCAATTCACAGTCCAAGCAATATTCGGCATGCTAATTACGTTGCCGATTGCCAAATTGCATTATCTCTTATAGTTTCCGAGATATGGGCTATCGAAATTTTACACCTTAGGCTCTGTTTCTAACATGGGCCAAAATTGTAAAATGGCCTTATGAATTAGCGATTTCACTTCAATTCACATTCCAAGTAATATTCGGCATGCTAATTACGCTGTCGATTGCAAAATTGCGTTATCTCTTATAGTTCCCGAGATATGGGCAATCGAAATTTTACACTTTAGGCTCTGTTTCTAACTCACGCAAAAATTGTAAAATGGTCTTATGAATTAGCGATTTCGTTCTAAATCACATTCCAAGTAATATTCGGCACGTTAATTACGTTGTCGATTAACAAACTGCATTATCTTTTATGGTTTCCGATATATGGATTATCGAAATTTTACAATTTGGCTCTGCTTCTAACTTGGGCCAGAATTGTAAAATAGTCTTATGAATTAGCGATTTCGTTCCAATTCACAGTCCAAGCAATATTCGGCATGCTAATTACGTTGCCGATTGCCAAATTGCATTATCTCTTATAGTTTCCGAGATATGGGCTATCGAAATTTTACACCTTAGGCTCTGTTTCTAATATGGGCCAAAATTGTAAAATGGCCTTATGAATTAGCGATTTCACTTCAATTCACATTCCAAGTAATATTTGGCATGCTAATTACGCTGTCGATTGCAAAATTGCGTTATCTCTTATAGTTTCCGAGATATGGGCTATCGAAATTTTACACCTTAGGCTCTGTTTCTAACATGGGCCAAAATTGTAAAATGGCCTTATGAATTAGCGATTTCACTTCAATTCACATTCCAAGTAATATTCGGCATGCTAATTACGTTGCCGATTGCCAAATTGCATTGTCTCTTATAGTTTCCGAGATATGGGTAATCGAAATTTTATACCTTAGGCTGTATTTCTAACTAGGGCCAAAATTGTAAAATGGTCTTATGAATTAGCGATTTCGTTCCAATTCACATTTCAAGCAATATTCGGCATGCTAATTACGTTGCCGATTGCCAAATTGCATTATCTCTTATAGTTTCCGAGATATGGGTAATCGAAATTTTATACCTTAGGCTGTGTTACTAACTCGGGTCAAAATTCTAAAACGGTCTTATGAATTACCGATTGCGTTCCAATTCACATTCCAAGCAATATTCGGCATGCTAATTACGTTGCCGATTGCCAAATTTCGTTATCTCTTATAGTTTCCGAGATATGGGCAATCAAAATTTTACACCTTAGGCTCTGTTTCTAACTTGGGCCAAAATTGTAAAATGGTCTTATGAATTAGCGATTTCGTTCTAAATCACATTCCAAGTAATATTCGGCATGCTAATTACGTTGCCGATTGCCACATTTCGTTATCTCTTATAGCTTCCGAGATATGGGCAATCAAAATTTTACACCTTAGGCTCTGTTTCTAACTTGGGCCAAAATTGTAAAATGGTCTTATGAATTAGCGATTTCTTTCTAAATCACATTCCAAGTAATATTCGGCATGCTAATTACGCTGTCGATTGCCAAATTGCAATATCTCTTGTAGTTCCCGAGCTATGGGCAATCGAAATTTTACACCTTAGGCTCTGTTTCTAACATGGGCCAAAGTTGTAAAATGGTCTTATGAATTAGCGATTCCGTTCCAATTCACATTGCAAGCAATATTCGGCATGCTAATTACGTTGCCGATTGCCAAATTTCATTATCTCTTATAGTTTCCGAGATATGGGCAATCGAAATTTTACACCTTAGGCTCTGTTTCTAACTTGAGGCAAAATTGAAAAATGGTCTTATGAATTAGCGATTTCGTTCTAAATCACATTCCAAGTAATATTCGGCATGTTAATTACGTTGTCGATTACCAAATTGCATTATAACTTATGGTTTCAGATATATGGACTATCGAAATTTTACAATTTGGCTCTGCTTCTAACTTGGGCCAAAATGGTAAAATGGTCTTATGAATTAGCGATTTCGTTCTAAATCACATTCCAGGTAATATTCGGCATGTTAATTACGTTGTCGATTACCAAATTGTATTATCTCTTATGGTTTCCAATATATGGACTATCGAAATTTTACACCTTAGGCTCTGTTTGTAACATGGGCCAAAATTTTAAAATGGTCTTATGAATTAGCGATTTCGTTATAAATCACACTCCAAGTAATATTCGGCATGCTAATTACGTTGTCGATTACCAAATTGCATTATCTATTATGATTTCCGATATATGGACTATCGAAATTTTACAATTTGGCTCTGCTTCTAACATGGGCCAAAATTGTAAAATGGTCTTATGAATTAGCGATTCCATTCCAATTCACATTGCAAGCAATATTCGGCCTGCTAATTAGGTTGCCGATTACCAAATTGCATTATCTCTTATAGTTTCCGAGATATGGACTATCGACATCTAACAATATTGGCTCTGCTTCTAACTAGGGCCAGAATTGTAAAATGGTCTTATGAATTAGCGATTTCGCTCCAATTCACATTCCAAGTAATATTCGGCATGCTAATTACGTTGCCGATTGCCAAATTGCATTATCTCTTAAAGTTTCCGAGATATGGACTATCGACATCTTACAATATTGGCTCTGCTTCTAACTTGGGCCAGAATTGTAAAATGGTCTTATGAATTAGCGATTTCGTTCCAATTCACATTCCAAGTAATATTCGGCATGCTAATTACGCTGCCGATTGCCAAATTGCATTATCTCTTATAGTTTCCGAGATATGGACAATCGAAATTTTACACCTTAGAGTCTGTTTCTAACTGGGGTCAAAATTGTAAAATGGTCTTACGAATTAGCGATTGCGTTCCAATTCACATTCCAAGCAATATTCGGCATGATAATTACGTTGCCGATTGCCAAATTTCGTTATCTCTTATAGTTTCCGAGATATGGGCAATCAAAATTTTACACCTTAGGCTCTGTTTCTAACTTGGGCCAAAATTGTAAAATGGTCTTATGAATTAGCGATTTCGTTCTAAATCACATTCCAAGTAATATTCGGCATGCTAATTACGTTGCCGATTGCCACATTTCGTTATCTCTTATAGCTTCCGAGATATGGGCAATCAAAATTTTACACCTTAGGCTCTGTTTCTAACTTGGGCCAAAATTGTAAAATGGTCTTATGAATTAGCGATTTCTTTCTAAATCACATTCCAAGTAATATTCGGCATGCTAATTACGCTGTCGATTGCCAAATTGCAATATCTCTTGTAGTTCCCGAGATATGGGCAATCGAAATTTTACACCTTAGGCTCTGTTTCTAACATGGGCCAAAGTTGTAAAATGGTCTTATGAATTAGCGATTCCGTTCCAATTCACATTGCAAGCAATATTCGGCATGCTAATTACGTTGCCGATTGCCAAATTTCATTATCTCTTATAGTTTCCGAGATATGGGCAATCGAAATTTTACACCTTAGGCTCTGTTTCTAACTTGAGGCAAAATTGAAAAATGGTCTTATGAATTAGCGATTTCGTTCTAAATCACATTCCAAGTAATATTCGGCATGTTAATTACGTTGTCGATTACCAAATTGCATTATAACTTATGGTTTCAGATATATGGACTATCGAAATTTTACAATTTGGCTCTGCTTCTAACTTGGGCCAAAATGGTAAAATGGTCTTATGAATTAGCGATTTCGTTCTAAATCACATTCCAGGTAATATTCGGCATGTTAATTACGTTGTCGATTACCAAATTGTATTATCTCTTATGGTTTCCAATATATGGACTATCGAAATTTTACACCTTAGGCTCTGTTTGTAACATGGGCCAAAATTTTAAAATGGTCTTATGAATTAGCGATTTCGTTATAAATCACACTCCAAGTAATATTCGGCATGCTAATTACGTTGTCGATTACCAAATTGCATTATCTATTATGATTTCCGATATATGGACTATCGAAATTTTACAATTTGGCTCTGCTTCTAACATGGGCCAAAATTGTAAAATGGTCTTATGAATTAGCGATTCCATTCCAATTCACATTGCAAGCAATATTCGGCCTGCTAATTAGGTTGCCGATTACCAAATTGCATTATCTCTTATAGTTTCCGAGATATGGACTATCGACATCTAACAATATTGGCTCTGCTTCTAACTAGGGCCAGAATTGTAAAATGGTCTTATGAATTAGCGATTTCGCTCCAATTCACATTCCAAGTAATATTCGGCATGCTAATTACGTTGCCGATTGCCAAATTGCATTATCTCTTAAAGTTTCCGAGATATGGACTATCGACATCTTACAATATTGGCTCTGCTTCTAACTTGGGCCAGAATTGTAAAATGGTCTTATGAATTAGCGATTTCGTTCCAATTCACATTCCAAGTAATATTCGGCATGCTAATTACGCTGCCGATTGCCAAATTGCATTATCTCTTATAGTTTCCGAGATATGGACAATCGAAATTTTACACCTTAGAGTCTGTTTCTAACTGGGGTCAAAATTGTAAAATGGTCTTACGAATTAGCGATTTCGTTCCAATTCACATTCCAAGTAATATTCGGCATGCTAATTACGTTGCCGATTGCCAAATTGCATTATCTCTTATAGTTTCCGAGATATGGACTATCGACATCTGACAATATTGGCTCTGCTTCTAACTTGGGCCAGAATTGTAAAATGGTCTTATGAATTAGCGATTTCGCTCCAATTCACATTCCAAGTAATATTCGGCATGCTAATTACGTTGCCGATTGCCAAATTGCATTATCTCTTATAGTTTCCGAGATATGGACTATCGACATCTGACAATATTGGCTCTGCTTCTAACTTGGGCCAGAATTGTAAAATGGTCTTATTAATTAGCGATTTCGTTTCAATTCACATTCCAACTAATATTCGGCATGCTAATTACGTTGCCGATTGCCAAATTGCATTATCTCTTGTAGTTTCCGAGATATGGACAATCGGAATTTTACACCTTAGAGTCTGTTTCTAACTGGGGTCAAAATTGTAAAATGGTCTTACGAATTAGCGATTTCGTTCCAATTCACATTCCAAGTAATATTCGGCATGCTAATTACGTTGCCGATTGCCATATTGCATTATCTCTTATAGTTTCCGAGACATGGACTATCGACATCTGACAATGTTGGCTCTGCTTCTAACTTGGGCCAGAATTGTAAAATGTTCTTATGAATTAGCGATTTCGCTCCAATTCACATTCCAAGTAATATTCGGCATGCTAATTACACTGCCGATGGCCAAATTGCATTATCTCTTATAGTTTCCGAGATATGGACTATCGACATCTAACAATATTGGCTCTGCTTCTAACTTGGGCCAGAATTGTAAAATGGTCTTATGAATTAGCGATTTCGCTCCAATTCACATTCTAAGTAATATTCGTCATGCTAATTACGTTGCCGATTGCCAAATTGCATTATCTCTTATAGTTTCCGAGATATGGACTATCGACATCTGAAAATATTGGCTCTGCTTATAACTTGGGCCAGAATTGTAAAATGGTCTTATGAATTAGCGATTTCGCTCCAATTCACATTCCAAGTAATATTCGGCATGCTAATTACGTTGCCGATTGCCAAATTGCATTATCTCTTATAGTTTCCGAGATATGGACAATCGAAATTTTACACTTTAGAGTCTGTTTCTAACTGGGGTCAAAATTGTAAAATGGTCTTACGAATTAGCGATTTCGTTCCAATTCACATTCCAAGTAATATTCGGCATGCTAATTACGTTGCCGATTGCCAAATTGCATTATCTCTTATAGTTTCTGAGATATGGACTATCGACATCTGACAATATTGGCTCTGCTTCTAACTTGGGCCAGAATTGTAAAATGGTCTTATGAATTAGCGATTTCGTTCCAATTCACATTCGAAGTAATATTCGGCATGCTAATTACGTTGCCGATTGCCATATTGCATTATCTCTTATAGTTTCCGAGATATGGACAATCGAAATTTTACACCTTAGAGTCTGTTTCTAACTGGGGTCAAAATTGTAAAATGGTCTTACGAATTAGCGATTTCGTTCCAATTCACATTCCAAGTAATATTCGGCATGTTAATTACGCTGCCGATTGCCAAATTGCATTATCTCTAATAGTTTCCGAGATATGGACTATCGACATCTAACAATATTGACTCTGCTTCTAACTTGGGCCAGAATTGTAAAATTGTCTTACGAATTAGCTATTTCGTTCCAATTCACAATCCAAGTAATATTCGGCATGCTAATTACGTTGCCGATTGCCAAATTGCATTATCTCTTATAGTTTCCGAGATATGGACTATCGACATCTAACAATATTGGCTCTGCTTCTAACTTGGGCCAGAATTGTAAAATGATCTTATGAATTAGCGATTTCGCTCCAATTCACATTCCAAGTAATATTCGGCATGCTAATTACGTTGCCCATTGCCAAATTGCATTATCTCTTATAGTTTCCGAGATATGGACTATCGACATCTAACAATATTTTCTCTGCTTCTAACTTGGGCCAGAATTGTAAAATGGTCTTATGAATTAGCGATTTGGCTCCAATTCACATTCCAAGTAATATTCGGCATGCTAATTACGTTGCCGATTGCCAAATTGCATTATCTCATATAGTTTCCGAGATATGGGCAATCGAAATTTTACACCTTAGAGTCTGTTTCTAACTGGGGTCAAAATTGTAAAATGGTCTTATGAATTAGCGATTTCGCTCCAATTCACATTCCAGGTAATATTTGGCAAGCTAATTACGTTGCCGATTGCCAAATTGCATTATATCTTATAGTTTCCGAGATATGGACTATCGACATCTGACAATATTGGCTCTGCTTCTAACTTGGGCCAGAATTGTAAAATAGCCTTATGAATTAGCGATTTCGTTTCAATTCACATTCCAACTAATATTCGGCATGCTAATTACGTTGCAGATTGCCAAATTGCATTATCTCTTATAGTTTCCGAGATATGGACAATCGAAATTTTACACCTTAGAGTCTGTTTCTAACTGGGGTCAAAATTGTAAAATGGTCTTACGAATTAGCGATTTCGTTCCAATTCACATTCCAAGTAATATTCGGCATGCTAATTACGTTGCCGATTGCCAAATTGCATTATCTCTTAAAGTTTCCGAGATATGGACTATCGACATCTTACAATATTGGCTCTGCTTTTAACTTGGGCCAGAATTGTAAAATGGTCTTGTGAATTAGCGATTTCGTTCCAATTCACATTCCAAGTAATATTCGGCATGCTAATTACGTTGCCGATTGCCAAATTGCATTATCTCTTATAGTTTCCTAGATATGGACAATCGACATCTAACAATATTGACTCTGCTTCTAACCTGGGCCAGAATTGCAAAATGGTCTTATGAATTAGCGATTTCGCTCCAATTCACATTCCTTGTAATATTCGGCATGCTAATTACGTTGCTGATTGCCAAATTGCATTATCTCTTATAGTTTCCTAGATATGGACAATCGACATCTAACAATATTGGCTCTGCTTTTAACTTGGGCCAGAATTGTAAAATGGTCTTGTGAATTAGCGATTTCGTTCCAATTCACATTCCAAGTAATATTCGGCATGCTAATTACGTTGCCGATTGCCAAATTGCATTATCTCTTATAATTTCCGAGATATGGACTATCGACATCTAACAATATTGACTCTGCTTCTAACCTGGGCCAGAATTGCAAAATGGTCTTATGAATTAGCGATTTCGCTCCAATTCACATTCCTTGTAATATTCGGCATGCTAATTACGTTGCTGATTGCCAAATTGCATTATCTCTTATAGTTTCCGAGATATGGACTATCGACATCTGACAATAGTGGCTCTGCTTCTAACTTGCGCCAGAATTGTAAAATGGTCTTATGAATTAGCGATTTGGCTCCAATTCACATTCCAAGTAATATTCGGCATGCTAATTACGTTGCCGATTGCCAAATTGCATTATCTCTTATAGTTTCCGAGATATGGGCAATCCAAATTTTACACCTTAGGCTCTCTTTCAAACTAGGGCCAAAATTGTAAAATGGTCTTATGAATTAGCGATTTCATTCCAATTCACATTCCAAGTAATATTCGGCATGCTAATTACGCTGTCGATTACCAAATTGCATTATCTCTTATGGTTTCCGATATATCGACCATCGAAATTTTACAATTTGGCTCTGCTTCAACTTTTGCCAAAATTGTAAAATGGTCTTATGAATTAGCGATTTCGTTCCAATTCACAGTCCAAGCAATATTCGGCATGCTAATTACGTTGCCGATTGCCAAATTGCATTATCTCTTATGGTTTCCGATATATGGACTATCGAAATTTTACAATTTGGCTCTGCTTCTAACATGGGCCAAAATTGTAAAATGTTCTTATTAATTAACGATTCCGTTCCAATTCACACTGCAAGCAATATTCGGCATGCTAATTATGTTGCCGATTGCTAAATTGCATTATCTCTTATAGTTTCCGAGATATGGGCAATCCAAATTCTACACCTTGGGCTCTGTTTCAAACTTGGGCCAAAATTGTAAAATGGTCTTATGAATTAGCGATTCCACTTCAATTCACATTCCAAGTAATATTCGGCATGCTAATTACGCTGTCGATTGCAAAATTGCGTTATCTCTTATAGTTTCCGAGATATGGGCAATCGAAATTTTACACTTTAGGTTCTGTTTCTAACTCACGCAAAAATTGTAAAATGGTCTTATGAATTACGGATTTCGTTCCAAATCATATTCTAAGTAATATTCGACATGCTAATTACGTCGCCGTTTGCCAAATAGCACTAGTATAGTTTCCGAAATATGGGCTATAGAAATTTTGCTCTTTAGGCTCTGTTTCTAACTTAGGCCAACATTGTAAAATGGTCTTATGAATTACGGATTTCGTTCCAAATCATATTCCAAGTAATATTCGTCATGCTAATTACGTCGCCGTTTGCCAAATTGCACTATCTCTTATAGTTTCCGAAATATGGGCTATCGAAATTTTACTCTTTAGGCTCTGTTTCTAACTTAGACCAAAATTGTAAAATGGTCTTATGAATTAAGGATTTCGTTCCAAATCATACTCCAAGTAATACTCGCCATGCTAATAACGTTGTCGATTGCCAAATTGCATTATCTCTTATAGTTTCCAAGATATGGGCTATCGCAATTAGGGCACACATTTGGCTGGGTTTCTAAATTAAGCTAAAATTGTAAAATGACCTTGTGAATTACGGACTTTTGTTCCAAATCACATGTCAAGTAATATTCGGCATGCTTGTGACGTTGTCGTTTGCCAAATTGCATTATCTCTTATAGTTCCCGTATATGGGCTATCCAAATTTTACATCTTAGGCTCTGTTTCTAACTTGGGCCAAAATTGTAAAATGTTCTTATGAATTAGCGATTCCGTTCCAATTCACATTGCGAGCAATATTCAGCATGCCAATTACGTTGCCGATTGCCGAATTGCATTATCTCTTATAGTTTCCGAGATATGGGTAATCGAAATTTTATACCTTAGGCTGTGTTACTAACTCGGGTCAAAATTCTAAAACGGTCTTATGAATTACCGATTGCGTTCCAATTCACATTCCAAGCAATATTCGGCATGCTAATTACGTTGCCGATTGCCAAATTTCGTTATCTCTTATAGTTTCCGAGATATGGGCAATCAAAATTTTACACCTTAGGCTCTGTTTCTAACTTGGGCCAAAATTGTAAAATGGTCTTATGAATTAGCGATTTCGTTCTAAATCACATTCCAAGTAATATTCGGCATGCTAATTACGTTGCCGATTGCCACATTTCGTTATCTCTTATAGCTTCCGAGATATGGGCAATCAAAATTTTACACCTTAGGCTCTGTTTCTAACTTGGGCCAAAATTGTAAAATGGTCTTATGAATTAGCGATTTCTTTCTAAATCACATTCCAAGTAATATTCGGCATGCTAATTACGCTGTCAATTGCCAAATTGCAATATCTCTTGTAGTTCCCGAGATATGGGCAATCGAAATTTTACACCTTAGGCTCTGTTTCTAACATGGGCCAAAGTTGTAAAATGGTCTTATGAATTAGCGATTCCGTTCCAATTCACATTGCAAGCAATATTCGGCATGCTAATTACGTTGCCGATTGCCAAATTTCATTATCTCTTATAGTTTCCGAGATATGGGCAATCGAAATTTTACACCTTAGGCTCTGTTTCTAACTTGAGGCAAAATTGAAAAATGGTCTTATGAATTAGCGATTTCGTTCTAAATCACATTCCAAGTAATATTCGGCATGTTAATTACGTTGTCGATTACCAAATTGCATTATATCTTATGGTTTCAGATATATGGACTATCGAAATTTTACAATTTGGCTCTGCTTCTAACTTGGGCCAAAATGGTAAAATGGTCTTATGAATTAGCGATTTCTTTCTAAATCACATTCCAAGTAATATTCGGCATGCTAATTACGCTGTCAATTGCCAAATTGCAATATCTCTTGTAGTTCCCGAGATATGGGCAATCGAAATTTTACACCTTAGGCTCTGTTTCTAACATGGGCCAAAGTTGTAAAATGGTCTTATGAATTAGCGATTCCGTTCCAATTCACATTGCAAGCAATATTCGGCATGCTAATTACGTTGCCGATTGCCAAATTTCATTATCTCTTATAGTTTCCGAGATATGGGCAATCGAAATTTTACACCTTAGGCTCTGTTTCTAACTTGAGGCAAAATTGAAAAATGGTCTTATGAATTAGCGATTTCGTTCTAAATCACATTCCAAGTAATATTCGGCATGTTAATTACGTTGTCGATTACCAAATTGCATTATATCTTATGGTTTCAGATATATGGACTATCGAAATTTTACAATTTGGCTCTGCTTCTAACTTGGGCCAAAATGGTAAAATGGTCTTATGAATTAGCGATTTCGTTCTAAATCACATTCCAGGTAATATTCGGCATGTTAATTACGTTGTCGATTACCAAATTGTATTATCTCTTATGGTTTCCAATATATGGACTATCGAAATTTTACACCTTAGGCTCTGTTTGTAACATGGGCCAAAATTTTAAAATGGTCTTATGAATTAGCGATTTCGTTATAAATCACACTCCAAGTAATATTCGGCATGCTAATTACGTTGTCGATTACCAAATTGCATTATCTATTATGATTTCCGATATATGGACTATCGAAATTTTACAATTTGGCTCTGCTTCTAACATGGGCCAAAATTGTAAAATGGTCTTATGAATTAGCGATTCCATTCCAATTCACATTGCAAGCAATATTCGGCCTGCTAATTAGGTTGCCGATTACCAAATTGCATTATCTCTTATAGTTTCCGAGATATGGACTATCGACATCTAACAATATTGGCTCTGCTTCTAACTTGGGCCAGAATTGTAAAATGGTCTTATGAATTAGCGATTTCGCTCCAATTCACATTCCAAGTAATATTCGGCATGCTAATTACGTTGCCGATTGCCAAGTTGCATTATCTTTTATAGTTTCCGAGATATGGACTATCGACATCTAACAATATTGGCTCTGCTTCTAACTTGGGCCAGAATTGTAAAATGGTCTTATGAACTAGCGATTTCGCTCCAATTCACATTCCAAGTAATATTCGGCATGCTAATTACGTTGCCGATTGCCAAATTGCATTATCTCTTATAGTTTCCGAGATATGGACTATCGACATCTGACAATATTGGCTCTGCTTCTAACTTGGGCCAGAATTGTAAAATGGTCTTATGAATTAGCGATTTCGCTCCAATTCACATTCCAAGTAATATTCGGCATGCTAATTACGTTGCCGATTGCCAAATTGCATTATCTCTTATAGTTTCCGAGATATGGACTATCGACATCTGACAATATTGGCTCTGCTTCTAACTAGGGCCAGAATTGTAAAATGGTCTTATGAATTAGCGATTTCGTTTCAATTCACATTCCAACTAATATTCGGCATGCTAATTACGTTGCCGATTGCCAAATTGCATTATCTCTTATAGTTTCCGAGATATGGACAATCGGAATTTTACACCTTAGAGTCTGTTTCTAACTGGGGTCAAAATTGTAAAATGGTCTTACGAATTAGCGATTTCGGTCCAATTCACATACCAAGTAATATTCGGCATGCTAATTACGTTGCCGATTGCCAAATTGCATTATCTCTTATAGTTTCCGAGACATGGACTATCGACATCTGACAATGTTGGCTCTGCTTCTAACTTGGGCCAGAATTGTAAAATGTTCTTATGAATTAGCGATTTCGCTCCAATTCACATTCCAAGTAATATTCGGCATGCTAATTACGCTGCCTATTGCCAAATTGCATTATCTCTTATAGTTTCCGAGATATGGACTATCGACATCTAACAATATTGGCTCTGCTTCTAACTTGGGCCAGAATTGTAAAATGGTCTTATGAATTAGCGATTTCGCTCCAATTCACATTCTAAGTAATATTCGGCATGCTAATTACGTTGCCGATTGCCAAATTGCATTATCTCTTATAGTTTCCGAGATATGGACTATCGACACCTGAAAATATTGGCTCTGCTTATAACTTGGGCCAGAATTGTAAAATGGTCTTATGAATTAGCGATTTCGCTCCAATTCACATTCCAAGTAATATTCGGCATGCTAATTACGTTGCCGATTGCCAAATTGCATTATCTCTTATAGTTTCCGAGATATGGACAATCGAAATTTTACACCTTAGAGTCTGTTTCTAACTGGGGTCAAAATTGTAAAATGGTCTTACGAATTAGCGATTTCGTTCCAATTCACATTCCAAGTAATATTCGGCATGCTAATTACGTTGCCGATTGCCAAATTGCATTATCTCTTATAGTTTCCGAGATATGGACTATCGACATCTGAAAATATTGGCTCTGCTTATAACTTGGGCCAGAATTGTAAAATGGTCTTACGAATTAGCGATTTCCTTCCAAATCACATTCCAAGTAATATTCGGCATGCTAATTACGTTGCCGATTGCCAAATTGCATTATCTCTTATAGTTTCTGAGATATGGAATATCGACATCTGACAATATTGGCTCTGCTTCTAACTTGGGCCAGAATTGTAAAATGGTCTTATGAATTAGCGATTTCGTTCCAATTCACATTCCAAGTAATATTCGGCATGCTAATTACGTTGCCGATTGCCATATTGCATTATCTCTTATAGTTTCCGAGATATGGACAATCGAAATTTTACACGTTAGAGTCTGTTTCTAACTGGGGTCAAAATTGTAAAATGGTCTTACGAATTAGCGATTTCGTTCCAATTCACATTCCAAGTAATATTCGGAATGCTAATTAAGCTGCCGATTGCCAAATTGCATTATCTCTTATAGTTTCCGAGATATGGACAATCGAAATTTTACACCTTAGAGTCTGTTTCTAACTGGGTTCAAAATTGTAAAATGGTCTTACGAATTAGCGATTTCGTTCCAATTCACATTCCAAGTAATATTCGGCATGTTAATTACGCTGCCGATTGCCAAATTGCATTATCTCTAATAGTTTCCGAGATATGGACTATCGACATCTAACAATATTGACTCTGCTTCTAACTTGGGCCAGAATTGTAAAATGGTCTTACGAATTAGCGATTTCGTTCCAATTCACATTCCAAGTAATATTCGGCATGCTAATTACGTAGCCGATTGCCAAATTGCATTATCTCTTATAGTTTCCGAGATATGGACTATCGACATCTGACAATATTGGCTCTGCTTCTAACTTGGGCCAGATTTGTAAAATGATCTTATGAATTAGCGATTTCGCTCCAATTCACATTCCAAGTAATATTCGGCATGCTAATTACGTTGCCCATTGCCAAATTGCATTATCTCTTATAGTTTCCGAGATATGGACTATCGACATCTAACAATATTTTCTCTGCTTCTAACTTGGGCCAGAATTGTAAAATGGTCTTATGAATTAGCGATTTGGCTCCAATTCATATTCCAAGTAATATTCGGCATGCTAATTACGTTGCCGATTGCCAAATTGCATTATCTCATATAGTTTCCGAGATATGGGCAATCGAAATTTTACACCTTAGAGTCTGTTTCTAACTGGGGTCAAAATTGTAAAATGGTCTTATGAATTAGCGATTTCGCTCCAATTCACATTCCAAGTAATATTTGGCAAGCTAATTACGTTGCCGATTGCCAAATTGCATTATCTCTTATAGTTTCCGAGATATGGACTATCGACATCTGACAATATTGGCTCTGCTTCTAACTTGGGCCAGAATTGTAAAATGGCCTTATGAATTAGCGATTTCGTTTCAATTCACATTCCAAGTAATATTCGGCATGCTAATTACGTTGCCGATTGCCAAATTGCATTATCTCTTAAAGTTTCCGAGATATGGACTATCGACATCTTACAATATTGGCTCTGCTTCTAACTTGGGCCAGAATTGTAAAATGGTCTTGTGAATTAGCGATTTCGTTCCAATTCACATTCCAAGTAATATTCGGCATGCTAATTACGTTGCCGATTGCCAAATTGCATTATCTCTTATAGTTTCCTAGATATGGACAATCGAAATTTTACACCTTAGAGTCTGTTTCTAACTGGGGTCAAAATTGTAAAATGGTCTTACGAATTAGCGATTTCGTTCCAATTCACATTCCAAGTAATATTCGACATGTTAATTACGCTGCCGATTGCCAAATTGCATTATCTCTTATAATTTCCGAGATATGGACTATCGACATCTAACAATATTGACTCTGCTTCTAACTTGGGCCAGAATTGTAAAATGGTCTTATGAATTAGCGATTTCGCTCCAAATCACATTCCTTGTAATATTCGGCATGCTAATTACGTTGCTGATTGCCAAATTGCATTATCCCTTATAGTTTCCGAGATATGGACTATCGACATCTGAAAATATTGGCTCTGCTTATAACTTGGGCCAGAATTGTAAAATGGTCTTACGAATTAGCGATTTCCTTCCAAATCACATTCCAAGTAATATTCGGCATGCTAATTACGTTGCCGATTGCCAAATTGCATTATCTCTTATAGTTTCTGAGATATGGAATATCGACATCTGACAATATTGGCTCTGCTTCTAACTTGGGCCAGAATTGTAAAATGGTCTTATGAATTAGCGATTTCGTTCCAATTCACATTCCAAGTAATATTCGGCATGCTAATTACGTTGCCGATTGCCATATTGCATTATCTCTTATAGTTTCCGAGATATGGACAATCGAAATTTTACACGTTAGAGTCTGTTTCTAACTGGGGTCAAAATTGTAAAATGGTCTTACGAATTAGCGATTTCGTTCCAATTCACATTCCAAGTAATATTCGGAATGCTAATTAAGCTGCCGATTGCCAAATTGCATTATCTCTTATAGTTTCCGAGATATGGACAATCGAAATTTTACACCTTAGAGTCTGTTTCTAACTGGGTTCAAAATTGTAAAATGGTCTTACGAATTAGCGATTTCGTTCCAATTCACATTCCAAGTAATATTCGGCATGTTAATTACGCTGCCGATTGCCAAATTGCATTATCTCTAATAGTTTCCGAGATATGGACTATCGACATCTAACAATATTGACTCTGCTTCTAACTTGGGCCAGAATTGTAAAATGGTCTTACGAATTAGCGATTTCGTTCCAATTCACATTCCAAGTAATATTCGGCATGCTAATTACGTAGCCGATTGCCAAATTGCATTATCTCTTATAGTTTCCGAGATATGGACTATCGACATCTGACAATATTGGCTCTGCTTCTAACTTGGGCCAGATTTGTAAAATGATCTTATGAATTAGCGATTTCGCTCCAATTCACATTCCAAGTAATATTCGGCATGCTAATTACGTTGCCCATTGCCAAATTGCATTATCTCTTATAGTTTCCGAGATATGGACTATCGACATCTAACAATATTTTCTCTGCTTCTAACTTGGGCCAGAATTGTAAAATGGTCTTATGAATTAGCGATTTGGCTCCAATTCATATTCCAAGTAATATTCGGCATGCTAATTACGTTGCCGATTGCCAAATTGCATTATCTCATATAGTTTCCGAGATATGGGCAATCGAAATTTTACACCTTAGAGTCTGTTTCTAACTGGGGTCAAAATTGTAAAATGGTCTTATGAATTAGCGATTTCGCTCCAATTCACATTCCAAGTAATATTTGGCAAGCTAATTACGTTGCCGATTGCCAAATTGCATTATCTCTTATAGTTTCCGAGATATGGACTATCGACATCTGACAATATTGGCTCTGCTTCTAACTTGGGCCAGAATTGTAAAATGGCCTTATGAATTAGCGATTTCGTTTCAATTCACATTCCAACTAATATTCGGCATGCTAATTACGTTGCAGATTGCCAAATTGCATTATCTCTTATAGTTTCCGAGATATGGACTATCGACATCTGACAATATTGGCTCTGCTTCTAACTGGGGTCAAAATTGTAAAATGGTCTTACGAATTAGCGATTTCGTTCCAATTCACATTCCAAGTAATATTCGGCATGCTAATTACGTTGCCGATTGCCAAATTGCATTATCTCTTAAAGTTTCCGAGATATGGACTATCGACATCTTACAATATTGGCTCTGCTTCTAACTTGGGCCAGAATTGTAAAATGGTCTTGTGAATTAGCGATTTCGTTCCAATTCACATTCCAAGTAATATTCGGCATGCTAATTACGTTGCCGATTGCCAAATTGCATTATCTCTTATAGTTTCCTACGTATGGACAATCGAAATTTTACACCTTAGAGTCTGTTTCTAACTGGGGTCAAAATTGTAAAATGGTCTTACGAATTAGCGATTTCGTTCCAATTCACATTCCAAGTAATATTCGACATGTTAATTACGCTGCCGATTGCCAAATTGCATTATCTCTTATAATTTCCGAGATATGGACTATCGACATCTAACAATATTGACTCTGCTTCTAACTTGGGCCAGAATTGTAAAATGGTCTTATGAATTAGCGATTTCGCTCCAAATCACATTCCTTGTAATATTCGGCATGCTAATTACGTTGCTGATTGCCAAATTGCATTATCCCTTATAGTTTCCGAGATATGGACCATCGACATCTGACAATATTGGCTCTGCTTCTAACTTGCGCCAGAATTGTAAAATGGTCTTATGAATTAGCGATTTGGCTCCAATTCACATTCCAAGTAATATTCGGCATGTTAATTACGTCGCCGATTGCCAAATTGCATTATCTCTTATAGTTTCTGAGATATGGACAATCGAAATTTTACACCTTAGAGTCTGTTTCTAACTGGGGTCAAAATTGTAAAATGGTCTTACGAATTAGCGATTTCGTTCCAATTCACATTCCAAGTAATATTCGGCATGCTAATTACGCTGCCGATTGCCAAATTGCATTATCTCTTATAGTTTCCGAGGTATGGACTATCGACATCTGACAATATTGGCTCTGCTTCTAACTTGCGCCAGAATTGTAAAATGGTCTTATGAATTAGCGATTTCTCTCCAATTCACATTCCAAGTAATATTCGGCATGCTAATTACGTTGCCGATTGCCAAATTGCATTATCTCTTATAGTTTCCGAGATATGGACTATCGACATCTGACAATATTGGCTCTGCTTCTAACTTGGGCCAGAATTGTAAAATGGTCTTATGAATTAGCGATTTCGTTTCAATTCACATTCCAACTAACATTCGGCATGCTAATTACGTTGCCGATTGCCAAATTGCATTATCTCTTATAGTTTCCGAGATATGGGCAATCGAAATTTTACACTTTAGGCTCTGTTTCCAACTTGGGCCATAATTGTAAAATGGTCTTATGAATTAGCGATTTCTTTCTAAATCACATTCCAAGTAATATTCGGCATGCTAATTATGCTGTCGATTGCAAAATTGCATTATCTCTTATAGTTTCCGAGATATGGGCAATCGAAATTTTACACTTTAGGCTCTGTTTCTAACTTGGGCCAAAATTGTAAAATGGTCTTATGAATTGGCGATTTCTTTCTAAATCACATTCCAAGTAATATTTGGCATGCTAATTACGCTGTCGATTACCAAATTGAATTACCTCTTATGGTTTCCGATATATGGACTATCGAAATTTTACAATTTGGTTCTGCTTCAACTTTTGCCAAAATTGTAAAATGGCCTTATGAATTAGCGATTTCGTTCCAATTCACAGTCCGAGCAATATTCGGCATGCTAATTACGTTGCCGATTGCTAAATTGCATTATCTCTTATACTTTCCGAGATATGGGTAATCGAAATTTTATACCTTAGGCTGTATTTCTAACTAGGGCCAAAATTGTAAAATGGTCTTATGAATTAGCGATTTCGTTCCAATTCACATTTCAAGCAATATTCGGCATGCTAATTACGTTGCCGATTGCCAAATTGCATTATCTCTTAGAGTTTCCGAGATATGGGCAATCGAAATTTTATACCTTAGGCTGTATTTCTAACATGGGACAAAATTGTAAAATGGCCTTATGAATTAGCGATTTCGTTCTAAATCACATTCCAAGTAATATTCGGCACGTTAATTGCGTTGTCGATTAACAAATTGCATTATCTTTTATGGTTTCCGATATATGGATTATCGAAATTTTACAATTTGGCTCTGCTTCTAACTTGGGCCAGAATTGTAAAATGGTCTTATGAATTAGCGATTTCGTTCCAATTCACAGTCCAAGCAATATTGGGCATGCTAATTACGTTGCCGATTGCCAAATTGTATTATCTCTTATAGTTTCCGAGATATGGGCTATCGAAATTTTACACCTTAGGCTCTGTTTCTAACATGGGCCAAAATTGTAAAATGGCCTTATGAATTAGCGATTTCGTTCTAAATCACACTCCAAGTAATATTCTGGATGCTAATTACGTTGCCGATTGCCAAATTGCATTGTCTCTTATAGTTTCCGAGATATGGGCAATCGAAATTTTACACTTTAGGCTCTGTTTCTAACTCACGCAAAAATTGTAAAATGGTCTTATGAATTAGCGATTTCGTTCTAAATCACATTCCAAGTAATATTCGTCACGTTAATTACGTTGTCGATTAACAAATTGCATTATCTCTTATGGTTTCCGATAAATGGACTCTCGAAATTTTACAATTTGGCTCTGCTTCTAACATGGGCCAAAATTGTAAAATGGTCTTATGAATTAACGATTCCGTTCCAATTCACATTGCAAGCAATATTCGGCATGCTAATTACGTTGCCGATTGCCAAATTGCATTGTCTCTTATAGTTTCCGAGATATGGGTAATCGAAATTTTATACCTTAGGCTGTATTTCTAACTAGGGCCAAAATTGTAAAATGTTCTTATGAATTAGCGATTTCGTTCCAATTCACATTTCAAGCAATATTCGGCATGCTAATTACGTTGCCGATTGCCAAATTTCATTATCTCTTATAGTTTCCGAGATATGGGCAATCAAAATTTTACACCTTAGGCTCTGTTTCTAACTTGGGCCAAAATTGTAAAATGGTCTTATGAATTAGCGTTTTCGTTCTAAATCACATTCCAAGTAATATTCGGTACGTTAATTACGTTGTCGATTAACAAATTGCATTATCACTTATGGTATCCGATATATGGATTATCGAAATTTTACAATTTGGCTCTGCTTCTACCATGGGCCGAAATTGTAAAATGGTCTTATGAATTAACGATTCCGTTCCAATTCACATTGCAAGTAATATTCGGCATGCTAATTACGTTGCCGATTGCCAAATTGCATTATCTCTTATAGTTTCCGAGATATGGGCAATCCAAATTTTACACCTTAGGCTCTCTTTCAAACTAGGGCCAAAATTGTAAAATGGTCTTATGAATTAGCGATTTCATTCCAATTCACATTCCAAGTAATATTCGGCATGCTAATTACGCTGTCGATTACCAAATTGCATTATCTCTTATGGTTTCCGATATATCGACCATCGAAATTTTACAATTTGGCTCTGCTTCAACTTTTGCCAAAATTGTAAAATGGTCTTATGAATTAGCGATTTCGTTCCAATTCACAGTCCAAGCAATATTCGGCATGCTAATTACGTTGACGATTGCCAAATTGCATTATCTCTTATGGTTTCCGATATATGGACTATCGAAATTTTACAATTTGGCTCTGCTTCTAACATGGGCCAAAATTGTAAAATGCTCTTATTAATTAACGAATCCGTTCCAATTCACACTGCAAGCAATATTCGGCATGCTAATTACGTTGCCGATTGCTAAATTGCATTATCTCTTATAGTTTCCGAGATATGGGCAATACAAATTCTACACATTGGGCTCTGTTTCAAACTTGGGCCAAAATTGTAAAATGGTCTTATGAATTAGCGATTTCACTTCAATTCACATTCCAAGTAATATTCGGCATGCTAATTACGCTGTCGGTTGCAAAATTGCGTTATCTCTTATAGTTTCCGAGATATGGGCAATCGAAATTTTACACTTTAGGTTCTGTTTCTAACTCACGCAAAAATTGTAAAATGGTCTTATGAATTACGGATTTCGTTCCAAATCATATTCTAAGTAATATTCGACATGCTAATTACGTCGCCGTTTGCCAAATTGCACTAGTATAGTTTCCGAAATATGGGCTATAGAAATTTTGCTCTTTAGGCTCTGTTTCTAACTTAGGCCAACATTGTAAAATGGTCTTATGAATTACGGATTTCGTTCCAAATCATATTCCAAGTAATATTCGTCATGCTAATTACGTCGCCGTTTGCCAAATTGCACTATCTCTTATAGTTTCCGAAATATGGGCTATCGAAATTTTACTCTTTAGGCTCTGTTTCTAACTTAGACCAAAATTGTAAAATGGTCTTATGAATTAAGGATTTCGTTCCAAATCATACTCCAAGTAATACTCGCCATGCTAATAACGTTGTCGATTGCCAAATTGCATTATCTCTTATAGTTTCCAAGATATGGGCTATCGCAATTAGGGCACACATTAGGCTGGGTTTCTAAATTAAGCTAAAATTGTAAAATGACCTTGTGAATTACGGACTTTTGTTCCAAATCACATGTCAAGTAATATTCGGCATGCTTGTGACGTTGTCGTTTGCCAAATTGCATTATCTCTTATAGTTCCCGTATATGGGCTATCCAAATTTTACATCTTAGGCTCTGTTTCTAACATGGGCCAAAATTGTAAAATGTTCTTATGAATTAGCGATTCCGTTCCAATTCACATTGCGAGCAATATTCGGCATGCCAATTACGTTGCCGATTGCCAAATTGCATTATCTCTTATAGTTTCCGAGATATGGGTAATCGAAATTTTATACCTTAGGCTGTGTTACTAACTCGGGTCAAAATTCTAAAACGGTCTTATGAATTACCGATTGCGTTCCAATTCACATTCCAAGCAATATTCGGCATGCTAATTACGTTGCCGATTGCCAAATTTCGTTATCTCTTATAGTTTCCGAGATATGGGCAATCAAAATTTTACACCTTAGGCTCTGTTTCTAACATGGGCCAAAATTGTAAAATGGTCTTATGAATTAGCGATTTCGTTCTAAATCACATTCCAAGTAATATTCGGCATGCTAATTACGTTGCCGATTGCTAAATTGCGTTATCTCTTATAGTTTCCGAGATATGGGCAATCAAAATTTTACACATTAGGCTCTGTTTCTAACTTGGGCCAAAATTGTAAAATGGTCTTATGAATTAGCGATTTCTTTCTAAATCACATTCCAAGTAATATTCGGCATGCTAATTACGCTGTCGATTGCCAAATTGCAATATCTCTTGTAGTTCCCGAGATATGGGCAATCGAAATTTTACACCTTAGGCTCTGTTTCTAACATGGGCCAAAGTTGTAAAATGGTCTTATGAATTAGCGATTCCGTTCCAATTCACATTCCAATTAATATTCGGCATGTTAATTACGTTGTCGATTACCAAATTGCATTATATCTTATGGTTTCAGATATATGGACTATCGAAATTTTACAATTTGGCTCTGTTTCAAACTTGGGCCAAAATTGTAAAATGGTCTTATGAATTAGCGATTTCACTTCAATTCACATTCCAAGTAATATTCGGCATGCTAATTACGCTGTCGATTGCAAAATTGCGTTATCTCTTATAGTTTCCGAGATATGGGCAATCGAAATTTTACACTTTAGGTTCTGTTTCTAACTCACGCAAAAATTGTAAAATGGTCTTATGAATTACGGATTTCGTTCCAAATCATATTCTATGTAATATTCGACATGCTAATTACGTCGCCGCTTGCCAAATTGCACTAGTATAGTTTCCGAAATATGGGCTATAGAAATTTTGCTCTTTAGGCTCTGTTTCTAACTTAGGCCAACATTGTAAAATGGTCTTATGAATTACGGATTTCGTTCCAAATCATATTTCAAGTAATATTCGTCATGCTAATTACGTCGCCGTTTGCCAAATTGCACTATCTCTTATAGTTTCCGAAATATGGGCTATCGAAATTTTACTATTTAGGCTCTGTTTCTAACTTAGACCAAAATTGTAAAATGGTCTTATGAATTAAGGATTTCGTTCCAAATCATACTCCAAGTAATACTCGCCATGCTAATAACGTTGTCGATTGCCAAATTGCATTATCTCTTATAGTTTCCAAGATATGGGCTATCGCAATTAGGGCACACATTAGGCTGGGTTTCTAAATTAAGCTAAAATTGTAAAATGACCTTGTGAATTACGGACTTTTGTTCCAAATCACATGTCAAGTAATATTCGGCATGCTTGTGACGTTGTCGTTTGCCAAATTGCATTATCTCTTATAGTTCCCGTATATGGGCTATCCAAATTTTACATCTTAGGCTCTGTTTCTAACATGGGCCAAAATTGTAAAATGTTCTTATGAATTAGCGATTCCGTTCCAATTCACATTGCGAGCAATATTCGGCATGCCAATTACGTTGCCGATTGCCAAATTGCATTATCTCTTATAGTTTCCGAGATATGGGTAATCGAAATTTTATACCTTAGGCTGTGTTACTAACTCGGGTCAAAATTCTAAAACGGTCTTATGAATTACCGATTGCGTTCCAATTCACATTCCAAGCAATATTCGGCATGCTAATTACGTTGCCGATTGCCAAATTTCGTTATCTCTTATAGTTTCCGAGATATGGGCAATCAAAATTTTACACCTTAGGCTCTGTTTCTAACTTGGGCCAAAATTGTAAAATGGTCTTATGAATTAGCGATTTCGTTCTAAATCACATTCCAAGTAATATTCGGCATGCTAATTACGTTGCCGATTGCCACATTTCGTTATCTCTTATAGCTTCCGAGATATGGGCAATCAAAATTTTACACATTAGGCTCTGTTTCTAACTTGGGCCAAAATTGTAAAATGGTCTTATGAATTAGCGATTTCTTTCTAAATCACATTCCAAGTAATATTCGGCATGCTAATTACGCTGTCGATTGCCAAATTGCAATATCTCTTGTAGTTCCCGAGATATGGGCAATCGAAATTTTACACCTTAGGCTCTGTTTCTAACATGGGCCAAAGTTGTAAAATGGTCTTATGAATTAGCGATTCCGTTCCAATTCACATTCCAATTAATATTCGGCATGTTAATTACGTTGTCGATTACCAAATTGCATTATATCTTATGGTTTCAGATATATGGACTATCGAAATTTTACAATTTGGCTCTGCTTCTAACTTGGGCCAAAATGGTAAAATGGTCTTATGAATTAGCGATTTCGTTCTAAATCACATTCCAGGTAATATTCGGCATGTTAATTACGTTGTCGATTACCAAATTGTATTATCTCTTATGGTTTCCAATATATGGACTATCGAAATTTTACACCTTAGGCTCTGTTTGTAACATGGGCCAAAATTTTAAAATGGTCTTATGAATTAGCGATTTCGTTATAAATCACACTCCAAGTAATATTCGGCATGCTAATTACGTTGTCGATTACCAAATTGCATTATCTATTATGATTTCCGATATATGGACTATCGAAATTTTACAATTTGGCTCTGCTTCTAACATGGGCCAAAATTGTAAAATGGTCTTATGAATTAGCGATTCCATTCCAATTCACATTGCAAGCAATATTCGGCCTGCTAATTAGGTTGCCGATTACCAAATTGCATTATCTCTTATAGTTTCCGAGATATGGACTATCGACATCTAACAATATTGGCTCTGCTTCTAACTTGGGCCAGAATTGTAAAATGGTCTTATGAATTAGCGATTTCGCTCCAATTCACATTCCAAGTAATATTCGGCATGCTAATTACGTTGCCGATTGCCAAATTGCATTATCTTTTATAGTTTCCGAGATATGGACTATCGACATCTAACAATATTGGCTCTGCTTCTAACTTGGGCCAGAATTGTAAAATGGTCTTATGAACTAGCGATTTCGTTCCAATTCACATTCCAAGTAATATTCGGCATGCTAATTACGTTTCCGATTGCCAAATTGCATTTTCTCTTATAGTTTCCGAGATATGGACTATCGACATCTGACAATATTGGCTCTGCTTCTAACTTGGGCCAGAATTGTAAAATGGTCTTATGAATTAGCGATTTCGTTCCAATTCACATTCCAAGTAATATTCGGCATGCTAATTACGCTGCCGATTGCCAAATTGCATTATCTCTTATAGTTTCCGAGATATGGACAATCGAAATTTTACACCTTAGAGTCTGTTTCTAACTGGGGTCAAAATTGTAAAATGGTCTTACGAATTAGCGATTTCGTTCCAATTCACATTCCAAGTAATATTCGGCATGCTAATTACGCTGCCGATTGCTAAATTGCATTATCTCTTATAGTTTCCGAGATATGGACTATCGACGTCTAAAAATATTAGCTCTGCTTCTAACTTGGGCCAGAATTGTAAAATGGTCTTACGAATTAGCGATTTCGTTCCAATTCACATTCCAAGTAATATTCGGCATGCTAATTACGTTGCCGATTGCCAAATTGCATTATCTCTTATAGTTTCCGAGATATGGACTATCGACATCTGACAATATTGGCTCTGCTTCTAACTTGGGCCAGAATTGTAAAATGGTCTTATGAATTAGCGATTTCGCTCCAATTCACATTCCAAGTAATATTCGGCATGCTAATTACGTTGCCGATTGCCAAATTGCATTATCTCTTATAGTTTCCGAGATATGGACAATCGGAATTTTACACCTTAGAGTCTGTTTCTAACTGGGGTCAAAATTGTAAAATGGTCTTACGAATTAGCGATTTCGTTCCAATTCACATTCCAAGTAATATTCGGCATGCTAATTACGTTGCCGATTGCCAAATTGCATTATCTCTTATAGTTTCCGAGACATGGACTATCGACATCTGACAATGTTGGCTCTGCTTCTAACTTGGGCCAGAATTGTAAAATAGTCTTATGAATTAGCGATTTCGTTCCAATTCACAGTCCAAGCAATATTCGGCATGCTAATTACGTTGCCGATTGCCAAATTGCATTATCTCTTATAGTTTCCGAGATATGGGCTATCGAAATTTTACACCTTAGGCTCTGTTTCTAATATGGGCCAAAATTGTAAAATGGCCTTATGAATTAGCGATTTCACTTCAATTCACATTCCAAGTAATATTCGGCATGCTAATTACGCTGTCGATTGCAAAATTGCGTTATCTCTTATAGTTTCCGAGATATGGGCTATCGAAATTTTACACCTTAGGCTCTGTTTCTAACATGGGCCAAAATTGTAAAATGGCATTATGAATTAGCGATTTCACTTCAATTCACATTCCAAGTAATATTCGGCATGCTAATTACGTTGCCGATTGCCAAATTGCATTGTCTCTTATAGTTTCCGAGATATGGGTAATCGAAATTTTATACCTTAGGCTGTATTTCTAACTAGGGCCAAAATTGTAAAATGGTCTTATGAATTAGCGATTTCGTTCCAATTCACATTTCAAGCAATATTCGGCATGCTAATTACGTTGCCGATTGCCAAATTTCATTATCTCTTATAGTTTCCGAGATATGGGCAATCAAAATTTTACACCTTAGGCTCTGTTTCTAACTTGGGCCAAAATTGTAAAATGGTCTTATGAATTAGCGATTTCGTTCTAAATCACATTCCAAGTAATATTCGGTACGTTAATTACGTTGTCGATTAACAAATTGCATTATCACTTATGGTTTCCGATATATGGATTATCGAAATTTTACAATTAGGCTCTGCTTCTAACATGGGCCAAAATTGTAAAATGGTCTTATGAATTAGCGATTTTGTTCCAAATCACATGTCAAGTAATATTCGGCATGCTTGTGACGTTGTCGTTTGCCAAATTGCATTATCTCTTATAGTTCCCGTATATGGGCTATCCAAATTTTACATCTTAGGCTCTGTTTCTAACATGGGCCAAAATTGTAAAATGTTCTTATGAATTAGCGATTCCGTTCCAATTCACATTGCGAGCAATATTCGGCATGCCAATTACGTTGCCGATTGCCAAATTGCATTATCTCTTATAGTTTCCGAGATATGGGTAATCGAAATTTTATACCTTAGGCTGTGTTACTAACTCGGGTGAAAATTCTAAAACGGTCTTATGAATTACCGATTGCGTTCCAATTCACATTCCAAGCAATATTCGGCATGCTAATTACGTTGCCGATTGCCAAATTTCGTTATCTCTTATAGTTTCCGAGATATGGGCAATCAAAATTTTACACCTTAGGCTCTGTTTCTAACTTGGGCCAAAATTGTAAAATGGTCTTATGAATTAGCGATTTCGTTCTAAATCACATTCCAAGTAATATTCGGCATGCTAATTACGTTGCCGATTACCACATTTCGTTATCTCTTATAGCTTCCGAGATATGGGCAATCAAAATTTTACACCTTAGGCTCTGTTTCTAACTTGGGCCAAAATTGTAAAATGGTCTTATGAATTAGCGATTTCTTTCTAAATCACATTCCAAGTAATATTCGGCATGCTAATTACGCTGTCGATTGCCAAATTGCAATATCTCTTGTAGTTCCCGAGATATGGGCAATCGAAATTTTACACCTTAGGCTCTGTTTCTAACATGGGCCAAAGTTGTAAAATGGTCTTATGAATTAGCGATTCCGTTCCAATTCACATTGCAAGCAATATTCGGCATGCTAATTACGTTGCCGATTGCCAAATTTCATTA
Organism: Rhynchophorus ferrugineus; assembly: GCF_030347505.1. NCBI lineage: Eukaryota > Metazoa > Arthropoda > Insecta > Coleoptera > Curculionidae > Rhynchophorus > Rhynchophorus ferrugineus. Next base: position 40,642,585 of record NW_027472582.1, read on the forward strand.
TCTCTTATAGTTTCCGAGATATGGGCAATCGAAAATTTACACCTTAGGCTCTGTTTCTAACTTGAGGCAAAATTGAAAAATGGTCTTATGAATTAGCGATTTCGTTCTAAATCACATTCCAGGTAATATTCGGCATGTTAATTACGTTGTCGATTACCAAATTGTATTATCTCTTATGGTTTCCAATATATGGACTATCGAAATATTACACCTTAGGCTCTGTTTGTAACATGGGCCAAAATTTTAAAATGGTCTTATGAATTAGCGATTTCGTTATAAATCACACTCCAAGTAATATTCGGCATGCTAATTACGTTGTCGATTACCAAATTGCATTATCTATTATGATTTCCGATATATGGACTATCGAAATTTTACAATTTGGCTCTGCTTCTAACATGGGCCAAAATTGTAAAATGGTCTTATGAATTAGCGATTCCATTCCAATTCACATTGCAAGCAATATTCGGCCTGCTAATTAGGTTGCCGATTACCAAATTGCATTATCTGTTATAGTTTCCGAGATATGGACTATCGACATCTAACAATATTGGCTCTGCTTCTAACTTGGGCCAGAATTGTAAAATGGTCTTATGAATTAGCGATTTCGCTCCAATTCACATTCCAAGTAATATTCGGCATGCTAATTACGTTGCCGATTGCCAAGTTGCATTTTCTCTTATAGTTTCCGAGATATGGACTATCGACATCTGACAATATTGGCTCTGCTTCTAACTTGGGCCAGAATGGTAAAATGGTCTTATGAATTAGCGATTTCGTTCCAATTCACATTCCAAGTAATATTCGGCATGCTAATTACGCTGCCGATTGCCAAATTGCATTATCTCTTATAGTTTCCGAGATATGGACTATCGACATCTGACAATATTGGCTCTGCTTCTAACTTGCGCCAGAATTGTAAAATGGTCTTATGAATTAGCGATTTCTCTCCAATTCACATTCCAAGTAATATTCGGCATGCTAATTACATTGCCGATTGCCAAATTGCATTATCTCTTTTAGTTTCCGAGATATGGGCAATCAAAATTTTACACCTTAGGCTCTGTTTCTAACTTGGGCCAAAATTGTAAAATGGTCTTATGAATTAGCGATTTCGTTCTAAATCACATTCCAAGTAATATTCGGTACGTTAATTACACTGTCGATTAACAAATTGCATTATCACTTATGGTTTCCGATATATGGATTATCGAAATTTTACAATTTGGCTCTGCTTCTAACATGGGCCAAAATTGTAAAATGGTCTTATGAATTAACGATTCCGTTCCAATTCACATTGCCAGTAATATTCGGCATGCTAATTACGCTGTCGATTACCAAATTGTATTATCTCTTATGGTTTCCGATATATCGACCATCGAAATTTTACAATTTGGCTCTGCTTCAACTTTTGATAAAATTGTAAAATGGTCTTATGAATTAGCGATTTCGTTCCAATTCACAGTCCAAGCAATATTCGGCATGCTAATTACGTTGCCGATTGCCAAATTGCATTATCTCTTATGGTTTCCGATATATGGACTATCGAAATTTTACAATTTGGCTCTGCTTCTAACATGGGCCAAAATTGTAAAATGTTCTTATTAATTAACGATTCCGTTCCAATTCACACTGCAAGCAATATTCGGCATGCTAATTACGTTGCCGATTGCTAAATTGCATTATCTCTTATAGTTTCCGAGATATGGGCAATACAAATTCTACACCTTGGGCTCTGTTTCAAACTTGGGCCAAAATTGTAAAATGGTCTTATGAATTAGCGATTTCACTTCAATTCACATTCCAAGTAATATTCGGCATGCTAATTACGCTGTCGATTGCAAAATTGCGTTGTCTCTTATAGTTTCCGAGATATGGGCAATCGAAATTTTACACTTTAGGTTCTGTTTCTAACTCACGCAAAAATTGTAAAATGGTCTTATGAATTACGGATTTCGTTCCAAATCATATTCTAAGTAATATTCGACATGCTAATTACGTCGCCGTTTGCCAAATTGCACTAGTATAGTTTCCGAAATATGGGCTATAGAAATTTTGCTCTTTAGGCTCTGTTTCTAACTTAGGCCAACATTGTAAAATGGTCTTATGAATTACGGATTTCGTTCCAAATCATATTCCAAGTAATATTCGTCATGCTAATTACGTCGCCGTTTGCCAAATTGCACTATCTCTTATAGTTTCCGAAATATGGGCTATCGAAATTTTACTCTTTAGGCTCTGTTTCTAACTTAGACCAAAATTGTAAAATGGTCTTATGAATTAAGGATTTCGTTCCAAATCATACTCCAAGTAATACTCGCCATGCTAATAACGTTGTCGATTGCCAAATTGCATTATCTCTTATAGTTTCCAAGATATGGGCTATCGCAATTAGGGCACACATTAGGCTGGGTTTCTAAATTAAGCTAAAATTGTAAAATGACCTTGTGAATTACGGACTTTTGTTCCAAATCACATGTCAAGTAATATTCGGCATGCTTGTGACGTTGTCGTTTGCCAAATTGCATTATCTCTTATAGTTCCCGTATATGGGCTATCCAAATTTTACATCTTAGGCTCTGTTTCTAACATGGGCCAAAATTGTAAAATGTTCTTATGAATTAGCGATTCCGTTCCAATTCACATTGCGAGCAATATTCGGCATGCCAATTACGTTGCCGATTGCCAAATTGCATTATCTCTTATAGTTTCCGAGATATGGGTAATCGAAATTTTATACCTTAGGCTGTGTTACTAACTCGGGTCAAAATTCTAAAACGGTCTTATGAATTACCGATTGCGTTCCAATTCACATTCCAAGCAATATTCGGCATGCTAATTACGTTGCCGATTGCCAAATTTCGTTATCTCTTATAGTTTCCGAGATATGGGCAATCAAAATTTTACACCTTAGGCTCTGTTTCTAACTTGGGCCAAAATTGTAAAATGGTCTTATGAATTAGCGATTTCGTTCTAAATCACATTCCAAGTAATATTCGGCATGCTAATTACGTTGCCGATTGCCACATTTCGTTATCTCTTATAGCTTCCGAGATATGGGCAATCAAAATTTTACACATTAGGCTCTGTTTCTAACTGGGGTCAAAATTGTAAAATGGTCTTACGAATTAGCGATTTCGTTCCAATTCACATTCCAAGTAATATTCGGCATGCTAATTACGCTGCCGATTGCTAAATTGCATTATCTCTTATAGTTTCCGAGATATGGACTATCGACGTCTAAAAATATTAGCTCTGCTTCTAACTTGGGCCAGAATTGTAAAATGGTCTTACGAATTAGCGATTTCGTTCCAATTCACATTCCAAGTAATATTCGGCATGCTAATTACGTTGCCGATTGCCAAATTGCATTATCTCTTATAGTTTCCGAGATATGGACTATCGACATCTGACAATATTGGCTCTGCTTCTAACTTGGGCCAGAATTGTAAAATGGTCTTATGAATTAGCGATTTCGCTCCAATTCACATTCCAAGTAATATTCGGCATGCTAATTACGTTGCCGATTGCCAAATTGCATTATCTCTTATAGTTTCCGAGATATGGACAATCGGAATTTTACACCTTAGAGTCTGTTTCTAACTGGGGTCAAAATTGTAAAATGGTCTTACGAATTAGCGATTTCGTTCCAATTCACATTCCAAGTAATATTCGGCATGCTAATTACGTTGCCGATTGCCAAATTGCATTATCTCTTATAGTTTCCGAGACATGGACTATCGACATCTGACAATGTTGGCTCTGCTTCTAACTTGGGCCAGAATTGTAAAATAGTCTTATGAATTAGCGATTTCGTTCCAATTCACAGTCCAAGCAATATTCGGCATGCTAATTACGTTGCCGATTGCCAAATTGCATTATCTCTTATAGTTTCCGAGATATGGGCTATCGAAATTTTACACCTTAGGCTCTGTTTCTAATATGGGCCAAAATTGTAAAATGGCCTTATGAATTAGCGATTTCACTTCAATTCACATTCCAAGTAATATTCGGCATGCTAATTACGCTGTCGATTGCAAAATTGCGTTATCTCTTATAGTTTCCGAGATATGGGCTATCGAAATTTTACACCTTAGGCTCTGTTTCTAACATGGGCCAAAATTGTAAAATGGCATTATGAATTAGCGATTTCACTTCAATTCACATTCCAAGTAATATTCGGCATGCTAATTACGTTGCCGATTGCCAAATTGCATTGTCTCTTATAGTTTCCGAGATATGGGTAATCGAAATTTTATACCTTAGGCTGTATTTCTAACTAGGGCCAAAATTGTAAAATGGTCTTATGAATTAGCGATTTCGTTCCAATTCACATTTCAAGCAATATTCGGCATGCTAATTACGTTGCCGATTGCCAAATTTCATTATCTCTTATAGTTTCCGAGATATGGGCAATCAAAATTTTACACCTTAGGCTCTGTTTCTAACTTGGGCCAAAATTGTAAAATGGTCTTATGAATTAGCGATTTCGTTCTAAATCACATTCCAAGTAATATTCGGTACGTTAATTACGTTGTCGATTAACAAATTGCATTATCACTTATGGTTTCCGATATATGGATTATCGAAATTTTACAATTAGGCTCTGCTTCTAACATGGGCCAAAATTGTAAAATGGTCTTATGAATTAGCGATTTTGTTCCAAATCACATGTCAAGTAATATTCGGCATGCTTGTGACGTTGTCGTTTGCCAAATTGCATTATCTCTTATAGTTCCCGTATATGGGCTATCCAAATTTTACATCTTAGGCTCTGTTTCTAACATGGGCCAAAATTGTAAAATGTTCTTATGAATTAGCGATTCCGTTCCAATTCACATTGCGAGCAATATTCGGCATGCCAATTACGTTGCCGATTGCCAAATTGCATTATCTCTTATAGTTTCCGAGATATGGGTAATCGAAATTTTATACCTTAGGCTGTGTTACTAACTCGGGTGAAAATTCTAAAACGGTCTTATGAATTACCGATTGCGTTCCAATTCACATTCCAAGCAATATTCGGCATGCTAATTACGTTGCCGATTGCCAAATTTCGTTATCTCTTATAGTTTCCGAGATATGGGCAATCAAAATTTTACACCTTAGGCTCTGTTTCTAACTTGGGCCAAAATTGTAAAATGGTCTTATGAATTAGCGATTTCGTTCTAAATCACATTCCAAGTAATATTCGGCATGCTAATTACGTTGCCGATTACCACATTTCGTTATCTCTTATAGCTTCCGAGATATGGGCAATCAAAATTTTACACCTTAGGCTCTGTTTCTAACTTGGGCCAAAATTGTAAAATGGTCTTATGAATTAGCGATTTCTTTCTAAATCACATTCCAAGTAATATTCGGCATGCTAATTACGCTGTCGATTGCCAAATTGCAATATCTCTTGTAGTTCCCGAGATATGGGCAATCGAAATTTTACACCTTAGGCTCTGTTTCTAACATGGGCCAAAGTTGTAAAATGGTCTTATGAATTAGCGATTCCGTTCCAATTCACATTGCAAGCAATATTCGGCATGCTAATTACGTTGCCGATTGCCAAATTTCATTATCTCTTATAGTTTCCGAGATATGGGCAATCGAAAATTTACACCTTAGGCTCTGTTTCTAACTTGAGGCAAAATTGAAAAATGGTCTTATGAATTAGCGATTTCGTTCTAAATCACATTCCAGGTAATATTCGGCATGTTAATTACGTTGTCGATTACCAAATTGTATTATCTCTTATGGTTTCCAATATATGGACTATCGAAATATTACACCTTAGGCTCTGTTTGTAACATGGGCCAAAATTTTAAAATGGTCTTATGAATTAGCGATTTCGTTATAAATCACACTCCAAGTAATATTCGGCATGCTAATTACGTTGTCGATTACCAAATTGCATTATCTATTATGATTTCCGATATATGGACTATCGAAATTTTACAATTTGGCTCTGCTTCTAACATGGGCCAAAATTGTAAAATGGTCTTATGAATTAGCGATTCCATTCCAATTCACATTGCAAGCAATATTCGGCCTGCTAATTAGGTTGCCGATTACCAAATTGCATTATCTGTTATAGTTTCCGAGATATGGACTATCGACATCTAACAATATTGGCTCTGCTTCTAACTTGGGCCAGAATTGTAAAATGGTCTTATGAATTAGCGATTTCGCTCCAATTCACATTCCAAGTAATATTCGGCATGCTAATTACGTTGCCGATTGCCAAGTTGCATTTTCTCTTATAGTTTCCGAGATATGGACTATCGACATCTGACAATATTGGCTCTGCTTCTAACTTGGGCCAGAATGGTAAAATGGTCTTATGAATTAGCGATTTCGTTCCAATTCACATTCCAAGTAATATTCGGCATGCTAATTACGCTGCCGATTGCCAAATTGCATTATCTCTTATAGTTTCCGAGATATGGACTATCGACATCTGACAATATTGGCTCTGCTTCTAACTTGCGCCAGAATTGTAAAATGGTCTTATGAATTAGCGATTTCTCTCCAATTCACATTCCAAGTAATATTCGGCATGCTAATTACATTGCCGGTTGCCAAATTGCATTATCTCTTTTAGTTTCCGAGATATGGGCAATCAAAATTTTACACCTTAGGCTCTGTTTCTAACTTGGGCCAAAATTGTAAAATGGTCTTATGAATTAGCGATTTCGTTCTAAATCACATTCCAAGTAATATTCGGTACGTTAATTACACTGTCGATTAACAAATTGCATTATCACTTATGGTTTCCGATATATGGATTATCGAAATTTTACAATTTGGCTCTGCTTCTAACATGGGCCAAAATTGTAAAATGGTCTTATGAATTAACGATTCCGTTCCAATTCACATTGCCAGTAATATTCGGCATGCTAATTACGCTGTCGATTACCAAATTGTATTATCTCTTATGGTTTCCGATATATCGACCATCGAAATTTTACAATTTGGCTCTGCTTCAACTTTTGATAAAATTGTAAAATGGTCTTATGAATTAGCGATTTCGTTCCAATTCACAGTCCAAGCAATATTCGGCATGCTAATTACGTTGCCGATTGCCAAATTGCATTATCTCTTATGGTTTCCGATATATGGACTATCGAAATTTTACAATTTGGCTCTGCTTCTAACATGGGCCAAAATTGTAAAATGTTCTTATTAATTAACGATTCCGTTCCAATTCACACTGCAAGCAATATTCGGCATGCTAATTACGTTGCCGATTGCTAAATTGCATTATCTCTTATAGTTTCCGAGATATGGGCAATACAAATTCTACACCTTGGGCTCTGTTTCAAACTTGGGCCAAAATTGTAAAATGGTCTTATGAATTAGCGATTTCACTTCAATTCACATTCCAAGTAATATTCGGCATGCTAATTACGCTGTCGATTGCAAAATTGCGTTGTCTCTTATAGTTTCCGAGATATGGGCAATCGAAATTTTACACTTTAGGTTCTGTTTCTAACTCACGCAAAAATTGTAAAATGGTCTTATGAATTACGGATTTCGTTCCAAATCATATTCTAAGTAATATTCGACATGCTAATTACGTCGCCGTTTGCCAAATTGCACTAGTATAGTTTCCGAAATATGGGCTATAGAAATTTTGCTCTTTAGGCTCTGTTTCTAACTTAGGCCAACATTGTAAAATGGTCTTATGAATTACGGATTTCGTTCCAAATCATATTCCAAGTAATATTCGTCATGCTAATTACGTCGCCGTTTGCCAAATTGCACTATCTCTTATAGTTTCCGAAATATGGGCTATCGAAATTTTACTCTTTAGGCTCTGTTTCTAACTTAGACCAAAATTGTAAAATGGTCTTATGAATTAAGGATTTCGTTCCAAATCATACTCCAAGTAATACTCGCCATGCTAATAACGTTGTCGATTGCCAAATTGCATTATCTCTTATAGTTTCCAAGATATGGGCTATCGCAATTAGGGCACACATTAGGCTGGGTTTCTAAATTAAGTTAAAATTGTAAAATGACCTTGTGAATTACGGACTTTTGTTCCAAATCACATGTCAAGTAATATTCGGCATGCTTGTGACGTTGTCGTTTGCCAAATTGCATTATCTCTTATAGTTCCCGTATATGGGCTATCCAAATTTTACATCTTAGGCTCTGTTTCTAACATGGGCCAAAATTGTAAAATGTTCTTATGAATTAGCGATTCCGTTCCAATTCACATTGCGAGCAATATTCGGCATGCCAATTACGTTGCCGATTGCCAAATTGCATTATCTCTTATAGTTTCCGGGATATGGGTAATCGAAATTTTATACCTTAGGCTGTGTTACTAACTCGGGTCAAAATTCTAAAACGGTCTTATGAATTACCGATTGCGTTCCAATTCACATTCCAAGCAATATTCGGCATGCTAATTACGTTGCCGATTGCCAAATTTCGTTATCTCTTATAGTTTCCGAGATATGGGCAATCAAAATTTTACACCTTAGGCTCTGTTTCTAACTTGGGCCAAAATTGTAAAATGGTCTTATGAATTAGCGATTTCGTTCTAAATCACATTCCAAGTAATATTCGGCATGCTAATTACGTTGCCGATTGCCACATTTCGTTATCTCTTATAGCTTCCGAGATATGGGCAATCAAAATTTTACACATTAGGCTCTGTTTCTAACTTGGGCCAAAATTGTAAAATGGTCTTATGAATTAGCGATTTCTTTCTAAATCACATTCCAAGTAATATTCGGCATGTTAATTACGTTGTCGATTACTAAATTGTATTATCTCTTATGGTTTCCAATATATGGACTATCGAAATTTTACACCTTAGGCTCTGTTTCTAACATGGGCCAAAGTTGTAAAATGGTCTTATGAATTAGCGATTCCGTTCCAATTCACATTCCAATTAATATTCGGCATGTTAATTACGTTGTCGATTACCAAGTTGCATTATATCTTATGGTTTCAGATATATGGACTATCGAAATTTTACACCTTAGGCTCTGTTTGTAACATGGGCCAAAATTTTAAAATGGTCTTATGAATTAGCGATTTCGTTATAAATCACACTCCAAGTAATATTCGGCATGCTAATTACGTTGTCGATTACCAAATTGCATTATCTATTATGATTTCCGATATATGGACTATCGAAATTTTACAATTTGGCTCTGCTTCTAACATGGGCCAAAATTGTAAAATGGTCTTATGAATTAGCGATTCCATTCCAATTCACATTGCAAGCAATATTCGGCCTGCTAATTAGGTTGCCGATTACCAAATTGCATTATCTCTTATAGTTTCCGAGATATGGACTATCGACATCTAACAATATTGGCTCTGCTTCTAACTTGGGCCAGAATTGTAAAATGGTCTTATGAATTAGCGATTTCTCTCCAATTCACATTCCAAGTAATATTCGGCATGCTAATTACGTTGCCGATTGCCAAATTGCATTATCTCTTTTAGTTTCCGAGATATGGGCAATCAAAATTTTACACCTTAGGCTCTGTTTCTAACTTGGGCCAAAATTGTAAAATGGTCTTATGAATTAGCGATTTCGTTCTAAATCACATTCCAAGTAATATTCGGTATGTTAATTACACTGTCGATTAACAAATTGCATTATCACTTATGGTTTCCGATATATGGATTATCGAAATTTTACAATTTGGCTCTGCTTCTAACATGGGCCAAAATTGTAAAATGGTCTTATGAATTAACGATTCCGTTCCAATTCACATTGCCAGTAATATTCGGCATGCTAATTACGCTGTCGATTACCAAATTGCATTATCTCTTATGGTTTCCGATATATCGACCATCGAAATTTTACAATTTGGCTCTGCTTCAACTTTTGATAAAATTGTAAAATGGTCTTATGAATTAGCGATTTCGTTCCAATTCACAGTCCAAGCAATATTCGGCATGCTAATTACGTTGCCGATTGCTAAATTGCATTATCTCTTATAGTTTCCGAGATATGGGCAATACAAATTCTACACCTTGGGCTCTGTTTCAAACTTGGGCCAAAATTGTAAAATGGTCTTATGAATTAGCGATTTCACTTCAATTCACATTCCAAGTAATATTCGGCATGCTAATTACGTTGCCGATTGCCAAATTGCATTATCTCTTTTAGTTTCCGAGATATGGGCAATCAAAATTTTACACCTTAGGCTCTGTTTCTAACTTGGGCCAAAATTGTAAAATGGTCTTATGAATTAGCGATTTCGTTCTAAATCACATTCCAAGTAATATTCGGTACGTTAATTACACTGTCGATTAACAAATTGCATTATCACTTATGGTTTCCGATATATGGATTATCGAAATTTTACAATTTGGCTCTGCTTCTAACATGGGCCAAAATTGTAAAATGGTCTTATGAATTAGCGATTCCATTCCAATTCACATTGCAAGCAATATTCGGCCTGCTAATTAGGTTGCCGATTACCAAATTGCATTATCTCTTATAGTTTCCGAGATATGGACTATCGACATCTAACAATATTGGCTCTGCTTCTAACTTGGGCCAGAATTGTAAAATGGTCTTATGAATTAGCGATTTCGCTCCAATTCACATTCCAAGTTATATTCGGCATGCTAATTACGTTGCCGATTGCCAAATTGCATTATCTTTTATAGTTTCCGAGATATGGACTATCGACATCTAACAATATTGGCTCTGCTTCTAACTTGGGCCAGAATTGTAAAATGGTCTTATGAACTAGCGATTTCGTTCCAATTCACATTCCAAGTAATATTCGGCATGCTAATTACGTTGCCGATTGCCAAATTGCATTTTCTCTTATAGTTTCCGAGATATGGACTATCGACATCTGACAATATTGGCTCTGCTTCTAACTTGGGCCAGAATTGTAAAATGGTCTTATGAATTAGCGATTTCGTTCCAATTCACATTCCAAGTAATATTCGGCATGCTAATTACGCTGCCGATTGCCAAATTGCATTATCTCTTATAGTTTCCGAGATATGGACTATCGACATCTGACAATATTGGCTCTGCTTCTAACTGGCGCCAGAATTGTAAAATGGTCTTATGAATTAGCGATTTCTCTCCAATTCACACTCCAAGTAATATTCGGCATGCTAATTACGTTGCCGATTGCCAAATTGCATTATCTCTTTTAGTTTCCGAGATATGGGCAATCAAAATTTTACACCTTAGGCTCTGTTTCTAACTTGGGCCAAAATTGTAAAATGGTCTTATGAATTAGCGATTTCGTTCTAAATCACATTCCAAGTAATATTCGGTACGTTAATTACACTGTCGATTAACAAATTGCATTATCACTTATGGTTTCCGATATATGGATTATCGAAATTTTACAATTTGGCTCTGCTTCTAACATGGGCCAAAATTGTAAAATGGTCTTATGAATTAACGATTCCGTTCCAATTCACATTGCCAGTAATATTCGGCATGCTAATTACGCTGTCGATTGCCAAATTGCATTATCTCTTATGGTTTCCGATATATGGACTATCGAAATTTTACAATTTGGCTCTGCTTCTAACATGGGCCAAAATTGTAAAATGTTCTTATTAATTAACGATTCCGTTCCAATTCACACTGCAAGCAATATTCGGCATGCTAATTACGTTGCCGATTGCTAAATTGCATTATCTCTTATAGTTTCCGAGATATGGGCAATACAAATTCTACACCTTGGGCTCTGTTTCAAACTTGGGCCAAAATTGTAAAATGGTCTTATGAATTAGCGATTTCACTTCAATTCACATTCCAAGTAATATTCGGCATGCTAATTACGCTGTCGATTGCAAAATTGCGTTATCTCTTATAGTTTCCGAGATATGGGCAATCGAAATTTTACACTTTAGGTTCTGTTTCTAACTCACGCAAAAATTGTAAAATGGTCTTATGAATTACGGATTTCGTTCCAAATCATATTCTAAGTAATATTCGACATGCTAATTACGTCGCCGTTTGCCAAATTGCACTAGTATAGTTTCCGAAATATGGGCTATAGAAATTTTGCTCTTTAGGCTCTGTTTCTAACTTAGGCCAACATTGTAAAATGGTCTTATGAATTACGGATTTCGTTCCAAATCATATTCCAAGTAATATTCGTCATGCTAATTACGTCGCGGTTTGCCAAATTGCACTATCTCTTATAGTTTCCGAAATATGGGCTATCGAAATTTTACTCTTTAGGCTCTGTTTCTAACTTAGACCAAAATTGTAAAATGGTCTTATGAATTAAGGATTTCGTTCCAAATCATACTCCAAGTAATACTCGCCATGCTAATAACGTTGTCGATTGCCAAATTGCATTATCTCTTATAGTTTCCAAGATATGGGCTATCGCAATTAGGGCACACATTAGGCTGGGTTTCTAAATTAAGCTAAAATTGTAAAATGACCTTGTGAATTACGGACTTTTGTTCCAAATCACATGTCAAGTAATATTCGGCATGCTTGTGACGTTGTCGTTTGCCAAATTGCATTATCTCTTATAGTTCCCGTATATGGGCTATCCAAATTTTACATCTTAGGCTCTGTTTCTAACATGGGCCAAAATTGTAAAATGTTCTTATGAATTAGCGATTCCGTTCCAATTCACATTGCGAGCAATATTCGGCATGCCAATTACGTTGCCGATTGCCAAATTGCATTATCTCTTATAGTTTCCGAGATATGGGTAATCGAAATTTTATACCTTAGGCTGTGTTACTAACTCGGGTCAAAATTCTAAAACGGTCTTATGAATTACCGATTGCGTTCCAATTCACATTCCAAGCAATATTCGGCATGCTAATTACGTTGCCGATTGCCAAATTTCGTTATCTCTTATAGTTTCCGAGGTATGGGCAATCAAAATTTTACACCTTAGGCTCTGTTTCTAACTTGGGCCAAAATTGTAAAATGGTCTTATGAATTAGCGATTTCGTTCTAAATCACATTCCAAGTAATATTCGGCATGCTAATTACGTTGCCGATTGCCACATTTCGTTATCTCTTATAGCTTCCGAGATATGGGCAATCAAAATTTTACACATTAGGCTCTGTTTCTAACTTGGGCCAAAATTGTAAAATGGTCTTATGAATTAGCGATTTCTTTCTAAATCACATTCCAAGTAATATTCGGCATGTTAATTACGTTGTCGATTACTAAATTGTATTATCTCTTATGGTTTCCAATATATGGACTATCGAAATTTTACACCTTAGGCTCTGTTTCTAACATGGGCCAAAGTTGTAAAATGGTCTTATGAATTAGCGATTCCGTTCCAATTCACATTCCAATTAATATTCGGCATGTTAATTACGTTGTCGATTACCAAATTGCATTATATCTTATGGTTTCAGATATATGGACTATCGAAATTTTACAATTTGGCTCTGCTTCTAACTTGGGCCAAAATGGTAAAATGGTCTTATGAATTAGCGATTTCGTTCTAAATCACATTCCAGGTAATATTCGGCATGTTAATTACGTTGTCGATTACTAAATTGTATTATCTCTTATGGTTTCCAATATATGGACTATCGAAATTTTACACCTTAGGCTCTGTTTGTAACATGGGCCAAAATTTTAAAATGGTCTTATGAATTAGCGATTTCGTTATAAATCACACTCCAAGTAATATTCGGCATGCTAATTACGTTGTCGATTACCAAATTGCATTATCTATTATGATTTCCGATATATGGACTATCGAAATTTTACAATTTGGCTCTGCTTCTAACATGGGCCAAAATTGTAAAATGGTCTTATGAATTAGCGATTCCATTCCAATTCACATTGCAAGCAATATTCGGCCTGCTAATTAGGTTGCCGATTACCAAATTGCATTATCTCTTATAGTTTCCGAGATATGGACTATCGACATCTAACAATATTGGCTCTGCTTCTAACTTGGGCCAGAATTGTAAAATGGTCTTATGAATTAGCGATTTCTCTCCAATTCACATTCCAAGTAATATTCGGCATGCTAATTACGTTGCCGATTGCCAAATTGCATTATCTCTTTTAGTTTCCGAGATATGGGCAATCAAAATTTTACACCTTAGGCTCTGTTTCTAACTTGGGCCAAAATTGTAAAATGGTCTTATGAATTAGCGATTTCGATCTAAATCACATTCCAAGTAATATTCGGTATGTTAATTACACTGTCGATTAACAAATTGCATTATCACTTATGGTTTCCGATATATGGATTATCGAAATTTTACAATTTGGCTCTGCTTCTAACATGGGCCAAAATTGTAAAATGGTCTTATGAATTAACGATTCCGTTCCAATTCACATTGCCAGTAATATTCGGCATGCTAATTACGCTGTCGATTACCAAATTGCATTATCTCTTATGGTTTCCGATATATCGACCATCGAAATTTTACAATTTGGCTCTGCTTCAACTTTTGATAAAATTGTAAAATGGTCTTATGAATTAGCGATTTCGTTCTAAATCACATTCCAAGTAATATTCGGCATGCTAATTACGTTGCCGATTGCTAAATTGCATTATCTCTTATAGTTTCCGAGATATGGGCAATACAAATTCTACACCTTGGGCTCTGTTTCAAACTTGGGCCAAAATTGTAAAATGGTCTTATGAATTAGCGATTTCACTTCAATTCACATTCCAAGTAATATTCGGCATGCTAATTACGTTGCCGATTGCCAAATTGCATTATCTCTTTTAGTTTCCGAGATATGGGCAATCAAAATTTTACACCTTAGGCTCTGTTTCTAACTTGGGCCAAAATTGTAAAATGGTCTTATGAATTAGCGATTTCACTTCAATTCACATTCCAAGTAATATTCGGCATGCTAATTACGCTGTCGATTGCAAAATTGCGTTATCTCTTATAGTTTCCGAGATATGGGCAATCGAAATTTTACACTTTAGGTTCTGTTTCTAACTCACGCAAAAATTGTAAAATGGTCTTATGAATTACGGATTTCGTTCCAAATCATATTCTAAGTAATATTCGACATGCTAATTACGTCGCCGTTTGCCAAATTGCACTAGTATAGTTTCCGAAATATGGGCTATAGAAATTTTGCTCTTTAGGCTCTGTTTCTAACTTAGACCAAAATTGTAAAATGGTCTTATGAATTAAGGATTTCGTTCCAAATCATACTCCAAGTAATACTCGCCATGCTAATAACGTTGTCGATTGCCAAATTGCATTATCTCTTATAGTTTCCAAGATATGGGCTATCGCAATTAGGGCACACATTAGGCTGGGTTTCTAAATTAAGCTAAAATTGTAAAATGTAATAAGTAATACTCGCCATGCTAATAACGTTGTCGATTGCCAAATTGCATTATCTCTTATAGTTTCCAAGATATGGGCTATCGCAATTAGGGCACACATTAGGCTGGGTTTCTAAATTAAGCTAAAATTGTAAAATGACCTTGTGAATTACGGACTTTTGTTCCAAATCACATGTCAAGTAATATTCGGCATGCTTGTGACGTTGTCGTTTGCCAAATTGCATTATCTCTTATAGTTCCCGTATATGGGCTATCCAAATTTTACATCTTAGGCTCGGTTTCTAACATGGGCCGAAATTGTAAAATGTTCTTATGAATTAGCGATTCCGTTCCAATTCACATTGCGAGCAATATTCGGCATGCCAATTACGTTGCCGATTGCCAAATTGCATTATCTCTTATAGTTTCCGAGATATGGGTAATCGAAATTTTATACCTTAGGCTGTGTTACTAACTCGGGTCAAAATTCTAAAACGGTCTTATGAATTACCGATTGCGTTCCAATTCACATTCCAAGCAATATTCGGCATGCTAATTACGTTGCCGATTGCCAAATTTCGTTATCTCTTATAGTTTCCGAGATATGGGCAATCAAAATTTTACACCTTAGGCTCTGTTTCTAACTTGGGCCAAAATTGTAAAATGGTCTTATGAATTAGCGATTTCGTTCTAAATCACATTCCAAGTAATATTCGGCATGCTAATTACGTTGCCGATTGCCACATTTCGTTATCTCTTATAGCTTCCGAGATATGGGCAATCAAAATTTTACACATTAGGCTCTGTTTCTAACTTGGGCCAAAATTGTAAAATGGTCTTATGAATTAGCGATTTCTTTCTAAATCACATTCCAAGTAATATTCGGCATGCTAATTACGCTGTCGATTGCCAAATTGCAATATCTCTTGTAGTTCCCGAGATATGGGCAATCGAAATTTTACACCTTAGGCTCTGTTTCTAACATGGGCCAAAGTTGTAAAATGGTCTTATGAATTAGCGATTCCGTTCCAATTCACATTCCAATTAATATTCGGCATGTTAATTACGTTGTCGATTACCAAATTGCATTATATCTTATGGTTTCAGATATATGGACTATCGAAATTTTACAATTTGGCTCTGCTTCTAACTTGGGCCAAAATGGTAAAATGGTCTTATGAATTAGCGATTTCGTTCTAAATCACATTCCAGGTAATATTCGGCATGTTAATTACGTTGTCGATTACTAAATTGTATTATCTCTTATGGTTTCCAATATATGGACTATCGAAATTTTACACCTTAGGCTCTGTTTGTAACATGGGCCAAAATTTTAAAATGGTCTTATGAATTAGCGATTTCGTTATAAATCACACTCCAAGTAATATTCGGCATGCTAATTACGTTGTCGATTACCAAATTGCATTATCTATTATGATTTCCGATATATGGACTATCGAAATTTTACAATTTGGCTCTGCTTCTAACATGGGCCAAAATTGTAAAATGGTCTTATGAATTAGCGATTCCATTCCAATTCACATTGCAAGCAATATTCGGCCTGCTAATTAGGTTGCCGATTACCAAATTGCATTATCTCTTATAGTTTCCGAGATATGGACTATCGACATCTAACAATATTGGCTCTGCTTCTAACTTGGGCCAGAATTGTAAAATGGTCTTATGAATTAGCGATTTCGCTCCAATTCACATTCCAAGTAATATTCGGCATGCTAATTACGTTGCCGATTGCCAAATTGCATTATCTTTTATAGTTTCCGAGATATGGACTATCGACATCTAACAATATTGGCTCTGCTTCTAACTTGGGCCAGAATTGTAAAATGGTCTTATGAACTAGCGATTTCGTTCCAATTCACATTCCAAGTAATATTCAGCATGCTAATTACGTTGCCGATTGCCAAATTGCATTTTCTCTTATAGTTTCCGAGATATGGACTATCGACATCTGACAATATTGGCTCTGCTTCTAACTTGGGCCAGAATTGTAAAATGGTCTTATGAATTAGCGATTTCGTTCCAATTCACATTCCAAGTAATATTCGGCATGCTAATTACGCTGCCGATTGCCAAATTGCATTATCTCTTATAGTTTCCGAGATATGGACAATCGAAATTTTACACCTTAGAGTCTGTTTCTAACTGGGGTCAAAATTGTAAAATGGTCTTACGAATTAACGATTTCGTTCCAATTCACATTCCAAGTAATATTCGGCATGCTAATTACGCTGCCGATTGCTAAATTGCATTATCTCTTATAGTTTCCGAGATATGGACTATCGACGTCTAAAAATATTAGCTCTGCTTCTAACTTGGGCCAGAATTGTAAAATGGTCTTACGAATTAGCGATTTCGTTCCAATTCACATTCCAAGTAATATTCGGCATGCTAATTACGTTGCCGATTGCCAAATTGCATTATCTCTTATAGTTTCCGAGATATGGACTATCGACATCTGACAATATTGGCTCTGCTTCTAACTTGGGCCAGAATTGTAAAATGGTCTTATGAATTAGCGATTTCGCTCCAATTCACATTCCAAGTAATATTCGGCATGCTAATTACGTTGCCGATTGCCAAATTGCATTATCTCTTATAGTTTCCGAGATATGGACAATCGGAATTTTACACCTTAGAGTCTGTTTCTAACTGGGGTCAAAATTGTAAAATGGTCTTACGAATTAGCTATTTCGTTCCAATTCACATTCCAAGTAATATTCGGCATGCTAATTACGTTGCCGATTGCCAAATTGCATTATCTCTTATTGTTTCCGAGACATGGACTATCGACATCTGACAATGTTGGCTCTGCTTCTAACTTGGGCCAGAATTGTAAAATGTTCTTATGAATTAGCGATTTCGCTCCAATTCACATTCCAAGTAATATTCGGCATGCTAATTACGTTGCCGATTGCCAAATTGCATTATCTCTTATAGTTTCCGAGATATGGACTATCGACATCTAACAATATTGGCTCTGCTTCTAACTTGGGCCAGAATTGTAAAATGGTCTTATGAATTAGCGATTTCGCTCCAATTCACATTCTAAGTAATATTCGGCATGCTAATTACGTTGCCGATTGCCAAATTGCATTATCTCTTATAGTTTCCGAGATATGGACTATAGACATCTGAAAATATTGGCTCTGCTTATAACTTGGGCCAGAATTGTAAAATGGTCTTATGAATTAGCGATTTCGCTCCAATTCACATTCCAAGTAATATTCGGCATGCTAATTACGTTGCCGATTGCCAAATTGCATTATCTCTTATAGTTTCCGAGATATGGACAATCGAAATTTTACACCTTAGAGTCTGTTTCTAACTGGGGTCAAAATTGTAAAATGGTCTTACGAATTAGCGATTTCGTTCCAATTCACATTCCAAGTAATATTCGGCATGCTAATTACGTTGCCGATTGCCAAATTGCATTATCTCTTATAGTTTCTGAGATATGGACTATCGACATCTGACAATATTGGCTCTGCTTCTAACTTGGGCCAGAATTGTAAAATGGTCTTATGAATTCGCGATTTCGTTCCAATTCACATTCCAAGTAATATTCGGCATGCTAATTACGTTGCCGATTGCCATATTGCATTATCTCTTATAGTTTCCGAGATATGGACAATCGAAATTTTACACCTTAGAGTCTGTTTCTAACTGGGGTCAAAATTGTAAAATGGTCTTACGAATTAGCGATTTCGTTCCAATTCACATTCCAAGTAATATTCGGCATGCTAATTACGCTGCCGATTGCCAAATTGCATTATCTCTTATAGTTTCCGAGATATGGACAATCGAAATTTTACACCTTAGAGTCTGTTTCTAACTGGGGTCAAAATTGTAAAATGGTCTTACGAATTAACGATTTCGTTCCAATTCACATTCCAAGTAATATTCGGCATGCTAATTACGCTGCCGATTGCTAAATTGCATTATCTCTTATAGTTTCCGAGATATGGACTATCGACGTCTAAAAATATTAGCTCTGCTTCTAACTTGGGCCAGAATTGTAAAATGGTCTTACGAATTAGCGATTTCGTTCCAATTCACATTCCAAGTAATATTCGGCATGCTAATTACGTTGCCGATTGCCAAATTGCATTATCTCTTATAGTTTCCGAGATATGGACTATCGACATCTAACAATATTGGCTCTGCTTCTAACTTGGGCCAGAATTGTAAAATGGTCTTATGAACTAGCGATTTCGTTCCAATTCACATTCCAAGTAATATTCAGCATGCTAATTACGTTGCCGATTGCCAAATTGCATTTTCTCTTATAGTTTCCGAGATATGGACTATCGACATCTGACAATATTGGCTCTGCTTCTAACTTGGGCCAGAATTGTAAAATGGTCTTATGAATTAGCGATTTCGTTCCAATTCACATTCCAAGTAATATTCAGCATGCTAATTACGTTGCCGATTGCCAAATTGCATTATCTTTTATAGTTTCCGAGATATGGACTATCGACATCTAACAATATTGGCTCTGCTTCTAACTTGGGCCAGAATTGTAAAATGGTCTTATGAACTAGCGATTTCGTTCCAATTCACATTCCAAGTAATATTCAGCATGCTAATTACGTTGCCGATTGCCAAATTGCATTTTCTCTTATAGTTTCCGAGATATGGACTATCGACATCTGACAATATTGGCTCTGCTTCTAACTTGGGCCAGAATTGTAAAATGGTCTTATGAATTAGCGATTTCGTTCCAATTCACATTCCAAGTAATATTCGGCATGCTAATTACGCTGCCGATTGCCAAATTGCATTATCTCTTATAGTTTCCGAGATATGGACAATCGAAATTTTACACCTTAGAGTCTGTTTCTAACTGGGGTCAAAATTGTAAAATGGTCTTACGAATTAACGATTTCGTTCCAATTCACATTCCAAGTAATATTCGGCATGCTAATTACGCTGCCGATTGCTAAATTGCATTATCTCTTATAGTTTCCGAGATATGGACTATCGACGTCTAAAAATATTAGCTCTGCTTCTAACTTGGGCCAGAATTGTAAAATGGTCTTACGAATTAGCGATTTCGTTCCAATTCACATTCCAAGTAATATTCGGCATGCTAATTACGTTGCCGATTGCCAAATTGCATTATCTCTTATAGTTTCCGAGATATGGACTATCGACATCTGACAATATTGGCTCTGCTTCTAACTTGGGCCAGAATTGTAAAATGGTCTTATGAATTAGCGATTTCGCTCCAATTCACATTCCAAGTAATATTCGGCATGCTAATTACGTTGCCGATTGCCAAATTGCATTATCTCTTATAGTTTCCGAGATATGGACAATCGGAATTTTACACCTTAGAGTCTGTTTCTAACTGGGGTCAAAATTGTAAAATGGTCTTACGAATTAGCTATTTCGTTCCAATTCACATTCCAAGTAATATTCGGCATGCTAATTACGTTGCCGATTGCCAAATTGCATTATCTCTTATTGTTTCCGAGACATGGACTATCGACATCTGACAATGTTGGCTCTGCTTCTAACTTGGGCCAGAATTGTAAAATGTTCTTATGAATTAGCGATTTCGCTCCAATTCACATTCCAAGTAATATTCGGCATGCTAATTACGTTGCCGATTGCCAAATTGCATTATCTCTTATAGTTTCCGAGATATGGACTATCGACATCTAACAATATTGGCTCTGCTTCTAACTTGGGCCAGAATTGTAAAATGGTCTTATGAATTAGCGATTTCGCTCCAATTCACATTCTAAGTAATATTCGGCATGCTAATTACGTTGCCGATTGCCAAATTGCATTATCTCTTATAGTTTCCGAGATATGGACTATAGACATCTGAAAATATTGGCTCTGCTTATAACTTGGGCCAGAATTGTAAAATGGTCTTATGAATTAGCGATTTCGCTCCAATTCACATTCCAAGTAATATTCGGCATGCTAATTACGTTGCCGATTGCCAAATTGCATTATCTCTTATAGTTTCCGAGATATGGACAATCGAAATTTTACACCTTAGAGTCTGTTTCTAACTGGGGTCAAAATTGTAAAATGGTCTTACGAATTAGCGATTTCGTTCCAATTCACATTCCAAGTAATATTCGGCATGCTAATTACGTTGCCGATTGCCAAATTGCATTATCTCTTATAGTTTCTGAGATATGGACTAT
The DNA here is from genome assembly GCF_030347505.1 of Rhynchophorus ferrugineus. NCBI lineage: Eukaryota > Metazoa > Arthropoda > Insecta > Coleoptera > Curculionidae > Rhynchophorus > Rhynchophorus ferrugineus. Next base: position 40,664,016 of record NW_027472582.1, read on the forward strand.
CGACATCTGACAATATTGGCTCTGCTTCTAACTTGGGCCAGAATTGTAAAATGGTCTTATGAATTCGCGATTTCGTTCCAATTCACATTCCAAGTAATATTCGGCATGCTAATTACGTTGCCGATTGCCATATTGCATTATCTCTTATAGTTTCCGAGATATGGACAATCGAAATTTTACACCTTAGAGTCTGTTTCTAACTGGGGTCAAAATTGTAAAATGGTCTTACGAATTAGCGATTTCGTTCCAATTCACATTCCAAGTAATATTCGGCATGCTAATTACGCTGCCGATTGCCAAATTGCATTATCTCTTATAGTTTCCGAGATATGGACAATCGAAATTTTACACCTTAGAGTCTGTTTCTAACTGGGGTCAAAATTGTAAAATGGTCTTACGAATTAACGATTTCGTTCCAATTCACATTCCAAGTAATATTCGGCATGCTAATTACGCTGCCGATTGCTAAATTGCATTATCTCTTATAGTTTCCGAGATATGGACTATCGACGTCTAAAAATATTAGCTCTGCTTCTAACTTGGGCCAGAATTGTAAAATGGTCTTACGAATTAGCGATTTCGTTCCAATTCACATTCCAAGTAATATTCGGCATGCTAATTACGTTGCCGATTGCCAAATTGCATTATCTCTTATAGTTTCCGAGATATGGACTATCGACATCTGACAATATTGGCTCTGCTTCTAACTTGGGCCAGAATTGTAAAATGGTCTTATGAATTAGCGATTTCGCTCCAATTCACATTCCAAGTAATATTCGGCATGCTAATTACGTTGCCGATTGCCAAATTGCATTATCTCTTATAGTTTCCGAGATATGGACAATCGGAATTTTACACCTTAGAGTCTGTTTCTAACTGGGGTCAAAATTGTAAAATGGTCTTACGAATTAGCTATTTCGTTCCAATTCACATTCCAAGTAATATTCGGCATGCTAATTACGTTGCCGATTGCCAAATTGCATTATCTCTTATTGTTTCCGAGACATGGACTATCGACATCTGACAATGTTGGCTCTGCTTCTAACTTGGGCCAGAATTGTAAAATGTTCTTATGAATTAGCGATTTCGCTCCAATTCACATTCCAAGTAATATTCGGCATGCTAATTACGTTGCCGATTGCCAAATTGCATTATCTCTTATAGTTTCCGAGATATGGACTATCGACATCTAACAATATTGGCTCTGCTTCTAACTTGGGCCAGAATTGTAAAATGGTCTTATGAATTAGCGATTTCGCTCCAATTCACATTCTAAGTAATATTCGGCATGCTAATTACGTTGCCGATTGCCAAATTGCATTATCTCTTATAGTTTCCGAGATATGGACTATAGACATCTGAAAATATTGGCTCTGCTTATAACTTGGGCCAGAATTGTAAAATGGTCTTATGAATTAGCGATTTCGCTCCAATTCACATTCCAAGTAATATTCGGCATGCTAATTACGTTGCCGATTGCCAAATTGCATTATCTCTTATAGTTTCCGAGATATGGACAATCGAAATTTTACACCTTAGAGTCTGTTTCTAACTGGGGTCAAAATTGTAAAATGGTCTTACGAATTAGCGATTTCGTTCCAATTCACATTCCAAGTAATATTCGGCATGCTAATTACGTTGCCGATTGCCAAATTGCATTATCTCTTATAGTTTCTGAGATATGGACTATCGACATCTGACAATATTGGCTCTGCTTCTAACTTGGGCCAGAATTGTAAAATGGTCTTATGAATTCGCGATTTCGTTCCAATTCACATTCCAAGTAATATTCGGCATGCTAATTACGTTGCCGATTGCCATATTGCATTATCTCTTATAGTTTCCGAGATATGGACAATCGAAATTTTACACCTTAGAGTCTGTTTCTAACTGGGGTCAAAATTGTAAAATGGTCTTACGAATTAGCGATTTCGTTCCAATTCACATTCCAAGTAATATTCGGAATGTTAATTAAGCTGCCGATTGCCAAATTGCATTATCTCTTATAGTTTCCGAGATATGGACAATCGAAATTTTACACCTTAGAGTCTGTTTCTAACTGGGTTCAAAATTGTAAAATGGTCTTACGAATTAGCGATTTCGTTCCAATTCACATTCCAAGTAATATTCGGCATGCTAATTACGTTGCCGATTGCCAAATTGCATTATCTCTTATAGTTTCCGAGATATGGACTATCGACATCTGAAAATATTGGCTCTGCTTATAACTTGGGCCAGAATTGTAAAATGGTCTTACGAATTAGCGATTTCCTTCCAAATCACATTCCAAGTAATATTCGGCATGCTAATTACGTTGCCGATTGCCAAATTGCATTATCTCTTATAGTTTCTGAGATATGGACTATCGACATCTGACAATATTGGCTCTGCTTCTAACTTGGGCCAGAATTGTAAAATGGTCTTATGAATTAGCGATTTCGTTCCAATTCACATTCCAAATAATATTCGGCATGCTAATTACGTTGCCGATTGCCATATTGCATTATCTCTTATAGTTTCCGAGATATGGATAATCGAAATTTTACACCTTAGAGTCTGTTTCTAACTGGGGTCAAAATTGTAAAATGGTCTTACGAATTAGCGATTTCGTTCCAATTCACATTCCAAGTAATATTCGGCATGCTAATTACGTTGCCGATTGCCAAATTGCATTATCTCTTATAGTTTCTGAGATATGGACTATCGACATCTGACAATATTGGCTCTGCTTCTAACTTGGGCCAGAATTGTAAAATGGTCTTATGAATTAGCGATTTCGTTCCAATTCACATTCCAAATAATATTCGGCATGCTAATTACGTTGCCGATTGCCATATTGCATTATCTCTTATAGTTTCCGAGATATGGATAATCGAAATTTTACACCTTAGAGTCTGTTTCTAACTGGGGTCAAAATTGTAAAATGGTCTTACGAATTAGCGATTTCGTTCCAATTCACATTCCAAGTAATATTCGGAATGTTAATTAAGCTGCCGATTGCCAAATTGCATTATCTCTTATAGTTTCCGAGACATGGACTATCGACATCTGACAATGTTGGCTCTGCTTCTAACTTGGGCCAGAATTGTAAAATGTTCTTATGAATTAGCGATTTCGCTCCAATTCACATTCCAAGTAATATTCGGCATGCTAATTACGTTGCCGATTGCCAAATTGCATTATCTCTTATAGTTTCCGAGATATGGACTATCGACATCTAACAATATTGGCTCTGCTTCTAACTTGGGCCAGAATTGTAAAATGGTCTTATGAATTAGCGATTTCGCTCCAATTCACATTCTAAGTAATACTCGGCATCCTAATTACGTTGCCGATTGCCAAATTGCATTATCTCTTATAGTTTCCGAGATATGGACTATAGACATCTGAAAATATTGGCTCTGCTTATAACTTGGGCCAGAATTGTAAAATGGTCTTATGAATTAGCGATTTCGCTCCAATTCACATTCCAAGTAATATTCGGCATGCTAATTACGTTGCCGATTGCCAAATTGCATTCTCTCTTATAGTTTCCGAGATATGGACAATCGAAATTTTACACCTTAGAGTCTGTTTCTAACTGGGGTCAAAATTGTAAAATGGTCTTACGAATTAGCGATTTCGTTCCAATTCACATTCCAAGTAATATTCGGCATGCTAATTACGTTGCCGATTGCCAAATTGCATTATCTCTTATAGTTTCTGAGATATGGACTATCGACATCTGACAATATTGGCTCTGCTTCTAACTTGGGCCAGAATTGTAAAATGGTCTTATGAATTAGCGATTTCGCTCCAATTCACATTCCAAGTAATATTCGGCATGCTAATTACGTTGCCGATTGCCATATTGCATTATCTCTTATAGTTTCCGAGATATGGACAATCGAAATTTTACACCTTAGAGTCTGTTTCTAACTGGGGTCAAAATTGTAAAATGGTCTTACGAATTAGCGATTTCGTTCCAATTCACATTCCAAGTAATATTCGGAATGTTAATTAAGCTGCCGATTGCCAAATTGCATTATCTCTTATAGTTTCCGAGATATGGACAATCGAAATTTTACACCTTAGAGTCTGTTTCTAACTGGGTTCAAAATTGTAAAATGGTCTTACGAATTAGCGATTTCGTTCCAATTCACATTCCAAGTAATATTCGGCATGCTAATTACGTTGCCGATTGCCAAATTGCATTATCTCTTATAGTTTCTGAGATATGGACTATCGACATCTGACAATATTGGCTCTGCTTCTAACTTGGGCCAGAATTGTAAAATGGTCTTACGAATTAGCGATTTCCTTCCAAATCACATTCCAAGTAATATTCGGCATGCTAATTACGTTGCCGATTGCCAAATTGCATTATCTCTTATAGTTTCCGAGATATGGACTATCGACATCTGAAAATATTGGCTCTGCTTATAACTTGGGCCAGAATTGTAAAATGGTCTTACGAATTAGCGATTTCCTTCCAAATCACATTCCAAGTAATATTCGGCATGCTAATTACGTTGCCGATTGCCAAATTGCATTATCTCTTATAGTTTCTGAGATATGGACTATCGACATCTGACAATATTGGCTCTGCTTCTAACTTGGGCCAGAATTGTAAAATGGTCTTATGAATTAGCGATTTCGTTCCAATTCACATTCCAAATAATATTCGGCATGCTAATTACGTTGCCGATTGCCAAATTGCATTATCTCTTATAGTTTCTGAGATATGGACTATCGACATCTGACAATATTGGCTCTGCTTCTAACTTGGGCCAGAATTGTAAAATGGTCTTATGAATTAGCGATTTCGTTCCAATTCACATTCCAAATAATATTCGGCATGCTAATTACGTTGCCGATTGCCATATTGCATTATCTCTTATAGTTTCCGAGATATGGATAATCGAAATTTTACACCTTAGAGTCTGTTTCTAACTGGGGTCAAAATTGTAAAATGGTCTTACGAATTAGCGATTTCGTTCCAATTCACATTCCAAGTAATATTCGGAATGTTAATTAAGCTGCCGATTGCCAAATTGCATTATCTCTTATAGTTTCCTAGATATGGACAATCGAAATTTTACACCTTAGAGTCTGTTTCTAACTGGGGTCAAAATTGTAAAATGGTCTTACGAATTAGCGATTTCGTTCCAATTCACATTCCAAGTAATATTCGACATGTTAATTACGCTGCCGATTGCCAAATTGCATTATCTCTTATAATTTTCGAGATATGGACTATCGACATCTAACAATATTGACTCTGCTTCTAACTTGGGCCAGAATTGTAAAATGGTCTTACGAATTAGCGATTTCGTTCCAATTCACATTCCAAGTAATATTCGGCATGCTAATTACGTTGCCGATTGCCAAATTGCATTATCTCTTCTAGTTTCCGAGATATGGACTATCGACATCTAACAATATTGGCTCTGCTTCTAACTTGGGCCAGAATTGTAAAATGGTCTTATGAATTAGCGATTTCGCTCCAATTCACATTCCTTGTAATTTTCGGCATGCTAATTACGTTGCTGATTGCCAAATTGCATTATCTCTTATAGTTTCCGAGATATGGACTATCGACATCTGACAATATTGGCTCTGCTTCTAACTTGCGCCAGAATTGTAAAATGGTCTTATGAATTAGCGATTTGGCTCCAATTCACATTCCAAGTAATATTCGGCATGTTAATTACGTCGCCGATTGCCAAATTGCATTATCTCTTATAGTTTCTGAGATATGGACAATCGAAATTTTACACCTTAGAGTCTGTTTCTAACTGGGGTCAAAATTGTAAAATGGTCTTACGAATTAGCGATTTCGTTCCAATTCACATTCCAAGTAATATTCGGCATGCTAATTACGCTGCCGATTGCCAAATTGCATTATCTCTTATAGTTTCCGAGATATGGACTATCGACATCTGACAATATTGGCTCTGCTTCTAACTTGCGCCAGAATTGTAAAATGGTCTTATGAATTAGCGATTTCGCTCCAATTCACATTCCAAGTAATATTCGGCATGCTAATTACGTTGCCGATTGCCAAATTGCATTATCTCTTATAGTTTCCGAGATATGGACTATCGACATCTGACAATATTGGCTCTGCTTCTAACTTGGGCCAGAATTGTAAAATGGTCTTATGAATTAGCGATTTCGTTTCAATTCACATTCCAACTAACATTCGGCATGCTAATTACGTCGCCGATTGCCAAATTGCATTATCTCTTATAGTTTCCGAGATATGGACAATCGAAATTTTACACCTTAGAGTCTGTTTCTAACTGGGGTCAAAATTGTAAAATGGTCTTATGAATTAGCGATTTCGCTCCAATTCACATTCCAGGTAATAATCGGCATGCTAATTACGTTTCTGATTGCCAAATTGCATTATCTCTTATAGTTTCCGAGATAAGGACTATCGACATCTGACAATATTGGCTCTGCTTCTAACTTACGCCAGAATTGTAAAATGGTCTTATGAATTAGCGATTTGGCTCCAATTCACATTCCAAGTAATATTCGGCATGTTAATTACGTTGCCTATTGCCAAATTGCATTATCTCTTATAGTTTCCGAGATATGGGTAATCGAAATTTTATACCTTATGTTGTATTTCTAACTCGGGCCAAAATTGTAAAATGGTCTTATGAATTAGCGATTTCGTTCCAAATCACATTTCAAGCAATATTCCGCATGCTAATTACGTTGCCGATTGCCAAATCTCATTATCTCTTATAGTTTCCGAGATATGGGCAATCGAAATTTTATACCTTAGGCTGTATTTCTAACTCGGGCCAAATCTGTAAAATGGTCTTATGAATTAGCGATTTCGTTCTAAATCACATTCCAAGTAATATTCGGCACGTTAATTACATTGTCGATTACCAAATTGCATTATCTCTTATGGTTTTCGATATATGGACTATCGAAATTTTACAATTTGGCTCTGCTTCTAATTTGGGCCAGAATTGTAAAATGGTCTTATGAATTAGCGATTTCGTTCTAATTCACAGTCCAAGTAATATTCGGCATGCTAATTACGTTGCCGAGTGCCAAATTGCATTATCTCTTATAGTTTCCGAGATATGGGCAATCGAAATTTTACATCTTAGGCTCTGTTTCCAACTTGGGCCATAATTGTAAAATGGTCTTATGAATTAGCGATTTCTTTCTAAATCACATTCCAAGTAATATTCGGCATGCTAATTATGCTTTCGATTGCAAAATTGCATTATATCTTATAGTTTCCGAGATATGGGCAATCGAAATTTTACACTTTAGGCTCTGTTTCTAACTTGGGCCAAAATTGTAAAATGGTCTTATGAATTGGCGATTTCTTTCTAAATCACATTCCAAGTAATATTCGGCATGCTAATTACGCTGTCGATTACCAAATTGAATTACCTCTTATGGTTTCCGATATATGGACTATCGAAATTTTACAATTTGGCTCTGCTTCAACTTTTGCCAAAATTGTAAAATGGCCTTATGAATTAGCGATTTCGTTCCAATTCACAGTCCGAGCAATATTCGGCATGCTAATCTCGTTGCCGATTGCCAAATTGCATTATCTCTTATACTTTCGGAGATATGGGTAATCGAAATTTTATACCTTAGGCTGTATTTCTAACTAGGGCCAAAATTGTAAAATGGTCTTATGAATTAGCGATTTCGTTCCAATTCACATTTCAAGCAATATTCGGCATGCTAATTACGTTGCCGATTGCCAAATTGCATTATCTCTTATAGTTTCCGAGATATGGGCAATCGAAATTTTATACCTTAGGCTGTATTTCTAACATGGGACAAAATTGTAAAATGGCCTTATGAATTAGTGATTTCGTTCTAAATCACATTCCAAGTAATATTCGGCACGTTAATTACGTTGTCGATTAACAAATTGCATTATCTCTTATGGTTTCCGATAAATGGACTCTCGAAATTTTACAATTTGGCTCTGCTTCTAACATGGGCCAAAATTGTAAAATGGTCTTATGAATTAACGATTCCGTTCCAATTCACATTGCAAGCAATATTCGGCATGCTAATTACGTTGCCGATTGCCAAATTGCATTGTCTCTTATAGTTTCCGAGATATGGGTAATCGAAATTTTATACCTTAGGCTGTATTTCTAACTAGGGCCAAAATTGTAAAATGGTCTTATGAATTAGCGATTTCGTTCCAATTCGCATTTCAAGCAATATTCGGCATGCTAATTACGTTGCCGATTGCCAAATTTCATTATCTCTTATAGTTTCCGAGATATGGGCAATCGAAATTTTATACCTTAGGCTGTATTTCTAACATGGGACAAAATTGTAAAATGGCCTTATGAATTAGCGATTTCGTTCTAAATCACATTCCAAGTAATATTCGGCACGTTAATTACGTTGTCGATTAACAAATTGCATTATCTCTTATGGTTTCCGATATATGGATTATCGAAATTTTACAATTTGGCTCTGCTTTTAACTTGGGCGAGAATTGTAAAATAGTCTTATGAATTAGCGATTTCGTTCCAATTCACAGTCCAAGCAATATTCGGCATGCTAATTACGTCGCCGATTGCCAAATTGCATTATCTCTTATAGTTTCCGAGATATGGGCTATCGAAATTTTACACCTTAGGCTCTGTTTCTAACATGGGCCAAAATTGTAAAATGGCCTTATGAATTAGCGATTTCACTTCAATTCACATTCCAAGTAATATTCGGCATGCTAATTACGCTGTCGATTGCAAAATTGCGTTATCTCTTATAGTTTCCGAGATATGGGCAATCGAAATTTTACACTTTAGGCTATGTTTCTAACTCACGCAAAAATTGTAAAATGGTCTTATGAATTAGCGATTTCGTTCTAAATCACATTCCAAGTAATATTCGGCACGTTAATTACGTTGTCGATTAACAAACTGCATTATCTTTTATGGTTTCCGATATATGGATTATCGAAATTTTACAATTTGGCTCTGCTTCTAACTTGGGCCAGAATTGTAAAATAGTCTTATGAATTAGCGATTTCGTTCCAATTCACAGTCCAAGCAATATTCGGCATGCTAATTACGTTGCCGATTGCCAAATTGCATTATCTCTTATAGTTTCCGAGATATGGGCTATCGAAATTTTACACCTTAGGCTCTGTTTCTAATATGGGCCAAAATTGTAAAATGGCCTTATGAATTAGCGATTTCACTTCAATTCACATTCCAAGTAATATTTGGCATGCTAATTACGCTGTCGATTGCAAAATTGCGTTATCTCTTATAGTTTCCGAGATATGGGCTATCGAAATTTTACACCTTAGGCTCTGTTTCTAACATGGGCCAAAATTGTAAAATGGCCTTATGAATTAGCGATTTCACTTCAATTCACATTCCAAGTAATATTCGGCATGCTAATTACGTTGCCGATTGCCAAATTGCATTGTCTCTTATAGTTTCCGAGATATGGGTAATCGAAATTTTATACCTTAGGCTGTATTTCTAACTAGGGCCAAAATTGTAAAATGGTCTTATGAATTAGCGATTTCGTTCCAATTCACATTTCAAGCAATATTCGGCATGCTAATTACGTTGCCGATTGCCAAATTTCATTATCTCTTATAGTTTCCGAGATATAGGCAATCAAAATTTTACACCTTAGGCTCTGTTTCTAACTTGGGCCAAAATTGTAAAATGGTCTTATGAATTAGCGATTTCGTTCTAAATCACATTCCAAGTAATATTCGGTACGTTAATTACGTTGTCGATTAACAAATTGCATTATCACTTATGGTTTCCGATATATGGATTATCGAAATTTTACAATTTGGCTCTGCTTCTAACATGGGCCAAAATTGTAAAATGGTCTTATGAATTAGCGATTTTGTTCCAAATCACATGTCAAGTAATATTCGGCATGCTTGTGACGTTGTCGTTTGCCAAATTGCATTATCTCTTATAGTTCCCGTATATGGGCTATCCAAATTTTACATCTTAGGCTCTGTTTCTAACATGGGCCAAAATTGTAAAATGTTCTTATGAATTACCGATTGCGTTCCAATTCACATTCCAAGCAATATTCGGCATGCTAATTACGTTGCCGATTGCCAAATTTCGTTATCTCTTATAGTTTCCGAGATATGGGCAATCAAAATTTTACACCTTAGGCTCTGTTTCTACCTTGGGCCAAAATTGTAAAATGGTCTTATGAATTAGCGATTTCGTTCTAAATCACATTCCAAGTAATATTCGGCATGCTAATTACGTTGCCGATTGCCACATTTCGTTATCTCTTATAGCTTCCGAGATATGGGCAATCAAAATTTTACACCTTAGGCTCTGTTTCTAACTTGGGCCAAAATTGTAAAATGGTCTTATGAATTAGCGATTTCTTTCTAAATCACATTCCAAGTAATATTCGGCATGCTAATTACGCTGTCGATTGCCAAATTGCAATATCTCTTGTAGTTCCCGAGATATGGGCAATCGAAATTTTACACCTTAGGCTCTGTTTCTAACATGGGCCAAAGTTGTAAAATGGTCTTATGAATTAGCGATTCCGTTCCAATTCACATTGCAAGCAATATTCGGCATGCTAATTACGTTGTCGATTACCAAATTGCAATATCTCTTATAGTTTCCGAGATATGGGCAATCGAAATTTTACACCTTAGGCTCTGTTTCTAACTTGAGGCAAAATTGAAAAATGGTCTTATGAATTAGCGATTTCGTTCTAAATCACATTCCAAGTAATATTCGGCATGTTAATTACGTTGTCGATTACCAAATTGTATTATCTCTTATGGTTTCCAATATATGGACTATCGAAATTTTACACCTTAGGCTCTGTTTGTAACATGGGCCAAAATTTTAAAATGGTCTTATGAAATAGCGATTTCGTTCCAATTCACACTCCAAGTAATATTCGGCATGCTAATTACGTTGTCGATTACCAAATTGCATTATCTATTATGATTTCCGATATATGGACTATCGAAATTTTACAATTTGGCTCTGCTTCTAACATGGGCCAAAATTGTAAAATGGTCTTATGAATTAGCGATTTCGTTCTAAATCACATTCCAAGTAATATTCGGCATGTTAATTACGTTGTCGATTACCAAATTGTATTATCTCTTATGGTTTCCAATATATGGACTATCGAAATTTTACACCTTAGGCTCTGTTTGTAACATGGGCCAAAATTTTAAAATGGTCTTATGAATTAGCGATTTCGTTATAAATCACACTCCAAGTAATATTCGGCATGCTAATTACGTTGTCGATTACCAAATTGCATTATCTATTATGATTTCCGATATATGGACTATCGAAATTTTACAATTTGGCTCTGCTTCTAACATGGGCCAAAATTGTAAAATGGTCTTATGAATTAGCGATTCCATTCCAATTCACATTGCAAGCAATATTCGGCCTGCTAATTAGGTTGCCGATTACCAAATTGCATTATTTCTTATAGTTTCCGAGATATGGACTATCGACATCTAACAATATTGGCTCTGCTTCTAACTGGGGCCAGAATTGTAAAATGGTCTTATGAATTAGCGATTTCGCTCCAATTCACATTCCAAGTAATATTCGGCATGCTAATTACGTTGCCGATTGCCAAGTTGCATTTTCTCTTATAGTTTCCGAGATATGGACTATCGACATCTGACAATATTGGCTCTGCTTCTAACTTGGGCCAGAATTGTAAAATGGTCTTATGAATTAGCGATTTCGTTCCAATTCACATTCCAAGTAATATTCGGCATGCTAATTACGCTGCCGATTGCCAAATTGCATTATCTCTTATAGTTTCCGAGATATGGACAATCGAAATTTTACACCTTAGAGTCTGTTTCTAACTGGGGTCAAAATTGTAAAATGGTCTTACGAATTAGCGATTTCGTTCCAATTCACATTCCAAGTAATATTCGGCATGCTAATTACGCTGCCGATTGCCAAATTGCATTATCTCTTATAGTTTCCGAGATATGGACTATCGACGTCTAACAATATTAGCTCTGCTTCTAACTTGGTCAGAATTGTAAAATGGTCTTACGAATTAGTGATTTCGTTCCAATTCACATTCCAAGTAATATTCGGCATGCTAATTACGTTGCCGATTGCCAAATTGCATTATCTCTTATAGTTTCCGAGATATGGACTATCGACATCTGACAATATTGGCTCTGCTTCTAACTTGGGCCAGAATTGTAAAATGGTCTTATGAATTAGCGATTTCGCTCCAATTCACATTCCAAGTAATATTCGGCATGCTAATTACGTTGCCGATTGCCAAATTGCATTATCTCTTATAGTTTCCGAGATATGGACTATCGACATCTGACAATATTGGCTCTGCTTCTAACTTGGGCCAGAATTGTAAAATGGTCTTATTAATTAGCGATTTCGTTTCAATTCACATTCCAACTAATATTCGGCATGCTAATTACGTTGCCGATTGCCAAATTGCATTATCTCTTGTAGTTTCCGAGATATGGACAATCGGAATTTTACACCTTAGAGTCTGTTTCTAACTGGGGTCAAAATTGTAAAATGGTCTTACGAATTAGCGATTTCGTTCCAATTCACATTCCAAGTAATATTCGGCATGCTAATTACGTTGCCGATTGCCATATTGCATTATCTCTTATAGTTTCCGAGATATGGACTATCGACATCTAACAATATTGGCTCTGCTTCTAACTTGGGCCAGAATTTTAAAATGGTCTTATGAATTAGCGGTTTCATTCCAATTCACATTCCAAGTAATATTCGGCATGCTAATTACGCTGCCGATTGCCAAATTGCATTATCTCTTATAGTTTCCGAGATATGGACTATCGACATCTAACAATATTGGCTCTGCTTCTAACTTGGGCCAGAATTGTAAAATGGTCTTATGAATTAGCGATTTCGCTCCAATTCACATTCTAAGTAATATTCGGCATGCTAATTACGTTGCCGATTGCCAAATTGCATTATCTCTTATAGTTTCCGAGATATGGACTATCGACATCTGAAAATATTGGCTCTGCTTATAACTTGGGCCAGAATTGTAAAATGGTCTTATGAATTAGCGACTTCGCTCCAATTCACATTCCAAGTAATATTCGGCATGCTAATTACGTTGCCGATTGCCAAATTGCATTATCTCTTATAGTTTCCGAGATATGGACAATCGAAATTTTACACCTTAGAGTCTGTTTCTAACTGGGGTCAAAATTGTAAAATGGTCTTACGAATTAGCGATTTCGTTCCAATTCACATTCCAAGTAATATTCGGCATGCTAATTACGTTGCCGATTGCCAAATTGCATTATCTCTTATAGTTTCTGAGATATGGACTATCGACATCTGACAATATTGGCTCTGCTTCTAACTTGGGCCAGAATTGTAAAATGGTCTTATGAATTAGCGATTTCGTTCCAATTCACATTCGAAGTAATATTCGGCATGCTAATTACGTTGCCGATTGCCATATTGCATTATCTCTTATAGTTTCCGAGATATGGACAATCGAAATTTTACACCTTAGAGTCTGTTTCTAACTGGGGTCAAAATTGTAAAATGGTCTTACGAATTAGCGATTTCGTTCCAATTCACATTCCAAGTAATATTCGGCATGTTAATTACGCTGCCGATTGCCAAATTGCATTATCTCTAATAGTTTCCGAGATATGGACTATCGACATCTAACAATATTGACTCTGCTTCTAACTTGGGCCAGAATTGTAAAATTGTCTTACGAATTAGCGATTTCGTTCCAATTCACATTCCAAGTAATATTCGGCATGCTAATTACGTTGCCGATTGCCAAATTGCATTATCTCTTATAGTTTCCGAGATATGGACTATCGACATCTAACAATATTGGCTCTGCTTCTAACTTGGGCCAGAATTGTAAAATGATCTTATGAATTAGCGATTTCGCTCCAATTCACATTCCAAGTAATATTCGGCATGCTAATTACGTTGCCCATTGCCAAATTGCATTATCTCTTATAGTTTCCGAGATATGGACTATCGACATCTAACAATATTTTCTCTGCTTCTAACTTGGGCCAGAATTGTAAAATGGTCTTATGAATTAGCGATTTGGCTCCAATTCACATTCCAAGTAATATTCGGCATGCTAATTACGTTGCCGATTGCCAAATTGCATTATCTCATATAGTTTCCGAGATATGGGCAATCGAAATTTTACACCTTAGAGTCTGTTTCTAACTTGGGTCAAAATTGTAAAATGGTCTTATGAATTAGCGATTTCGCTCCAATTCACATTCCAGGTAATATTTGGCAAGCTAATTACGTTGCCGATTGCCAAATTGCATTATATCTTATAGTTTCCGAGATATGGACTATCGACATCTGACAATATTGGCTCTGCTTCTAACTTGGGCCAGAATTGTAAAATGGCCTTATGAATTAGCGATTTCGTTTCAATTCACATTCCAACTAATATTCGGCATGCTAATTACGTTGCAGATTGCCAAATTGCATTATCTCTTATAGTTTCCGAGATATGGACAATCGAAATTTTACACCTTAGAGTCTGTTTCTAACTGGGGTCAAAATTGTAAAATGGTCTTACGAATTAGCGATTTCGTTCCAATTCACATTCCAAGTAATATTCGGCATGCTAATTACGTTGCCGATTGCCAAATTGCATTATCTCTTAAAGTTTCCGAGATATGGACTATCGACATCTTACAATATTGGCTCTGCTTTTAACTTGGGCCAGAATTGTAAAATGGTCTTGTGAATTAGCGATTTCGTTCCAATTAACATTCCAAGTAATATTCGGCATGCTAATTACGTTGCCGATTGCCAAATTGCATTATCTCTTATAGTTTCCTAGATATGGACAATCGAAATTTTACACCTTAGAGTCTGTTTCTAACTGGGGTCAAAATTGTAAAATGGTCTTACGAATTAGCGATTTCGTTCCAATTCACATTCCAAGTAATATTCGACATGTTAATTACGCTGCCGATTGCCAAATTGCATTATCTCTTATAATTTCCGAGATATGGACTATCGACATCTAACAATATTGACTCTGCTTCTAACCTGGGCCAGAATTGTAAAATGGTCTTATGAATTAGCGATTTCGCTCCAATTCACATTCCTTGTAATATTCGGCATGCTAATTACGTTGCTGATTGCCAAATTGCATTATCTCTTATAGTTTCCGAGATATGGACTATCGACATCTGACAATAGTGGCTCTGCTTCTAACTTGCGCCAGAATTGTAAAATGGTCTTATGAATTAGCAATTTGGCTCCAATTCACATTCCAAGTAATATTCGGCATGCTAATTACGTTGCCGATTGCCAAATTGCATTATCTCTTATAGTTTCCGAGATATGGGCAATCCAAATTTTACACCTTAGGCTCTCTTTCAAACTAGGGCCAAAATTGTAAAATGGTCTTATGAATTAGCGATTTCATTCCAATTCACATTCCAAGTAATATTCGGCATGCTAATTACGCTGTCGATTACCAAATTGCATTATCTCTTATGGTTTCCGATATATCGACCATCGAAATTTTACAATTTGGCTCTGCTTCAACTTTTGCCAAAATTGTAAAATGGTCTTATGAATTAGCGATTTCGTTCCAATTCACAGTCCAAGCAATATTCGGCATGCTAATTACGTTGCCGATTGCCAAATTGCATTATCTCTTATGGTTTCCGATATATGGACTATCGAAATTTTACAATTTGGCTCTGCTTCTAACATGGGCCAAAATTGTAAAATGTTCTTATTAATTAACGATTCCGTTCCAATTCACACTGCAAGCAATATTCGGCATGCTAATTACGTTGCCGATTGCTAAATTGCATTATCTCTTATAGTTTCCGAGATATGGGCAATCCAAATTCTACACCTTGGGCTCTGTTTCAAACTTGGGCCAAAATTGTAAAATGGTCTTATGAATTAGCGATTTCACTTCAATTCACATTCCAAGTAATATTCGGCTTGCTAATTACGCTGTCGATTGCAAAATTGCGTTATCTCTTATAGTTTCCGAGATATGGGCAATCGAAATTTTACACTTTAGGTTCTGTTTCTAACTCACGCAAAAATTGTAAAATGGTCTTATGAATTACGGATTTCGTTCCAAATCATATTCTAAGTAATATTCGACATGCTAATTACGTCGCCGTTTGCCAAATTGCACTATCTCTTATAGTTTCCGAAATATGGGCTATCGAAATTTTACTCTTTAGGCTCTGTTTCTAACTTAGACCAAAATTGTAAAATGGTCTTATGAATTAAGGATTTCGTTCCAAATCATACTCCAAGTAATACTCGCCAGGCTAATAACGTTGTCGATTGCCAAATTGCATTATCTCTTATAGTTTCCAAGATATGGGCTAACGCAATTAGGGCACACATTTGGCTGGGTTTCTAAATTAAGCTAAAATTGTAAAATGACCTTGTGAATTACGGACTTTTGTTCCAAATCACATGTCAAGTAATATTCGGCATGCTTGTGACGTTGTCGTTTGCCAAATTGCATTATCTCTTATAGTTCCCGTATATGGGCTATCCAAATTTTACATCTTAGGCTCTGTTTCTAACTTGGGCCAAAATTGTAAAATGTTCTTATGAATTAGCGATTCCGTTCCAATTCACATTGCGAGCAATATTCGGCATGCCAATTACGTTGCCGATTGCCGAATTGCATTATCTCTTATAGTTTCCGAGATATGGGTAATCGAAATTTTATACCTTAGGCTGTGTTACTAACTCGGGTCAAAATTCTAAAACGGTCTTATGAATTACCGATTGCGTTCCAATTCACATTCCAAGCAATATTCGGCATGCTAATTACGTTGCCGATTGCCAAATTTCGTTATCTCTTATAGTTTCCGAGATATGGGCAATCAAAATTTTACACCTTAGGCTCTGTTTCTAACTTGGGCCAAAATTGTAAAATGGTCTTATGAATTAGCGATTTCGTTCTAAATCACATTCCAAGTAATATTCGGCATGCTAATTACGTTGCCGATTGCCACATTTCGTTATCTCTTATAGCTTCCGAGATATGGGCAATCAAAATTTTACACCTTAGGCTCTGTTTCTATCTTGAGGCAAAATTGAAAAATGGTCTTATGAATTAGCGATTTCGTTCTAAATCACATTCCAAGTAATATTCGGCATGTTAATTACGTTGTCGATTACCAAATTGCATTATATCTTATGGTTTCAGATATATGGACTATCGAAATTTTACAATTTGGCTCTGCTTCTAACTTGGGCCAAAATGGTAAAATGGTCTTATGAATTAGCGATTTCGTTCTAAATCACATTCCAGGTAATATTCGGCATGTTAATTACGTTGTCGATTACCAAATTGTATTATCTCTTATGGTTTCCAATATATGGACTATCGAAATTTTACACCTTAGGCTCTGTTTGTAACATGGGCCAAAATTTTAAAATGGTCTTATGAATTAGCGATTTCGTTATAAATCACACTCCAAGTAATATTCGGCATGCTAATTACGTTGTCGATTACCAAATTGCATTATCTATTATGATTTCCGATATATGGACTATCGAAATTTTACAATTTGGCTCTGCTTCTAACATGGGCCAAAATTGTAAAATGGTCTTATGAATTAGCGATTCCATTCCAATTCACATTGCAAGCAATATTCGGCCTGCTAATTAGGTTGCCGATTACCAAATTGCATTATCTCTTATAGTTTCCGAGATATGGACTATCGACATCTAACAATATTGGCTCTGCTTCTAACTTGGGCCAGAATTGTAAAATGGTCTTATGAATTAGCGATTTCGCTCCAATTCACATTCCAAGTAATATTCGGCATGCTAATTACGCTGCCGATTGCCAAATTGCATTATCTCTTATAGTTTCCGAGATATGGACTATCGACATCTGACAATATTGGCTCTGCTTCTAACTTGGGCCAGAATTGTAAAATGGTTTTATGAATTAGCGATTTCGTTTCAATTCACATTCCAACTAATATTCGGCATGCTAATTACGTTGCCGATTGCCAAATTGCATTATCTCTTATAGTTTCCGAGATATGGACAATCGAAATTTTACACCTTAGAGTCTGTTTCTAACTGGGGTCAAAATTGTAAAATGGTCTTACGAATTAGCGATTTCGTTCCAATTCACATTCCAAGTAATATTCGGCATGCTAATTACGTTGCCGATTGCCAAATTGCATTATCTCTTATAGTTTCCGAGATATGGACTATCGACATCTGACAATATTGGCTCTGCTTCCAACTTGGGCCAGAATTGTAAAATGGTCTTATGAATTAGCGATTTCGCTCCAATTCACATTCCAAGTAATATTCGGCATGCTAATTACGTTGCCGATTGCCAAATTGCATTATCTCTTATAGTTTCCGAGATATGGACTATCGACATCTGACAATATTGGCTCTGCTTCTAACTTGGGCCAGAATTGTAAAATGGTCTTATGAATTAGCGATTTCGTTTCAATTCACATTCCAACTAATATTCGGCATGCTAATTACGTTGCCGATTGCCAAATTGCATTATCTCTTATAGTTTCCGAGATATGGACAATCGGAATTTTACACCTTAGAGTCTGTTTCTAACTGGGGTCAAAATTGTAAAATGGTCTTACGAATTAGCGATTTCGTTCCAATTCACATACCAAGTAATATTCGGCATGCTAATTACGTTGCCGATTGCCAAATTGCATTATCTCTTATAGTTTCCGAGACATGGACTATCGACATCTGACAATGTTGGCTCTGCTTCTAACTTGGGCCAGAATTGTAAAATGTTCTTATGAATTAGCGATTTCGCTCCAATTCACATTCCAAGTAATATTCGGCATGCTAATTACGCTGCCTATTGCCAAATTGCATTATCTCTTATAGTTTCCGAGATATGGACTATCGACATCTAACAATATTGGCTCTGCTTCTAACTTGGGCCAGAATTGTAAAATGGTCTTATGAATTAGCGATTTCGCTCCAATTCACATTCTAAGTAATATTCGGCATGCTAATTACGTTGCCGATTGCCAAATTGCATTATCTCTTATAGTTTCCGAGATATGGACTATCGACACCTGAAAATATTGGCTCTGCTTATAACTTGGGCCAGAATTGTAAAATGGTCTTATGAATTAGCGATTTCGCTCCAATTCACATTCCAAGTAATATTCGGCATGCTAATTACGTTGCCGATTGCCAAATTGTATTATCTCTTATAGTTTCCGAGATATGGACTATCGACACCTGAAAATATTGGCTCTGCTTATAACTTGGGCCAGAATTGTAAAATGGTCTTATGAATTAGCGATTTCGCTCCAATTCACATTCCAAGTAATATTCGGCATGCTAATTACGTTGCCGATTGCCAAATTGCATTATCTCTTATAGTTTCCGAGATATGGACTATCGACACCTGAAAATATTGGCTCTGCTTATAACTTGGGCCAGAATTGTAAAATGGTCTTATGAATTAGCGATTTCGTTCCAATTCACATTCCAAGTAATATTCGGCATGCTAATTACGTTGCCGATTGCCAAATTGCATTATCTCTTATAGTTTCCGAGATATGGACTATCGACATCTGAAAATATTGGCTCTGCTTATAACTTGGGCCAGAATTGTAAAATGGTCTTACGAATTAGCGATTTCCTTCCAAATCACATTCCAAGTAATATTCGGCATGCTAATTACGTTGCCGATTGCCAAATTGCATTATCTCTTATAGTTTCTGAGATATGGAATATCGACATCTGACAATATTGGCTCTGCTTCTAACTTGGGCCAGAATTGTAAAATGGTCTTATGAATTAGCGATTTCGTTCCAATTCACATTCCAAGTAATATTCGGCATGCTAATTACGTTGCCGATTGCCATATTGCATTATCTCTTATAGTTTCCGAGATATGGACAATCGAAATTTTACACCTTAGAGTCTGTTTCTAACTGGGGTCAAAATTGTAAAATGGTCTTACGAATTAGCGATTTCGTTCCAATTCACATTCCAAGTAATATTCGGAATGCTAATTAAGCTGCCGATTGCCAAATTGCATTATCTCTTATAGTTTCCGAGATATGGACAATCGAAATTTTACACCTTAGAGTCTGTTTCTAACTGGGTTCAAAATTGTAAAATGGTCTTACGAATTAGCGATTTCGTTCCAATTCACATTCCAAGTAATATTCGGCATGTTAATTACGCTGCCGATTGCCAAATTGCATTATCTCTAATAGTTTCCGAGATATGGACTATCGACATCTAACAATATTGACTCTGCTTCTAACTTGGGCCAGAATTGTAAAATGGTCTTACGAATTAGCGATTTCGTTCCAATTCACATTCCAAGTAATATTCGGCATGCTAATTACGTTGCCGATTGCCAAATTGCATTATCTCTTATAGTTTCCGAGATATGGACTATCGACATCTGACAATATTGGCTCTGCTTCTAACTTGGGCCAGAATTGTAAAATGATCTTATGAATTAGCGATTTCGCTCCAATTCACATTCCAAGTAATATTCGGCATGCTAATTACGTTGCCGATTGCCAAGTTGCATTTTCTCTTATAGTTTCCGAGATATGGACTATCGACATCTGACAATATTGGCTCTGCTTCTAACTTGGGCCAGAATTGTAAAATGGTCTTATGAATTAGCGATTTCGTTCCAATTCACATTCCAAGTAATATTCGGCATGCTAATTACGCTGCCGATTGCCAAATTCATTATCTCTTATAGTTTCCGAGATATGGACAATCGAAATTTTACACCTTAGAGTCTGTTTCTAACTGGGGTCAAAATTGTAAAATGGCCTTACGAATTAGCGATTTCGTTCCAATTCACATTCCAAGTAATATTCGGCATGCTAATTACGCTGCCGATTGCCAAATTGCATTATCTCTTATAGTTTCTGAGATATGGACTATCGACGTCTAACAATATTAGCTCTGCTTCTAACTTGGTCAGAATTGTAAAATGGTCTTACGAATTAGTGATTTCGTTCCAATTCACATTCCAAGTAATATTCGGCATGCTAATTACGTTGCCGATTGCCAAATTGCATTATCTCTTATAGTTTCCGAGATATGGACTATCGACATCTGACAATATTGGCTCTGCTTCTAACTTGGGCCAGAATTGTAAAATGGTCTTATGAATTAGCGATTTCGCTCCAATTCACATTCCAAGTAATATTCGGCATGCTAATTACGTTGCCGATTGCCAAATTGCATTATCTCTTATAGTTTCCGAGATATGGACTATCGACATCTGACAATATTGGCTCTGCTTCTAACTTGGGCCAGAATTGTAAAATGGTCTTATTAATTAGCGATTTCGTTTCAATTCACATTCCAACTAATATTCGGCATGCTAATTACGTTGCCGATTGTCAAATTGCATTATCTCTTGTAGTTTCCGAGATATGGACAATCGGAATTTTACACCTTAGAGTCTGTTTCTAACTGGGGTCAAAATTGTAAAATGGTCTTACGAATTAGCGATTTCGTTCCAATTCACATTCCAAGTAATATTCGGCATGCTAATTACGTTGCCGATTGCCATATTGCATTATCTCTTATAGTTTCCGAGACATGGACTATCGACATCTGACAATGTTGGCTCTGCTTCTAACTTGAGCCAGAATTGTAAAATGTTCTTATGAATTAGCGATTTCGCTCCAATTCACATTCCAAGTAATATTCGGCATGCTAATTACGCTGCCGATTGCCAAATTGCATTATCTCTTATAGTTTCCGAGATATGGACTATCGACATCTAACAATATTGGCTCTGCTTCTAACTTGGGCCAGAATTGTAAAATGGTCTTATGAATTAGCGATTTCGCTCCAATTCACATTCTAAGTAATATTCGGCATGCTAATTACGTTGCCGATTGCCAAATTGCATTATCTCTTATAGTTTCCGAGATATGGACTATCGACATCTGAAAATATTGGCTCTGCTTATAACTTGGGCCAGAATTGTAAAATGGTCTTATGAATTAGCGATTTCGCTCCAATTCACATTCCAAGTAATATTCGGCATGCTAATTACGTTGCCGATTGCCAAATTGCATTATCTCTTATAGTTTCCGAGATATGGACAATCGAAATTTTACACCTTAGAGTCTGTTTCTAACTGGGGTCAAAATTGTAAAATGGTCTTACGAATTAGCGATTTCGTTCCAATTCACATTCCAAGTAATATTCGGCATGCTAATTACGTTGCCGATTGCCAAATTGCATTATCTCTTATAGTTTCTGAGATATGGACTATCGACATCTGACAATATTGGCTCTGCTTCTAACTTGGGCCAGAATTGTAAAATGGTCTTATGAATTAGCGATTTCGTTCCAATTCACATTCGAAGTAATATTCGGCATGCTAATTACGTTGCCGATTGCCATATTGCATTATCTCTTATAGTTTCCGAGATATGGACAATCGAAATTTTACACCTTAGAGTCTGTTTCTAACTGGGGTCAAAATTGTAAAATGGTCTTACGAATTAGCGATTTC
Organism: Rhynchophorus ferrugineus; assembly: GCF_030347505.1. NCBI lineage: Eukaryota > Metazoa > Arthropoda > Insecta > Coleoptera > Curculionidae > Rhynchophorus > Rhynchophorus ferrugineus. The sequence continues at coordinate 40,686,552 of NW_027472582.1, forward strand.
GTTCCAATTCACATTCCAAGTAATATTCGGCATGTTAATTACGCTGCCGATTGCCAAATTGCATTATCTCTAATAGTTTCCGAGATATGGACTATCGACATCTAACAATATTGACTCTGCTTCTAACTTGGGCCAGAATTGTAAAATTGTCTTACGAATTAGCGATTTCGTTCCAATTCACATTCCAAGTAATATTCGGCATGCTAATTACGTTGCCGATTGCCAAATTGCATTATCTCTTATAGTTTCCGAGATATGGACTATCGACATCTAACAATATTGGCTCTGCTTCTAACTTGGGCCAGAATTGTAAAATGATCTTATGAATTAGCGATTTCGCTCCAATTCACATTCCAAGTAATATTCGGCATGCTAATTACGTTGCCCATTGCCAAATTGCATTATCTCTTATAGTTTCCGAGATATGGACTATCGACATCTAACAATATTTTCTCTGCTTCTAACTTGGGCCAGAATTGTAAAATGGTCTTATGAATTAGCGATTTGGCTCCAATTCACATTCCAAGTAATATTCGGCATGCTAATTACGTTGCCGATTGCCAAATTGCATTATCTCATATAGTTTCCGAGATATGGGCAATCGAAATTTTACACCTTAGAGTCTGTTTCTAACTTGGGTCAAAATTGTAAAATGGTCTTATGAATTAGCGATTTCGCTCCAATTCACATTCCAGGTAATATTTGGCAAGCTAATTACGTTGCCGATTGCCAAATTGCATTATATCTTATAGTTTCCGAGATATGGACTATCGACATCTGACAATATTGGCTCTGCTTCTAACTTGGGCCAGAATTGTAAAATGGCCTTATGAATTAGCGATTTCGTTTCAATTCACATTCCAACTAATATTCGGCATGCTAATTACGTTGCAGATTGCCAAATTGCATTATCTCTTATAGTTTCCGAGATATGGACAATCGAAATTTTACACCTTAGAGTCTGTTTCTAACTGGGGTCAAAATTGTAAAATGGTCTTACGAATTAGCGATTTCGTTCCAATTCACATTCCAAGTAATATTCGGCATGCTAATTACGTTGCCGATTGCCAAATTGCATTATCTCTTAAAGTTTCCGAGATATGGACTATCGACATCTTACAATATTGGCTCTGCTTTTAACTTGGGCCAGAATTGTAAAATGGTCTTGTGAATTAGCGATTTCGTTCCAATTCACATTCCAAGTAATATTCGGCATGCTAATTACGTTGCCGATTGCCAAATTGCATTATCTCTTATAGTTTCCTAGATATGGACAATCGAAATTTTACACCTTAGAGTCTGTTTCTAACTGGGGTCAAAATTGTAAAATGGTCTTACGAATTAGCGATTTCGTTCCAATTCACATTCCAAGTAATATTCGACATGTTAATTACGCTGCCGATTGCCAAATTGCATTATCTCTTATAATTTCCGAGATATGGACTATCGACATCTAACAATATTGACTCTGCTTCTAACCTGGGCCAGAATTGTAAAATGGTCTTATGAATTAGCGATTTCGCTCCAATTCACATTCCTTGTAATATTCGGCATGCTAATTACGTTGCTGATTGCCAAATTGCATTATCTCTTATAGTTTCCGAGATATGGACTATCGACATCTGACAATAGTGGCTCTGCTTCTAACTTGCGCCAGAATTGTAAAATGGTCTTATGAATTAGCAATTTGGCTCCAATTCACATTCCAAGTAATATTCGGCATGCTAATTACGTTGCCAATTGCCAAATTGCATTATCTCTTATAGTTTCCGAGATATGGGCAATCCAAATTTTACACCTTAGGCTCTCTTTCAAACTAGGGCCAAAATTGTAAAATGGTCTTATGAATTAGCGATTTCATTCCAATTCACATTCCAAGTAATATTCGGCATGCTAATTACGCTGTCGATTACCAAATTGCATTATCTCTTATGGTTTCCGATATATCGACCATCGAAATTTTACAATTTGGCTCTGCTTCAACTTTTGCCAAAATTGTAAAATGGTCTTATGAATTAGCGATTTCGTTCCAATTCACAGTCCAAGCAATATTCGGCATGCTAATTACGTTGCCGATTGCCAAATTGCATTATCTCTTATGGTTTCCGATATATGGACTATCGAAATTTTACAATTTGGCTCTGCTTCTAACATGGGCCAAAATTGTAAAATGTTCTTATTAATTAACGATTCCGTTCCAATTCACACTGCAAGCAATATTCGGCATGCTAATTACGTTGCCGATTGCTAAATTGCATTATCTCTTATAGTTTCCGAGATATGGGCAATCCAAATTCTACACCTTGGGCTCTGTTTCAAACTTGGGCCAAAATTGTAAAATGGTCTTATGAATTAGCGATTTCACTTCAATTCACATTCCAAGTAATATTCGGCATGCTAATTACGCTGTCGATTGCAAAATTGCGTTATCTCTTATAGTTTCCGAGATATGGGCAATCGAAATTTTACACTTTAGGTTCTGTTTCTAACTCACGCAAAAATTGTAAAATGGTCTTATGAATTACGGATTTCGTTCCAAATCATATTCTAAGTAATATTCGACATGCTAATTACGTCGCCGTTTGCCAAATTGCACTAGTATAGTTTCCGAAATATGGGCTATAGAAATTTTGCTCTTTAGGCTCTGTTTCTAACTTAGGCCAACATTGTAAAATGGTCTTATGAATTACGGATTTCGTTCCAAATCATATTCCAAGTAATATTCGTCATGCTAATTACGTCGCCGTTTGCCAAATTGCACTATCTCTTATAGTTTCCGAAATATGGGCTATCGAAATTTTACTCTTTAGGCTCTGTTTCTAACTTAGACCAAAATTGTAAAATGGTCTTATGAATTAAGGATTTCGTTCCAAATCATACTCCAAGTAATACTCGCCATGCTAATAACGTTGTCGATTGCCAAATTGCATTATCTCTTATAGTTTCCAAGATATGGGCTATCGCAATTAGGGCACACATTTGGCTGGGTTTCTAAATTAAGCTAAAATTGTAAAATGACCTTGTGAATTACGGACTTTTGTTCCAAATCACATGTCAAGTAATATTCGGCATGCTTGTGACGTTGTCGTTTGCCAAATTGCATTATCTCTTATAGTTCCCGTATATGGGCTATCCAAATTTTACATCTTAGGCTCTGTTTCTAACTTGGGCCAAAATTGTAAAATGTTCTTATGAATTAGCGATTCCGTTCCAATTCACATTGCGAGCAATATTCGGCATGCCAATTACGTTGCCGTTTGCCGAATTGCATTATCTCTTATAGTTTCCGAGATATGGGTAATCGAAATTTTATACCTTAGTCTGTGTTACTAACTCGGGTCAAAATTCTAAAACGGTCTTATGAATTACCGATTGCGTTCCAATTCACATTCCAAGCAATATTCGGCATGCTAATTACGTTGCCGATTGCCAAATTTCGTTATCTCTTATAGTTTCCGAGATATGGGCAATCAAAATTTTACACCTTAGGCTCTGTTTCTAACTTGGGCCAAAATTGTAAAATGGTCTTATGAATTAGCGATTTCGTTCTAAATCACATTCCAAGTAATATTCGGCATGCTTATTACGTTGCCGATTGCCACATTTCGTTATCTCTTATAGCTTCCGAGATATGGGCAATCAAAATTTTACACCTTAGGCTCTGTTTCTAACTTGGGCCAAAATTGTAAAATGGTCTTATGAATTAGCGATTTCTTTCTAAATCACATTCCAAGTAATATTCGGCATGCTAATTACGCTGTCAATTGCCAAATTGCAATATCTCTTGTAGTTCCCGAGATATGGGCAATCGAAATTTTACACCTTAGGCTCTGTTTCTAACATGGGCCAAAGTTGTAAAATGGTCTTATGAATTAGCGATTCCGTTCCAATTCACATTGCAAGCAATATTCGGCATGCTAATTACGTTGCCGATTGCCAAATTTCATTATCTCTTATAGTTTCCGAGATATGGGCAATCGAAATTTTACACCTTAGGCTCTGTTTCTAACTTGAGGCAAAATTGAAAAATGGTCTTATGAATTAGCGATTTCGTTCTAAATCACATTCCAAGTAATATTCGGCATGTTAATTACGTTGTCGATTACCAAATTGCATTATATCTTATGGTTTCAGATATATGGACTATCGAAATTTTACAATTTGGCTCTGCTTCTAACTTGGGCCAAAATGGTAAAATGGTCTTATGAATTAGCGATTTCTTTCTAAATCACATTCCAAGTAATATTCGGCATGCTAATTACGCTGTCAATTGCCAAATTGCAATATCTCTTGTAGTTCCCGAGATATGGGCAATCGAAATTTTACACCTTAGGCTCTGTTTCTAACATGGGCCAAAGTTGTAAAATGGTCTTATGAATTAGCGATTCCGTTCCAATTCACATTGCAAGCAATATTCGGCATGCTAATTACGTTGCCGATTGCCAAATTTCATTATCTCTTATAGTTTCCGAGATATGGGCAATCGAAATTTTACACCTTAGGCTCTGTTTCTAACTTGAGGCAAAATTGAAAAATGGTCTTATGAATTAGCGATTTCGTTCTAAATCACATTCCAAGTAATATTCGGCATGTTAATTACGTTGTCGATTACCAAATTGCATTATATCTTATGGTTTCAGATATATGGACTATCGAAATTTTACAATTTGGCTCTGCTTCTAACTTGGGCCAAAATGGTAAAATGGTCTTATGAATTAGCGATTTCGTTCTAAATCACATTCCAGGTAATATTCGGCATGTTAATTACGTTGTCGATTACTAAATTGCATTATATCTTATGGTTTCAGATATATGGACTATCGAAATTTTACAATTTGGCTCTGCTTCTAACTTGGGCCAAAATGGTAAAATGGTCTTATGAATTAGCGATTTCGTTCTAAATCACACTCCAAGTAATATTCGGCATGCTAATTACGTTGTCGATTACCAAATTGCATTATCTATTATGATTTCCGATATATGGACTATCGAAATTTTACAATTTGGCTCTGCTTCTAACATGGGCCAAAATTGTAAAATGGTCTTATGAATTAGCGATTCCATTCCAATTCACATTGCAAGCAATATTCGGCCTGCTAATTAGGTTGCCGATTACCAAATTGCATTATCTCTTATAGTTTCCGAGATATGGACTATCGACATCTAACAATATTGGCTCTGCTTCTAACTTGGGCCAGAATTGTAAAATGGTCTTATGAATTAGCGATTTCGCTCCAATTCACATTCCAAGTAATATTCGGCATGCTAATTACGTTGCCGATTGCCAAGTTGCATTATCTTTTATAGTTTCCGAGATATGGACTATCGACATCTAACAATATTGGCTCTGCTTCTAACTTGGGCCAGAATTGTAAAATGGTCTTATGAACTAGCGATTTCGCTCCAATTCACATTCCAAGTAATATTCGGCATGCTAATTACGTTGCCGATTGCCAAATTGCATTATCTCTTATAGTTTCCGAGATATGGACTATCGACATCTGACAATATTGGCTCTGCTTCTAACTTGGGCCAGAATTGTAAAATGGTCTTATGAATTAGCGATTTCGTTTCAATTCACATTCCAACTAATATTCGGCATGCTAATTACGTTGCCGATTGCCAAATTGCATTATCTCTTATAGTTTCCGAGATATGGACAATCGAAATTTTACACCTTAGAGTCTGTTTCTAACTGGGGTCAAAATTGTAAAATGGTCTTACGAATTAGCGATTTCGTTCCAATTCACATTCCAAGTAATATTCGGCATGCTAATTACGTTGCCGATTGCCAAATTGCATTATCTCTTATAGTTTCCGAGATATGGACTATCGACATCTGACAATATTGGCTCTGCTTCCAACTTGGGCCAGAATTGTAAAATGGTCTTATGAATTAGCGATTTCGCTCCAATTCACATTCCAAGTAATATTCGGCATGCTAATTACGTTGCCGATTGCCAAATTGCATTATCTCTTATAGTTTCCGAGATATGGACTATCGACATCTGACAATATTGGCTCTGCTTCTAACTTGGGCCAGAATTGTAAAATGGTCTTATGAATTAGCGATTTCGTTTCAATTCACATTCCAACTAATATTCGGCATGCTAATTACGTTGCCGATTGCCAAATTGCATTATCTCTTATAGTTTCCGAGATATGGACAATCGGAATTTTACACCTTAGAGTCTGTTTCTAACTGGGGTCAAAATTGTAAAATGGTCTTACGAATTAGCGATTTCGTTCCAATTCACATACCAAGTAATATTCGGCATGCTAATTACGTTGCCGATTGCCAAATTGCATTATCTCTTATAGTTTCCGAGACATGGACTATCGACATCTGACAATGTTGGCTCTGCTTCTAACTTGGGCCAGAATTGTAAAATGTTCTTATGAATTAGCGATTTCGCTCCAATTCACATTCCAAGTAATATTCGGCATGCTAATTACGCTGCCTATTGCCAAATTGCATTATCTCTTATAGTTTCCGAGATATGGACTATCGACATCTAACAATATTGGCTCTGCTTCTAACTTGGGCCAGAATTGTAAAATGGTCTTATGAATTAGCGATTTCGCTCCAATTCACATTCTAAGTAATATTCGGCATGCTAATTACGTTGCCGATTGCCAAATTGCATTATCTCTTATAGTTTCCGAGATATGGACTATCGACACCTGAAAATATTGGCTCTGCTTATAACTTGGGCCAGAATTGTAAAATGGTCTTATGAATTAGCGATTTCGCTCCAATTCACATTCCAAGTAATATTCGGCATGCTAATTACGTTGCCGATTGCCAAATTGCATTATCTCTTATAGTTTCCGAGATATGGACAATCGAAATTTTACACCTTAGAGTCTGTTTCTAACTGGGGTCAAAATTGTAAAATGGTCTTACGAATTAGCGATTTCGTTCCAATTCACATTCCAAGTAATATTCGGCATGCTAATTACGTTGCCGATTGCCAAATTGCATTATCTCTTATAGTTTCCGAGATATGGACTATCGACATCTGAAAATATTGGCTCTGCTTATAACTTGGGCCAGAATTGTAAAATGGTCTTACGAATTAGCGATTTCCTTCCAAATCACATTCCAAGTAATATTCGGCATGCTAATTACGTTGCCGATTGCCAAATTGCATTATCTCTTATAGTTTCTGAGATATGGAATATCGACATCTGACAATATTGGCTCTGCTTCTAACTTGGGCCAGAATTGTAAAATGGTCTTATGAATTAGCGATTTCGTTCCAATTCACATTCCAAGTAATATTCGGCATGCTAATTACGTTGCCGATTGCCATATTGCATTATCTCTTATAGTTTCCGAGATATGGACAATCGAAATTTTACACCTTAGAGTCTGTTTCTAACTGGGGTCAAAATTGTAAAATGGTCTTACGAATTAGCGATTTCGTTCCAATTCACATTCCAAGTAATATTCGGAATGCTAATTAAGCTGCCGATTGCCAAATTGCATTATCTCTTATAGTTTCCGAGATATGGACAATCGAAATTTTACACCTTAGAGTCTGTTTCTAACTGGGTTCAAAATTGTAAAATGGTCTTACGAATTAGCGATTTCGTTCCAATTCACATTCCAAGTAATATTCGGCATGTTAATTACGCTGCCGATTGCCAAATTGCATTATCTCTAATAGTTTCCGAGATATGGACTATCGACATCTAACAATATTGACTCTGCTTCTAACTTGGGCCAGAATTGTAAAATGGTCTTACGAATTAGCGATTTCGTTCCAATTCACATTCCAAGTAATATTCGGCATGCTAATTACGTTGCCGATTGCCAAATTGCATTATCTCTTATAGTTTCCGAGATATGGACTATCGACATCTGACAATATTGGCTCTGCTTCTAACTTGGGCCAGAATTGTAAAATGATCTTATGAATTAGCGATTTCGCTCCAATTCACATTCCAAGTAATATTCGGCATGCTAATTACGTTGCCCATTGCCAAATTGCATTATCTCTTATAGTTTCCGGGATATGGACTATCGACATCTAACAATATTTTCTCTGCTTCTAACTTGGGCCAGAATTGTAAAATGGTCTTATGAATTAGCGATTTGGCTCCAATTCATATTCCAAGTAATATTCGGCATGCTAATTACGTTGCCGATTGCCAAATTGCATTATCTCATATAGTTTCCGAGATATGGGCAATCGAAATTTTACACCTTAGAGTCTGTTTCTAACTGGGGTCAAAATTGTAAAATGTTCTTATGAATTAGCGATTTCGCTCCAATTCACATTCCAAGTAATATTTGGCAAGCTAATTACGTTGCCGATTGCCAAATTGCATTATCTCTTATAGTTTCCGAGATATGGACTATCGACATCTGACAATATTGGCTCTGCTTCTAACTTGGGCCAGAATTGTAAAATGGCCTTATGAATTAGCGATTTCGTTTCAATTCACATTCCAACTAATATTCGGCATGCTAATTACGTTGCAGATTGCCAAATTGCATTATCTCTTATAGTTTCCGAGATATGGACTATCGACATCTGACAATATTGGCTCTGCTTCTAACTGGGGTCAAAATTGTAAAATGGTCTTACGAATTAGCGATTTCGTTCCAATTCACATTCCAAGTAATATTCGGCATGCTAATTACGTTGCCGATTGCCAAATTGCATTATCTCTTAAAGTTTCCGAGATATGGACTATCGACATCTTACAATATTGGCTCTGCTTCTAACTTGATCCAGAATTGTAAAATGGTCTTGTGAATTAGCGATTTCGTTCCAATTCACATTCCAAGTAATATTCGGCATGCTAATTACGTTGCCGATTGCCAAATTGCATTATCTCTTATAGTTTCCTAGGTATGGACAATCGAAATTTTACACCTTAGAGTCTGTTTCTAACTGGGGTCAAAATTGTAAAATGGTCTTACGAATTAGCGATTTCGTTCCAATTCACATTCCAAGTAATATTCGACATGTTAATTACGCTGCCGATTGCCAAATTGCATTATCTCTTATAGTTTCTGAGATATGGAATATCGACATCTGACAATATTGGCTCTGCTTCTAACTTGCGCCAGAATTGTAAAATGGTCTTATGAATTAGCGATTTGGCTCCAATTCACATTCCAAGTAATATTCGGCATGTTAATTACGTCGCCGATTGCCAAATTGCATTATCTCTTATAGTTTCTGAGATATGGACAATCGAAATTTTACACCTTAGAGTCTGTTTCTAACTGGGGTCAAAATTGTAAAATGGTCTTACGAATTAGCGATTTCGTTCCAATTCACATTCCAAGTAATATTCGGCATGCTAATTACGCTGCCGATTGCCAAATTGCATTATCTCTTATAGTTTCCGAGGTATGGACTATCGACATCTGACAATATTGGCTCTGCTTCTAACTTGCGCCAGAATTGTAAAATGGTCTTATGAATTAGCGATTTCTCTCCAATTCACATTCCAAGTAATATTCGGCATGCTAATTACGTTGCCGATTGCCAAATTGCATTATCTATTATAGTTTCCGAGATATGGACTATCGACATCTGACAATATTGGCTCTGCTTCTAACTTGGGCCAGAATTGTAAAATGGTCTTATGAATTAGCGATTTCGTTTCAATTCACATTCCAACTAACATTCGGCATGCTAATTACGTTGCCGATTGCCAAATTGCATTATCTCTTATAGTTTCCGAGATATGGGCAATCGAAATTTTACACTTTAGGCTCTGTTTCCAACTTGGGCCATAATTGTAAAATGGTCTTATGAATTAGCGATTTCTTTCTAAATCACATTCCAAGTAATATTCGGCATGCTAATTATGCTGTCGATTGCAAAATTGCATTATCTCTTATAGTTTCCGAGATATGGGCAATCGAAATTTTACACTTTAGGCTCTGTTTCTAACTTGGGCCAAAATTGTAAAATGGTCTTATGAATTGGCGATTTCTTTCTAAATCACATTCCAAGTAATATTTGGCATGCTGATTACGCTGTCGATTACCAAATTGAATTACCTCTTATGGTTTCCGATATATGGACTATCGAAATTTTACAATTTGGCTCTGCTTCAACTTTTGCCAAAATTGTAAAATGGCCTTATGAATTAGCGATTTCGTTCCAATTCACAGTCCGAGCAATATTCGGCATGCTAATTACGTTGCCGATTGCCAAATTGCATTATCTCTTATACTTTCCGAGATATGGGTAATCGAAATTTTATACCTTAGGCTGTATTTCTAACTAGGGCCAAAATTGTAAAATGGTCTTATGAATTAGCGATTTCGTTCCAATTCACATTTCAAGCAATATTCGGCATGCTAATTACGTTGCCGATTGCCAAATTGCATTATCTCTTAGAGTTTCCGAGATATGGGCAATCGAAATTTTATACCTTAGGCTGTATTTCTAACATGGGACAAAATTGTAAAATGGCCTTATGAATTAGCGATTTCGTTCTAAATCACATTCCAAGTAATATTCGGCACGTTAATTACGTTGTCGATTAACAAATTGCATTATCTTTTATGGTTTCCGATATATGGATTATCGAAATTTTACAATTTGGCTCTGCTTCTAACTTGGGCCAGAATTGTAAAATGGTCTTATGAATTAGCGATTTCGTTCCAATTCACAGTCCAAGCAATATTGGGCATGCTAATTACGTTGCCGATTGCCAAATTGTATTATCTCTTATAGTTTCCGAGATATGGGCTATCGAAATTTTACACCTTAGGCTCTGTTTCTAACATGGGCCAAAATTGTAAAATGGCCTTATGAATTAGCGATTTCGTTCTAAATCACACTCCAAGTAATATTCTGGATGCTAATTACGTTGCCGATTGCCAAATTGCATTGTCTCTTATAGTTTCCGAGATATGGGCAATCGAAATTTTACACTTTAGGCTCTGTTTCTAACTCACGCAAAAATTGTAAAATGGTCTTATGAATTAGCGATTTCGTTCTAAATCACATTCCAAGTAATATTCGGCACGTTAATTACGTTGTCGATTAACAAATTGCATTATCTCTTATGGTTTCCGATAAATGGACTCTCGAAATTTTACAATTTGGCTCTGCTTCTAACATGGGCCAAAATTGTAAAATGGTCTTATGAATTAACGATTCCGTTCCAATTCACATTGCAAGCAATATTCGGCATGCTAATTACGTTGCCGATTGCCAAATTGCATTGTCTCTTATAGTTTCCGAGATATGGGTAATCGAAATTTTATACCTTAGGCTGTATTTCTAACTAGGGCCAAAATTGTAAAATGTTCTTATGAATTAGCGATTTCGTTCCAATTCACATTTCAAGCAATATTCGGCATGCTAATTACGTTGCCGATTGCCAAATTTCATTATCTCTTATAGTTTCCGAGATATGGGCAATCAAAATTTTACACCTTAGGCTCTGTTTCTAACTTGGGCCAAAATTGTAAAATGGTCTTATGAATTAGCGTTTTCGTTCTAAATCACATTCCAAGTAATATTCGGTACGTTAATTACGTTGTCGATTAACAAATTGCATTATCACTTATGGTATCCGATATATGGATTATCGAAATTTTACAATTTGGCTCTGCTTCTAACATGGGCCAAAATTGTAAAATGGTCTTATGAATTAACGATTCCGTTCCAATTCACATTGCAAGTAATATTCGGCAGGCTAATTACGTTGCCGATTGCCAAATTGCATTATCTCTTATAGTTTCCGAGATATGGGCAATCCAAATTTTACACCTTAGGCTCTCTTTCAAACTAGGGCCAAAATTGTAAAATGGTCTTATGAATTAGCGATTTCATTCCAATTCACATTCCAAGTAATATTCGGCATGCTAATTACGCTGTCGATTACCAAATTGCATTATCTCTTATGGTTTCCGATATATCGACCATCAAAATTTTACAATTTGGCTCTGCTTCAACTTTTGCCAAAATTGTAAAATGGTCTTATGAATTAGCGATTTCGTTCCAATTCACAGTCCAAGCAATATTCGGCATGCTAATTACGTTGACGATTGCCAAATTGCATTATCTCTTATGGTTTCCGATATATGGACTATCGAAATTTTACAATTTGGCTCTGCTTCTAACATGGGCCAAAATTGTAAAATGTTCTTATTAATTAACGATTCCGTTCCAATTCACACTGCAAGCAATATTCGGCATGCTAATTACGTTGCCGATTGCTAAATTGCATTATCTCTTATAGTTTCCGAGATATGGGCAATCCAAATTCTACACCTTGGGCTCTGTTTCAAACTTGGGCCAAAATTGTAAAATGGTCTTATGAATTAGCGATTTCACTTCAATTCACATTCCAAGTAATATTCGACATGTTAATTACGCTGCCGATTGCCAAATTGCATTATCTCTTATAGTTTCTGAGATATGGAATATCGACATCTGACAATATTGGCTCTGCTTCTAACTTGCGCCAGAATTGTAAAATGGTCTTATGAATTAGCGATTTGGCTCCAATTCACATTCCAAGTAATATTCGGCATGTTAATTACGTCGCCGATTGCCAAATTGCATTATCTCTTATAGTTTCTGAGATATGGACAATCGAAATTTTACACCTTAGAGTCTGTTTCTAACTGGGGTCAAAATTGTAAAATGGTCTTACGAATTAGCGATTTCGTTCCAATTCACATTCCAAGTAATATTCGGCATGCTAATTACGCTGCCGATTGCCAAATTGCATTATCTCTTATAGTTTCCGAGGTATGGACTATCGACATCTGACAATATTGGCTCTGCTTCTAACTTGCGCCAGAATTGTAAAATGGTCTTATGAATTAGCGATTTCTCTCCAATTCACATTCCAAGTAATATTCGGCATGCTAATTACGTTGCCGATTGCCAAATTGCATTATCTATTATAGTTTCCGAGATATGGACTATCGACATCTGACAATATTGGCTCTGCTTCTAACTTGGGCCAGAATTGTAAAATGGTCTTATGAATTAGCGATTTCGTTTCAATTCACATTCCAACTAACATTCGGCATGCTAATTACGTTGCCGATTGCCAAATTGCATTATCTCTTATAGTTTCCGAGATATGGGCAATCGAAATTTTACACTTTAGGCTCTGTTTCCAACTTGGGCCATAATTGTAAAATGGTCTTATGAATTAGCGATTTCTTTCTAAATCACATTCCAAGTAATATTCGGCATGCTAATTATGCTGTCGATTGCAAAATTGCATTATCTCTTATAGTTTCCGAGATATGGGCAATCGAAATTTTACACTTTAGGCTCTGTTTCTAACTTGGGCCAAAATTGTAAAATGGTCTTATGAATTGGCGATTTCTTTCTAAATCACATTCCAAGTAATATTTGGCATGCTGATTACGCTGTCGATTACCAAATTGAATTACCTCTTATGGTTTCCGATATATGGACTATCGAAATTTTACAATTTGGCTCTGCTTCAACTTTTGCCAAAATTGTAAAATGGCCTTATGAATTAGCGATTTCGTTCCAATTCACAGTCCGAGCAATATTCGGCATGCTAATTACGTTGCCGATTGCCAAATTGCATTATCTCTTATACTTTCCGAGATATGGGTAATCGAAATTTTATACCTTAGGCTGTATTTCTAACTAGGGCCAAAATTGTAAAATGGTCTTATGAATTAGCGATTTCGTTCCAATTCACATTTCAAGCAATATTCGGCATGCTAATTACGTTGCCGATTGCCAAATTGCATTATCTCTTAGAGTTTCCGAGATATGGGCAATCGAAATTTTATACCTTAGGCTGTATTTCTAACATGGGACAAAATTGTAAAATGGCCTTATGAATTAGCGATTTCGTTCTAAATCACATTCCAAGTAATATTCGGCACGTTAATTACGTTGTCGATTAACAAATTGCATTATCTTTTATGGTTTCCGATATATGGATTATCGAAATTTTACAATTTGGCTCTGCTTCTAACTTGGGCCAGAATTGTAAAATGGTCTTATGAATTAGCGATTTCGTTCCAATTCACAGTCCAAGCAATATTGGGCATGCTAATTACGTTGCCGATTGCCAAATTGTATTATCTCTTATAGTTTCCGAGATATGGGCTATCGAAATTTTACACCTTAGGCTCTGTTTCTAACATGGGCCAAAATTGTAAAATGGCCTTATGAATTAGCGATTTCGTTCTAAATCACACTCCAAGTAATATTCTGGATGCTAATTACGTTGCCGATTGCCAAATTGCATTGTCTCTTATAGTTTCCGAGATATGGGCAATCGAAATTTTACACTTTAGGCTCTGTTTCTAACTCACGCAAAAATTGTAAAATGGTCTTATGAATTAGCGATTTCGTTCTAAATCACATTCCAAGTAATATTCGGCACGTTAATTACGTTGTCGATTAACAAATTGCATTATCTCTTATGGTTTCCGATAAATGGACTCTCGAAATTTTACAATTTGGCTCTGCTTCTAACATGGGCCAAAATTGTAAAATGGTCTTATGAATTAACGATTCCGTTCCAATTCACATTGCAAGCAATATTCGGCATGCTAATTACGTTGCCGATTGCCAAATTGCATTGTCTCTTATAGTTTCCGAGATATGGGTAATCGAAATTTTATACCTTAGGCTGTATTTCTAACTAGGGCCAAAATTGTAAAATGTTCTTATGAATTAGCGATTTCGTTCCAATTCACATTTCAAGCAATATTCGGCATGCTAATTACGTTGCCGATTGCCAAATTTCATTATCTCTTATAGTTTCCGAGATATGGGCAATCAAAATTTTACACCTTAGGCTCTGTTTCTAACTTGGGCCAAAATTGTAAAATGGTCTTATGAATTAGCGTTTTCGTTCTAAATCACATTCCAAGTAATATTCGGTACGTTAATTACGTTGTCGATTAACAAATTGCATTATCACTTATGGTATCCGATATATGGATTATCGAAATTTTACAATTTGGCTCTGCTTCTAACATGGGCCAAAATTGTAAAATGGTCTTATGAATTAACGATTCCGTTCCAATTCACATTGCAAGTAATATTCGGCAGGCTAATTACGTTGCCGATTGCCAAATTGCATTATCTCTTATAGTTTCCGAGATATGGGCAATCCAAATTTTACACCTTAGGCTCTCTTTCAAACTAGGGCCAAAATTGTAAAATGGTCTTATGAATTAGCGATTTCATTCCAATTCACATTCCAAGTAATATTCGGCATGCTAATTACGCTGTCGATTACCAAATTGCATTATCTCTTATGGTTTCCGATATATCGACCATCAAAATTTTACAATTTGGCTCTGCTTCAACTTTTGCCAAAATTGTAAAATGGTCTTATGAATTAGCGATTTCGTTCCAATTCACAGTCCAAGCAATATTCGGCATGCTAATTACGTTGACGATTGCCAAATTGCATTATCTCTTATGGTTTCCGATATATGGACTATCGAAATTTTACAATTTGGCTCTGCTTCTAACATGGGCCAAAATTGTAAAATGTTCTTATTAATTAACGATTCCGTTCCAATTCACACTGCAAGCAATATTCGGCATGCTAATTACGTTGCCGATTGCTAAATTGCATTATCTCTTATAGTTTCCGAGATATGGGCAATCCAAATTCTACACCTTGGGCTCTGTTTCAAACTTGGGCCAAAATTGTAAAATGGTCTTATGAATTAGCGATTTCACTTCAATTCACATTCCAAGTAATATTCGGCATGCTAATTACGCTGTCGATTGCAAAATTGCGTTATCTCTTATAGTTTCCGAGATATGGGCAATCGAAATTTTACACTTTAGGTTCTGTTTCTAACTCACGCAAAAATTGTAAAATGGTCTTATGAATTACGGATTTCGTTCCAAATCATATTCTAAGTAATATTCGACATGCTAATTACGTCGCCGTTTGCCAAATTGCACTAGTATAGTTTCCGAAATATGGGCCATAGAAATTTTGCTCTTTAGGCTCTGTTTCTAACTTAGGCCAACATTGTAAAATGGTCTTATGAATTACGGATTTCGTTCCAAATCATATTCCAAGTAATATTCGTCATGCTAATTACGTCGCCGTTTGCCAAATTGCACTATCTCTTATAGTTTCCGAAATATGGGCTATCGAAATTTTACTCTTTAGGCTCTGTTTCTAACTTAGACCAAAATTGTAAAATGGTCTTATGAATTAAGGATTTCGTTCCAAATCATACTCCAAGTAATACTCGCCATGCTAATAACGTTGTCGATTGCCAAATTGCATTATCTCTTATAGTTTCCAAGATATGGGCTATCGCAATTAGGGCACACATTAGGTTGGGTTTCTAAATTAAGCTAAAATTTTAAAATGACCTTGTGAATTACGGACTTTTGTTCCAAATCACATGTCAAGTAATATTCGGCATGCTTGTGACGTTGTCGTTTGCCAAATTGCATTATCTCTTATAGTTCCTGTATATGGGCTATCCAAATTTTACATCTTAGGCTCTGTTTCTAACTTGGGCCAAAATTGTAAAATGTTCTTATGAATTAGCGATTCCGTTCCAATTCACATTGCGAGCAATATTCGGCATGCCAATTACGTTGCCGATTGCCAAATTGCATTATCTCTTATAGTTTCCGAGATATGGGTAATCGAAATTTTATACCTTAGGCTGTGTTACTAACTCGGGTCAAAATTCTAAAACGGTCTTATGAATTACCGATTGCGTTTCAATTCACATTCCAAGCAATATTCGGCATGCTAATTACGTTGCCGATTGCTAAATTGCATTATCTCTTATAGTTTCCGAGATATGGGCAATCCAAATTCTACACCTTGGGCTCTGTTTCAAACTTGGGCCAAAATTGTAAAATGGTCTTATGAATTAGCGATTTCACTTCAATTCACATTCCAAGTAATATTCGGCATGCTAATTACGCTGTCGATTGCAAAATTGCGTTATCTCTTATAGTTTCCGAGATATGGGCAATCGAAATTTTACACTTTAGGTTCTGTTTCTAACTCACGCAAAAATTGTAAAATGGTCTTATGAATTACGGATTTCGTTCCAAATCATATTCTAAGTAATATTCGACATGCTAATTACGTCGCCGTTTGCCAAATTGCACTAGTATAGTTTCCGAAATATGGGCCATAGAAATTTTGCTCTTTAGGCTCTGTTTCTAACTTAGGCCAACATTGTAAAATGGTCTTATGAATTACGGATTTCGTTCCAAATCATATTCCAAGTAATATTCGTCATGCTAATTACGTCGCCGTTTGCCAAATTGCACTATCTCTTATAGTTTCCGAAATATGGGCTATCGAAATTTTACTCTTTAGGCTCTGTTTCTAACTTAGACCAAAATTGTAAAATGGTCTTATGAATTAAGGATTTCGTTCCAAATCATACTCCAAGTAATACTCGCCATGCTAATAACGTTGTCGATTGCCAAATTGCATTATCTCTTATAGTTTCCAAGATATGGGCTATCGCAATTAGGGCACACATTAGGCTGGGTTTCTAAATTAAGCTAAAATTGTAAAATGACCTTGTGAATTACGGACTTTTGTTCCAAATCACATGTCAAGTAATATTCGGCATGCTTGTGACGTTGTCGTTTGCCAAATTTCGTTATCTCTTATAGTTTCCGAGATATGGGCAATCAAAATTTTACACCTTAGGCTCTGTTTCTAACTTGGGCCAAAATTGTAAAATGGTCTTATGAATTAGCGATTTCGTTCTAAATCACATTCCAAGTAATATTCGGCATGCTAATTTCGTTGCCGATTGCCACATTTCGTTATCTCTTATAGCTTCCGAGATATGGGCAATCAAAATTTTACACCTTAGGCTCTGTTTCTAACTTGGGCCAAAATTGTAAAATGGTCTTATGAATTAGCGATTTCTTTCTAAATCACATTCCAAGTAATATTCGGCATGCTAATTACGCTGTCGATTGCCAAATTGCAATATCTCTTGTAGTTCCCGAGATATGGGCAATCGAAATTTTACACCTTAGGCTCTGTTTCTAACATGGGCCAAAGTTGTAAAATGGTCTTATGAATTAGCGATTCCGTTCCAATTCACATTGCAAGCAATATTCGGCATGCTAATTACGTTGCCGATTGCCAAATTTCATTATCTCTTATAGTTTCCGAGATATGGGCAATCGAAATTTTACACCTTAGGCTCTGTTTCTAACTTGAGGCAAAATTGAAAAATGGTCTTATGAATAAGCGATTTCGTTCTAAATCACATTCCAAGTAATATTCGGCATGTTAATTACGTTGTCGATTACCAAATTGTATTATCTCTTATGGTTTCCAATATATGGACTATCGAAATTTTACACCTTAGGCTCTGTTTGTAACATGGGCCAAAATTTTAAAATGGTCTTATGAATTAGCGATTTCGTTATAAATCACACTCCAAGTAATATTCGGCATGCTAATTACGTTGTCGATTACCAAATTGCATTATCTATTATGATTTCCGATATATGGACTATCGAAATTTTACAATTTGGCCATGCTTCTAACATGGGCCAAAATTGTAAAATGGTCTTATGAATTAGCGATTCCATTCCAATTCACATTGCAAGCAATATTCGGCCTGCTAATTAGGTTGCCGATTACCAAATTGCATTATCTCTTATAGTTTCCGAGATATGGACTATCGACATCTAACAATATTGGCTCTGCTTCTAACTTGGGCCAGAATTGTAAAATGGTCTTATGAATTAGCGATTTCGCTCCAATTCACATTCCAAGTAATATTCGGCATGCTAATTACGTTGCCGATTGCCAAGTTGCATTATCTTTTATAGTTTCCGAGATATGGACTATCGACATCTAACAATATTGGCTCTGCTTCTAACTTGGGCCAGAATTGTAAAATGGTCTTATGAACTAGCGATTTCGTTCCAATTCACATTCCAAGTAATATTCGGCATGCTAATTACGCTGCCGATTGCCAAATTGCATTATCTCTTATAGTTTCCGAGATATGGACAATCGAAATTTTACACCTTAGAGTCTGTTTCTAACTGGGGTCAAAATTGTAAAATGGTCTTACGAATTAGCGATTTCGTTCCAATTCACATTCCAAGTAATATTCGGCATGCTAATTACGCTGCCGATTGCCAAATTGCATTATCTCTTATAGTTTCCGAGATATGGACTATCGACGTCTAACAATATTAGCTCTGCTTCTAACTTGGGCCAGAATTGTAAAATGGTCTTACGAATTAGTGATTTCGTTCCAATTCACATTCCAAGTAATATTCGGCATGCTAATTACGTTGCCGATTGCCAAATTGCATTTTCTCTTATAGTTTCCGAGATATGGACTATCGACATCTGACAATATTGGCTCTGCTTCTAACTTGGGCCAGAATTGTAAAATGGTCTTATGAATTAGCGATTTCGTTCCAATTCACATTCCAAGTAATATTCGGCATGCTAATTACGCTGCCGATAGCCAAATTGCATTATCTCTTATAGTTTCCGAGATATGGACAATCGAAATTTTACACCTTAGAGTCTGTTTCTAACTGGGGTCAAAATTGTAAAATGGTCTTACGAATTAGCGATTTCGTTCCAATTCACATTCCAAGTAATATTCGGCATGCTAATTACGCTGCCGATTGCCAAATTGCATTATCTCTTATAGTTTCCGAGATATGGACTATCGACGTCTAACAATATTAGCTCTGCTTCTAACTTGGGCCAGAATTGTAAAATGGTCTTACGAATTAGTGATTTCGTTCCAATTCACATTCCAAGTAATATTCGGCATGCTAATTACGTTGCCGATTGCCAAATTGCATTATCTCTTATAGTTTCCGAGATATGGACTATCGACATCTGACAATATTGGCTCTGCTTCTAACTTGGGCCAGAATTGTAAAATTGTCTTATGAATTAGCGATTTCGCTCCAATTCACATTCCAAGTAATATTCGGCATGCTAATTACGTTGCCGATTGCCAAATTGCATTATCTCTTATAGTTTCCGAGATATGGACTATCGACATCTGACAATATTGGCTCTGCTTCTAACTTGGGCCAGAATTGTAAAATGGTCTTATGAATTAGCGATTTCGTTTCAATTCACGTTCCAACTAATATTCGGCATGCTAATTACGTTGCCGATTGCCAAATTGCATTATCTCTTATAGTTTCCGAGATATGGACAATCGGAATTTTACACCTTAGGGTCTGTTTCTAACTGGGGTCAAAATTGTAAAATGGTCTTACGAATTAGTGATTTCGTTCCAATTCACATTCCAAGTAATATTCGGCATGCTAATTACGTTGCCGATTGCCAAATTGCATTATCTCTTATAGTTTCCGAGACATGGACTATCGACATCTGACAATGTTGGCTCGGCTTCTAACTTGGGCCAGAATTGTAAAATGTTCTTATGAATTAGCGATTTCGCTCCAATTCACATTCCAAGTAATATTCGGCATGCTAATTACGCTGCCGATTGCCAAGTTGCATTATCTCTTATAGTTTCCGAGATATGGACTATCGACACCTGAAAATATTGGCTCTGCTTATAACTTGGGCCAGAATTGTAAAATGGTCTTATGAATTAGCGATTTCGCTCCAATTCACATTCCAAGTAATATTCGGCATGCTAATTACGTTGCCGATTGCCAAATTGCATTATCTCTTATAGTTTCCGAGATATGGACAATCGAAATTTTACACCTTAGAGTCTGTTTCTAACTGGGGTCGAAATTGTAAAATGGTCTTACGAATTAGCGATTTCGTTCCAATTCACATTCCAAGAAATATTCGGCATGCTAATTACGTTGCCGATTGCCAAATTGCATTATCCCTTATAGTTTCCGAGATATGGACTATCGACATCTGAAAATATTGGCTCTGCTTATAACTTGGGCCAGAATTGTAAAATGGTCTTACGAATTAGCGATTTCGTTCCAATTCACATTCCAAGTAATATTCGGAATGTTAATTAAGCTGCCGATTGCCAAATTGCATTATCTCTTATAGTTTCCGAGATATGGACTATCGACGTCTAACAATATTAGCTCTGCTTCTAACTTGGGCCAGAATTGTAAAATGGTCTTACGAATTAGTGATTTCGTTCCAATTCACATTCCAAGTAATATTCGGCATGCTAATTACGTTGCCGATTGCCAAATTGCATTTTCTCTTATAGTTTCCGAGATATGGACTATCGACATCTGACAATATTGGCTCTGCTTCTAACTTGGGCCAGAATTGTAAAATGGTCTTATGAATTAGCGATTTCGTTCCAATTCACATTCCAAGTAATATTCGGCATGCTAATTACGCTGCCGATAGCCAAATTGCATTATCTCTTATAGTTTCCGAGATATGGACAATCGAAATTTTACACCTTAGAGTCTGTTTCTAACTGGGGTCAAAATTGTAAAATGGTCTTACGAATTAGCGATTTCGTTCCAATTCACATTCCAAGTAATATTCGGCATGCTAATTACGCTGCCGATTGCCAAATTGCATTATCTCTTATAGTTTCCGAGATATGGACTATCGACGTCTAACAATATTAGCTCTGCTTCTAACTTGGGCCAGAATTGTAAAATGGTCTTACGAATTAGTGATTTCGTTCCAATTCACATTCCAAGTAATATTCGGCATGCTAATTACGTTGCCGATTGCCAAATTGCATTATCTCTTATAGTTTCCGAGATATGGACTATCGACATCTGACAATATTGGCTCTGCTTCTAACTTGGGCCAGAATTGTAAAATGGTCTTATGAATTAGCGATTTCGCTCCAATTCACATTCCAAGTAATATTCGGCATGCTAATTACGTTGCCGATTGCCAAATTGCATTATCTCTTATAGTTTCCGAGATATGGACTATCGACATCTGACAATATTGGCTCTGCTTCTAACTTGGGCCAGAATTGTAAAATGGTCTTATGAATTAGCGATTTCGTTTCAATTCACGTTCCAACTAATATTCGGCATGCTAATTACGTTGCCGATTGCCAAATTGCATTATCTCTTATAGTTTCCGAGATATGGACAATCGGAATTTTACACCTTAGGGTCTGTTTCTAACTGGGGTCAAAATTGTAAAATGGTCTTACGAATTAGTGATTTCGTTCCAATTCACATTCCAAGTAATATTCGGCATGCTAATTACGTTGCCGATTGCCAAATTGCATTATCTCTTATAGTTTCCGAGACATGGACTATCGACATCTGACAATGTTGGCTCGGCTTCTAACTTGGGCCAGAATTGTAAAATGTTCTTATGAATTAGCGATTTCGCTCCAATTCACATTCCAAGTAATATTCGGCATGCTAATTACGCTGCCGATTGCCAAGTTGCATTATCTCTTATAGTTTCCGAGATATGGACTATCGACACCTGAAAATATTGGCTCTGCTTATAACTTGGGCCAGAATTGTAAAATGGTCTTATGAATTAGCGATTTCGCTCCAATTCACATTCCAAGTAATATTCGGCATGCTAATTACGTTGCCGATTGCCAAATTGCATTATCTCTTATAGTTTCCGAGATATGGACAATCGAAATTTTACACCTTAGAGTCTGTTTCTAACTGGGGTCGAAATTGTAAAATGGTCTTACGAATTAGCGATTTCGTTCCAATTCACATTCCAAGTAATATTCGGCATGCTAATTACGTTGCCGATTGCCAAATTGCATTATCCCTTATAGTTTCCGAGATATGGACTATCGACATCTGAAAATATTGGCTCTGCTTATAACTTGGGCCAGAATTGTAAAATGGTCTTACGAATTAGCGATTTCCTTCCAAATCACATTCCAAGTAATATTCGGCATGCTAATTACGTTGCCGATTGCCAAATTGCATTATCTCTTATAGTTTCTGAGATATGGACTATCGACATCTGACAATATTGGCTCTGCTTCTAACTTGGGCCAGAATTGTAAAATGGTCTTATGAATTAGCGATTTCGTTCCAATTCACATTCCAAGTAAAATTCGGCATGCTAATTACGTTGCCGATTGCCATATTGCATTATCTCTTATAGTTTCCGAGATATGGACAATCGAAATTTTACACCTTAGAGTCTGTTTCTAACTGGGGTCAAAATTGTAAAATGGTCTTACGAATTAGCGATTTCGTTCCAATTCACATTCCAAGTAATATTCGGAATGTTAATTAAGCTGCCGATTGCCAAATTGCATTATCTCTTATAGTTTCCGAGATATGGACAATCGAAATTTTACACCTTAGAGTCTGTTTCTAACTGGGTTCAAAATTGTAAAATGGTCTTACGAATTAGCGATTTCGTTCCAATTCACATTCCAAGTAATATTCGGCATGTTAATTACGCTGCCGATTGCCAAATTGCATTATCTCTAATAGTTTCCGAGATATGGACTATCGACATCTAACAATATTGACTCTGCTTCTAACTTGGGCCAGAATTGTAAAATGGTCTTACGAATTAGCGATTTCGTTCCAATTCACATTCCAAGTAATATTCGGCATGCTAATTACGTTGCCGATTGCCAAATTGCATTATCTCTTATAGTTTCCCAGATATGGACTATCGACACCTGAAAATATTGGCTCTGCTTATAACTTGGGCCAGAATTGTAAAATGATCTTATGAATTAGCGATTTCGCTCCAATTCACATTCCAAGTAATATTCGGCATGCTAATTACGTTGCCCATTGCCAAATTGCATTATCT
Source organism: Rhynchophorus ferrugineus (assembly GCF_030347505.1). Lineage (NCBI taxonomy): Eukaryota > Metazoa > Arthropoda > Insecta > Coleoptera > Curculionidae > Rhynchophorus > Rhynchophorus ferrugineus. The sequence continues at coordinate 40,710,255 of NW_027472582.1, forward strand.
CATATAGTTTCCGAGATATGGGCAATCGAAATTTTACACCTTAGAGTCTGTTTCTAACTGGGGTCAAAATTGTAAAATGGTCTTATGAATTAGCGATTTCGCTCCAATTCACATTCCAAGTAATATTTGGCAAGCTAATTACGCTGCCGATTGCATTATCTCTTATAGTTTCCGAGATATGGACTATCGACATCTGACAATATTGGCTCTGCTTCTAACTTGGGCCAGAATTGTAAAATGGCCTTATGAATTAGCGATTTCGTTCCAATTCACATTCCAAGTAATATTCGGCATGCTAATTACGTTGCCGATTGCCAAATTGCATTATCTCTTAAAGTTTCCGAGATATGGACTATCGACATCTTACAATATTGGCTCTGCTTCTAACTTGGGCCAGAATTGTTAAATGGTCTTACGAATTAGTGATTTCGTTCCAATTCACATTCCAAGTAATATTCGGCATGTTAATTACGTTGCCGATTGCCAAATTGCATTATCTCTTATAGTTTCCGAGATATGGACTATCGACATCTGACAATATTGGCTCTGCTTCTAACTTGGGCCAGAATTGTAAAATGGTCTTATGAATTGGCGATTTCGCTCCAATTCACATTCCAAGTAATATTCGGCATGCTAATTACGTTGCCGATTGCCAAATTGCATTATCTCTTATAGTCTCCGAGATATGGACTATCGACATCTGACAATATTGGCTCTGCTTCTAACTTGGGCCAGAATTGTAAAATGGTCTTATGAATTAGCGATTTCGCTCCAATTCACATTCCAAGTAATATTCGGCATGCTAATTACGTTGCCGATTGCCAAATTGCATTATCTCTTATAGTTTCCGAGATATGGACTATCGACATCTGACAATATTGGCTCTGCTTCTATCTTGGGCCAGAATTGTAAAATGGTCTTATGAATTAGCGATTTCGTTTCAATTCACATTCCAACTAATATTCGGCATGCTAATTACGTTGCCGATTGCCAAATTGCATTATCTCTTATAGTTTCCGAGATATGGACAATCGGAATTTTATACCTTAGAGTCTGTTTCTAACTGGGGTCAAAATTGTAAAATGGTCTTACGAATTAGCGATTTCGTTCCAATTCACATTCCAAGTAATATTCGGCATGCTAATTACGTTGCCGATTGCCAAATTGCATTATCTCTTATAGTTTCCGAGACATGGACTATCGACATCTGACAATGTTGGCTCTGCTTCTAACTTGGGCCAGAATTGTAAAATGTTCTTATGAATTAGCGATTTCGCTCCAATTCACATTCCAAGTAATATTCGGCATGCTAATTACGCTGCCGATTGCCAAATTGCATTATCTCTTATAGTTTCCGAGATATGGACTATCGACATCTAACAATATTGGCTCTGCTTCTAACTTGGGCCAGAATTGTAAAATGGTCTTATGAATTAGCGATTTCGCTCCAATTCACATTCTAAGCAATATTCGGCATGCTAATTACGTTGCCGATTGCCAAATTGCATTATCTCTTATAGTTTCCGAGATATGGACTATCGACATCTGAAAATATTGGCTCTGCTTATAACTTGGGCCAGAATTGTAAAATGGTCTTATGAATTAGCGATTTCGCTCCAATTCACATTCCAAGTAATATTCGGCATGCTAATTACGTTGCCGATTGCCAAATTGCATTATCTCTTATAGTTTCCGAGATATGGACAATCGAAATTTTACACCTTAGAGTCTGTTTCTAACTGGGGTCAAAATTGTAAAATGGTCTTACGAATTAGCGATTTCGTTCCAATTCGCATTCCAAGTAATATTCGGCATGCTAATTACGTTGCCGATTGCCAAATTGCATTATCTCTTATAGTTTCCGAGATATGGACTATCGACATCTGAAAATATTGGCTCTGCTTATAACTTGGGCCAGAATTGTAAAATGGTCTTACGAATTAGCGATTTCCTTCCAAATCACATTCCAAGTAATATTCGGCATGCTAATTACGTTGCCGATTACCAAATTGCATTATCTCTTATAGTTTCTGAGATATGGACTATCGACATCTGACAATATTGGCTCTGCTTCTAACTTGGGCCAGAATTGTAAAATGGTCTTATGAAATAGCGATTTCGTTCCAATTCACATTCCAAGTAATATTCGGCATGCTAATTACGTTGCTGATTGCCATATTGCATTATCTCTAATAGTTTCCGAGATATGGACAATCGAAATTTTACACCTTAGAGTCTGTTTCTAACTGGGGTCAAAACTGTAAAATGGTCTTACGAATTAGCGATTTCGTTCCAATTCACATTCCAAGTAATATTCGGAATGTTAATTAAGCTGCCGATTGCCAAATTTCATTATCTCTTATAGTTTCCGAGATATGGACAATCGAAATTTTACACCTTAGAGTCTGTTTCTAACTGGGTTCAAAATTGTAAAATGGTCTTACGAATTAGCGATTTCGCTCCAATTCACATTCCAAGTAATATTCGGCATGCTAATTACGCTGCCGATTGCCAAGTTGCATTATCTCTTATAGTTTCCGAGATATGGACTATCGACACCTGAAAATATTGGCTCTGCTTATAACTTGGGCCAGAATTGTAAAATGGTCTTATGAATTAGCGATTTCGCTCCAATTCACATTCCAAGTAATATTCGGCATGCTAATTACGTTGCCGATTGCCAAATTGCATTATCTCTTATAGTTTCCGAGATATGGACAATCGAAATTTTACACCTTAGAGTCTGTTTCTAACTGGGGTCGAAATTGTAAAATGGTCTTACGAATTAGCGATTTCGTTCCAATTCACATTCCAAGTAATATTCGGCATGCTAATTACGTTGCCGATTGCCAAATTGCATTATCCCTTATAGTTTCCGAGATATGGACTATCGACATCTGAAAATATTGGCTCTGCTTATAACTTGGGCCAGAATTGTAAAATGGTCTTACGAATTAGCGATTTCCTTCCAAATCACATTCCAAGTAATATTCGGCATGCTAATTACGTTGCCGATTGCCAAATTGCATTATCTCTTATAGTTTCTGAGATATGGACTATCGACATCTGACAATATTGGCTCTGCTTCTAACTTGGGCCAGAATTGTAAAATGGTCTTATGAATTAGCGATTTCGTTCCAATTCACATTCCAAGTAATATTCGGCATGCTAATTACGTTGCCGATTGCCATATTGCATTATCTCTTATAGTTTCCGAGATATGGACAATCGAAATTTTACACCTTAGAGTCTGTTTCTAACTGGGGTCAAAATTGTAAAATGGTCTTACGAATTAGCGATTTCGTTCCAATTCACATTCCAAGTAATATTCGGAATGTTAATTAAGCTGCCGATTGCCAAATTGCATTATCTCTTATAGTTTCCGAGATATGGACAATCGAAATTTTACACCTTAGAGTCTGTTTCTAACTGGGTTCAAAATTGTAAAATGGTCTTACGAATTAGCGATTTCGTTCCAATTCACATTCCAAGTAATATTCGGCATGTTAATTACGCTGCCGATTGCCAAATTGCATTATCTCTAATAGTTTCCGAGATATGGACTATCGACATCTAACAATATTGACTCTGCTTCTAACTTGGGCCAGAATTGTAAAATGGTCTTACGAATTAGCGATTTCGTTCCAATTCACATTCCAAGTAATATTCGGCATGCTAATTACGTTGCCGATTGCCAAATTGCATTATCTCTTATAGTTTCCCAGATATGGACTATCGACACCTGAAAATATTGGCTCTGCTTATAACTTGGGCCAGAATTGTAAAATGATCTTATGAATTAGCGATTTCGCTCCAATTCACATTCCAAGTAATATTCGGCATGCTAATTACGTTGCCCATTGCCAAATTGCATTATCTCATATAGTTTCCGAGATATGGGCAATCGAAATTTTACACCTTAGAGTCTGTTTCTAACTGGGGTCAAAATTGTAAAATGGTCTTATGAATTAGCGATTTCGCTCCAATTCACATTCCAAGTAATATTTGGCAAGCTAATTACGCTGCCGATTGCATTATCTCTTATAGTTTCCGAGATATGGACTATCGACATCTGACAATATTGGCTCTGCTTCTAACTTGGGCCAGAATTGTAAAATGGCCTTATGAATTAGCGATTTCGTTCCAATTCACATTCCAAGTAATATTCGGCATGCTAATTACGTTGCCGATTGCCAAATTGCATTATCTCTTAAAGTTTCCGAGATATGGACTATCGACATCTTACAATATTGGCTCTGCTTCTAACTTGGGCCAGAATTGTAAAATGGTCTTACGAATTAGTGATTTCGTTCCAATTCACATTCCAAGTAATATTCGGCATGTTAATTACGTTGCCGATTGCCAAATTGCATTATCTCTTATAGTTTCCGAGATATGGACTATCGACATCTGACAATATTGGCTCTGCTTCTAACTTGGGCCAGAATTGTAAAATGGTCTTATGAATTGGCGATTTCGCTCCAATTCACATTCCAAGTAATATTCGGCATGCTAATTACGTTGCCGATTGCCAAATTGCATTATCTCTTATAGTCTCCGAGATATGGACTATCGACATCTGACAATATTGGCTCTGCTTCTAACTTGGGCCAGAATTGTAAAATGGTCTTATGAATTAGCGATTTCGCTCCAATTCACATTCCAAGTAATATTCGGCATGCTAATTACGTTGCCGATTGCCAAATTGCATTATCTCTTATAGTTTCCGAGATATGGACTATCGACATCTGACAATATTGGCTCTGCTTCTATCTTGGGCCAGAATTGTAAAATGGTCTTATGAATTAGCGATTTCGTTTCAATTCACATTCCAACTAATATTCGGCATGCTAATTACGTTGCCGATTGCCAAATTGCATTATCTCTTATAGTTTCCGAGATATGGACAATCGGAATTTTACACCTTAGAGTCTGTTTCTAACTGGGGTCAAAATTGTAAAATGGTCTTACGAATTAGCGATTTCGTTCCAATTCACATTCCAAGTAATATTCGGCATGCTAATTACGTTGCCGATTGCCAAATTGCATTATCTCTTATAGTTTCCGAGACATGGACTATCGACATCTGACAATGTTGGCTCTGCTTCTAACTTGGGCCAGAATTGTAAAATGTTCTTATGAATTAGCGATTTCGCTCCAATTCACATTCCAAGTAATATTCGGCATGCTAATTACGCTGCCGATTGCCAAATTGCATTATCTCTTATAGTTTCCGAGATATGGACTATCGACATCTAACAATATTGGCTCTGCTTCTAACTTGGGCCAGAATTGTAAAATGGTCTTATGAATTAGCGATTTCGCTCCAATTCACATTCTAAGCAATATTCGGCATGCTAATTACGTTGCCGATTGCCAAATTGCATTATCTCTTATAGTTTCCGAGATATGGACTATCGACATCTGAAAATATTGGCTCTGCTTATAACTTGGGCCAGAATTGTAAAATGGTCTTATGAATTAGCGATTTCGCTCCAATTCACATTCCAAGTAATATTCGGCATGCTAATTACGTTGCCGATTGCCAAATTGCATTATCTCTTATAGTTTCCGAGATATGGACAATCGAAATTTTACACCTTAGAGTCTGTTTCTAACTGGGGTCAAAATTGTAAAATGGTCTTACGAATTAGCGATTTCGTTCCAATTCGCATTCCAAGTAATATTCGGCATGCTAATTACGTTGCCGATTGCCAAATTGCATTATCTCTTATAGTTTCCGAGATATGGACTATCGACATCTGAAAATATTGGCTCTGCTTATAACTTGGGCCAGAATTGTAAAATGGTCTTACGAATTAGCGATTTCCTTCCAAATCACATTCCAAGTAATATTCGGCATGCTAATTACGTTGCCGATTACCAAATTGCATTATCTCTTATAGTTTCTGAGATATGGACTATCGACATCTGACAATATTGGCTCTGCTTCTAACTTGGGCCAGAATTGTAAAATGGTCTTATGAAATAGCGATTTCGTTCCAATTCACATTCCAAGTAATATTCGGCATGCTAATTACGTTGCTGATTGCCATATTGCATTATCTCTAATAGTTTCCGAGATATGGACAATCGAAATTTTACACCTTAGAGTCTGTTTCTAACTGGGGTCAAAACTGTAAAATGGTCTTACGAATTAGCGATTTCGTTCCAATTCACATTCCAAGTAATATTCGGAATGTTAATTAAGCTGCCGATTGCCAAATTTCATTATCTCTTATAGTTTCCGAGATATGGACAATCGAAATTTTACACCTTAGAGTCTGTTTCTAACTGGGTTCAAAATTGTAAAATGGTCTTACGAATTAGCGATTTCGTTCCAATTCACATTCCAAGTAATATTCGGCATGTTAATTACGCTGCCGATTGCCAAATTGCATTATCTCTAATAGTTTCCGAGATATGGACAATCGAAATTTTACACCTTAGAGTCTGTTTCTAACTGGGGTCAAAATTGTAAAATGGTCTTACGAATTAGCGATTTCGTTCCAATTCACATTCCAAGTAATATTCGGAATGTTAATTAAGCTGCCGATTGCCAAATTTCATTATCTCTTATAGTTTCCGAGATATGGACAATCGAAATTTTACACCTTAGAGTCTGTTTCTAACTGGGTTCAAAATTGTAAAATGGTCTTACGAATTAGCGATTTCGTTCCAATTCACATTCCAAGTAATATTCGGCATGTTAATTACGCTGCCGATTGCCAAATTGCATTATCTCTAATAGTTTCCGAGATATGGACTATCGACATCTAACAATATTGACTCTGCTTCTAACTTGGGCCAGAATTGTAAAATGGTCTTACGAATTAGCGATTTCGTTCCAATTCACATTCCAAGTAATATTCGGCATGCTAATTACGTTGCCGATTGCCAAATTGCATTATCTCTTATAGTTTCCGAGATATGGACTATCGACATCTGACAATATTGGCTCTGCTTCTAACTTGGGCCAGAATTGTAAAATGATCTTATGAATTAGCGATTTCGCTCCAATTCACATTCCAAGTAATATTCGGCATGCTAATTACGTTGCCCATTGCCAAATTGCATTGTCTCTTATAGTTTCCGAGATATGGACTATCGACATCTAACAATATTTTCTCTGCTTCTAACTTGGGCCAGAATTGTAAAATGGTATTATGAATTAGCGATTTGGCTCCAATTCACATTCCAAGTAATATTCGGCATGCTAATTACGTTGCCGATTGCCAAATTGCAGTATCTCATATAGTTTCCGAGATATGGGCAATCGAAATTTTACACCTTAGAGTCTGTTTCTAACTGGGGTCAAAATTGTAAAATGGTCTTATGAATTAGCGATTTCGCTCCAATTCACATTCCAAGTAATATTTGGCAAGCTAATTACGTTGCCGATTGCCAAATTGCATTATCTCTTATAGTTTCCGAGATATGGACTATCGACATCTGACAATATTGGCTCTGCTTCTAACTTGGGCCAGAATTGTAGAATGGCCTTATGAATTAGCGATTTCGTTTCAATTCACATTCCAACTAATATTCGGCATGCTAATTACGTTGCAGATTGCCAAATTGCATTATCTCTTATAGTTTCCGAGATATGGACAATCGAAATTTTACACCTTAGAGTCTGTTTCTAACTGGGGTCAAAATTGTAAAACGGTCTTACGAATTAGCGATTTCGTTCCAATTCACATTCCAAGTAATATTCGGCATGCTAATTACGTTGCCGATTGCCAAATTGTATTATCTCTTAAAGTTTCCGAGATATGGACTATCGACATCTTACAATATTGGCTCTGCTTCTAATTTGGGCCAGAATTGTAAAATGGTCTTGTGAATTAGCGATTTCGTTCCAATTCACATTCCAAGTAATATTCGGCATGCTAATTACGTTGCCGATTGCCAAATTGCATTATCTCTTATAGTTTCCTAGATATGGACAATCGAAATTTTACACCTTAGAGTCTGTTTCTAACTGGGGTCAAAATTGTAAAATGGTCTTACGAATTAGCGATTTCGTTCCAATTCACATTCCAAGTAATATTCGACATGTTAATTACGCTGCCGATTGCCAAATTGCATTATCTCTTATAATTTCCGAGATATGGACTATCGACATCTAACAATATTGACTCTGCTTCTAACTTGGGCCAGAATTGTAAAATGGTCTTATGAATTAGCGATTTCGCTCCAATTCACATTCCTTGTAATATTCGGCATGCTAATTACGTTGCTGATTGCCAAATTGCATTATCTCTTATAGTTTCCGAGATATGGACTATCGACATCTGACAATATTGGCTCTGCTTCTAACTTGCGCCAGAATTGTAAAATGTTCTTATGAATTAGCGATTTGGCTCCAATTCACATTCCAAGTAATATTCGGCATGTTAATTACGTCGCCGATTGCCAAATTGCATTATCTCTTATAGTTTCTGAGATATGGACAATCGAAATTTTACACCTTAGAGTCTGTTTCTAACTGGGGTCAAAATTGTAAAATGGTCTTACGAATTAGCGATTTCGTTCCAATTCACATTCCAAGTAATATTCGGCATGCTAATTACGCTGCCGATTGCCAAATTGCATTATCTCTTATAGTTTCCGAGATATGGACTATCGACATCTGACAATATTGGCTCTGCTTCTAACTTGCGCCAGAATTGTAAAATGGTCTTATGAATTAGCGATTTCTCTCCAATTCACATTCCAAGTAATATTCGGCATGCTAATTACGTTGCCGATTGCCAAATTGCATTATCTCTTATAGTTTCTGAGATATGGACAATCGAAATTTTACACCTTAGAGTCTGTGTCTAACTGGGGTCAAAATTGTAAAATGGTCTTACGAATTAGCGATTTCGTTCCAAATCACATTCCAAGTAATATTCGGCATGCTAATTACGTTGCCGATTGCCAAATTGCATTATCTCTTATAGTCTCCGAGATATGGAGTATCGACATCTGACAATATTGGCTCTGCTTCTAACTTGGGCCAGAATTGTAAAATGGTCTTATGAATTAGCGATTTCATTTCAATTCACATTCCAACTAACATTCGGCATGCTAATTACGTTGCCGATTGCCAAATTGCATTATCTCTTATAGTTTCCGAGATATGGACAATCGAAATTTTACACCTTAGAGTCTGTGTCTAACTGGGGTCAAAATTGTAAAATGGTCTTACGAATTAGCGATTTCGTTCCAAATCACATTCCAAGTAATATTCGGCATGCTAATTACGTTGCCGATTGCCAAATTGCATTATCTCTTATAGTTTCCGAGATATGGACTATCGACATCTAACAATATTGGCTCTGCTTCTAACTTGGGCCAGAATTGTAAAATGGTCTTATGAATTAGCGATTTCGCTCCAATTCACATTCCAGGTAATAATCGGCATGCTAATTACGTTGCTGATTGCCAAATTGCATTATCTCTTATAGTTTCAGAGATAAGGACTATCGACATCTGACAATATTGGCTCTGCTTCTAACTTGCGCCAGAATTGTAAAATGGTCTTATGAATTAGCGATTTGGCTCCAATTCACATTCCAAGTAATATTCGGCATGTTAATTACGTTGCCGATTGCCAAATTACATTATCTCTTATAGTTTCTGAGATATGGACAATCGAAATTTTACACCTTTGAGTCTGTTTCTAACTGGGGTCAAAATTGTAAAATGGCCTTACGAATTAGCGATTTCGTTCCAATTCACATTCCAAGTAATATTCGGCATGCTAATTACGCTGCCGATTGCCAAATTGCATTATCTCTTATAGTTTCCGGGATATGGACTATCGACATCTGACAATATTGGCTCTGCTTCTAACTTGCGCCAGAATTGTAAAATGGTCTTATGAATTAGCGATTTCGCTCCAATTCACATTCCAAGTAATATTCGGCATGCTAATTACGTTGCCGATTGCCAAATTGCATTATCTCTTATAGTTTCCGAGATATGGACTATCGACATCTGACAATATTGGCTCTGCTTCTAACTTGCGCCAGAATTGTAAAATGGTCTTATGAATTAGCGATTTGGCTCCAATTCACATTCCAAGTAATATTCGGCATACTAATTACGTTGCCGATTGCCAAATTGCATTATCTCTTATAGTTTCCGAGATATGGACAATCGAAATTTTACACCTTAGAGTCTGTTTCTAACTGGGGTCAAAATTGTAAAATGGTCTTACGAATTAGCGATTTCGTTCCAATTCACATTCCAGGTAATATTCGGCATGCTAATTACGCTGCCGATTGCCAAATTGCATTATCTCTAATAGTTTCCGAGATATGGACTATCGACATCTAACAATATTGGCTCTGCTTCTAATTTGGGTCAGAATTGTAAAATGGTCTTATGAATTAGCGAATTGGCTCCAATTCACATTCCAAGTAATATTCGGCATGCTAATTACGTTGCCGATTGCCAAATTGCATTATCTCTTATAGTTTAATAGATATGGACAATCGAAATTTTACACCATAGAGTCTGTTTCTAACTGGGGTCAAAATTGTAAAATGGTCTTGTGAATTAGCGATTTCGTTCCAATTCACATTCCAAGTAATATTCGGCATGTTAATTACGTTGCCGATTGCCAAATTGCATTATCTCTTATAGTTTCCGTGATATGGACTATCGACATCTGAAAATATTGGCTCTGCTTCTAACTTGGGCCAGAATTGTAAAATGGTCTTATGAATTAGCGATTTGGCTCCAATTCACATTCCAAGTAATATTCGGCATGCTAATTACGTTGCCGATTGCCAAATTGCATTATCTCCTCTAGTTTCCGAGATATGGGCAATCGAAATTTTACACCTTAGAGTCTGTTTCTAACTGGGGTCAAAATTGTAAAATGGTCTTATGAATTAGCGATTTCGTTCCAATTCACAATCCAAGTAATATTTGGCATGCTAATTACGTTGCCGATTGCCAAATTGGATTATCTCTTATAGTTTCCGAGATATGGACTATCGACCTCTTACAATATTGGCTCTGCTTCTAACTTGGGCCAGAATTGTAAAATGGTCTTATGAATTAGCGATTTCGTTTCAATTCACATTCCAACTAATATTCGGCATGCTAATTACGTTGCCGATTGCCAAATTGCATTATCTCTTATAGTTTCCGAGATATGGACAATCGAAATTTTACACCATAGAGTCTGTTTCTAACTGGGGTCAAAATTGTAAAATGGTCTTACGAATTAGCGATTTCGTTCCAATTCACATTCCAAGTAATATTCGGCATGCTAATTACGTTGCCGATTGCCAAATTGCATTATCTCTTATAGTTTTCTAGATATGGATAATCGAAATTTTACACCTTAGAGTCTGTTTCTAACTGGGGTCAAAATTGTAAAATGGTCTTACGAATTAGCGATTTCGTTCCAATTCACATTCCAAGTAATATTCGGCATGTTAATTACGCTGCCGATTGCCAAATTGCATTATCTCTTATAGTTTCCGAGATATGGACTATCGACATCTAAAAATATTGACTCTGCTTCTAACTTGGGCCAGAATTGTAAAATGGTCTTACGAATTAGCGATTTCGTTCCAATTCACATTCCAAGTAATATTCGGCATGCTAATTACGTTGCCGATTGCCAAATTGCATTATCTCTTATAGTTTCCGAGATATGGACTATCGACATCTAACAATATTGGCTCTGCTTCTAACATGGGCCAGAATTGTTAAATGGTCTTATGAATTAGCGATTTCGCTCCAATTCACATTCCAGTTAATATTCGGCATGCTAATTACGTTGCTGATTGCCAAATTGCATTATCTCTTATAGTTTCCGAGATATGGACTATCGACATCTGACAATATTGGCTCTGCTTCTAACTTGCGCCAGAATTGTAAAATGGTCTTATGAATTAGCGATTTCGCTCCAATTAATATTCCAAGTAATATTCGGCATGCTGATTACGCTGCCGATTGCCAAATTGCATTATCTCTTATAGCTTCCGAGATATGGGCAATCGAAATTTTACACCTTAGAGTCTGTTTCTAACTGGGGTCAAAATTGTAAAATGGTCTTATGAATTAGCGATTTCGCTCCAATTCACATTCCAAGTAATATTCCGCATGCTAATTACGTTGCCGATTGCCAAATTGCATTATATCTTATAGTTTCCGAGATACGGACTATCGACATCTGACAATATTGGCTCTGCTTCTAACTTGGGCCAGAATTGTAAAATGGTCTTATGAATTAGCGATTTCGCTCCAATTCACATTCCAAGTAATATTCGGCATGCTAATTACGTTGCCGAATGCCAAATTGCATTATCTCTTATAGTTTCCGAGATATGGACAATCGAAATTTTACACCTTAGAGTCTGATTCTAACTGGGGTCAAAATTGTAAAATGGTCTTACGAATTAGCGATTTCGTTCCAATTCACATTCCAAGTAATATTCGGCATGTTAATTACGTTGCCGAGATATGGACAATCGAAATTTTACACCTTAGTGTCTGTTTTTAACTGGGGTCAAAATTGTAAAATGGTCTTACGAATTAGCGATTTCGTTCCAATTCACATTCCAAGTAATATTCGGCATGTTAATTACGTTGCCGATTGCCAAATTGCATTATCTCTTATAGTTTCCGAGATATGGACTATCGACATCTGACAATATTGGCTCTGCTTCTAACTTGCGCCAGAATTGTAAAATGGTCTTATGAATTAGCGATTTGGCTCCAATTCACATTCCAAGTAATATTCGGCATACTAATTACGTTGCCGATTGCCAAATTGCATTATCTCTTATAGTTTCCGAGATATGGACAATCGAAATTTTACACCTTAGAGTCTGTTTCTAACTGGGGTCAAAATTGTAAAATGGTCTTACGAATTAGCGATTTCGTTCCAATTCACATTCCAAGTAATATTCGGCATGTTAATTACGTTGCCGATTGCCAAATTGCATTATCTCTTATAGTTTCCGAGATATGGACTATCGACATCTGACAATATTGGCTCTGCTTCTAACTTGCGCCAGAATTGTAAAATGGTCTTACGAATTAGCGATTTCGTTCCAATTCACATTCCAGGTAATATTCGGCATGCTAATTACGCTGCCGATTGCCAAATTGCATTATCTCTAATAGTTTCCGAGGTATGGACTATCGACATCTAACAATATTGGATCTGCTTCTAACTTGGCCAGAATTGTAAAATGGTCTTACGAATTAACGATTTCGTTCCAATTCACATTCCAAGTAATATTCGGCATGCTAATTACGTTGCCGATTGCCAAATTGCATTATCTCTTAAAGTTTCCGAGATATGGACTATCAACATCTGACAATATTGGCTCTGCTTCTAATTTGGGCCAGAATTGTAAAATGGTCTTATGAATTAGCGCATTGGCTCCAATTCACATTCCAAGTAATATTCGGCATGCTAATTACGTTGCCGATTGCCAAATTGCATTATCTCTTAGAGTTTCCTAGATATAGACAATCGAAATTTTACACCTTAGAGTCTGTTTCTAACTGGGGTCAAAATTGTAAAATGGTCTTGTGAATTAGCGATTTCGTTCCAATTCACATTCCAAGTAATATTCGGCATGTTAATTACGTTGCCGATTGCCAAATTGCATTATCTCTTATAGTTTCCGTGATATGGACTATCGACATCTGAAAATATTGGCTCTGCTTCTAACTTGGGCCAGAATTGTAAAATGGTCTTATGAATTAGCGATTTGGCTCCAATTCACATTCCAAGTAATATTCGGCATGCTAATTACGTTGCCGATTGCCAAATTGCATTATCTCTTATAGTTTCCGAGATATGGACTATCGACATCTGACAATATTGGCTTTGCTTCTAACTTGGGCCAGAATTGTAAAATGGTCTTATGAATTAGCGATTTCGTTTCAATTCACATTCCAACTAATATTCGGCATGCTAATTACGTTGCCGATTGCCAAATTGCATTATCTCTTATAGTTTCCGAGATATGGACAATCGAAATTTTACACCTTAGAGTCTCTTTCTAACTGGGGTCAAATTTGTAAAATGGTCTTACGAATTAGCGATTTCGTTCCAATTCACATTCCAAGTAATATTCGGCATGCTAATTACGCTGCCGATTGCCAAATTGCATTATCTCTTATAGTTTCCGAGATATGGACTATCGACATCTAACAATATTGGCTCTGCTTCTAACTTGGGCCAGAATTGTAAAATGGTCTTACGAATTAGCGATTTCGTTCCAATTCACATTCCAAGTAATATTCGGCATGCTAATTACGTTGCCGGTTGCCAAATTGCATTATCTCTTATAGTAACCGAGATATGGACTATCGACATCTGACAATATTGGCTCTGCTTCTAATTTGGGCCAGAATTGTAAAATGGTTTTATGAATTAGCGATTTCGCTCCAATTCACATTCCAAGTAATATGCGGCATGCTAATTACGTTGCTGATTGCCAAATTGCATTATCTCTTATAGTTTCCGAGATATGGACTATCGACATCTGACAATATTGGCTCTGCTTCTAACTTGGGCCAGAATTGTAAAATGGTCTTATGAATTAGCGATTTCGTTCAAATTCACATTCCAAGTAATATTCGTTATGCTAATTACGCTGCCGATTGCCAAATTGCATTATCTCTTATAGTTTCCGAGATATGGACAATCGAAATTTTACACCTTAGAGTCTGTTTCTAACTGGGGTCAAAATTGTAAAATGGACTTACGAATTAGCGATTTCGTTCCAATTCACATTGCAAGTAATATTCGGCATGCTAATTACGCTGCCGATTGCCAAATTGCATTATCTCTTATGGTTTCCGAGATATGGACTATCGACATCTGACAATATTGGCTCTGCTTCTAACTTGGGAGAGAACTGTAAAAATGGTCTTATGAATTAGCGATTTCGCTCCAATTCACATTCCAAGTAATATTCGGCATGCTAATTACGTTGCCGATTGCCAAATTGCATTATCTCTTATAGTTACCGAGATATGGACTATCGACATCTAACAATATTGGCTCTGCTTCTAACTTGGGCAGAATTGTAAAATGGTCTTATGAATTAGCGATTTCGCTCCAATTCACATTCCAAGTAATATTCGGCATGCTAATTACGTTGCCGATTGCCAAATTGCATTATCTCTTATAGTTTCCGAGATATGGACTATCGACATCTAACAATATTGGCTCTGCTTCTAACATGGGCCAGAATTGTTAAATGGTCTTATGAATTAGCGATTTCGCTCCAATTCACATTCCAGTTAATATTCGGCATGCTAATTACGTTGCTGATTGGCAAATTGCATTATCTCTTATAGTTTCCGAGATATGGACTATCGACATCTGACAATATTGGCTCTGCTTCTAACTTGCGCCAGAATTGTAAAATGGTCTTATGAATTAGCGATTTCGCTCCAATTAATATTCCAAGTAATATTCGGCATGCTGATTACGCTGCCGATTGCCAAATTGCATTATCTCTTATAGCTTCCGAGATATGGGCAATCGAAATTTTACACCTTAGAGTCTGTTTCTAACTGGGGTCAAAATTGTAAAATGGTCTTATGAATTAGCGATTTCGCTCCAATTCACATTCCAAGTAATATTCCGCATGCTAATTACGTTGCCGATTGCCAAATTGCATTATATCTTATAGTTTCCGAGATACGGACTATCGACATCTGACAATATTGGCTCTGCTTCTAACTTGGGCCAGAATTGTAAAATGGTCTTATGAATTAGCGATTTCGCTCCAATTCACACTCCAAGTAATATTCGGCATGCTAATTACGTTGCCGAATGCCAAATTGCATTATCTCTTATAGTTTCCGAGATATGGACAATCGAAATTTTACACCTTAGAGTCTGATTCTAACTGGGGTCAAAATTGTAAAATGGTCTTACGAATTAGCGATTTCGTTCCAATTCACATTCCAAGTAATATTCGGCATGTTAATTACGTTGCCGAGATATGGACAATCGAAATTTTACACCTTAGTGTCTGTTTTTAACTGGGGTCAAAATTGTAAAATGGTCTTACGAATTAGCGATTTCGTTCCAATTCACATTCCAAGTAATATTCGGCATGTTAATTACGTTGCCGATTGCCAAATTGCATTATCTCTTATAGTTTCCGAGATATGGACTATCGACATCTGACAATATTGGCTCTGCTTCTAACTTGCGCCAGAATTGTAAAATGGTCTTATGAATTAGCGATTTGGCTCCAATTCACATTCCAAGTAATATTCGGCATACTAATTACGTTGCCGATTGCCAAATTGCATTATCTCTTATAGTTTCCGAGATATGGACAATCGAAATTTTACACCTTAGAGTCTGTTTCTAACTGGGGTCAAAATTGTAAAATGGTCTTACGAATTAGCGATTTCGTTCCAATTCACATTCCAAGTAATATTCGGCATGTTAATTACGTTGCCGATTGCCAAATTGCATTATCTCTTATAGTTTCCGAGATATGGACTATCGACATCTGACAATATTGGCTCTGCTTCTAACTTGCGCCAGAATTGTAAAATGGTCTTACGAATTAGCGATTTCGTTCCAATTCACATTCCAGGTAATATTCGGCATGCTAATTACGCTGCCGATTGCCAAATTGCATTATCTCTAATAGTTTCCGAGGTATGGACTATCGACATCTAACAATATTGGATCTGCTTCTAACTTGGCCAGAATTGTAAAATGGTCTTACGAATTAACGATTTCGTTCCAATTCACATTCCAAGTAATATTCGGCATGCTAATTACGTTGCCGATTGCCAAATTGCATTATCTCTTAAAGTTTCCGAGATATGGACTATCAACATCTGACAATATTGGCTCTGCTTCTAATTTGGGCCAGAATTGTAAAATGGTCTTATGAATTAGCGCATTGGCTCCAATTCACATTCCAAGTAATATTCGGCATGCTAATTACGTTGCCGATTGCCAAATTGCATTATCTCTTAGAGTTTCCTAGATATAGACAATCGAAATTTTACACCTTAGAGTCTGTTTCTAACTGGGGTCAAAATTGTAAAATGGTCTTGTGAATTAGCGATTTCGTTCCAATTCACATTCCAAGTAATATTCGGCATGTTAATTACGTTGCCGATTGCCAAATTGCATTATCTCTTATAGTTTCCGTGATATGGACTATCGACATCTGAAAATATTGGCTCTGCTTCTAACTTGGGCCAGAATTGTAAAATGGTCTTATGAATTAGCGATTTGGCTCCAATTCACATTCCAAGTAATATTCGGCATGCTAATTACGTTGCCGATTGCCAAATTGCATTATCTCTTATAGTTTCCGAGATATGGACTATCGACATCTGACAATATTGGCTTTGCTTCTAACTTGGGCCAGAATTGTAAAATGGTCTTATGAATTAGCGATTTCGTTTCAATTCACATTCCAACTAATATTCGGCATGCTAATTACGTTGCCGATTGCCAAATTGCATTATCTCTTATAGTTTCCGAGATACTGGACAATCGAAATTTTACACCTTAGAGTCTCTTTCTAACTGGGGTCAAATTTGTAAAATGGTCTTACGAATTAGCGATTTCGTTCCAATTCACATTCCAAGTAATATTCGGCATGCTAATTACGCTGCCGATTTGCCAAATTGCATTATCTCTTATAGTTTCCGAGATATGGACTATCGACATCTAACAATATTGGCTCTGCTTCTAACTTGGGCCAGAATTGTAAAATGGTCTTACGAATTAGCGATTTCGTTCCAATTCACATTCCAAGTAATATTCGGCATGCTAATTACATTGCCGGTTGCCAAATTGCATTATCTCTTATAGTAACCGAGATATGGACTATCGACATCTGACAATATTGGCTCTGCTTCTAATTTGGGCCAGAATTGTAAAATGGTTTTATGAATTAGCGATTTCGCTCCAATTCACATTCCAAGTAATATGCGGCATGCTAATTACGTTGCTGATTGCCAAATTGCATTATCTCTTATAGTTTCCGAGATATTGGACTATCGACATCTGACAATATTGGCTCTGCTTCTAACTTGGGCCAGAATTGTAAAATGGTCTTATGAATTAGCGATTTCGTTCAAATTCACATTCCAAGTAATATTCGGTATGCTAATTACGCTGCCGATTGCCAAATTGCATTATCTCTTATAGTTTCCGAGATATGACAATCGAAATTTTACCACCTTAGAGTCTGTTTCTAACTGGGGTCAAAAATTGTAAAATGGACTTACGAATTAGCGATTTCGTTCCAATTCACATTCCAAGTAATATTCGCATGCTAATTACGCTGCCGATTGCCAAATTGCATTATCTCTTATGGTTTTCGAGATATGGACTATCGACATCTGACAATATTGGCTCTGCTTCTAACTTGGGAGAGAACTGTAAAAATGGTCTTATGAATTAGCGATTTCGCTCCAATTCACATTCCAAGTAATATTCGGCATGCTAATTACGTTGCCGATTGCCAAATTGCATTATCTCTTATAGTTACCGAGATATGGACTATCGACATCTAACAATATTGGCTCTGCTTCTAACTTGGGCAGAATTGTAAAATGGTCTTATGAATTAGCGATTTCGCTCCAATTCACATTCCAAGTAATATTCGGCATGCTAATTACGTTGCCGATTGCCAAATTGCATTATCTCTTATAGTTTCCGAGATATGGACTATCGACATCTGACAATATTCGCTCTGCTTCTAACTTGCGCCAGAATTGTAAAATGGTCTTATGAATTAGCGATTTGGCTCCAATTCACATTCCAAGTAATATTCGGCATGCTAATTACGTTGCCGATTGCCAAATTGCATTATCTCTTATAGTTTCCGAGATATGGAATATCGACATCTAACAATATTGGCTCTGCTTCTAACTTGGGCCAGAATTGTAAAATGGTCTTACGAGATAACGATTTCGTTCCAATTCACATTCCAAGTAATATTCGGCATGCTAATTACGTTGCCGATTGCCAAATTGCATTATGTCTTATAGTTTCCGAGATATGGACTATCGACATCTGACAATATTGGCTCTGCTTCTAACTTGGGCCAGAATTGTAAAATGGTCTTATAAATTAGCGATTTCGCTCCAATTCACATTCCAAGTAATATTCGGCATGCTAATTACGTTGCCGATTGCCAAATTGCATTATCTCTTATAGTTTCCGAGATATGGACTATCGACATCTGACAATATTCGCTCTGCTTCTAACTTGCGCCAGAATTGTAAAATGGTCTTATGAATTAGCGATTTGGCTCCAATTCACATTCCAAGTAATATTCGGCATGCTAATTACGTTGCCGATTGCCAAATTGCATTATCTCTTATAGTTTCCGAGATATGGGCAATCGAAATTTTACACCTTAGAGTCTGTTTCTAACTGGGGTCAAAATTGTAAAATGGTCTTATGAATTAGCGATTTCGTTCCAATTCACATTCCAAGTAATATTCGGCATGCTAATTACGCTGCCGATTGCCAAATTGCATTATCTCTTATAGTTTCCGAGATATGGACTATCGACATCTAACAATATTGGCTCTGCTTCTAACTTGGGCCAGAATTGTAAAATGGTCTTATGAATTAGCGATTTCGTTCCAATTCACATTCCAAGTAATATTCGGTATGCTAATTACGCTGCTGATTGCCGAATTGCATTATCTCTTATAGTTTCCGAGATATGGACTATCGACATCTGACAATATTGGCTCTGCTTCTAACTTGGGCCAGAATTGTAAAATGGTCTTATAAATTAGGGATTTCGCTCCAATTCACATTCCAAGTAATATTCGGCATGCTAATTACGCTGCCGATTGCCAAATTGCATTATCTCTTATAGTTTCCGAGATATGGACTATCGACATCTAACAATATTGGCTCAGCTTCTAACTTGCGCCCGAATTGTAAAATGGTCTTATGAATTAGCGATTTGGCTCCAATTCACATTCCAAGTAATATTCGGCATGCTAATTACGTTGCCGATTGCCAAATTGCATTATCTCTTATAGTTTCCGAGATATGGGCAATCGAAATTTTACACCTTAGAGTCTGTTTCTAACTGGGGTCAAAATTGTAAAATGGTCTTACGAATTAGCGATTTCGTTCCAATTCACATTCCAAGTAATATTCGGCATGCTAATTACGCTGCTGATTGCCGAATTGCATTATCTCTTATAGTTTCCGAGATATGGACTATCGACATCTAAGAATATTGGCTCAGCTTCTAACTTGGGCCAGAATTGTAATATGGTCTTACGAATTAGCGATTTCGTTCCAATTCACATTCCAAGTAATATTCGGCATGCTAATTACGTTGCCGATTGCCAAATTGCATTATCTCTTATAGTTTCCGAGATATGGACTATCGACATCTGACAATATTGGCTCTGCTTCTAACTTGGGCCAGAATGGTAAAATGGTCTTATAAATTAGCGATTTCGCTCCAATTCACATTCCAAGTAATATTCGGCATGCTAATTACGTTGCCGATTGCCAAATTGCATTATCCCTTATAGTTTCCGAGATATGGACTATCGACATCTGACAATATTTTCTCTGCTTCTAACTTGCGCCAGAATTGTAAAATGGTCTTATAAATTAGGGATTTCGCTCCAATTCACATTCCAAGTAATATTCGGCATGCTAATTACGCTGCCGATTGCCAAATTGCATTATCTCTTATAGTTTCCGAGATATGGACTATCGACATCTAACAATATTGGCTCAGCTTCTAACTTGCGCCCGAATTGTAAAATGGTCTTATGAATTAGCGATTTGGCTCCAATTCACATTCCAAGTAATATTCGGCATGCTAATTACGTTGCCGATTGCCAAATTGCATTATCTCTTATAGTTTCCGAGATATGGGCAATCGAAATTTTACACCTTAGAGTCTGTTTCTAACTGGGGTCAAAATTGTAAAATGGTCTTACGAATTAGCGATTTCGTTCCAATTCACATTCCAAGTAATATTCGGCATGCTAATTACGCTGCTGATTGCCGAATTGCATTATCTCTTATAGTTTCCGAGATATGGACTATCGACATCTAAGAATATTGGCTCAGCTTCTAACTTGGGCCAGAATTGTAATATGGTCTTACGAATTAGCGATTTCGTTCCAATTCACATTCCAAGTAATATTCGGCATGCTAATTACGTTGCCGATTGCCAAATTGCATTATCTCTTATAGTTTCCGAGATATGGACTATCGACATCTGACAATATTGGCTCTGCTTCTAACTTGGGCCAGAATGGTAAAATGGTCTTATAAATTAGCGATTTCGCTCCAATTCACATTCCAAGTAATATTCGGCATGCTAATTACGTTGCCGATTGCCAAATTGCATTATCCCTTATAGTTTCCGAGATATGGACTATCGACATCTGACAATATTTTCTCTGCTTCTAACTTGCGCCAGAATTGTAAAATGGCCTTATGAATTAGCGATTTGGCTCCAATTCACATTCCAAGTAATGTTCGGCATGCTAATTACGCTGCCGATTGCCAAATTGCATTATCTCTTATAGTTTCCGAGATATGGACTATCGACATCTAACAATATTGGCTCTGCTTCTAACTTGGGCCAGAATTGTAAAATGGTCTTATGAATTAGCGATTTCGTTCCAATTCACATTCCAAGTAATATTCGGCATGCTAATTACGTCGCCGATTGCCAAATTGCATTATCTCTTATAGTTTCCGAGATATGGACAATCGAAATTTTACACCTTAGAGTCTGTTTCTAACTGGGGTCAAAATTGTAAAATTTTCTTACGAATTAGCGATTTCGTTCCAATTCACATTCCAAGTAATATTCGGCATGCTAATTACGCTGCCGATTGCCAAATTGCATTATCTCTTATAGTTTCCGAGATATGGGCAATCGAAATTTTACACCTTAGAGTCTGTTTCTAACTGGGGTCAAAATTGTAAAATTTTCTTATGAATTAGCGATTTCGCTCCAATTCACATTCCAAGTAATATTTGGCATGCTAATTACGTTGCCGATTGCCAAATTGCATTATCTCTTATAGTTTCCGAGATATGGACTATCGACATCTGACAATATTGGCTCTGCTTCTAACTTGGGCCAGAATTGTAAAATGGTCTTATGAATTAGCGATTTCGTTTCAATTCACATTCCAACTAATATTCGGCATGCTAATTACGTTGCCGTTTGCCAAATTGCATTATCTCTTATAGCTTCCGAGATATGGACTATCGACATCTGACAATATTGGCTCTGCTTCTAACTTGCGCCAGAATTGTAAAATGGTCTTATGAATTAGCGATTTCGCTCCAATTCACATTCCAAGTAATATTCCGCATGCTAATTACGTTGCCGATTGCCAAATTGCATTATCTCTTATAGTTTCCGAGATATGGACTATCGACATCTGACAATATTGGCTCTGCTTCTAACTTGGGCCAGAATTGTAAAATGGTCTTATGAATTAGCGATTTCGTTTCAATTCACATTCCAACTAATATTCGGCATGCTAATTACGTTGCCGATTGACAAATTGCATTATCTCTTATAGTTTCCGAGATATGGACAATCGAAATTTTACACCTTAGAATCTCTTTCTAACTGGGGTCAAAATTGTAAAATGGTCTTACGAATTAGCGATTTCGTTCCAATTCACATTCCAAGTAATATTCGGCATGCTAATTACGCTGCCGATTGCCAAATTGCATTATCTCTTATAGTTTCCGAGATATGGACTATCGACATCTGACAATATTGGCTCTGCTTCTAACTTGGGCCAGAATTGTAAAATGGTCTTAAGAATTAGCGATTTCGTTCCAATTCACATTCCAAGTAATATTCGGCATGCTAATTACGTTGCCGAATGACAAATTGCATTATCTCTTATAGTTTCCGAGATATGGACAATCGAAATTTTACACCTTAGAGTCTGATTCTAACTGGGGTCAAAATTGTAAAATGGTCTTACGAATTAGCGATTTCGTTCCAATTCACATTCCATGTAATATTCGGCATGTTAATTACGTTGCCGATTGCCAGATTGCATTATCTCTTATAGTTTCCGAGATATGGACAATCGACATCTGACAATATTGGCTCTGCTTCTAACTTGGGCCAGAATTGTAAAATGGTCTTATGAATTAGCGATTTCGTTCAAATTCACATTCCAAGTAATATTCGGCATGCTAATTACGCTGCCGATTGCCAAATTGCATTATCTCTTATAGTTTCCGAGATATGGACAATCGAAATTTTACACCTTAGAGTCTGTTTCTAACTGGGGTCAAAATTGTAAAATGGACTTACGAATTAGCGATTTCGTTCCAATTCACATTCCAAGTAATATTCGGCATGCTAATTACGCTGCCGATTGCCAAATTGCATTATCTCTTATAGTTTCCGAGATATGGACTATCGACATCTGACAATATTGGCTCTGCTTCTAACTTGGGCCAGAATTGTAAAATGGTCTTATAAATTAGCGATTTCGCTCCAATTCACATTCCAAGTAATATTCGGCATGCTAATTACGTTGCCGATTGCCAAATTGCATTATCTCTTATAGTTTCCGAGATATGGACTATCGACATCTGACAATATTGGCTCTGCTTCTAACTTGCGCCAGAATTGTAAAATGGTCTTATGAATTAGCGATTTGGCTCCAATTCACATTCCAAGTAATATTCGGCATGCTAATTACGTTGCCGATTGCCAAATTGCATTATCTCTTATAGTTTCCGAGATATGGGCAATCGAAATTTTACACCTTAGAGTCTGTTTCTAACTGGGGTCAAAATTGTAAAATGGTCTTATGAATTAGCGATTTCGTTCCAATTCACATTCCAAGTAATATTCGGCATGCTAATTACGCTGCCGATTGCCAAATTGCATTATCTCTTATAGTTTCCGAGATATGGACTATCGACATCTGACAATATTGGCTCTGCTTCTAACTTGGGCCAGAATTGTAAAACGGTCTTATAAATTAGCGGTTTCGCTCCAATTCACATTCCAAGTAATATTCGGCATGCTAATTACGTTGCCGATTGCCAAATTGCATTATCTCTTATAGTTTCCGAGATATGGACTATCGACTTCTGACAATATTGGCTCTGCTTCTAACTTGCGCCAGAATTGTAAAATGGTCTTATGAATTAGCGATTTGGCTCCAATTCACATTCCAAGTAATATTCGGCATACTAATTACGTTGCCGATTGCCAAATTGCATTATCTCTTATAGTTTCCGAGATATGGAATATCGACATCTAACAATATTGGCTCTGCTTCTAACTTGGGCCAGAATTGTAAAATGGTCTTACGAGATAACGATTTCGATCCAATTCACATTCCAAGTAATATTCGGCATTCTAATTACGTTGCCGATTGCCAAATTGCATTATCTCTTATAGTTTCCGAGATATGGACTATCGACATCTGACAATATTGGCTCTGCTTCTAACTTGGGCCAGAATTGTAAAATGGTCTTATAAATTAGCGATTTCGCTCCAATTCACATTCCAAGTAATATTCGGCATGCTAATTACGTTGCCGATTGCCAAATTGCATTATCTCTTATAGTTTCCGAGATATGGACTATCGACATCTGACAATATTGGCTCTGCTTCTAACTTGCGCCAGAATTGTAAAATGGTCTTATGAATTAGCGATTTGGCTCCAATTCACATTCCAAGTAATATTCGGCATGCTAATTACGTTGCCGATTTTCAAATTGCATTATCTCTTATAGTTTCCGAGATATGGGCAATCGAAATTTTACACCTTAGAGTCTGTTTCTAACTGGGGTCAAAATTGTAAAATGGTCTTATGAATTAGCGATTTCGTTCCAATTCACATTCCAAGTAATATTCGGCATGCTAATTACGCTGCCGATTGCCAAATTGCATTATCTCTTATAGTTTCCGAGATATGGACTATCGACATCTAACAATATTGGCTCTGCTTCAAACTTGGGCCAGAATTGTAAAATGGTCTTATAAATTAGCGATTTCGCTCCAATTCACATTCCAAGTAATATTCGGCATGCTAATTACGTTGCCGATTGCCAAATTGCATTATCTCTTATAGTTTTCGAGATATGGACTATCGACATCTGACAATATTGGCTCTGCTTCTAACTTGGGCCAGAATTGTAAAATGGTCTTACGAGATAACGATTTCGTTCCAATTCACATTCCAAGTAATATTCGGCATGCTAATTACGTCGCCGATTGCCAAATTGCATTATCTCTTATAGTTTCCGAGATATGGACTATCGACTTCTGGCAATATTGGCTCTGCTTCTAACTTGCGCCAGAATTGTTAAATGGTCTTATGAATTTGCGATTTGGCTCCAATTCACATTCCAAGTAATATTCGGCATACTAATTACGTTGCCGATTGCCAAATTGCATTATCTCTTATAGTTTCCGAGATATGGAATATCGACATCTAACAATATTGGCTCTGCTTCTAACTTGGGCCAGAATTGTAAAATGGTCTTACGAGATAACGATTTCGTTCCAATTCACATTCCAAGTAATATTCGGCATGCTAATTAAGTTGCCGATTGCCAAATTGCATTATCTCTTATAGTTTCCGAGATATGGACTATCGACATCTGACAATATCGGCTCTGCTTCTAACTTGGGCCAGAATTGTAAAATGGTCTTATAAATTAGCGATTTCGCTCCAATTCACATTCCAAGTAATATTCGGCATGCTAATTACGTTGCCGATTGCCAAATTGCATTATCTCTTATAGTTTCCGAGATATGGACTATCGACATCTGACAATATTGGCTCTGCTTCTAACTTGCGCCAGAATTGTAAAATGGTCTTATGAATTAGCGATTTGGCTCCAATTCACATTCCAAGTAATATTCGGCATGCTAATTACGTTGCCGATTGCCAAATTGCATTATCTCTTATAGTTTCGAGATATGGGCAATCGAAATTTTACACCTTAGAGTCTGTTTCTAACTGGGGTCAAAATTGTAAAATGGTCTTATGAATTAGCGATTTCGTTCCAATTCACATTCCAAGTAATATTCGGCATGCTAATTACGCTGCCGATTGCCAAATTGCATTATCTCTTATAGTTTCCGAGATATGGACTATCGACATCTGACAATATTGGCTCTGCTTCTAACTTGGGCCAGAATTGTAAAATGGTCTTATAAATTAGCGATTTCGCTCCAATTCACATTCCAAGTAATATTCGGCATGCTAATTACGTTGCCGATTGCCAAATTGCATTATCTCTTATAGTTTCCGAGATATGGGACTATCGACATCTGACAATATTGGCTCTGCTTCTAACTTGCGCCAGAATTGTAAAATGGTCTTATGAATTAGCGATTTGGCTCCAATTCACATTCCAAGTAATATTCGGCATGCTAATTACGTTGCCGATTGCCAAATTGCATTATCTCTTATAGTTTCCGAGATATGGGCAATCGAAATTTTACACCTTAGAGTCTGTTTCTAACTGGGGTCAAAATTGTAAAATGGTCTTATGAATTAGCGATTTCGTTCCAATTCACATTCCAAGTAATATTCGGCATGCTAATTACGCTGCCGATTGCCAAATTGCATTATCTCTTATAGTTTCCGAGATATGGACTATCGACATCTAACAATATTGGCTCTGCTTCTAACTTGGGCCAGAATTGTAAAATGGTCTTATGAATTAGCGATTTCGTTCCAATTCACATTCCAAGTAATATTCGGCATGCTAATTACGTTGCCGATTGCCAAATTGCATTATCTCTTATAGTTTCCGAGATATGGACAATCGAAATTTTACACCTTAGAGTCTGTTTCTAACTGGGGTCAAAATTGTAAAATGGTCTTACGAATTAGCGATTTCGTTCCAATTCACATTCCAAGTAATATTCGGCATGCTAATTCCGCTGCTGATTGCCAAATTGCATTATCTTTTATAGGTTTCCGAGATATGGACTATCGACATCTAAGAATATTGGCTCAGCTTCTAACTTGGGCCAGAATTGTAAAATGGTCTTACGAATTAGCGATTTCGTTCCAATTCACATTCCAAGTAATATTCGGCATGCTAATTACGTTGCCGATTGCCAAATTGCATTATCTCTTATAGTTTCCGAGATATGGACAATCGAAATTTTACACCTTAGAGTCTGTTTCTAACTGGGGTCAAAATTGTAAAATGGTCTTACGAATTAGCGATTTCGTTCCAATACACATTCCAAGTAATATTCGGGATGCTAATTACGTTGCCGATTGCCAAATTGCATTATCTCTTATAGTTTCCGAGATATGGACTATCAACATCTGACAATATTAGCTCTGCTTCTAACTTGCGCCAGAATTGTAAAATGGTCTTATGAATTAGCGATTTGGCTCCAATTCACATTCCAAGTAATATTCGGCATGCTAATTACGTTGCCGATTGCCAAATTGCATTATCTCTTATAGTTTCCGAGATATGGGCAATCGAAATTTTACACCTTAGAGTATGTTTCTAACTGGGGTCAAAATTGTAAAATGGTCTTATGAATTAGCGATTTCGTTCCAATTCACATTCCAAGTAATGTTCGGCATGCTAATTACGCTGCCGATTGCCAAATTGCATTATCTCTTATAGTTTCCGAGATATGGACTATCGACATCTAACAATATTGGCTCTGCTTCTAACTTGGGCCGGAATTGTAAAATGGTCTTATGAATTAGCGATTTCGTTCCAATTCACATTCCAAGTAATATTCGGCATGCTAATTACGTCGCCGATTGCCAAATTGCATTATCTCTTATAGTTTCCGAGATATGGACAATCGAAATTTTACACCTTAGAGTCTGTTTCTAACTGGGGTCAAAATTGTAAAATGGTCTTACGAATTAGCGATTTCGTTCCAATTCACATTCGAAGTAATATTCGGCATGCTAATTACGCTGCTGATTGCCGAATTGCATTATCTCTTATAGTTTCCGAGATATGGACTATCGACATCTAAGAATATTGGCTCAGCTTCTAACTTGGGCCAGAATTGTAAAATGGTCTTACGAATTAGCGATTTCGTTCCAATTCACATTCCAAGTAATATTCGGCATGCTAATTACGTTGCCGATTGCCAAATTGCATTATCTCTTATAGTTTCCGAGATATGGACTATCGACATCTGACAATATTGGCTCTGCTTCTAACTTGGGCCAGAATTGTAAAATGGTCTTATAAATTAGCGATTTCGCTCCAATTCACATTCCAAATAATATTCGGCATGCTAATTACGTTGCCGATTGCCAAATTGCATTATCCCTTATAGTTTCCGAGATATGGACTATCGACATCTGACAATATTTTCTCTGCTTCTAACTTGCGCCAGAATTGTAAAATGGCCTTATGAATTAGCGAATTGGCTCCAATTCACATTCCAAGTAATATTCGGCATGCTAATTACGTTGCCGATTGCCAAATTGCATTATCTCTTATAGTTTCCGAGATATGGGCAATCGAAATTTTACACCTTAGAGTCTGTTTCTAACTGGGGTCAAAATTGTAAAATGGTCTTATGAATTAGCGATTTCGCTCCAATTCACATTCCAAGTAATATTTGTCATGCTAATTACGTTGCCGATTGCCAAATTACATTATCTCTTATAGTTTACGAGATATGGACTATCGACATCTGACAATATTGGCTCTGCATCTAAATTGGGCCAGAATTGTAAAATGGTCTTACGAATTAGCGATTTCGTTCCAATTCACATTCCAAGTAATATTCGGCATGCTAATTACGCTGCCGATTGCCAAATTGCATTATCTCTTATAGTTTCCGAGATATGGACTATCGACATCTAACAATATTGGCTCTGCTTCTAACTTGGGCCAGAATTGTAAAATGGTCTTACGAATCAGGGATTTCGTTCCAATTCACATTCCAAGTAATATTCGGCATGCTAATTACGTTGCCGGTTGCCAAATTGCATTATCTCTTATAGTTTCCGAGATATGGACTATCGACATCTGACAATATTGGCTCTGCTTCTAACTTGCGCCAGAATTGTAAAATGGCCTTATGAATTAGCGATTTCGTTCCAATTCACATTTCAAGTAATATTCGGCATGCTAATTACGTTGCCGATTGCCAAATTGCATTATCTCTTATAGTTTCCGAGATATGGACTATCGACATCTGACAATATTGGCTCTGCTTCTAACTTGCGCCAGAATTGTAAAATGGCCTTATGAATTAGCGATTTGGCTCCAATTCACATTCCAAGTAATATTCGGCATGCTAATTACGTTGCCGATTGCCAAATTGCATTATCTCTTATAGTTTCCGAGATATGGGCAATCGAAATTTTCACCTTAGAGTCTGTTTCTAACTGGGGTCAAAATTGTAAAATGGTCTTATGAATTAGCGATTTCGCTCCAATTCACATTCCAAGTAATATTTGGCATGCTAATTACGTTGCCGATTGCCAAATTACATTATCTCTTATAGTTTCCGAGATATGGACTATCGACATCTGACAATATTGGCTCTGCATCTAAATTGGGCCAGAATTGTAAAATGGTCTTACGAATTAGCGTTTTCGTTCCAATTCACATTCCAAGTAATATTCGGCATGCTAATTACGCTGCCGATTGCCAAATTGCATTATCTCTTATAGTTTCCGAGATATGGACTATCGACATCTGACAATATTGGCTCTGCTTCTAACTTGGGCCAGAATTGTAAAATGGTCTTATGAATTAGCGATTTCGCTCCAATTCACATTCCAAGTAATATTCGGCATGCTAATTACGTTGCCGATTGCCAAATTGCATTATCTCTTATAGTTTCTGAGATATGGACAATCGACATCTGACAATATTGGCTCTGCTTCTAACTTGCGCCAGAATTGTAAAATGGTCTTATGAATTAGCGATTTCGCTCCAATTCACATTCCAAGTAATATTCGGCATGCTAATTACGTTGCCGATTGCCAAATTGCATTATCTCTTATAGTTTCCGAGATATGGACTATCGACATCTGACAATATTGGCTCTGCTTCTAACTTGGGCCAGAATTGTAAAATATTCTTATGAATTAGCGATTTCGTTCCAATTCACATTCCAAGTAATATTCGGCATGCTAATTACGCTGCCGATTGCCAAATTGCATTATCTCTTATAGTTCCCGAGATATGGACTATCGACATCTAACAATATTGGCTCTGCTTCTAACTTGGGCCAGAATTGTAAAATGGTCTTACGAATTAGCGATTTCGTTCCAATTCACATTCCAAGTAATTTTCGGCATGCTAATTACGTTGCCGATTGCCAAATTGCATTATCTCTTATAGTTTCCGAGATATGGACTATCGACATCTGACAATATTGGCTCTGCTTCTAACTTGGGCCAGAATTGTAAAATGGTCTTATGAATTAGCGATTTCGCTCCAATTCACATTCCAAGTAATATTCGGCATGCTAATTACGTTGCCGATTGCCAAATTGCATTATCTCTTATAGTTTCCGAGATATGGACTATCGACATCTGACAATATTAGCTCTGCTTCTAACTTGCGCCAGAATTGTAAAATGGTCTTATGAATTAGCGATTTGGCTCCAATTCACATTCCAGGTAATATTCGGCATGCTAATTACGTTGCCGATTGCCAAATTGCATTATCTCTTATAGTTTCCGAGATATGGGCAATCGAAATTTTACACCTTAGAGTATGTTTCTAACTGGGGTCAAAATTGTAAAATGGTCTTATGAATTAGCGATTTCGTTCCAATTCACATTCCAAGTAATGTTCGGCATGCTAATTACGCTGCCGATTGCCAAATTGCATTATCTCTTATAGTTTCCGAGATATGGACTATCGACATCTAACAATATTGGCTCTGCTTCTAACTTGGGCCGGAATTGTAAAATGGTCTTATGAATTAGCGATTTCGTTCCAATTCACATTCCAAGTAATATTCGGCATGCTAATTACGTCGCCGATTGCCAAATTGCATTATCTCTTATAGTTTCCGAGATATGGACAATCGAAATTTTACACCTTAGAGTCTGTTTCTAACTGGGGTCAAAATTGTAAAATGGTCTTACGAATTAGCGATTTCGTTCCAATTCACATTCGAAGTAATATTCGGCATGCTAATTACGCTGCTGATTGCCGAATTGCATTATCTCTTATAGTTTCCGAGATATGGACTATCGACATCTAAGAATATTGGCTCAGCTTCTAACTTGGGCCAGAATTGTAAAATGGTCTTACGAATTAGCGATTTCGTTCCAATTCACATTCCAAGTAATATTCGGCATGCTAATTACGTTGCCGATTGCCAAATTGCATTATCTCTTATAGTTTCCGAGATATGGACTATCGACATCTGACAATATTGGCTCTGCTTCTAACTTGGGCCAGAATTGTAAAATGGTCTTATAAATTAGCGATTTCGCTCCAATTCACATTCCAAGTAATATTCGGCATGCTAATTACGTTGCCGATTGCCAAATTGCATTATCCCTTATAGTTTCCGAGATATGGACTATCGACATCTGACAATATTTTCTCTGCTTCTAACTTGCGCCAGAATTGTAAAATGGCCTTATGAATTAGCGATTTGGCTCCAATTCACATTCCAAGTAATATTCGGCATGCTAATTACGTTGCCGATTGCCAAATTGCATTATCTCTTATAGTTTCCGAGATATGGGCAATCGAAATTTTACACCTTAGAGTCTGTTTCTAACTGGGGTCAAAATTGTAAAATGGTCTTATGAATTAGCGATTTCGCTCCAATTCACATTCCAAGTAATATTTGGCATGCTAATTACGTTGCCGATTGCCAAATTACATTATCTCTTATAGTTTACGAGATATGGACTATCGACATCTGACAATATTGGCTCTGCATCTAAATTGGGCCAGAATTGTAAAATGGTCTTACGAATTAGCGATTTCGTTCCAATTCACATTCCAAGTAATATTCGGCATGCTAATTACGCTGCCGATTGCCAAATTGCATTATCTCTTATAGTTTCCGAGATATGGACTATCGACATCTAACAATATTGGCTCTGCTTCTAACTTGGGCCAGAATTGTAAAATGGTCTTACGAATTAGCGATTTCGTTCCAATTCACATTCCAAGTAATATTCGGCATGCTAATTACGTTGCCGGTTGCCAAATTGCATTATCTCTTATAGTTTCCGAGATATGGACTATCGACATCTGACAATATTGGCTCTGCTTCTAACTTGGGCCAGAATTGTAAAATGGTCTTATGAATTAGCGATTTCGCTCCAATTCACATTCCAAGTAATATTCGGCATGCTAATTACGTTGCCGATTGCCAAATTGCATTATCTCTTATAGTTTCTGAGATATGGACAATCGACATCTGACAATATTGGCTCTGCTTCTAACTTGCGCCAGAATTGTAAAATGGTCTTATGAATTAGCGATTTCGCTCCAATTCACATTCCAAGTAATATTCGGCATGCTAATTACGTTGCCGATTGCCAAATTGCATTATCTCTTATAGTTTCCGAGATATGGACTATCGACATCTGACAATATTGGCTCTGCTTCTAACTTGGGCCAGAATTGTAAAATATTCTTATGAATTAGCGATTTCGTTCCAATTCACATTCCATGTAATATTCGGCATGCTAATTACGCTGCCGATTGCCAAATTGCATTATCTCTTATAGTTCCCGAGATATGGACTATCGACATCTAACAATATTGGCTCTGCTTCTAACTTGGGCCAGAATTGTAAAATGGTCTTACGAATTAGCGATTTCGTTCCAATTCACATTCCAAGTAATTTTCGGCATGCTAATTACGTTGCCGATTGCCAAATTGCATTAGCTCTTATAGTTTCCGAGATATGGACTATCGACATCTGACAATATTGGCTCTGCTTCTAACTTGGGCCAGAATTGTATAATGGTCTTATGAATTAGCGATTTCGCTCCAATTCACATTCCAAGTAATATTCTTCATGCCAATTACGTTGCCGATTGCCAAATTGCATTATCTCTTATAGTTTCCGAGATATGGACTATCGACATCTAACAATATTGGCTCTGCTTCTAACTAGGGCCAGAATTGTAAAATGGTCTTATGAATTAGCGATATCGCTCCAATTCACATTCCAAGTAATATTCGGCATGCTAATTACGTTGCCGATCGCCAAATTGCATTATCTCTTATAGTTTCCGAGATATGGACAATCGAAATTTTACACCTTAGAGTCTGTTTCTAACTGGGGTCAAAATTGTAAAATGGTCTTACGAATTAGCGATTTCGTTCCAATTCACATTCCAGGTAACATTCGGCATGCTAATTACGCTGCCGATTGCCAAATTGCATTTTCTCTAATAGTTTCCGAGATATGGAGTATCGACATCTAACAATATTGGCTCTGCTTCTAACTTTTCCAGAATTGTAAAATGGTCTTACGAATGAACGATTTCGTTCCAATTCACATTCCAAGTAATATTCGGCATGCTAATTACGTTGCCGATTACCAAATTGCATTATCTCTTAAAGTTTCCGAGATATGGACTATCGACATCTGACAATATTGGCTCTGCTTCTAACTTGGGCCAGAATTGTAAAATGGTCTTATGAATTAGCGATTTGGCTCCAATTCACATTCCAAGTAATATTCGGCATGCTAATTACGTTGCCGATTGCCAAATTGCATTATCTCTTATAGTTTCCTAGATATGGACAATCGAAATTTTACACCTTAGAGTCTGTTTCTAACTGGGGTCAAAATTGTAAAATGGTCTTATGAATTAGCGATTTCGCTTCAATTCACATTCCAAGTAATATTTGGCATGCTAATTACGTTGCCGATTGCCAAATTGCATTATCTCTTATAGTTTCCGAGATATGGACTATTGACATCTGACAATATTGGCTCTGCTTCTAACTTGGGCCAGAATTGTAAAATGGTCTTATGAATTAGCGATTTCGTTTCAATTCACATTCCAACTAACATTCGGCATGCTAATTACGTTGCCAATTGCCAAATTGCATTATCTCTTATAGTTTCCGAGATATGGACAATCGAAATTTTACACCTTAGAGTCTGTTTCTAACTGGGGTCAAAATTGTAAAATGGTCTTGTGAATTAGCGATTTGGCTCCAATTCACATTCCAAGTAATATTCGGTATGCTAATTACGTTGCCGATTGCCAAATTGCATTATCTCTTATAGTTTCCGAGATATGGGCAATCGAAATTTTACACCTTAGAGTCTGTTTCTAACTGGGGTCAAAATTGTAAAATGGTCTTATGAATTAGCGATTTCGCTTCAATTCACATTCCAAGTAATATTTGGCATGCTAATTACGTTGCCGATTGCCAAATTGCATTATCTCTTATAGTTTCCGAGATATGGACTATTGACATCTGACAATATTGGCTCTGCTTCTAACTTGGGCCAGAATTGTAAAATGGTCTTATGAATTAGCGATTTCGTTTCAATTCACATTCCAACTAACATTCGGCATGCTAATTACGTTGCCAATTGCCAAATTGCATTATCTCTTATAGTTTCCGAGATATGGACAATCGAAATTTTACACCTTAGAGTCTGTTTCTAACTGGGGTCAAAATTGTAAAATGGTCTTACGAATTAGCGATATCGTTCCAATTCACATTCCAAGTAATATTCGGCATGCTAATTACGCTGCCGATTGCCAAATTGCATTATCTCTTATAGTTTCCGAGATATGGACTATCGACATCTGACAATATTGGCTCTGCTTCTAACTTGCGCCAGAATTGTAAAATGGTCTTATGAATTAGCGATTTCGCTCCAATTCACATTCCAAGTAATATTCGGCATGCTAATTACGTTGCCGATTGCCAAATTGCATTATCTCTTATAGTTTCCGAGATATGGACTATCGACATCTGACAATATTGGCTCTGCTTCTAACATGGGCCAGAATTGTAAAATGGTCTTATGAATTAGCAATTTCGTTCCAATTCACATTCCAAGTAATATTCGGCATGCTAATTACGTTGCCGATTGCCAAATTGCATTATCTCTTATAGTTTCCGAGATATGGACAATCGAAATTTTACATCTTAGAGTCTGTTTCTAACTGGGGTCAAAATTGTAAAATGGTCTTACGAATTAGCGATTTCGTTCCAATTCACATTCCAAGTAATATTCGGCATGCTAATTACGTTGCCGATTGCCAAATTGCATTATCTCTTATAGTTTCCGAGATATGGACTATCGACATCTGACAATAATGGCTCTGCTTCTATCTTGGGCCAGAATTGTAAAATGGTCTTATGAATTAGCGATTTCGTTCCAATTCACATTCCAAGTAATATTCGGCATGCTAATTACGTTGCCGATTGCCAAATTGCATTATCTCTTATAGTTTCCGAGATATGGACAATCGAAATTTTACACCTTAGAGTCTGTTTCTAACTGGGGCAAAATTGTGAAATGGTCTTACGAATTAGCGATTTCGTTCCTATTCACATTCCAAGTAATATTCGGCATGCTAATTACGCTGCCAATTGCCATATTGCATTATCTCTTATAGTTTCCGAGATATGGACTATCGACATCTGACAATATTGGCTCTGCTTCTAACTTGCGCCAGAATTGTAAAATGGTCTTATGAATTAGCGATTTCGCTCCAATTCACATTCCAAGTAATATTCGGCATGCTAATTACGTTGCCGATTGCCAAATTGCATTATCTCTTATAGTTTCCGAGATATGGACTATCGACATCTGACAATATTGGCTCTGCTTCTAACTTGGGCCAGAATTGTAAAATGGTCTTATGAATTAGCGATTTCGTTCCAATTCACATTCCAAGTAATATTCGGCATGCTAATTACGTTGCCGATTGCCAAATTGCATTATCTCTTATAGTTTCCGAGATATGGACAATCGAAATTTTACACCTTAGAGTCTGTTTCTAACTGGGGCAAAATTGTGAAATGGTCTTACGAATTAGCGATTTCGTTCCTATTCACATTCCAAGTAATATTCGGCATGCTAATTACGCTGCCAATTGCCGAATTGCATTATCTCTTATAGTGTCCGAGATATGGACTATCGACATCTAAGAATATTGGCTCAGCTTCTAACTTGGGCCAGAATTGTAAAATGGTCTTACGAATTAGCGATTTCGTTCCAATTCACATTCCAAGTAATATTCGGCATGCTAATTACGTTGCCGATTGCCAAATTGCATTATCTCTTATAGTTTCCGAGATATGGACTATCGACATCTGACAATATTGGCTCTGCTTCTAACTTGGGCCAGAATTGTAAAATGGTCTTATAAATTAGCGATTTCGCTCCAATTCACATTCCAAGTAATATTCGGCATGCTAATTACGTTGCCGATTGCCAAATTGCATTATCCCTTATAGTTTCCGAGATATGGACTATCGACATCTGACAATATTTTCTCTGCTTCTAACTTGCGCCAGAATTGTAAAATGGCCTTATGAATTAGCGATTTGGCTCCAATTCACATTCCAAGTAATATTCGGCATGCTAATTACGTTGCCGATTGCCAAATTGCATTATCTCTTATAGTTTCCGAGATATGGGCAATCGAAATTTTACACCTTAGAGTCTGTTTCTAACTGGGGTCAAAATTGTAAAATGGTCTTATGAATTAGCGATTTCGCTCCAATTCACATTCCAAGTAATATTTGGCATGCTAATTACGTTGCCGATTGCCAAATTACATTATCTCTTATAGTTTACGAGATATGGACTATCGACATCTGACAATATTGGCTCTGCATCTAAATTGGGCCAGAATTGTAAAATGGTCTTACGAATTAGCGATTTCGTTCCAATTCACATTCCAAGTAATATTCGGCATGCTAATTACGCTGCCGATTGCCAAATTGCATTATCTCTTATAGTTTCCGAGATATGGACTATCGACATCTAACAATATTGGCTCTGCTTCTAACTTGGGCCAGAATTGTAAAATGGTCTCACGAATCAGCGATTTCGTTCCAATTCACATTCCAAGTAATATTCGGCATGCTAATTACGTTGCCGGTTGCCAAATTGCATTATCTCTTATAGTTTCCGAGATATGGACTATCGACATCTGACAATATTGGCTCTGCTTCTAACTTGCGCCAGAATTGTAAAATGGCCTTATGAATTAGCGATTTCGTTCCAATTCACATTTCAAGTAATATTCGGCATGCTAATTACGTTGCCGATTGCCAAATTGCATTATCTCTTATAGTTTCCGAGATATGGACTATCGACATCTGACAATATTGGCTCTGCTTCTAACTTGCGCCAGAATTGTAAAATGGCCTTATGAATTAGCGATTTGGCTCCAATTCACATTCCAAGTAATATTCGGCATGCTAATTACGTTGCCGATTGCCAAATTGCATTATCTCTTATAGTTTCCGAGATATGGGCAATCGAAATTTTCACCTTAGAGTCTGTTTCTAACTGGGGTCAAAATTGTAAAATGGTCTTATGAATTAGAGATTTCGCTCCAATTCACATTCCAAGTAATATTTGGCATGCTAATTACGTTGCCGATTGCCAAATTACATTATCTCTTATAGTTTCCGAGATATGGACTATCGACATCTGACAATATTGGCTCTGCATCTAAATTGGGCCAGAATTGTAAAATGGTCTTACGAATTAGCGATTTCGTTCCAATTCACATTCCAAGTAATATTCGGCATGCTAATTACGCTGCCGATTGCCAAATTGCATTATCTCTTATAGTTTCCGAGATATGGACTATCGACATCTAACAATATTGGCTCTGCT
Organism: Rhynchophorus ferrugineus; assembly: GCF_030347505.1. Lineage (NCBI taxonomy): Eukaryota > Metazoa > Arthropoda > Insecta > Coleoptera > Curculionidae > Rhynchophorus > Rhynchophorus ferrugineus. The sequence continues at coordinate 40,748,078 of NW_027472582.1, forward strand.
TCTAACTTGGGCCAGAATTGTAAAATGGTCTTACGAATTAGCGATTTCGTTCCAATTCACATTCCAAGTAATATTCGGCATGCTAATTACATTGCCGGTTGCCAAATTGCATTATCTCTTATAGTTTCCGAGATATGGACTATCGACATCTGACAATATTGGCTCTGCTTCTAACTTGGGCCAGAATTGTAAAATGATCTTATGAATTAGCGATTTCGCTCCAATTCACATTCCAAGTAATATTCGGCATGCTAATTACGTTGCCGATTGCCAAATTGCATTATCTCTTATAGTTTCTGAGATATGGACAATCGACATCTGACAATATTGGCTCTGCTTCTAACTTGCGCCAGAATTGTAAAATGGTCTTATGAATTAGCGATTTCGCTCCAATTCACATTCCAAGTAATATTCGGCATGCTAATTACGTTGCCGATTGCCAAATTGCATTATCTCTTATAGTTTCCGAGATATGGACTATCGACATCTGACAATATTGGCTCTGCTTCTAACTTGGGCCAGAATTGTAAAATGGTCTTATGAATTAGCGATTTCGCTCCAATTCACATTCCAAGTAATATTCGGCATGCTAATTACGTTGCCGATTGCCAAATTGCATTATCTCTTATGGTTTCCGAGATATGGACTATCGACATCTGACAATATTGGCTCTGCTTCTAACTTGGGCCAGAATTGTAAAATCGTCTTACGAATTAGCGATTTCGCTCCAATTCACATTCCAAGTAATATTCGGCATGCTAATTACGTTGCCGATTGCCAAATTGCATTATTTCTTATAGTTACCGAGATATGGACTATCGACATCTAACAATATTGGCTCTGCTTCTAACTTGGGCCAGAATTGTAAAATGGTCTTATGAATTAGCGATTTCGCTCCAATTCACATTCCAAGTAATATTCGGCATGCTAATTACGTTGCCGATTGCCAAATTGCATTATCTCTTATGGTTTCCGAGATATGGACTATCGACATCTGACAATATTGGCTCTGCTTCTAACTTGGGCCAGAATTGTAAAATCGTCTTACGAATTAGCGATTTCGCTCCAATTCACATTCCAAGTAATATTCGGCATGCTAATTACGTTGCCGATTGCCAAATTGCATTATTTCTTATAGTTACCGAGATATGGACTATCGACATCTAACAATATTGGCTCTGCTTCTAACTTGGGCCAGAATTGTAAAATGGTCTTATGAATTAGCGATTTCGCTCCAATTCACATTCCAAGTAATATTCGGCATGCTAATTACGTTGCCGATTGCCAAATTGCATTATCTCTTATAGTTTCCGAGATATGGACTATCGACATCTGACAATATTGGCTCTGCTTCTAACTTGCGCCAGAATTGTAAAATGGTCTTATGAAATAGCGATTTGGCTCCAATTCACATTCCAAGTAGTATTCGGCATACTAATTACGTTGCCGATTGTCAAATTGCATTATCTCTTATAGTTTCCGAGATATGGACAATCGAAATTTTACACCTTAGAGTCTGTTTCTAACTGGGGTCAAAATTGTAAAATGGTCTTACGAATTCGCGATTTCGTTCCAATTCACATTCCAAGTAATATTCGGCATGCTAATTACGTTGCCGATTGCCAAATTACATTATCTCTTATAGTTTCCGAGATATGGACTATCGACATCTGACAATATTGGCTCTGCATCTAAATTGGGCCAGAATTGTAAAATGGTCTTACGAATTAGCGATTTCGTTCCAATTCACAATCCAAGTAATATTCGGCATGCTAATTACGCTGCCGATTGCCAAATTGCATTATCTCTTATAGTTTCCGAGATATGGACTATCGACATCTGACAATATTGGCTCTGCTTCTAACTTGGGCCAGAATTGTATAATGGTCTTATGAATTAGCGATTTCGCTCCAATTCACATTCCAAGTAATATTCTTCATGCTAATTACGTTGCCGATTGCCAAATTGCATTATCTCTTATAGTTTCCGAGATATGGACTATCGACATCTAACAATATTGGCTCTGCTTCTAACTAGGGCCAGAATTGTAAAATGGTCTTATGAATTAGCGATATCGCTCCAATTCACATTCCAAGTAATATTCGGCATGCTAATTACGTTGCCGATCGCCAAATTGCATTATCTCTTATAGTTTCCGAGATATGGACAATCGAAATTTTACACCTTAGAGTCTGTTTCTAACTGGGGTCAAAATTGTAAAATGGTCTTACGAATTAGCGATTTCGTTCCAATTCACATTCCAGGTAACATTCGGCATGCTAATTACGCTGCCGATTGCCAAATTGCATTTTCTCTAATAGTTTCCGAGATATGGAGTATCGACATCTAACAATATTGGCTCTGCTTCTAACTTTTCCAGAATTGTAAAATGGTCTTACGAATGAACGATTTCGTTCCAATTCACATTCCAAGTAATATTCGGCATGCTAATTACGTTGCCGATTACCAAATTGCATTATCTCTTAAAGTTTCCGAGATATGGACTATCGACATCTGACAATATTGGCTCTGCTTCTAACTTGGGCCAGAATTGTAAAATGGTCTTATGAATTAGCGATTTGGCTCCAATTCACATTCCAAGTAATATTCGGCATGCTAATTACGTTGCCGATTGCCAAATTGCATTATCTCTTATAGTTTCCTAGATATGGACAATCGAAATTTTACACCTTAGAGTCTGTTTCTAACTGGGGTCAAAATTGTAAAATGGTCTTGTGAATTAGCGATTTGGCTCCAATTCACATTCCAAGTAATATTCGGTATGCTAATTACGTTGCCGATTGCCAAATTGCATTATCTCTTATAGTTTCCGAGATATGGGCAATCGAAATTTTACACCTTAGAGTCTGTTTCTAACTGGGGTCAAAATTGTAAAATGGTCTTATGAATTAGCGATTTCGCTTCAATTCACATTCCAAGTAATATTTGGCATGCTAATTACGTTGCCGATTGCCAAATTGCATTATCTCTTATAGTTTCCGAGATATGGACTATTGACATCTGACAATATTGGCTCTGCTTCTAACTTGGGCCAGAATTGTAAAATGGTCTTATGAATTAGCGATTTCGTTTCAATTCACATTCCAACTAACATTCGGCATGCTAATTACGTTGCCAATTGCCAAATTGCATTATCTCTTATAGTTTCCGAGATATGGACAATCGAAATTTTACACCTTAGAGTCTGTTTCTAACTGGGGTCAAAATTGTAAAATGGTCTTACGAATTAGCGATATCGTTCCAATTCACATTCCAAGTAATATTCGGCATGCTAATTACGCTGCCGATTGCCAAATTGCATTATCTCTTATAGTTTCCGAGATATGGACTATCGACATCTGACAATATTGGCTCTGCTTCTAACTTGCGCCAGAATTGTAAAATGGTCTTATGAATTAGCGATTTCGCTCCAATTCACATTCCAAGTAATATTCGGCATGCTAATTACGTTGCCGATTGCCAAATTGCATTATCTCTTATAGTTTCCGAGATATGGACTATCGACATCTGACAATATTGGCTCTGCTTCTAACTTGGGCCAGAATTGTAAAATGGTCTTATGAATTAGCAATTTCGTTCCAATTCACATTCCAAGTAATATTCGGCATGCTAATTACGTTGCCGATTGCCAAATTGCATTATCTCTTATAGTTTCCGAGATATGGACAATCGAAATTTTACATCTTAGAGTCTGTTTCTAACTGGGGTCAAAATTGTAAAATGGTCTTACGAATTAGCGATTTCGTTCCAATTCACATTCCAAGTAATATTCGGCATGCTAATTACGTTGCCGATTGCCAAATTGCATTATCTCTTATAGTTTCCGAGATATGGACTATCGACATCTGACAATAATGGCTCTGCTTCTAACTTGGGCCAGAATTGTAAAATGGTCTCTAATTACGTTGCCGATTGCCAAATTGCATTATCTCTTATAGTTTCCGAGATATGGACAATCGAAATTTTACACCTTAGAGTCTGTTTCTAACTGGGGCAAAATTGTGAAATGGTCTTACGAATTAGCGATTTCGTTCCTATTCACATTCCAAGTAATATTCGGCATGCTAATTACGCTGCCAATTGCCATATTGCATTATCTCTTATAGTTTCCGAGATATGGACTATCGACATCTGACAATATTGGCTCTGCTTCTAACTTGCGCCAGAATTGTAAAATGGTCTTATGAATTAGCGATTTCGCTCCAATTCACATTCCAAGTAATATTCGGCATGCTAATTACGTTGCCGATTGCCAAATTGCATTATCTCTTATAGTTTCCGAGATATGGACTATCGACATCTGACAATATTGGCTCTGCTTCTAACTTGGGCCAGAATTTTAAAATGGTCTTATGAATTAGCGATTTCGTTTCAATTCACATTCCAACTAATATTCGGCATGCTAATTACGTTGCCGATTGCCAAATTGCATTATCTCTTATAGTTTCCGAGATATGGACAATCGAAATTTTACACCTTAGAGTCTCTTTCTAACTGGGGTCAAAATTGTAAAATGGTCTTACGAATTAGCGATTTCGTTCCAATTCACATTCCAAGTAATATTCGGCATGATAATTACGCTGCCGATTGCCAAATTGCATTATCTCTTATAGTTTCCGAGATATGGACTATCGACATCTAACAATATTGGCTCTGCTTCTAACTTGGGCCAGAATTGTAAAATGGTCTTACGAATTAGCGATTTCGTTCCAATTCACATTCCAAGTAATATTCGGCATGCTAATTACGTTGCCGATTGCCAAATTGCATTATCTCTTATAGTTTCCGAGATATGGACTATCGACATCTGACAATATTGGCTCTGATTCTAACTTGGGCCAGAATTGTAAAATGGTCTTATGAATTAGCGATTTCGCTCCAATTCACATTCCAAGTAATATTCGGCATGCTAATTACGTTGCTGATTGCCAAATTGCATTATCTCTTATAGTTTCCGAGATATGGACTATCGACTTCTGACAATATTATCTCTGCTTCTAACTTGGGCCAGAATTGTAAAATGGTCTTATGAATTAGCGATTTCATTCCAATTCACATTCCAAGTAATATTCGGCATGCTAATTACGTTGCCGATTGCCAAATTGCATTATCTCTTATAGTTTCCGAGATATGGACAATCGAAATTTTACACCTTAGAGTCTAATTCTAGCTGGGGTCAAAATTGTAAAATGGTCTTACGAATTAGCGATTTCGTTCCAATTCACATTATAAGTAATATTCGGCATGTTAATTACGTTGCCGATTGCCAAATTGCATTATCTCTTATAGTTTCCGAGATATGGACTATCGACATCTGACAATATTGGCTCTGCTTCTAACTTGGGCCAGAATTGTAAAATGGTCTTATGAATTAGCGATTTCGTTCAAATTCACATTCCAAGTAATATTCGGCATGCTAATTACGCTGCCGATTGCCAAATAACATTATCTCTTATAGTTTCCGAGATATGGACAATCGAAATTTTACACCTTAGAGTCTGTTTCTAACTGGGGTCAAAATTGTAAAATGGACTTACGAATTAGCGATTTCGTTCCAATTCACATTCCAAGTAATATTCGGCATGCTAATTACGCTGCCGATTGCCAAACTGCATTATCTCTTATAGTTTCCGAGATATTGACTATCGACATCTAACAATATTGGCTCTGCTTCTAACTTGGGCCAGAATTGTAAAATCGTCTTACGAATTAGCGATTTCGCTCCAATTCACATTCCAAGTAATATTCGGCATGCTAATTACGTTGCCGATTGCCAAATTGCATTATCTCTTATGGTTTCCGAGATATGGACTATCGACATCTGACAATATTGGCTCTGCTTCTAACTTGGGCCAGAATTGTAAAATCGTCTTACGAATTAGCGATTTCGCTCCAATTCACATTCCAAGTAATATTCGGCATGCTAATTACGTTGCCGATTGCCAAATTGCATTATTTCTTATAGTTACCGAGATATGGACTATCGACATCTAACAATATTGGCTCTGCTTCTAACTTGGGCCAGAATTGTAAAATGGTCTTATGAATTAGCGATTTCGCTCCAATTCACATTCCAAGTAATATTCGGCATGCTAATTACGTTGCCGATTGCCAAATTGCATTATCTCTTATAGTTTCCGAGATATGGACTATCGACATCTGACAATATTGGCTCTGCTTCTAACTTGCGCCAGAATTGTAAAATGGTCTTATGAAATAGCGATTTGGCTCCAATTCACATTCCAAGTAGTATTCGGCATACTAATTACGTTGCCGATTGCCAAATTGCATTATCTCTTATAGTTTCCGAGATATGGACAATCGAAATTTTACACCTTAGAGTCTGTTTCTAACTGGGGTCAAAATTGTAAAATGGTCTTACGAATTCGCGATTTCGTTCCAATTCACATTCCAAGTAATATTCGGCATGCTAATTACGTTGCCGATTGCCAAATTACATTATCTCTTATAGTTTCCGAGATATGGACTATCGACATCTGACAATATTGGCTCTGCTTCTAACTTGGGCCAGAATTGTAAAATCGTCTTACGAATTAGCGATTTCGCTCCAATTCACATTCCAAGTAATATTCGGCATGCTAATTACGTTGCCGATTGCCAAATTGCATTATTTCTTATAGTTACCGAGATATGGACTATCGACATCTAACAATATTGGCTCTGCTTCTAACTTGGGCCAGAATTGTAAAATGGTCTTATGAATTAGCGATTTCGCTCCAGTTCACATTCCAAGTAATATTCGGCATGCTAATTACGTTGCCGATTGCCAAATTGCATTATTTCTTATAGTTACCGAGATATGGACTATCGACATCTAACAATATTGGCTCTGCTTCTAACTTGGGCCAGAATTGTAAAATGGTCTTATGAATTAGCGATTTCGCTCCAATTCACATTCCAAGTAATATTCGGCATGCTAATTACGTTGCCGATTGCCAAATTGCATTATCTCTTATAGTTTCCGAGATATGGACTATCGACATCTAACAATATTGGCTCTGCTTCTAACTTGGGCCAGAATTGTAAAATGGTCTTATGAATTAGCGATTTCGCTCCAATTCACATTCCAAGTAATATTCGGCATGCTAATTACGTTGCCGATTGCCAAATTGCATTATCTCTTATAGTTTCCGAGATATGGACTATCGACATCTGACAATATTGGCTCTGCTTCTAACTTGCGCCAGAATTGTAAAATGGTCTTATGAAATAGCGATTTGGCTCCAATTCACATTCCAAGTAGTATTCGGCATACTAATTACGTTGCCGATTGCCAAATTGCATTATCTCTTATAGTTTCCGAGATATGGACAATCGAAATTTTACACCTTAGAGTCTGTTTCTAACTGGGGTCAAAATTGTAAAATGGTCTTACGAATTAGCGATTTCGTTCCAATTCACATTCCAAGTAATATTCGGCATGCTAATTACGCTGCCGATTGCCAAATTGCATTATCTCTTATAGTTTCCGAGATATGGAATATCGACATCTAACAATATTGGCTCTGCTTCTAACTTGGGCCAGAATTGTAAAATGGTCTTACGAGATAACGATTTCGTTCCAATTCACATTCCAACTAATATTCGGCATGCTAATTACGTTGCCGATTGCCAAATTGCATTATCTCTTACAGTTTCCGAGATATGGACTATCGACATCTGACAATATTGTCTCTGCTTCTAACTTGGGCCAGATTTGTAAAATGGTCTTATAAATTAGCGATTTCGCTCCAATTCACATTCCAAGTAATATTCGGCATGCTAATTACGTTGCCGATTGCCAAATTGCATTATCTCTTATAGTTTCCGAGATATGGACTATCGACATCTGACAATATTGGCTCTGCTTCTAACTTGCGCCAGAATTGTAAAATGGTCTTATGAATTAGCGATTTCGTTCCAATTCACATTCCAAGTAATATTCGGCATGCTAATTACGTTGCCGATTGCCAAATTGCATTATCTCTTATAGTTTCCGAGATATGGACTATCGACATCTAACAATAATGGCTCTGCTTCTAACTTGGGCCAGAATTGTAAAATGGTCTTATGAATTAGCGATTTCGTTCCAATTCACATTCCAAGTAATATTCGGCATGCTAATTACGTTGCCGATTGCCAAATTGCATTATCTCTTATAGTTTCCGAGATATGGACAATCGAAATTTTACACCTTAGAGTCTGTTTCTAACTGGGGTCAAGATTGTAAAATGGTCTTACGAATTAGCGATTTCGTTCCAATTCACATTCCAAGTAATATTCGGCATGCTAATTACGCTGCCGATTGCCAAATTGCATTATCTCTTATAGTTTCCGAGATATGGAGTATCGACATCTGACAATATTATCTCTGCTTCTAACTTGCGCCAGAATTGTAAAATGGCCTTATGAATTAGCGATTTGGCTCCAATTCACATTCCAAGTAATATTTGGCATGCTAATTACGTTGCCGATTGCCAAATTGCATTATCTCTTATAGTTTCCGAGATATGGGCAATCGAAATTTGACACCTTAGAGTCTGTTTCTAACTGGGGTCAAAATTGTAAAATGGTCTTATGAATTAGCGATTTCGCTCCAATTCACATTCCAAGTAATATTTGGCATGCTAATTACGTTGCCGATTGCCAAATTACATTATCTCTTATAGTTTCCGAGATATGGACTATCGACATCTGACAATATTGGCTCTGCATCTAAATTGGGCCAGAATTGTAAAATGGTCTTACGAATTAGCGATTTCGTTCCAATTCACATTCCAAGTAATATTCGGCATGCTAATTACGCTGCCGATTGCCAAATTGCATTATCTCTTATAGTTTCCGAGATATGGACTATCGACATCTAACAATATTGGCTCTGCTTCTAACTTGGGCCAGAATTGTAAAATGGTCTTACGAATTAGCGATTTCGTTCCAATTCACTTTCCAGGTAATATTCGGCATGCTAATTACGTTGCCGGTTGCCAAATTGCATTATCTCTTATAGTTTCCGAGATATGGGCAATCGAAATTTTACACCTTAGAGTCTGTTTCTAACTGGGGTCAAAATTGTAAAATGGTCTTATGAATTAGCGATTTCGTTCCAATTAACATTCCAAGTAATATTCGGCATGCTAATTACGCTGCCGATTGCCAAATTGCATTATCTCTTATAGTTTCCGTGATATGGACTATCGACATCTGACAATATTGGCTCTGATTCTAACCTGGGCCAGAATTGTAAAATGGTCTTATAAATTAGCGAATTCGCTCCATTTCACATTCCAAGTAATATTCGGCATGCTAATTACGTTGCCGATTGCCAAATTGCATTATCTCTTATAGTTTCCGAGATATGGACTATCGACATCTGACAATATTGGCTCTGCTTCTAACTTGCGCCAGAATTGTAAAATGGTCTTATGAATTAGCGATTTGGCTCCAATTCACATTCCAAGTAATATTCGGCATGCTAATTACGTTGCCGATTGCCAAATTGCATTATTTCTTATAGTTACCGAGATATGGACTATCGACATCTAACAATATTGGCACTGCTTCTAACTTGGGCCAGAATTGTAAAATGGTCTTATGAATTAGCGATTTCGCTCCAATTCACATTCCAAGTAATATTCGGCATGCTAATTACGTTGCCGATTGCCAAATTGCATTATCTCTTATAGTTTCCGAGATATGGACTATCGACATCTGACAATATTGGCTCTGCTTCTAACTTGCGCCAGAATTGTAAAATGGTCTTATGAAATAGCGATTTGGCTCCAATTCACATTCCAAGTAATATTCGGCATACTAATTACGTTGCCGATTGCCAAATTGCATTATCTCTTATAGTTTCCGAGATATGGACAATCGAAATTTTACACCTTAGAGTCTAATTCTAGCTGGGGTCAAAATTGTAAAATGGTCTTACGAATTAGCGATTTCGTTCCAATTCACATTATAAGTAATATTCGGCATGTTAATTACGTTGCCGATTGCCAAATTGCATTATCTCTTATAGTTTCCGAGATATGGACTATCGACATCTGACAATATTGGCTCAGCTTCTAAATTGGGCCAGAATTGTAAAATGGTCTTACGAATTAGCGATTTCGTTCCAATTCACATTCCAAGTAATATTCGGCATGTTAATTACGTTGCCGATTGCCAAATAACATTATCTCTTATAGTTTCCGAGATATGGACAATCGAAATTTTACACCTTAGAGTCTGTTTCTAACTGGGGTCAAAATTGTAAAATGGACTTACGAATTAGCGATTTCGTTCCAATTCACATTCCAAGTAATATTCGGCATGCTAATTACGCTGCCGATTGCCAAACTGCATTATCTCTTATAGTTTCCGAGATATTGACTATCGACATCTAACAATATTGGCTCTGCTTCTAACTTGGGCCAGAATTGTAAAATGGTCTTACGAATTAGCGATTTCGTTCCAATTCACATTCCAAGTAATATTCGGCATGCTAATTACGTTGCCGATTGCCAAATTGCATTATCTCTTATGGTTTCCGAGATATGGACTATCGACATCTGACAATATTGGCTCTGCTTCTAACTTGGGCCAGAATTGTAAGATCGTCTTACGAATTAGCGATTTCGCTCCAATTCACATTCCAAGTAATATTCGGCATACTAATTACGTTGCCGATTGCCAAATTGCATTATCTCTTATAGTTTCCGAGATATGGACTATCGACATCTGACAATATTGGCTCTGCTTCTAACTTGCGCCAGAATTGTAAAATGGTCTTATGAATTAGCGATTTGGCTCCAATTCACATTCCAAGTAATATTCGGCATGCTAATTACGTTGCCGATTGCCAAATTGCATTATCTCTTATAGTTTCCGAGACATGGGCAATAGAAATTTTACACCTTAGAGTCTGTTTCTAACTAGGGTCAAAATTGTAAAATGGTCTTATGAATTAGCGATTTCGTTCCAATTCACATTCCAAGTAATATTCGGCATGCTAATTACGTTGCCGATTGCCAAATTGCATTATCTCTTATAGTTTCCGAGATATGGACTATCGACATCTAACAATAATGGCTCTGCTTCTAACTTGGGCCAGAATTGAAAAATGGTCTTATGAATTAGCGATTTCGTTCCAATTCACATTCCAAGTAATATTCGGCATGCTAATTACATTGCCGATTGCCAAATTGCATTATCTCTTATAGTTTCTGAGATATGGACAATCGAAATTTTACACCTTAGAGTCTGTTTCTAACTGGGGTCAAGATTGTAAAATGGTCTTACGAATTAGCGATTTCGTTCCAATTCACATTCCAAGTAATATTCGGCATGCTAATTAGGCTGCCGATTGCCAAATTGCATTATCTCTTATAGTTCCCGAGATATGGACTATCGACATCTAACAATATTGGCTCAGCTTCTAAATTGGGCCAGAATTGTAAAATGGTCTTACGAATTAGCGATTTCGTTCCAATTCACACTCCAAGTAATATTCGGCATGCTAATTACGTTGCCGATTGCCAAATTGCATTATCTCTTATAGTTTCCGAGATATGGACTATCGACATCTGACAATATTGGCTCTGCTTCTAACTTGCGCCAGAATTGTAAAATGGTCTTATGAATTAGCGATTTGGCTCCAATTCACATTCCAAGTAATATTCGGCATGCTAATTACGTTGCCGATTGCAAATTGCATTATCTCTTATAGTTTCCGAGATATGGACTATCGACATCTGACAATATTGGCTCTGCTTCTAACTTGCGCCAGAATTGTAAAATGGCCTTATGAATTAGCGATTTGGCTCCAATTCACATTCCAAGTAATATTTGGCATGCTAATTACGTTGCCGATTGCCAAATTGCATTATCTCTTATAGTTTCCGAGATATGTGCAATCGAAATTTGACACCTTAGAGTCTGTTTCTAACTGGGGTCAAAATTGTAAAATGGTCTTATGAATTAGCGATTTCGCTCCAATTCACATTCCAAGTAATATTTGGCATGCTAATTACGTTGCCGATTGCCAAATTACATTATCTCTTATAGTTTCCGAGATATGGACTATCGACATCTGACAATATTGGCTCTGCATCTAAATTAGGCCAGAATTGTAAAATGGTCTTACGAATTAGCGATTTCGTTCCAATTCACATTCCAAGTAATATTCGGCATGCTAATTACGCTGCCGATTGCCAAATTGCATTATCTCTTATAGTTTCCGAGATATGGACTATCGACATCTAACAATATTGGCTCTGCTTCTAACTTGGGCCAGAATTGTAAAATGGTCTTACGAATTAGCGATTTCGTTCCAATTCACTTTCCAGGTAATATTCGGCATGCTAATTACGTTGCCGGTTGCCAAATTGCATTATCTCTTATAGTTCCCGAGATATGGGCAATCGAAATTTTACACCTTAGAGTCTGTTTCTAACTGGGGTCAAAATTGTAAAATGGTCTTATGAATTAGCGATTTCGTTCCAATTCACATTCCAAGTAATATTCGGCATGCTAATTACGCTGCCGATTGCCAAATTGCATTATCTCTTATAGTTTCCGAGATATGGACTATCGACATCCGACAATATTGGCTCTGCTTCTAACCTGGGCCAGAATTGTAAAATGGTCTTATAAATTAGCGAATTCGCTCCAATTCACATTCCAAGTAATATTCGGCATGCTAATTACGTTGCCGATTGCCAAATTGCATTATCTCTTATAGTTTCCGAGATATGGACTATCGACATCTGACAATATTGGCTCTGCTTCTAACTTGCGCCAGAATTGTAAAATGGCCTTATGAATTAGCGATTTGGCTCCAATTCACATTCCAAGTAATATTTGGCATGCTAATTACGTTGCCGATTGCCAAATTGCATTATCTCTTATAGTTTCCGAGATATGTGCAATCGAAATTTGACACCTTAGAGTCTGTTTCTAACTGGGGTCAAAATTGTAAAATGGTCTTATGAATTAGCGATTTCGCTCCAATTCACATTCCAAGTAATATTTGGCATGCTAATTACGTTGCCGATTGCCAAATTACATTATCTCTTATAGTTTCCGAGATATGGACTATCGACATCTGACAATATTGGCTCTGCATCTAAATTAGGCCAGAATTGTAAAATGGTCTTACGAATTAGCGATTTCGTTCCAATTCACATTCCAAGTAATATTCGGCATGCTAATTACGCTGCCGATTGCCAAATTGCATTATCTCTTATAGTTTCCGAGATATGGACTATCGACATCTAACAATATTGGCTCTGCTTCTAACTTGGGCCAGAATTGTAAAATGGTCTTACGAATTAGCGATTTCGTTCCAATTCACTTTCCAGGTAATATTCGGCATGCTAATTACGTTGCCGGTTGCCAAATTGCATTATCTCTTATAGTTTCCGAGATATGGGCAATCGAAATTTTACACCTTAGAGTCTGTTTCTAACTGGGGTCAAAATTGTAAAATGGTCTTATGAATTAGCGATTTCGTTCCAATTCACATTCCAAGTAATATTCGGCATGCTAATTACGCTGCCGATTGCCAAATTGCATTATCTCTTATAGTTTATGAGATATGGACTATCGACATCCGACAATATTGGCTCTGCTTCTAACCTGGGCCAGAATTGTAAAATGGTCTTATAAATTAGCGAATTCGCTCCAATTCACATTCCAAGTAATACTCGGCATGCTAATTACGTTGCCGATTGCCAAATTGCATTATCTCTTATAGTTTCCGAGATATGGACTATCGACATCTGACAATATTGGCTCTGCTTCTAACTTGCGCCAGAATTGTAAAATGGTCTTATGAATTAGCGATTTGGCTCCAATTCACATTCCAAGTAATATTCGGCATGCTAATTACGTTGCCGATTGCCAAATTGCATTATCTCTTATAGTTTCCGAGATATGGGCAATCGAAATTTTACACCTTAGAGTCTGTTTCTAACTGGGGTCAAAATTGTAAAATGGTCTTATGAATTAGCGATTTCGTTCCAATTCATATTCCAAGTAATATTCGGCATGCTAATTACGCTGCCGATTGCCAAATTGCATTATCTCTTATAGTTTCCGAGATATGGACTATCGACATCTAACAATATTGGCTCTGCTTCTAACTTGGGCCAGAATTGTAAAATGGTCTTATGAATTAGCGATTTCGTTCCAATTCACATTCCAAGTAATATTCGGCATGCTAATTACGTTGCCGATTGCCAAATTGCATTATCTCTTATAGTTTCCGAGATATGGACAATCGAAATTTTACACCTTAGAGTCTGTTTCTAACTGGGGTCAAAATTGTAAAATGGTCTTACGAATTAGCGATTTCGTTCCAATTCACATTCCAATTAATATTCGGCATGCTAATTCCGCTGCTGATTGCCAAATTGCATTATCTTTTATAGTTTCCGAGATATGGACTATCGACATCTAAGAATATTGGCTCAGCTTCTAACTTGGGCCAGAATTGTAAAATGGTCTTACGAATTAGCGATTTCGTTCCAATTCACATTCCAAGTAATATTCGGCATGCTAATTACGTTGCCGATTGCCAAATTGCATTATCTCTTATAGTTTCCGAGATATGGACTATCGACATCTGACAATATTTTCTCTGCTTCTAACTTGGGCCAGAATTGTAAAATGGTCTTATAAATTAGGGATTTCGCTCCAATTCACATTCCAAGTAATATTCGGCATGCTAATTACGTTGCCGATTGCCAAATTGCATTATCTCTTATAGTTTCCGAGATATGGACTATCGACATCTGACAATATTGGCTCTGCTTCTAACTTGCGCCAGAATTGTAAAATGGTCTTATGAATTAGCGATTTGGCTCCAATTCACATTCCAAGTAATATTCGGCATGCTAATTACGTTGCCGATTGCCAAATTGCATTATCTCTTATAGTTTCCGAGATATGGACAATCGAAATTTTACACCTTAGAGTCTGTTTCTAACTGGGGTCAAAATTGTAAAATGGTCTTACGAATTAGCGATTTCGTTCCAATTCACATTCCAAGTAATATTCGGCATGCTAATTAGGCTGCCGATTGCCAAATTGCATTATCTCTTATAGTTCCCGAGATATGGACTATCGACATCTAACAATATTGGCTCAGCTTCTAAATTGGGCCAGAATTGTAAAATGGTCTTACGAATTAGCGATTTCGTTCCAATTCACACTCCAAGTAATATTCGGCATGCTAATTACGTTGCCGATTGCCAAATTGCATTATCTCTTATAGTTTCCGAGATATGGACTATCGACATCTGACAATATTGGCTCTGCTTCTAACTTGCGCCAGAATTGTAAAATGGTCTTATGAATTAGCGATTTGGCTCCAATTCACATTCCAAGTAATATTCGGCATGCTAATTACGTTGCCGATTGCAAATTGCATTATCTCTTATAGTTTCCGAGATATGGACTATCGACATCTGACAATATTGGCTCTGCTTCTAACTTGCGCCAGAATTGTAAAATGGCCTTATGAATTAGCGATTTGGCTCCAATTCACATTCCAAGTAATATTTGGCATGCTAATTACGTTGCCGATTGCCAAATTGCATTATCTCTTATAGTTTCCGAGATATGTGCAATCGAAATTTGACACCTTAGAGTCTGTTTCTAACTGGGGTCAAAATTGTAAAATGGTCTTATGAATTAGCGATTTCGCTCCAATTCACATTCCAAGTAATATTTGGCATGCTAATTACGTTGCCGATTGCCAAATTACATTATCTCTTATAGTTTCCGAGATATGGACTATCGACATCTGACAATATTGGCTCTGCATCTAAATTAGGCCAGAATTGTAAAATGGTCTTACGAATTAGCGATTTCGTTCCAATTCACATTCCAAGTAATATTCGGCATGCTAATTACGCTGCCGATTGCCAAATTGCATTATCTCTTATAGTTTCCGAGATATGGACTATCGACATCTAACAATATTGGCTCTGCTTCTAACTTGGGCCAGAATTGTAAAATGGTCTTACGAATTAGCGATTTCGTTCCAATTCACTTTCCAGGTAATATTCGGCATGCTAATTACGTTGCCGGTTGCCAAATTGCATTATCTCTTATAGTTCCCGAGATATGGGCAATCGAAATTTTACACCTTATAGTCTGTTTCTAACTGGGGTCAAAATTGTAAAATGGTCTTATGAATTAGCGATTTCGTTCCAATTCACATTCCAAGTAATATTCGGCATGCTAATTACGCTGCCGATTGCCAAATTGCATTATCTCTTATAGTTTCCGAGATATGGACTATCGACATCCGACAATATTGGCTCTGCTTCTAACCTGGGCCAGAATTGTAAAATGGTCTTATAAATTAGCGAATTCGCTCCAATTCACATTCCAAGTAATATTCGGCATGCTAATTACGTTGCCGATTGCCAAATTGCATTATCTCTTATAGTTTCCGAGATATGGACTATCGACATCTGACAATATTGGCTCTGCTTCTAACTTGCGCCAGAATTGTAAAATGGCCTTATGAATTAGCGATTTGGCTCCAATTCACATTCCAAGTAATATTTGGCATGCTAATTACGTTGCCGATTGCCAAATTGCATTATCTCTTATAGTTTCCGAGATATGTGCAATCGAAATTTGACACCTTAGAGTCTGTTTCTAACTGGGGTCAAAATTGTAAAATGGTCTTATGAATTAGCGATTTCGCTCCAATTCACATTCCAAGTAATATTTGGCATGCTAATTACGTTGCCGATTGCCAAATTACATTATCTCTTATAGTTTCCGAGATATGGACTATCGACATCTGACAATATTGGCTCTGCATCTAAATTAGGCCAGAATTGTAAAATGGTCTTACGAATTAGCGATTTCGTTCCAATTCACATTCCAAGTAATATTCGGCATGCTAATTACGCTGCCGATTGCCAAATTGCATTATCTCTTATAGTTTCCGAGATATGGACTATCGACATCTAACAATATTGGCTCTGCTTCTAACTTGGGCCAGAATTGTAAAATGGTCTTACGAATTAGCGATTTCGTTCCAATTCACTTTCCAGGTAATATTCGGCATGCTAATTACGTTGCCGGTTGCCAAATTGCATTATCTCTTATAGTTTCCGAGATATGGGCAATCGAAATTTTACACCTTAGAGTCTGTTTCTAACTGGGGTCAAAATTGTAAAATGGTCTTATGAATTAGCGATTTCGTTCCAATTCACATTCCAAGTAATATTCGGCATGCTAATTACGCTGCCGATTGCCAAATTGCATTATCTCTTATAGTTTATGAGATATGGACTATCGACATCCGACAATATTGGCTCTGCTTCTAACCTGGGCCAGAATTGTAAAATGGTCTTATAAATTAGCGAATTCGCTCCAATTCACATTCCAAGTAATACTCGGCATGCTAATTACGTTGCCGATTGCCAAATTGCATTATCTCTTATAGTTTCCGAGATATGGACTATCGACATCTGACAATATTGGCTCTGCTTCTAACTTGCGCCAGAATTGTAAAATGGTCTTATGAATTAGCGATTTGGCTCCAATTCACATTCCAAGTAATATTCGGCATGCTAATTACGTTGCCGATTGACAAATTGCATTATCTCTTATAGTTTCCGAGATATGGGCAATCGAAATTTTACACCTTAGAGTCTGTTTCTAACTGGGGTCAAAATTGTAAAATGGTCTTATGAATTAGCGATTTCGTTCCAATTCATATTCCAAGTAATATTCGGCATGCTAATTACGCTGCCGATTGCCAAATTGCATTATCTCTTATAGTTTCCGAGATATGGACTATCGACATCTAACAATATTGGCTCTGCTTCTAACTTGGGCCAGAATTGTAAAATGGTCTTATGAATTAGCGATTTCGTTCCAATTCACATTCCAAGTAATATTCGGCATGCTAATTACGTTGCCGATTGCCAAATTGCATTATCTCTTATAGTTTCCGAGATATGGACAATCGAAATTTTACACCTTAGAGTCTGTTTCTAACTGGGGTCAAAATTGTAAAATGGTCTTACGAATTAGCGATTTCGTTCCAATTCACATTCCAATTAATATTCGGCATGCTAATTCCGCTGCTGATTGCCAAATTGCATTATCTTTTATAGTTTCCGAGATATGGACTATCGACATCTAAGAATATTGGCTCAGCTTCTAACTTGGGCCAGAATTGTAAAATGGTCTTACGAATTAGCGATTTCGTTCCAATTCACATTCCAAGTAATATTCGGCATGCTAATTACGTTGCCGATTGCCAAATTGCATTATCTCTTATAGTTTCCGAGATATGGACTATCGACATCTGACAATATTGGCTCTGCTTCTAACTTGGGCCAGAATTGTAAAATGGTCTTATAAATTAGGGATTTCGCTCCAATTCACATTCCAAGTAATATTCGGCATGCTAATTACGTTGCCGATTGCCAAATTGCATTATCTCTTATAGTTTCCGAGATATGGACTATCGACATCTGACAATATTGGCTCTGCTTCTAACTTGCGCCAGAATTGTAAAATGGTCTTATGAATTAGCGATTTGGCTCCAATTCACATTCCAAGTAATATTCGGCATGCTAATTACGTTGCCGATTGCCAAATTGCATTATCTCTTATAGTTTCCGAGATATGGACAATCGAAATTTTACACCTTAGAGTCTGTTTCTAACTGGGGTCAAAATTGTAAAATGGTCTTACGAATTAGCGATTTCGTTCCAATTCACATTCCAAGTAATATTCGGCATGCTAATTACGCTGCTGATTGCCGAATTGCATTATCTCTTATAGTTTCCGAGATATGGACTATCGACATCTAAGAATATTGGCTCAGCTTCTAACTTGGGCCAGAATTGTAAAATGGTCTTATAAATTAGCGATTTCGCTCCAATTCACATTCCAAGTAATATTCGGCATGCTAATTACGTTGCCGATTGCCAAATTGCATTATCCCTTATAGTTTCCGAGATATGGACTATCGACATCTGACAATATTTTCTCTGCTTCTAACTTGCGCCAAAATTGTAAAATGGCCTTATGAATTAGCGATTTGGCTCCAATTCACATTCCAAGTAATATTCGGCATGCTATTTACGTTGCCGATTGCCAAATTGCATTATCTCTTATAGTTTCCGAGGTATGGGCAATCGAAATTTTACACCTTAGAGTCTGTTTCTAACTGGGGTCAAAATTGTAAAATGGTCTTATGAATTAGCGATTTCGCTCCAATTCACATTCCAAGTAATATTTGGCATGCTAATTACGTTGCCGATTGCCAAATTACATTATCCCTTATAGTTTCCGAGATATGGACTATCGACATCTGACAATATTGGCTCTGCTTCTAACTTGGGCCAGAATTGTAAAATGGTCTTATAAATTAGCGATTTCGCTCCAATTCACATTCCAAGTAATATTCGGCATGCTAATTACGTTGCCGATTGCCAAATTGCATTATCCCTTATAGTTTCCGAGATATGGACTATCGACATCTGACAATATTTTCTCTGCTTCTAACTTGCGCCAAAATTGTAAAATGGCCTTATGAATTAGCGATTTGGCTCCAATTCACATTCCAAGTAATATTCGGCATGCTATTTACGTTGCCGATTGCCGAATTGCATTATCTCTTATAGTTTCCGAGGTATGGGCAATCGAAATTTTACACCTTAGAGTCTGTTTCTAACTGGGGTCAAAATTGTAAAATGGTCTTATGAATTAGCGATTTCGCTCCAATTCACATTCCAAGTAATATTTGGCATGCTAATTACGTTGCCGATTGCCAAATTACATTATCCCTTATAGTTTCCGAGATATGGACTATCGACATCTGACAATATTGGCTCTGCATCTAAATTGGGCCAGAATTGTAAAATGGTCTTACGAATTAGCGATTTCGTTCCAATTCACATTCCAAGTAATATTCGGCATGCTAATTACGTTGCCGATTGCCAAATTGCATTATCTCTTATAGTTTCCGAGATATGGACTATCGACATCTGACAATATTGGCTCTGCTTCTAACTTGGGTCAGAATTGTAAAATGGTCTTATAAATTAGGGATTTCGCTCCAATTCACATTCCAAGTAATATTCGGCATGCTAATTACGTTGCCGATTGCCAAATTGCATTATCTCTTATAGTTTCCGAGATATGGACTATCGACATCTGACAATATTGGCTCTGCTTCTAACTTGCGCCAGAATTGTAAAATGGTCTTATGAATTAGCGATTTGGCTCCAATTCACATTCCAAGTAATATTCGGCATGCTAATTACGTTGCCGATTGCCAAATTGCATTATCTCTTATAGTTTCCGAGATATGGGCAATCGAAATTTTACACCTTAGAGTCTGTTTCTAACTGGGGTCAAAATTGTAAAATGGTCTTATGAATTAGCGATTTCGTTCCAATTCACTTTCCAGGTAATATTCGGCATGCTAATTACGTTGCCGGTTGCCAAATTGCATTATCTCTTATAGTTCCCGAGATATGGGCAATCGAAATTTTACACCTTAGAGTCTGTTTCTAACTGGGGTCAAAATTGTAAAATGGTCTTATGAATTAGCGATTTCGTTCCAATTCACATTCCAAGTAATATTCGGCATGCTAATTACGCTGCCGATTGCCAAATTGCATTATCTCTTATAGTTTCCGAGATATGGACTATCGACATCCGACAATATTGGCTCTGCTTCTAACCTGGGCCAGAATTGTAAAATGGTCTTATAAATTAGCGAATTCGCTCCAATTCACATTCCAAGTAATATTCGGCATGCTAATTACGTTGCCGATTGCCAAATTGCATTATCTCTTATAGTTTCCGAGATATGGACTATCGACATCTGACAATATTGGCTCTGCTTCTAACTTGCGCCAGAATTGTAAAATGGCCTTATGAATTAGCGATTTGGCTCCAATTCACATTCCAAGTAATATAGCATGCTAATTACGTTGCCGGTTGCCAAATTGCATTATCTCTTATAGTTTCCGAGATATGGGCAATCGAAATTTTACACCTTAGAGTCTGTTTCTAACTGGGGTCAAAATTGTAAAATGGTCTTATGAATTAGCGATTTCGTTCCAATTCACATTCCAAGTAATATTCGGCATGCTAATTACGCTGCCGATTGCCAAATTGCATTATCTCTTATAGTTTCCGAGATATGGACTATCGACATCCGACAATATTGGCTCTGCTTCTAACCTGGGCCAGAATTGTAAAATGGTCTTATAAATTAGCGAATTCGCTCCAATTCACATTCCAAGTAATATTCGGCATGCTAATTACGTTGCCGATTGCCAAATTGCATTATCTCTTATAGTTTCCGAGATATTGACTATCGACATCTGACAATATTGGCTCTGCTTCTAACTTGCGCCAGAATTGTAAAATGGTCTTATGAATTAGCGATTTGGCTCCAATTCACATTCCAAGTAATATTCGGCATGCTAATTACGTTGCCGATTGCCAAATTGCATTATCTCTTATAGTTTCCGAGATATGGGCAATCGAAATTTTACACCTTAGAGTCTGTTTCTAACTGGGGTCAAAATTGTAAAATGGTCTTATGAATTAGCGATTTCGTTCCAATTCACATTCCAAGTAATATTCGGCATGCTAATTACGCTGCCGATTGCCAAATTGCATTATCTCTTATAGTTTCCGAGATATGGACTATCGACATCTAACAATATTGGCTCTGCTTCTAACTTGGGCCAGAATTGTAAAATGGTCTTATAAATTAGGGATTTCGCTCCAATTCACATTCCAAGTAATATTCGGCATGCTAATTACGTTGCCGATTGCCAAATTGCATTATCTCTTATAGTTTCCGAGATATGGACTATCGACATCTGACAATATTGGCTCTGCTTCTAACTTGCGCCAGAATTGTAAAATGGTCTTATGAATTAGCGATTTGGCTCCAATTCACATTCCAAGTAATATTCGGCATGCTAATTACGTTGCCGATTGCCAAATTGCATTATCTCTTATAGTTTCTGAGATATGGACAATCGAAATTTTACACCTTAGAGTCTGTTTCTAACTGGGGTCAAAATTGTAAAATGGTCTTACGAATTAGCGATTTCGTTCCAATTCACATTCCAAGTAATATTCGGCATGCTAATTACGCTGCTGATTGCCGAATTGCATTATCTCTTATAGTTTCCGAGATATGGACTATCGACATCTAAGAATATTGGCTCAGCTTCTAACTTGGGCCAGAATTGTAAAATGGTCTTACGAATTAGCGATTTCGTTCCAATTCACATTCCAAGTAATATTCGGCATGCTAATTACGTTGCCGATTGCCAAATTGCATTATCTCTTATAGTTTCCGAGATATGGACTATCGATATCTGACAATATTGGCTCTGCTTCTAACTTGGGCCAGAATTGTAAAATGGTCTTATAAATTAGCGATTTCGCTCCAATTCACATTCCAAGTAATATTCGGCATGCTAATTACGTTGCCGATTGCCAAATTGCATTATCCCTTATAGTTTCCGAGATATGGACTATCGACATCTGACAATATTTTCTCTGCTTCTAACTTGCGCCAAAATTGTAAAATGGCCTTATGAATTAGCGATTTGGCTCCAATTCACATTCCAAGTAATATTCGGCATGCTATTTACGTTGCCGATTGCCAAATTGCATTATCTCTTATAGTTTCCGAGGTATGGGCAATCGAAATTTTACACCTTAGAGTCTGTTTCTAACTGGGGTCAAAATTGTAAAATGGTCTTATGAATTAGCGATTTCGCTCCAATTCACATTCCAAGTAATATTTGGCATGCTAATTACGTTGCCGATTGCCAAATTACATTATCCCTTATAGTTTCCGAGATATGGACTATCGACATCTGACAATATTGGCTCTGCATCTAAATTGGGCCAGAATTGTAAAATGGTCTTACGAATTAGTGATTTCGTTCCAATTCACATTCCAAGTAATATTCGGCATGCTAATTACGTTGCCGATTGCCAAATTGCATTATCTCTTATAGTTTCCGAGATATGGACTATCGACATCTGACAATATTGGCTCTGCTTCTAACTTGGGCCAGAATTGTAAAATGGTCTTATAAATTAGCGATTTCGCTCCAATTCACATTCCAAGTAATATTCGGCATGCTAATTACGTTGCCGATTGCCAAATTGCATTATCTCTTATAGTTTCCGAGATATGGACTATCGACATCTGACACTATTGGCTCTGCTTCTAACTTGGGTCAGAATTGTAAAATGGTCTTATAAATTAGGGATTTCGCTCCAATTCACATTCCAAGTAATATTCGGCATGCTAATTACGTTGCCGATTGCCAAATTGCATTATCTCTTATAGTTTCCGAGATATGGACTATCGACATCTGACAATATTGGCTCTGCTTCTAACTTGCGCCAGAATTGTAAAATGGTCTTATGAATTAGCGATTTGGCTCCAATTCACATTCCAAGTAATATTCGGCATGCTAATTACGTTGCCGATTGCCAAATTGCATTATCTCTTATAGTTTCCGAGATATGGGCAATCGAAATTTTACACCTTAGAGTCTGTTTCTAACTGGGGTCAAAATTGTAAAATGGTTTTATGGATTAGCGATTTCGTTCCAATTCACATTCCAAGTAATGTTCGGCATGCTAATTACGCTGCCGATTGCCAAATTGCATTATATCTTATAGTTTCCGAGATATGGACCATGGACATCTAACAATATTGGCTCTGCTTCTAACTTGGGCCAGAATTGTAAAATGGTCTTATGAATTAGCGATTTCGTTCCAATTCACATTCCAAGTAATATTCGGCATGCTAATTACGTCGCCGATTGCCAAATTGCATTATCTCTTATAGTTTCCGAGATATGGACAATCGAAATTTTACACCTTAGAGTCTGTTTCTAACTGGGGTCAAAATTGTAAAATGGTCTTACGAATTAGCGATTTCGTTCCAATTCACATTCCAAGTAATATTCGGCATGCTAATTACGCTGCTGATTGCCGAATTGCATTATCTCTTATAGTTTCCGAGATATGGACTATCGACATCTAAGAATATTGGCTCAGCTTCTAACTTGGGCCAGAATTGTAAAATGGTCTTATAAATTAGCGATTTCGCTCCAATTCACATTCCAAGTAATATTCGGCATGCTAATTACGTTGCCGATTGCCAAATTGCATTATCCCTTATAGTTTCCGAGATATGGACTATCGACATCTGACAATATTTTCTCTGCTTCTAACTTGCGCCAAAATTGTAAAATGGCCTTATGAATTAGCGATTTGGCTCCAATTCACATTCCAAGTAATATTCGGCATGCTATTTACGTTGCCGATTGCCAAATTGCATTATCTCTTATAGTTTCCGAGGTATGGGCAATCGAAATTTTACACCTTAGAGTCTGTTTCTAACTGGGGTCAAAATTGTAAAATGGTCTTATGAATTAGCGATTTCGCTCCAATTCACATTCCAAGTAATATTTGGCATGCTAATTACGTTGCCGATTGCCAAATTACATTACCCCTTATAGTTTCCGAGATATGGACTATCGACATCTGACAATATTGGCTCTGCTTCTAACTTGGGCCAGAATTGTAAAATGGTCTTATAAATTAGCGATTTCGCTCCAATTCACATTCCAAGTAATATTCGGCATGCTAATTACGTTGCCGATTGCCAAATTGCATTATCCCTTATAGTTTCCGAGATATGGACTATCGACATCTGACAATATTTTCTCTGCTTCTAACTTGCGCCAAAATTGTAAAATGGCCTTATGAATTAGCGATTTGGCTCCAATTCACATTCCAAGTAATATTCGGCATGCTATTTACGTTGCCGATTGCCGAATTGCATTATCTCTTATAGTTTCCGAGGTATGGGCAATCGAAATTTTACACCTTAGAGTCTGTTTCTAACTGGGGTCAAAATTGTAAAATGGTCTTATGAATTAGCGATTTCGCTCCAATTCACATTCCAAGTAATATTTGGCATGCTAATTACGTTGCCGATTGCCAAATTACATTATCCCTTATAGTTTCCGAGATATGGACTATCGACATCTGACAATATTGGCTCTGCATCTAAATTGGGCCAGAATTGTAAAATGGTCTTACGAATTAGCGATTTCGTTCCAATTCACATTCCAAGTAATATTCGGCATGCTAATTACGTTGCCGATTGCCAAATTGCATTATCTCTTATAGTTTCCGAGATATGGACTATCGACATCTGACAATATTGGCTCTGCTTCTAACTTGGGTCAGAATTGTAAAATGGTCTTATAAATTAGGGATTTCGCTCCAATTCACATTCCAAGTAATATTCGGCATGCTAATTACGTTGCCGATTGCCAAATTGCATTATCTCTTATAGTTTCCGAGATATGGACTATCGACATCTGACAATATTGGCTCTGCTTCTAACTTGCGCCAGAATTGTAAAATGGTCTTATGAATTAGCGATTTGGCTCCAATTCACATTCCAAGTAATATTCGGCATGCTAATTACGTTGCCGATTGCCAAATTGCATTATCTCTTATAGTTTCCGAGATATGGGCAATCGAAATTTTACACCTTAGAGTCTGTTTCTAACTGGGGTCAAAATTGTAAAATGGTCTTATGAATTAGCGATTTCGTTCCAATTCACTTTCCAGGTAATATTCGGCATGCTAATTACGTTGCCGGTTGCCAAATTGCATTATCTCTTATAGTTCCCGAGATATGGGCAATCGAAATTTTACACCTTAGAGTCTGTTTCTAACTGGGGTCAAAATTGTAAAATGGTCTTATGAATTAGCGATTTCGTTCCAATTCACATTCCAAGTAATATTCGGCATGCTAATTACGCTGCCGATTGCCAAATTGCATTATCTCTTATAGTTTCCGAGATATGGACTATCGACATCCGACAATATTGGCTCTGCTTCTAACCTGGGCCAGAATTGTAAAATGGTCTTATAAATTAGCGAATTCGCTCCAATTCACATTCCAAGTAATATTCGGCATGCTAATTACGTTGCCGATTGCCAAATTGCATTATCTCTTATAGTTTCCGAGATATGGACTATCGACATCTGACAATATTGGCTCTGCTTCTAACTTGCGCCAGAATTGTAAAATGGCCTTATGAATTAGCGATTTGGCTCCAATTCACATTCCAAGTAATATAGCATGCTAATTACGTTGCCGGTTGCCAAATTGCATTATCTCTTATAGTTTCCGAGATATGGGCAATCGAAATTTTACACCTTAGAGTCTGTTTCTAACTGGGGTCAAAATTGTAAAATGGTCTTATGAATTAGCGATTTCGTTCCAATTCACATTCCAAGTAATATTCGGCATGCTAATTACGCTGCCGATTGCCAAATTGCATTATCTCTTATAGTTTCCGAGATATGGACTATCGACATCCGACAATATTGGCTCTGCTTCTAACCTGGGCCAGAATTGTAAAATGGTCTTATAAATTAGCGAATTCGCTCCAATTCACATTCCAAGTAATATTCGGCATGCTAATTACGTTGCCGATTGCCAAATTGCATTATCTCTTATAGTTTCCGAGATATTGACTATCGACATCTGACAATATTGGCTCTGCTTCTAACTTGCGCCAGAATTGTAAAATGGTCTTATGAATTAGCGATTTGGCTCCAATTCACATTCCAAGTAATATTCGGCATGCTAATTACGTTGCCGATTGCCAAATTGCATTATCTCTTATAGTTTCCGAGATATGGGCAATCGAAATTTTACACCTTAGAGTCTGTTTCTAACTGGGGTCAAAATTGTAAAATGGTCTTATGAATTAGCGATTTCGTTCCAATTCACATTCCAAGTAATATTCGGCATGCTAATTACGCTGCCGATTGCCAAATTGCATTATCTCTTATAGTTTCCGAGATATGGACTATCGACATCTAACAATATTGGCTCTGCTTCTAACTTGGGCCAGAATTGTAAAATGGTCTTATAAATTAGGGATTTCGCTCCAATTCACATTCCAAGTAATATTCGGCATGCTAATTACGTTGCCGATTGCCAAATTGCATTATCTCTTATAGTTTCCGAGATATGGACTATCGACATCTGACAATATTGGCTCTGCTTCTAACTTGCGCCAGAAATGTAAAATGGTCTTATGAATTAGCGATTTGGCTCCAATTCACATTCCAAGTAATATTCGGCATGCTAATTACGTTGCCGATTGCCAAATTGCATTATCTCTTATAGTTTCTGAGATATGGACAATCGAAATTTTACACCTTAGAGTCTGTTTCTAACTGGGGTCAAAATTGTAAAATGGTCTTACGAATTAGCGATTTCGTTCCAATTCACATTCCAAGTAATATTCGGCATGCTAATTACGCTGCTGATTGCCGAATTGCATTATCTCTTATAGTTTCCGAGATATGGACTATCGACATCTAAGAATATTGGCTCAGCTTCTAACTTGGGCCAGAATTGTAAAATGGTCTTACGAATTAGCGATTTCGTTCCAATTCACATTCCAAGTAATACTCGGCATGCTAATTACGTTGCCGATTGCCAAATTGCATTATCTCTTATAGTTTCCGAGATATGGACTATCGATATCTGACAATATTGGCTCTGCTTCTAACTTGGGCCAGAATTGTAAAATGGTCTTATAAATTAGCGATTTCGCTCCAATTCACATTCCAAGTAATATTCGGCATGCTAATTACGTTGCCGATTGCCAAATTGCATTATCCCTTATAGTTTCCGAGATATGGACTATCGACATCTGACAATATTTTCTCTGCTTCTAACTTGCGCCAAAATTGTAAAATGGCCTTATGAATTAGCGATTTGGCTCCAATTCACATTCCAAGTAATATTCGGCATGCTATTTACGTTGCCGATTGCCAAATTGCATTATCTCTTATAGTTTCCGAGGTATGGGCAATCGAAATTTTACACCTTAGAGTCTGTTTCTAACTGGGGTCAAAATTGTAAAATGGTCTTATGAATTAGCGATTTCGCTCCAATTCACATTCCAAGTATTATTTGGCATGCTAATTACGTTGCCGATTGCCAAATTACATTATCCCTTATAGTTTCCGAGATATGGACTATCGACATCTGACAATATTGGCTCTGCATCTAAATTGGGCCAGAATTGTAAAATGGTCTTACGAATTAGCGATTTCGTTCCAATTCACATTCCAAGTAATATTCGGCATGCTAATTACACTGCCGATTGCCAAATTGCATTATCTCTAATAGTTTCCGAGATATGGACTATCGACATCTAACAATATTGGCTCTGCTTCTAACTTGGGCCAGAATTGTAAAATGGTCTTACGAATCAGCGATTTCGTTCCAATTCACATTCCAAGTAATATTCGGCATGCTAATTACATTGCCGGTTGCCAAATTGCATTATCTCTTATAGTTTCCGAGATGTGGACTATCGACATCTGACAATATTGGCTCTGCTTCTAACTTGCGCCAGAATTGTAAAATGGCCTTATGAATTAGCGATTTCGTTCCAATTCACATTTCAAGTAATATTCGGCATGCTAATTACGTTGCCGATTGCCAAATTGCATTATCTCTTATAGTTTCCGAGATATGGACTATCGACATCTGACAATATTGGCTCTGCTTCTAACTTGCGCCAGAATTGTAAAATGGCCTTATGAATTAGCGATTTGGCTCCAATTCACATTCCAAGTAATATTCTGCATGCTAATTACATTGCCGATTGCCAAATTGCATTATCTCTTATAGTTTCCGAGATATGGGCAATCGAAATTTTACACCTTAGAGTCTGTTTCTAACTGGGGTCAAAATTGTAAAATGGTCTTACGAATTTGCGATTTCGTTCCAATTCACATTCCAAGTAATATTCGTCATGCTAATTAGGTTGCCGATTGCCAAATTGCATTATCTCTTATAGTTTCCGAGATATGGACTATCGACATCTGACAATATTGGCTCTGCTTCTAACTTGCGCCAGAATTGTAAAATGGTCTTATGAATTAGCGATTTCGCTCCAATTCACATTCCAAGTAATATTCGGCATGCTAATTACGTTGCCGATTGCCAAATTGCATTATCTCTTATAGTTTCTGATGATTCAAATGGTCTTATGAATTAGCGATTTGGCTCCAATTCACATTCCAAGTAATATTCGGCATGCTAATTACGCTGCCGATTGCCAAATTGCATTATCTCTTATAGTTTCCGAGATATGGACTATCGACATCCGACAATATTGGCTCTGCTTCTAACCTGGGCCAGAATTGTAAAATGGTCTTATAAATTAGCGAATTCGCTCCAATTCACATTCCAAGTAATATTCGGCATGCTAATTACGTTGCCGATTGCCAAATTGCATTATCTCTTATAGTTTCCGAGATATGGACTATCGACATCCGACAATATTGGCTCTGCTTCTAACTTGCGCCAGAATTGTAAAATGGTCTTATGAATTAGCGATTTGGCTCCAATTCACATTCCAAGTAATATTCGGCATGCTAATTACGTTGCCGATTGCCAAATTGCATTATCTCTTATAGTTTCCGAGATATGGGCAATCGAAATTTTACACCTTAGAGTCTGTTTCTAACTGGGGTCAAAATTGTAAAATGGTCTTATGAATTAGCGATTTCGTTCCAATTCACATTCCAAGCAATATTCGGCATGCTAATTACGCTGCCGATTGCCAAATTGCATTATCTCTTATAGTTTCCGAGATATGGACTATCGACATCTAACAATATTGGCTCTGCTTCTAACTTGGGCCAGAATTGTAAAATGGTCTTATAAATTAGGGATTTCGCTCCAATTCACATTCCAAGTAATATTCGGCATGCTAATTACGTTGCCGATTGCCAAATTGCATTATCTCTTATAGTTTCCGAGATATGGACTATCGACATCTGACAATATTGGCTCTGCTTCTAACTTGCGCCAGAATTGTAAAATGGTCTTATGAATTAGCGATTTGGCTCCAATTCACATTCCAAGTAATATTCGGCATGCTAATTACGTTGCCGATTGCCAAATTGCATTATCTCTTATAGTTTCCGAGATATGGGCAATCGAAATTTTACACCTTAGAGTCTGTTTCTAACTGGGGTCAAAATTGTAAAATGGTTTTATGGATTAGCGATTTCGTTCCAATTCACATTCCAAGTAATGTTCGGCATGCTAATTACGCTGCCGATTGCCAAATTGCATTATCTCTTATAGTTTCCGAGATATGGACCATGGACATCTAACAATATTGGCTCTGCTTCTAACTTGGGCCAGAATTGTAAAATGGTCTTATGAATTAGCGATTTCGTTCCAATTCACATTCCAAGTAATATTCGGCATGCTAATTACGTCGCCGATTGCCAAATTGCATTATCTCTTATAGTTTCCGAGATATGGACAATCGAAATTTTACACCTTAGAGTCTGTTTCTAACTGGGGTCAAAATTGTAAAATGGTCTTACGAATTAGCGATTTCGTTCCAATTCACATTCCAAGTAATATTCGGCATGCTAATTACGCTGCTGATTGCCGAATTGCATTATCTCTTATAGTTTCCGAGATATGGACTATCGACATCTAAGAATATTGGCTCAGCTTCTAACTTGGGCCAGAATTGTAAAATGGTCTTACGAATTAGCGATTTCGTTCCAATTCACATTCCAAGTAATATTCGGCATGCTAATTACGTTGCCGATTGCCAAATTGCATTATCTCTTATAGTTTCCGAGATATGGACTATCGACATCTGACAATATTGGCTCTGCTTCTAACTTGGGCCAGAATTGTAAAATGGTCTTATAAATTAGCGATTTCGCTCCAATTCACATTCCAAGTAATATTCGGCATGCTAATTACGTTGCCGATTGCCAAATTGCATTATCCCTTATAGTTTCCGAGATATGGACTATCGACATCTGACAATATTTTCTCTGCTTCTAACTTGCGCCAGAATTGTAAAATGGCCTTATGAATTAGCGATTTGGCTCCAATTCACATTCCAAGTAATATTCGGCATGCTATTTACGTTGCCGATTGCCAAATTGCATTATCTCTTATAGTTTCCGAGGTATGGGCAATCGAAATTTTACACCTTAGAGTCTGTTTCTAACTGGGGTCAAAATTGTAAAATGGTCTTATGAATTAGCGATTTCGCTCCAATTCACATTCCAAGTATTATTTGGCATGCTAATTACGTTGCCGATTGCCAAATTACATTATCCCTTATAGTTTCCGAGATATGGACTATCGACATCTGACAATATTGGCTCTGCATCTAAATTGGGCCAGAATTGTAAAATGGTCTTACGAATTAGCGATTTCGTTCCAATTCACATTCCAAGTAATATTCGGCATGCTAATTACACTGCCGATTGCCAAATTGCATTATCTCTAATAGTTTCCGAGATATGGACTATCGACATCTAACAATATTGGCTCTGCTTCTAACTTGGGCCAGAATTGTAAAATGGTCTTACGAATCAGCGATTTCGTTCCAATTCACATTCCAAGTAATATTCGGCATGCTAATTACATTGCCGGTTGCCAAATTGCATTATCTCTTATAGTTTCCGAGATATGGACTATCGACATCTGACAATATTGGCTCTGCTTCTAACTTGCGCCAGAATTGTAAAATGGCCTTATGAATTAGCGATTTCGTTCCAATTCACATTTCAAGTAATATTCGGCATGCTAATTACGTTGCCGATTGCCAAATTGCATTATCTCTTATAGTTTCCGAGATATGGACTATCGACATCTGACAATATTGGCTCTGCTTCTAACTTGCGCCAGAATTGTAAAATGGCCTTATGAATTAGCGATTTGGCTCCAATTCACATTCCAAGTAATATTCTGCATGCTAATTACATTGCCGATTGCCAAATTGCATTATCTCTTATAGTTTCCGAGATATGGGCAATCGAAATTTTACACCTTAGAGTCTGTTTCTAA
The DNA here is from genome assembly GCF_030347505.1 of Rhynchophorus ferrugineus. Classification (NCBI taxonomy): domain Eukaryota; kingdom Metazoa; phylum Arthropoda; class Insecta; order Coleoptera; family Curculionidae; genus Rhynchophorus; species Rhynchophorus ferrugineus. The sequence goes on from NW_027472582.1 coordinate 40,780,080, forward strand.
CTGGGGTCAAAATTGTAAAATGGTCTTACGAATTTGCGATTTCGTTCCAATTCACATTCCAAGTAATATTCGTCATGCTAATTAGGTTGCCGATTGCCAAATTGCATTATCTCTTATAGTTTCCGAGATATGGACTATCGACATCTGACAATATTGGCTCTGCTTCTAACTTGCGCCAGAATTGTAAAATGGTCTTATGAATTAGCGATTTCGCTCCAATTCACATTCCAAGTAATATTCGGCATGCTAATTACGTTGCCGATTGCCAAATTGCATTATCTCTTATAGTTTCCGAGATATAGACTATCGACATCTAACAATATTGGCTCTGCTTCTAACTTGGGCCAGAATTGTAAAATGGTCTTATAAATTAGGGATTTCGCTCCAATTCACATTCCAAGTAATATTCGGCATGCTAATTACGTTGCCGATTGCCAAATTGCATTATCTCTTATAGTTTCCGAGATATGGACTATCGACATCTGACAATATTGGCTCTGCTTCTAACTTGCGCCAGAATTGTAAAATGGTTTTATGAATTAGCGATTTGGCTCCAATTCACATTCCAAGTAATATTCGGCATGCTAATTACGTTGCCGATTGCCAAATTGCATTATCTCTTATAGTTTCTGAGATATGGACAATCGAAATTTTACACCTTAGAGTCTGTTTCTAACTGGGGTCAAAATTGTAAAATGGTCTTACGAATTAGCGATTTCGTTCCAATTCACATTCCAAGTAATATTCGGCATGCTAATTACGCTGCTGATTGCCGAATTGCATTATCTCTTATAGTTTCCGAGATATGGACTATCGACATCTAAGAATATTGGCTCAGCTTCTAACTTGGGCCAGAATTGTAAAATGGTCTTACGAATTAGCGATTTCGTTCCAATTCACATTCCAAGTAATATTCGGCATGCTAATTACGTTGCCGATTGCCAAATTGCATTATCTCTTATAGTTTCCGAGATATGGACTATCGATATCTGACAATATTGGCTCTGCTTCTAACTTGGGCCAGAATTGTAAAATGGTCTTATAAATTAGCGATTTCGCTCCAATTCACATTCCAAGTAATATTCGGCATGCTAATTACGTTGCCGATTGCCAAATTGCATTATCCCTTATAGTTTCCGAGATATGGACTATCGACATCTGACAATATTTTCTCTGCTTCTAACTTGCGCCAAAATTGTAAAATGGCCTTATGAATTAGCGATTTGGCTCCAATTCACATTCCAAGTAATATTCGGCATGCTATTTACGTTGCCGATTGCCAAATTGCATTATCTCTTATAGTTTCCGAGGTATGGGCAATCGAAATTTTACACCTTAGAGTCTGTTTCTAACTGGGGTCAAAATTGTAAAATGGTCTTATGAATTAGCGATTTCGCTCCAATTCACATTCCAAGTAATATTTGGCATGCTAATTACGTTGCCGATTGCCAAATTACATTATCCCTTATAGTTTCCGAGATATGGACTATCGACATCTGACAATATTGGCTCTGCATCTAAATTGGGCCAGAATTGTAAAATGGTCTTACGAATTAGTGATTTCGTTCCAATTCACATTCCAAGTAATATTCGGCATGCTAATTACGTTGCCGATTGCCAAATTGCATTATCTCTTATAGTTTCCGAGATATGGACTATCGACATCTGACAATATTGGCTCTGCTTCTAACTTGGGCCAGAATTGTAAAATGGTCTTATAAATTAGCGATTTCGCTCCAATTCACATTCCAAGTAATATTCGGCATGCTAATTACGTTGCCGATTGCCAAATTGCATTATCTCTTATAGTTTCCGAGATATGGACTATCGACATCTGACACTATTGGCTCTGCTTCTAACTTGGGTCAGAATTGTAAAATGGTCTTATAAATTAGGGATTTCGCTCCAATTCACATTCCAAGTAATATTCGGCATGCTAATTACGTTGCCGATTGCCAAATTGCATTATCTCTTATAGTTTCCGAGATATGGACTATCGACATCTGACAATATTGGCTCTGCTTCTAACTTGCGCCAGAATTGTAAAATGGTCTTATGAATTAGCGATTTGGCTCCAATTCACATTCCAAGTAATATTCGGCATGCTAATTACGTTGCCGATTGCCAAATTGCATTATCTCTTATAGTTTCCGAGATATGGGCAATCGAAATTTTACACCTTAGAGTCTGTTTCTAACTGGGGTCAAAATTGTAAAATGGTTTTATGGATTAGCGATTTCGTTCCAATTCACATTCCAAGTAATGTTCGGCATGCTAATTACGCTGCCGATTGCCAAATTGCATTATCTCTTATAGTTTCCGAGATATGGACCATGGACATCTAACAATATTGGCTCTGCTTCTAACTTGGGCCAGAATTGTAAAATGGTCTTATGAATTAGCGATTTCGTTCCAATTCACATTCCAAGTAATATTCGGCATGCTAATTACGTCGCCGATTGCCAAATTGCATTATCTCTTATAGTTTCCGAGATATGGACAATCGAAATTTTACACCTTAGAGTCTGTTTCTAACTGGGGTCAAAATTGTAAAATGGTCTTACGAATTAGCGATTTCGTTCCAATTCACATTCCAAGTAATATTCGGCATGCTAATTACGCTGCTGATTGCCGAATTGCATTATCTCTTATAGTTTCCGAGATATGGACTATCGACATCTAAGAATATTGGCTCAGCTTCTAACTTGGGCCAGAATTGTAAAATGGTCTTACGAATTAGCGATTTCGTTCCAATTCACATTCCAAGTAATATTCGGCATGCTAATTACGTTGCCGATTGCCAAATTGCATTATCTCTTATAGTTTCCGAGATATGGACTATCGACATCTGACAATATTGGCTCTGCTTCTAACTTGGGCCAGAATTGTAAAATGGTCTTATAAATTAGCGATTTCGCTCCAATTCACATTCCAAGTAATATTCGGCATGCTAATTACGTTGCCGATTGCCAAATTGCATTATCCCTTATAGTTTCCGAGATATGGACTATCGACATCTGACAATATTTTCTCTGCTTCTAACTTGCGCCAGAATTGTAAAATGGCCTTATGAATTAGCGATTTGGCTCCAATTCACATTCCAAGTAATATTCGGCATGCTATTTACGTTGCCGATTGCCAAATTGCATTATCTCTTATAGTTTCCGAGGTATGGGCAATCGAAATTTTACACCTTAGAGTCTGTTTCTAACTGGGGTCAAAATTGTAAAATGGTCTTATGAATTAGCGATTTCGCTCCAATTCACATTCCAAGTATTATTTGGCATGCTAATTACGTTGCCGATTGCCAAATTACATTATCCCTTATAGTTTCCGAGATATGGACTATCGACATCTGACAATATTGGCTCTGCATCTAAATTGGGCCAGAATTGTAAAATGGTCTTACGAATTAGCGATTTCGTTCCAATTCACATTCCAAGTAATATTCGGCATGCTAATTACGCTGCCGATTGCCAAATTGCATTATCTCTAATAGTTTCCGAGATATGGACTATCGACATCTAACAATATTGGCTCTGCTTCTAACTTGGGCCAGAATTGTAAAATGGTCTTACGAATCAGCGATTTCGTTCCAATTCACATTCCAAGTAATATTCGGCATGCTAATTACGTTGCCGGTTGCCAAATTGCATTATCTCTTATAGTTTCCGAGATATGGACTATCGACATCTGACAATATTGGCTCTGCTTCTAACTTGCGCCAGAATTGTAAAATGGCCTTATGAATTAGCGATTTCGTTCCAATTCACATTTCAAGTAATATTCGGCATGCTAATTACGTTGCCGATTGCCAAATTGCATTATCTCTTATAGTTTCCGAGATATGGACTATCGACATCTGACAATATTGGCTCTGCTTCTAACTTGCGCCAGAATTGTAAAATGGCCTTATGAATTAGCGATTTGGCTCCAATTCACATTCCAAGTAATATTCTGCATGCTAATTACATTGCCGATTGCCAAATTGCATTATCTCTTATAGTTTCCGAGATATGGGCAATCGAAATTTTACACCTTAGAGTCTGTTTCTAACTGGGGTCAAAATTGTAAAATGGTCTTACGAATTTGCGATTTCGTTCCAATTCACATTCCAAGTAATATTCGTCATGCTAATTAGGTTGCCGCTTGCCAAATTGCATTATCTCTTATAGTTTCCGAGATATGGACTATCGACATCTGACAATATTGGCTCTGCTTCTAACTTGCGCCAGAATTGTAAAATGGTCTTATGAATTAGCGATTTCGCTCCAATTCACATTCCAAGTAATATTCGGCATGCTAATTACGTTGCCGATTGCCAAATTGCATTATCTCTTATAGTTTCTGAGATATGGACAATCGACATCTGACAATATTGGCTCTGCTTCTAACTTGCGCCAGAATTGTAAAATGGTCTTATGAATTAGCGATTTTGCTCCAATTCACATTCCAAGTAATATTTGGCATGCTAATTACGTTGCCGATTGCCAAATTACATTATCCCTTATAGTTTCCGAGATATGGACTATCGACATCTGACAATATTGGCTCTGCATCTAAATTGGGCCAGAATTGTAAAATGGTCTTACGAATTAGCGATTTCGTTCCAATTCACATTCCAAGTAATATTCGGCATGCTAATTACGTTGCCGATTGCCAAATTGCATTATCTCTTATAGTTTCCGAGATATGGACTATCGACATCTGACAATATTGGCTCTGCTTCTAACTTGGGCCAGAATTGTAAAATGGTCTTATGAATTAGCGATTTCGCTCCAATTCACATTCCAAGTAATATTTGGCATGCTAATTACGTTGCCGATTGCCAAATTACATTATCCCTTATAGTTTCCGAGATATGGACTATCGACATCTGACAATATTGGCTCTGCATCTAAATTGGGCCAGAATTGTAAAATGGTCTTACGAATTAGCGATTTCGTTCCAATTCACATTCCAAGTAATATTCGGCATGCTAATTACGTTGCCGATTGCCAAATTGCATTATCTCTTATAGTTTCCGAGATATGGACTATCGACATCTGACAATATTGGCTCTGCTTCTAACTTGGGCCAGAATTGTAAAATGGTCTTATAAATTAGCGATTTCGCTCCAATTCACATTCCAAGTAATATTCGGCATGCTAATTACGTTGCCGATTGCCAAATTGCATTATCTCTTATAGTTTCCGAGATATGGACTATCGACATCTGACAATATTGGCTCTGCTTCTAACTTGCGCCAGAATTGTAAAATGGCCTTATGAATTAGCGATTTGGCTCCAATTCACATTCCAAGTAATATAGCATGCTAATTACGTTGCCGGTTGCCAAATTGCATTATCTCTTATAGTTTCCGAGATATGGGCAATCGAAATTTTACACCTTAGAGTCTGTTTCTAACTGGGGTCAAAATTGTAAAATGGTCTTATGAATTAGCGATTTCGTTCCAATTCACATTCCAAGTAATATTCGGCATGCTAATTACGCTGCCGATTGCCAAATTGCATTATCTCTTATAGTTTCCGAGATATGGACTATCGACATCCGACAATATTGGCTCTGCTTCTAACCTGGGCCAGAATTGTAAAATGGTCTTATAAATTAGCGAATTCGCTCCAATTCACATTCCAAGTAATATTCGGCATGCTAATTACGTTGCCGATTGCCAAATTGCATTATCTCTTATAGTTTCCGAGATATGGACTATCGATATCTGACAATATTGGCTCTGCTTCTAACTTGGGCCAGAATTGTAAAATGGTCTTATAAATTAGCGATTTCGCTCCAATTCACATTCCAAGTAATATTCGGCATGCTAATTACGTTGCCGATTGCCAAATTGCATTATCCCTTATAGTTTCCGAGATATGGACTATCGACATCTGACAATATTTTCTCTGCTTCTAACTTGCGCCAAAATTGTAAAATGGCCTTATGAATTAGCGATTTGGCTCCAATTCACATTCCAAGTAATATTCGGCATGCTATTTACGTTGCCGATTGCCAAATTGCATTATCTCTTATAGTTTCCGAGGTATGGGCAATCGAAATTTTACACCTTAGAGTCTGTTTCTAACTGGGGTCAAAATTGTAAAATGGTCTTATGAATTAGCGATTTCGCTCCAATTCACATTCCAAGTAATATTTGGCATGCTAATTACGTTGCCGATTGCCAAATTACATTATCCCTTATAGTTTCCGAGATATGGACTATCGACATCTGACAATATTGGCTCTGCGTCTAAATTGGGCCAGAATTGTAAAATGGTCTTACGAATTAGTGATTTCGTTCCAATTCACATTCCAAGTAATATTCGGCATGCTAATTACGTTGCCGATTGCCAAATTGCATTATCTCTTATAGTTTCCGAGATATGGACTATCGACATCTTACAATATTGGCTCTGCTTCTAACTTGGGCCAGAATTGTAAAATGGTCTTATAAATTAGCGATTTCGTTCCAATTCACATTCCAAGTAATATTCGGCTTGCTAATTACGTTGCCGATTGCCAAATTGCATTATCTCTTATAGTTTCCGAGGTATGGGCAATCGAAATTTTACACCTTAGAGTCTGTTTCTAACTGGGGTCAAAATTGTAAAATGGTCTTATGAATTAGCGATTTCGCTCCAATTCACATTCCAAGTAATATTTGGCATGCTAATTACGTTGCCGATTGCCAAATTACATTACCCCTTATAGTTTCCGAGATATGGACTATCGACATCTGACAATATTGGCTCTGCTTCTAACTTGGGCCAGAATTGTAAAATGGTCTTATAAATTAGCGATTTCGCTCCAATTCACATTCCAAGTAGTTTTCGGCATGCTAATTACGTTGCCGATTGCCAAATTGCATTATCCCTTATAGTTTCCGAGATATGGACTATCGACATCTGACAATATTTTCTCTGCTTCTAACTTGCGCCAAAATTGTAAAATGGCCTTATGAATTAGCGATTTGGCTCCAATTCACATTCCAAGTAATATTCGGCATGCTATTTACGTTGCCGATTGCCGAATTGCATTATCTCTTATAGTTTCCGAGGTATGGGCAATCGAAATTTTACACCTTAGAGTCTGTTTCTAACTGGGGTCAAAATTGTAAAATGGTCTTATGAATTAGCGATTTCGCTCCAATTCACATTCCAAGTAATATTTGGCATGCTAATTACGTTGCCGATTGCCAAATTACATTATCCCTTATAGTTTCCGAGATATGGACTATCGACATCTGACAATATTGGCTCTGCATCTAAATTGGGCCAGAATTGTAAAATGGTCTTACGAATTAGCGATTTCGTTCCAATTCACATTCCAAGTAATATTCGGCATGCTAATTACGTTGCCGATTGCCAAATTGCATTATCTCTTATAGTTTCCGAGATATGGACTATCGACATCTGACAATATTGGCTCTGCTTCTAACTTGGGTCAGAATTGTAAAATGGTCTTATAAATTAGGGATTTCGCTCCAATTCACATTCCAAGTAATATTCGGCATGCTAATTACGTTGCCGATTGCCAAATTGCATTATCTCTTATAGTTTCCGAGATATGGACTATCGACATCTGACAATATTGGCTCTGCTTCTAACTTGCGCCAGAATTGTAAAATGGTCTTATGAATTAGCGATTTGGCTCCAATTCACATTCCAAGTAATATTCGGCATGCTAATTACGTTGCCGATTGCCAAATTGCATTATCTCTTATAGTTTCCGAGATATGGGCAATCGAAATTTTACACCTTAGAGTCTGTTTCTAACTGGGGTCAAAATTGTAAAATGGTCTTATGAATTAGCGATTTCGTTCCAATTCACTTTCCAGGTAATATTCGGCATGCTAATTACGTTGCCGGTTGCCAAATTGCATTATCTCTTATAGTTCCCGAGATATGGGCAATCGAAATTTTACACCTTAGAGTCTGTTTCTAACTGGGGTCAAAATTGTAAAATGGTCTTATGAATTAGCGATTTCGTTCCAATTCACATTCCAAGTAATATTCGGCATGCTAATTACGCTGCCGATTGCCAAATTGCATTATCTCTTATAGTTTCCGAGATATGGACTATCGACATCCGACAATATTGGCTCTGCTTCTAACCTGGGCCAGAATTGTAAAATGGTCTTATAAATTAGCGAATTCGCTCCAATTCACATTCCAAGTAATATTCGGCATGCTAATTACGTTGCCGATTGCCAAATTGCATTATCTCTTATAGTTTCCGAGATATGGACTATCGACATCTGACAATATTGGCTCTGCTTCTAACTTGCGCCAGAATTGTAAAATGGCCTTATGAATTAGCGATTTGGCTCCAATTCACATTCCAAGTAATATAGCATGCTAATTACGTTGCCGGTTGCCAAATTGCATTATCTCTTATAGTTTCCGAGATATGGGCAATCGAAATTTTACACCTTAGAGTCTGTTTCTAACTGGGGTCAAAATTGTAAAATGGTCTTATGAATTAGCGATTTCGTTCCAATTCACATTCCAAGTAATATTCGGCATGCTAATTACGCTGCCGATTGCCAAATTGCATTATCTCTTATAGTTTCCGAGATATGGACTATCGACATCCGACAATATTGGCTCTGCTTCTAACCTGGGCCAGAATTGTAAAATGGTCTTATAAATTAGCGAATTCGCTCCAATTCACATTCCAAGTAATATTCGGCATGCTAATTACGTTGCCGATTGCCAAATTGCATTATCTCTTATAGTTTCCGAGATATTGACTATCGACATCTGACAATATTGGCTCTGCTTCTAACTTGCGCCAGAATTGTAAAATGGTCTTATGAATTAGCGATTTGGCTCCAATTCACATTCCAAGTAATATTCGGCATGCTAATTACGTTGCCGATTGCCAAATTGCATTATCTCTTATAGTTTCCGAGATATGGGCAATCGAAATTTTACACCTTAGAGTCTGTTTCTAACTGGGGTCAAAATTGTAAAATGGTCTTATGAATTAGCGATTTCGTTCCAATTCACATTCCAAGTAATATTCGGCATGCTAATTACGCTGCCGATTGCCAAATTGCATTATCTCTTATAGTTTCCGAGATATGGACTATCGACATCTAACAATATTGGCTCTGCTTCTAACTTGGGCCAGAATTGTAAAATGGTCTTATAAATTAGGGATTTCGCTCCAATTCACATTCCAAGTAATATTCGGCATGCTAATTACGTTGCCGATTGCCAAATTGCATTATCTCTTATAGTTTCCGAGATATGGACTATCGACATCTGACAATATTGGCTCTGCTTCTAACTTGCGCCAGAAATGTAAAATGGTCTTATGAATTAGCGATTTGGCTCCAATTCACATTCCAAGTAATATTCGGCATGCTAATTACGTTGCCGATTGCCAAATTGCATTATCTCTTATAGTTTCTGAGATATGGACAATCGAAATTTTACACCTTAGAGTCTGTTTCTAACTGGGGTCAAAATTGTAAAATGGTCTTACGAATTAGCGATTTCGTTCCAATTCACATTCCAAGTAATATTCGGCATGCTAATTACGCTGCTGATTGCCGAATTGCATTATCTCTTATAGTTTCCGAGATATGGACTATCGACATCTAAGAATATTGGCTCAGCTTCTAACTTGGGCCAGAATTGTAAAATGGTCTTACGAATTAGCGATTTCGTTCCAATTCACATTCCAAGTAATATTCGGCATGCTAATTACGTTGCCGATTGCCAAATTGCATTATCTCTTATAGTTTCCGAGATATGGACTATCGATATCTGACAATATTGGCTCTGCTTCTAACTTGGGCCAGAATTGTAAAATGGTCTTATAAATTAGCGATTTCGCTCCAATTCACATTCCAAGTAATATTCGGCATGCTAATTACGTTGCCGATTGCCAAATTGCATTATCCCTTATAGTTTCCGAGATATGGACTATCGACATCTGACAATATTTTCTCTGCTTCTAACTTGCGCCAAAATTGTAAAATGGCCTTATGAATTAGCGATTTGGCTCCAATTCACATTCCAAGTAATATTCGGCATGCTATTTACGTTGCCGATTGCCAAATTGCATTATCTCTTATAGTTTCCGAGGTATGGGCAATCGAAATTTTACACCTTAGAGTCTGTTTCTAACTGGGGTCAAAATTGTAAAATGGTCTTATGAATTAGCGATTTCGCTCCAATTCACATTCCAAGTAATATTTGGCATGCTAATTACGTTGCCGATTGCCAAATTACATTATCCCTTATAGTTTCCGAGATATGGACTATCGACATCTGACAATATTGGCTCTGCATCTAAATTGGGCCAGAATTGTAAAATGGTCTTACGAATTAGTGATTTCGTTCCAATTCACATTCCAAGTAATATTCGGCATGCTAATTACGTTGCCGATTGCCAAATTGCATTATCTCTTATAGTTTCCGAGATATGGACTATCGACATCTGACAATATTGGCTCTGCTTCTAACTTGGGCCAGAATTGTAAAATGGTCTTATAAATTAGCGATTTCGCTCCAATTCACATTCCAAGTAATATTCGGCATGCTAATTACGTTGCCGATTGCCAAATTGCATTATCTCTTATAGTTTCCGAGATATGGACTATCGACATCTGACACTATTGGCTCTGCTTCTAACTTGGGTCAGAATTGTAAAATGGTCTTATAAATTAGGGATTTCGCTCCAATTCACATTCCAAGTAATATTCGGCATGCTAATTACGTTGCCGATTGCCAAATTGCATTATCTCTTATAGTTTCCGAGATATGGACTATCGACATCTGACAATATTGGCTCTGCTTCTAACTTGCGCCAGAATTGTAAAATGGTCTTATGAATTAGCGATTTGGCTCCAATTCACATTCCAAGTAATATTCGGCATGCTAATTACGTTGCCGATTGCCAAATTGCATTATCTCTTATAGTTTCCGAGATATGGGCAATCGAAATTTTACACCTTAGAGTCTGTTTCTAACTGGGGTCAAAATTGTAAAATGGTTTTATGGATTAGCGATTTCGTTCCAATTCACATTCCAAGTAATGTTCGGCATGCTAATTACGCTGCCGATTGCCAAATTGCATTATCTCTTATAGTTTCCGAGATATGGACCATGGACATCTAACAATATTGGCTCTGCTTCTAACTTGGGCCAGAATTGTAAAATGGTCTTATGAATTAGCGATTTCGTTCCAATTCACATTCCAAGTAATATTCGGCATGCTAATTACGTCGCCGATTGCCAAATTGCATTATCTCTTATAGTTTCCGAGATATGGACAATCGAAATTTTACACCTTAGAGTCTGTTTCTAACTGGGGTCAAAATTGTAAAATGGTCTTACGAATTAGCGATTTCGTTCCAATTCACATTCCAAGTAATATTCGGCATGCTAATTACGCTGCTGATTGCCGAATTGCATTATCTCTTATAGTTTCCGAGATATGGACTATCGACATCTAAGAATATTGGCTCAGCTTCTAACTTGGGCCAGAATTGTAAAATGGTCTTACGAATTAGCGATTTCGTTCCAATTCACATTCCAAGTAATATTCGGCATGCTAATTACGTTGCCGATTGCCAAATTGCATTATCTCTTATAGTTTCCGAGATATGGACTATCGACATCTGACAATATTGGCTCTGCTTCTAACTTGGGCCAGAATTGTAAAATGGTCTTATAAATTAGCGATTTCGCTCCAATTCACATTCCAAGTAATATTCGGCATGCTAATTACGTTGCCGATTGCCAAATTGCATTATCCCTTATAGTTTCCGAGATATGGACTATCGACATCTGACAATATTTTCTCTGCTTCTAACTTGCGCCAGAATTGTAAAATGGCCTTATGAATTAGCGATTTGGCTCCAATTCACATTCCAAGTAATATTCGGCATGCTATTTACGTTGCCGATTGCCAAATTGCATTATCTCTTATAGTTTCCGAGGTATGGGCAATCGAAATTTTACACCTTAGAGTCTGTTTCTAACTGGGGTCAAAATTGTAAAATGGTCTTATGAATTAGCGATTTCGCTCCAATTCACATTCCAAGTATTATTTGGCATGCTAATTACGTTGCCGATTGCCAAATTACATTATCCCTTATAGTTTCCGAGATATGGACTATCGACATCTGACAATATTGGCTCTGCATCTAAATTGGGCCAGAATTGTAAAATGGTCTTACGAATTAGCGATTTCGTTCCAATTCACATTCCAAGTAATATTCGGCATGCTAATTACACTGCCGATTGCCAAATTGCATTATCTCTAATAGTTTCCGAGATATGGACTATCGACATCTAACAATATTGGCTCTGCTTCTAACTTGGGCCAGAATTGTAAAATGGTCTTACGAATCAGCGATTTCGTTCCAATTCACATTCCAAGTAATATTCGGCATGCTAATTACGTTGCCGGTTGCCAAATTGCATTATCTCTTATAGTTTCCGAGATATGGACTATCGACATCTGACAATATTGGCTCTGCTTCTAACTTGCGCCAGAATTGTAAAATGGCCTTATGAATTAGCGATTTCGTTCCAATTCACATTTCAAGTAATATTCGGCATGCTAATTACGTTGCCGATTGCCAAATTGCATTATCTCTTATAGTTTCCGAGATATGGACTATCGACATCTGACAATATTGGCTCTGCTTCTAACTTGCGCCAGAATTGTAAAATGGCCTTATGAATTAGCGATTTGGCTCCAATTCACATTCCAAGTAATATTCTGCATGCTAATTACATTGCCGATTGCCAAATTGCATTATCTCTTATAGTTTCCGAGATATGGGCAATCGAAATTTTACACCTTAGAGTCTGTTTCTAACTGGGGTCAAAATTGTAAAATGGTCTTACGAATTTGCGATTTCGTTCCAATTCACATTCCAAGTAATATTCGTCATGCTAATTAGGTTGCCGATTGCCAAATTGCATTATCTCTTATAGTTTCCGAGATATGGACTATCGACATCTGACAATATTGGCTCTGCTTCTAACTTGCGCCAGAATTGTAAAATGGTCTTATGAATTAGCGATTTCGCTCCAATTCACATTCCAAGTAATATTCGGCATGCTAATTACGTTGCCGATTGCCAAATTGCATTATCTCTTATAGTTTCTGATGATTCAAATGGTCTTATGAATTAGCGATTTGGCTCCAATTCACATTCCAAGTAATATTCGGCATGCTAATTACGCTGCCGATTGCCAAATTGCATTATCTCTTATAGTTTCCGAGATATGGACTATCGACATCCGACAATATTGGCTCTGCTTCTAACCTGGGCCAGAATTGTAAAATGGTCTTATAAATTAGCGAATTCGCTCCAATTCACATTCCAAGTAATATTCGGCATGCTAATTACGTTGCCGATTGCCAAATTGCATTATCTCTTATAGTTTCCGAGATATGGACTATCGACATCCGACAATATTGGCTCTGCTTCTAACTTGCGCCAGAATTGTAAAATGGTCTTATGAATTAGCGATTTGGCTCCAATTCACATTCCAAGTAATATTCGGCATGCTAATTACGTTGCCGATTGCCAAATTGCATTATCTCTTATAGTTTCCGAGATATGGGCAATCGAAATTTTACACCTTAGAGTCTGTTTCTAACTGGGGTCAAAATTGTAAAATGGTCTTATGAATTAGCGATTTCGTTCCAATTCACATTCCAAGCAATATTCGGCATGCTAATTACGCTGCCGATTGCCAAATTGCATTATCTCTTATAGTTTCCGAGATATGGACTATCGACATCTAACAATATTGGCTCTGCTTCTAACTTGGGCCAGAATTGTAAAATGGTCTTATAAATTAGGGATTTCGCTCCAATTCACATTCCAAGTAATATTCGGCATGCTAATTACGTTGCCGATTGCCAAATTGCATTATCTCTTATAGTTTCCGAGATATGGACTATCGACATCTGACAATATTGGCTCTGCTTCTAACTTGCGCCAGAATTGTAAAATGGTCTTATGAATTAGCGATTTGGCTCCAATTCACATTCCAAGTAATATTCGGCATGCTAATTACGTTGCCGATTGCCAAATTGCATTATCTCTTATAGTTTCCGAGATATGGGCAATCGAAATTTTACACCTTAGAGTCTGTTTCTAACTGGGGTCAAAATTGTAAAATGGTTTTATGGATTAGCGATTTCGTTCCAATTCACATTCCAAGTAATGTTCGGCATGCTAATTACGCTGCCGATTGCCAAATTGCATTATCTCTTATAGTTTCCGAGATATGGACCATGGACATCTAACAATATTGGCTCTGCTTCTAACTTGGGCCAGAATTGTAAAATGGTCTTATGAATTAGCGATTTCGTTCCAATTCACATTCCAAGTAATATTCGGCATGCTAATTACGTCGCCGATTGCCAAATTGCATTATCTCTTATAGTTTCCGAGATATGGACAATCGAAATTTTACACCTTAGAGTCTGTTTCTAACTGGGGTCAAAATTGTAAAATGGTCTTACGAATTAGCGATTTCGTTCCAATTCACATTCCAAGTAATATTCGGCATGCTAATTACGCTGCTGATTGCCGAATTGCATTATCTCTTATAGTTTCCGAGATATGGACTATCGACATCTAAGAATATTGGCTCAGCTTCTAACTTGGGCCAGAATTGTAAAATGGTCTTACGAATTAGCGATTTCGTTCCAATTCACATTCCAAGTAATATTCGGCATGCTAATTACGTTGCCGATTGCCAAATTGCATTATCTCTTATAGTTTCCGAGATATGGACTATCGACATCTGACAATATTGGCTCTGCTTCTAACTTGGGCCAGAATTGTAAAATGGTCTTATAAATTAGCGATTTCGCTCCAATTCACATTCCAAGTAATATTCGGCATGCTAATTACGTTGCCGATTGCCAAATTGCATTATCCCTTATAGTTTCCGAGATATGGACTATCGACATCTGACAATATTTTCTCTGCTTCTAACTTGCGCCAGAATTGTAAAATGGCCTTATGAATTAGCGATTTGGCTCCAATTCACATTCCAAGTAATATTCGGCATGCTATTTACGTTGCCGATTGCCAAATTGCATTATCTCTTATAGTTTCCGAGGTATGGGCAATCGAAATTTTACACCTTAGAGTCTGTTTCTAACTGGGGTCAAAATTGTAAAATGGTCTTATGAATTAGCGATTTCGCTCCAATTCACATTCCAAGTATTATTTGGCATGCTAATTACGTTGCCGATTGCCAAATTACATTATCCCTTATAGTTTCCGAGATATGGACTATCGACATCTGACAATATTGGCTCTGCATCTAAATTGGGCCAGAATTGTAAAATGGTCTTACGAATTAGCGATTTCGTTCCAATTCACATTCCAAGTAATATTCGGCATGCTAATTACGCTGCCGATTGCCAAATTGCATTATCTCTAATAGTTTCCGAGATATGGACTATCGACATCTAACAATATTGGCTCTGCTTCTAACTTGGGCCAGAATTGTAAAATGGTCTTACGAATCAGCGATTTCGTTCCAATTCACATTCCAAGTAATATTCGGCATGCTAATTACGTTGCCGGTTGCCAAATTGCATTATCTCTTATAGTTTCCGAGATATGGACTATCGACATCTGACAATATTGGCTCTGCTTCTAACTTGCGCCAGAATTGTAAAATGGCCTTATGAATTAGCGATTTCGTTCCAATTCACATTTCAAGTAATATTCGGCATGCTAATTACGTTGCCGATTGCCAAATTGCATTATCTCTTATAGTTTCCGAGATATGGACTATCGACATCTGACAATATTGGCTCTGCTTCTAACTTGCGCCAGAATTGTAAAATGGCCTTATGAATTAGCGATTTGGCTCCAATTCACATTCCAAGTAATATTCTGCATGCTAATTACATTGCCGATTGCCAAATTGCATTATCTCTTATAGTTTCCGAGATATGGGCAATCGAAATTTTACACCTTAGAGTCTGTTTCTAACTGGGGTCAAAATTGTAAAATGGTCTTACGAATTTGCGATTTCGTTCCAATTCACATTCCAAGTAATATTCGTCATGCTAATTAGGTTGCCGCTTGCCAAATTGCATTATCTCTTATAGTTTCCGAGATATGGACTATCGACATCTGACAATATTGGCTCTGCTTCTAACTTGCGCCAGAATTGTAAAATGGTCTTATGAATTAGCGATTTCGCTCCAATTCACATTCCAAGTAATATTCGGCATGCTAATTACGTTGCCGATTGCCAAATTGCATTATCTCTTATAGTTTCTGAGATATGGACAATCGACATCTGACAATATTGGCTCTGCTTCTAACTTGCGCCAGAATTGTAAAATGGTCTTATGAATTAGCGATTTTGCTCCAATTCACATTCCAAGTAATATTTGGCATGCTAATTACGTTGCCGATTGCCAAATTACATTATCCCTTATAGTTTCCGAGATATGGACTATCGACATCTGACAATATTGGCTCTGCATCTAAATTGGGCCAGAATTGTAAAATGGTCTTACGAATTAGCGATTTCGTTCCAATTCACATTCCAAGTAATATTCGGCATGCTAATTACGTTGCCGATTGCCAAATTGCATTATCTCTTATAGTTTCCGAGATATGGACTATCGACATCTGACAATATTGGCTCTGCTTCTAACTTGGGCCAGAATTGTAAAATGGTCTTATGAATTAGCGATTTCGCTCCAATTCACATTCCAAGTAATATTTGGCATGCTAATTACGTTGCCGATTGCCAAATTACATTATCCCTTATAGTTTCCGAGATATGGACTATCGACATCTGACAATATTGGCTCTGCATCTAAATTGGGCCAGAATTGTAAAATGGTCTTACGAATTAGCGATTTCGTTCCAATTCACATTCCAAGTAATATTCGGCATGCTAATTACGTTGCCGATTGCCAAATTGCATTATCTCTTATAGTTTCCGAGATATGGACTATCGACATCTGACAATATTGGCTCTGCTTCTAACTTGGGCCAGAATTGTAAAATGGTCTTATAAATTAGCGATTTCGCTCCAATTCACATTCCAAGTAATATTCGGCATGCTAATTACGTTGCCGATTGCCAAATTGCATTATCTCTTATAGTTTCCGAGATATGGACTATCGACATCTGACAATATTGGCTCTGCTTCTAACTTGCGCCAGAATTGTAAAATGGCCTTATGAATTAGCGATTTGGCTCCAATTCACATTCCAAGTAATATAGCATGCTAATTACGTTGCCGGTTGCCAAATTGCATTATCTCTTATAGTTTCCGAGATATGGGCAATCGAAATTTTACACCTTAGAGTCTGTTTCTAACTGGGGTCAAAATTGTAAAATGGTCTTATGAATTAGCGATTTCGTTCCAATTCACATTCCAAGTAATATTCGGCATGCTAATTACGCTGCCGATTGCCAAATTGCATTATCTCTTATAGTTTCCGAGATATGGACTATCGACATCCGACAATATTGGCTCTGCTTCTAACCTGGGCCAGAATTGTAAAATGGTCTTATAAATTAGCGAATTCGCTCCAATTCACATTCCAAGTAATATTCGGCATGCTAATTACGTTGCCGATTGCCAAATTGCATTATCTCTTATAGTTTCCGAGATATGGACTATCGATATCTGACAATATTGGCTCTGCTTCTAACTTGGGCCAGAATTGTAAAATGGTCTTATAAATTAGCGATTTCGCTCCAATTCACATTCCAAGTAATATTCGGCATGCTAATTACGTTGCCGATTGCCAAATTGCATTATCCCTTATAGTTTCCGAGATATGGACTATCGACATCTGACAATATTTTCTCTGCTTCTAACTTGCGCCAAAATTGTAAAATGGCCTTATGAATTAGCGATTTGGCTCCAATTCACATTCCAAGTAATATTCGGCATGCTATTTACGTTGCCGATTGCCAAATTGCATTATCTCTTATAGTTTCCGAGGTATGGGCAATCGAAATTTTACACCTTAGAGTCTGTTTCTAACTGGGGTCAAAATTGTAAAATGGTCTTATGAATTAGCGATTTCGCTCCAATTCACATTCCAAGTAATATTTGGCATGCTAATTACGTTGCCGATTGCCAAATTACATTATCCCTTATAGTTTCCGAGATATGGACTATCGACATCTGACAATATTGGCTCTGCGTCTAAATTGGGCCAGAATTGTAAAATGGTCTTACGAATTAGTGATTTCGTTCCAATTCACATTCCAAGTAATATTCGGCATGCTAATTACGTTGCCGATTGCCAAATTGCATTATCTCTTATAGTTTCCGAGATATGGACTATCGACATCTGACAATATTGGCTCTGCTTCTAACTTGGGCCAGAATTGTAAAATGGTTTTATAAATTAGCGATTTCGCTCCAATTCACATTCCAAGTAATATTCGGCATGCTAATTACGTTGCCGATTGCCAAATTGCATTATCTCTTATAGTTTCCGAGATATGGACTATCGACATCTGACACTATTGGCTCTGCTTCTAACTTGGGTCAGAATTGTAAAATGGTCTTATAAATTAGGGATTTCGCTCCAATTCACATTCCAAGTAATATTCGGCATGCTAATTACGTTGCCGATTGCCAAATTGCATTATCTCTTATAGTTTCCGAGATATGGACTATCGACATCTGACAATATTGGCTCTGCTTCTAACTTGCGCCAGAATTGTAAAATGGTCTTATGAATTAGCGATTTGGCTCCAATTCACATTCCAAGTAATATTCGGCATGCTAATTACGTTGCCGATTGCCAAATTGCATTATCTCTTATAGTTTCCGAGATATGGGCAATCGAAATTTTACACCTTAGAGTCTGTTTCTAACTGGGGTCAAAATTGTAAAATGGTTTTATGGATTAGCGATTTCGTTCCAATTCACATTCCAAGTAATGTTCGGCATGCTAATTACGCTGCCGATTGCCAAATTGCATTATCTCTTATAGTTTCCGAGATATGGACCATGGACATCTAACAATATTGGCTCTGCTTCTAACTTGGGCCAGAATTGTAAAATGGTCTTATGAATTAGCGATTTCGTTCCAATTCACATTCCAAGTAATATTCGGCATGCTAATTACGTCGCCGATTGCCAAATTGCATTATCTCTTATAGTTTCCGAGATATGGACAATCGAAATTTTACACCTTAGAGTCTGTTTCTAACTGGGGTCAAAATTGTAAAATGGTCTTACGAATTAGCGATTTCGTTCCAATTCACATTCCAAGTAATATTCGGCATGCTAATTACGCTGCTGATTGCCGAATTGCATTATCTCTTATAGTTTCCGAGATATGGACTATCGACATCTAAGAATATTGGCTCAGCTTCTAACTTGGGCCAGAATTGTAAAATGGTCTTACGAATTAGCGATTTCGTTCCAATTCACATTCCAAGTAATATTCGGCATGCTAATTACGTTGCCGATTGCCAAATTGCATTATCTCTTATAGTTTCCGAGATATGGACTATCGACATCTGACAATATTGGCTCTGCTTCTAACTTGGGCCAGAATTGTAAAATGGTCTTATAAATTAGCGATTTCGCTCCAATTCACATTCCAAGTAATATTCGGCATGCTAATTACGTTGCCGATTGCCAAATTGCATTATCCCTTATAGTTTCCGAGATATGGACTATCGACATCTGACAATATTTTCTCTGCTTCTAACTTGCGCCAGAATTGTAAAATGGCCTTATGAATTAGCGATTTGGCTCCAATTCACATTCCAAGTAATATTCGGCATGCTATTTACGTTGCCGATTGCCAAATTGCATTATCTCTTATAGTTTCCGAGGTATGGGCAATCGAAATTTTACACCTTAGAGTCTGTTTCTAACTGGGGTCAAAATTGTAAAATGGTCTTATGAATTAGCGATTTCGCTCCAATTCACATTCCAAGTATTATTTGGCATGCTAATTACGTTGCCGATTGCCAAATTACATTATCCCTTATAGTTTCCGAGATATGGACTATCGACATCTGACAATATTGGCTCTGCATCTAAATTGGGCCAGAATTGTAAAATGGTCTTACGAATTAGCGATTTCGTTCCAATTCACATTCCAAGTAATATTCGGCATGCTAATTACGCTGCCGATTGCCAAATTGCATTATCTCTAATAGTTTCCGAGATATGGACTATCGACATCTAACAATATTGGCTCTGCTTCTAACTTGGGCCAGAATTGTAAAATGGTCTTACGAATCAGCGATTTCGTTCCAATTCACATTCCAAGTAATATTCGGCATGCTAATTACGTTGCCGGTTGCCAAATTGCATTATCTCTTATAGTTTCCGAGATATGGACTATCGACATCTGACAATATTGGCTCTGCTTCTAACTTGCGCCAGAATTGTAAAATGGCCTTATGAATTAGCGATTTCGTTCCAATTCACATTTCAAGTAATATTCGGCATGCTAATTACGTTGCCGATTGCCAAATTGCATTATCTCTTATAGTTTCCGAGATATGGACTATCGACATCTGACAATATTGGCTCTGCTTCTAACTTGCGCCAGAATTGTAAAATGGCCTTATGAATTAGCGATTTGGCTCCAATTCACATTCCAAGTAATATTCTGCATGCTAATTACATTGCCGATTGCCAAATTGCATTATCTCTTATAGTTTCCGAGATATGGGCAATCGAAATTTTACACCTTAGAGTCTGTTTCTAACTGGGGTCAAAATTGTAAAATGGTCTTACGAATTTGCGATTTCGTTCCAATTCACATTCCAAGTAATATTCGTCATGCTAATTAGGTTGCCGATTGCCAAATTGCATTATCTCTTATAGTTTCCGAGATATGGACTATCGACATCTGACAATATTGGCTCTGCTTCTAACTTGCGCCAAAATTGTAAAATGGCCTTATGAATTAGCGATTTCGCTCCAATTCACATTCCAAGTAATATTCGGCATGCTAATTACGTTGCCGATTGCCAAATTGCATTATCTCTTATAGTTTCTGAGGTATGGACAATCGACATCTGACAATATTGGCTCTGCTTCTAACTTGCGCCAGAATTGTAAAATGGTCTTATGAATTAGCGATTTTGCTCCAATTCACATTCCAAGTAATATTTGGCATGCTAATTACGTTGCCGATTGCCAAATTACATTATCCCTTATAGTTTCCGAGATATGGACTATCGACATCTGACAATATTGGCTCTGCATCTAAATTGGGCCAGAATTGTAAAATGGTCTTACGAATTAGCGATTTCGTTCCAATTCACATTCCAAGTAATATTCGGCATGCTAATTACGTTGCCGATTGCCAAATTGCATTATCTCTTATAGTTTCCGAGATATGGACTATCGACATCTGACAATATTGGCTCTGCTTCTAACTTGGGCCAGAATTGTAAAATGGTCTTATAAATTAGCGATTTCGCTCCAATTCACATTCCAAGTAATATTCGGCATGCTAATTACGTTGCCGATTGCCAAATTGCATTATCTCTTATAGTTTCCGAGATATGGACTATCGACATCTGACACTATTGGCTCTGCTTCTAACTTGGGTCAGAATTGTAAAATGGTCTTATAAATTAGGGATTTCGCTCCAATTCACATTCCAAGTAATATTCGGCATGCTAATTACGTTGCCGATTGCCAAATTGCATTATCTCTTATAGTTTCCGAGATATGGACTATCGACATCTGACAATATTGGCTCTGCTTCTAACTTGCGCCAGAATTGTAAAATGGTCTTATGAATTAGCGATTTGGCTCCAATTCACATTCCAAGTAATATTCGGCATGCTAATTACGTTGCCGATTGTCAAATTGCATTATCTCTTATAGTTTCCGAGATATGGGCAATCGAAATTTTACACCTTAGAGTCTGTTTCTAACTGGGGTCAAAATTGTAAAATGGTTTTATGGATTAGCGATTTCGTTCCAATTCACATTCCAAGTAATGTTCGGCATGCTAATTACGCTGCCGATTGCCAAATTGCATTATCTCTTATAGTTTCCGAGATATGGACCATGGACATCTAACAATATTGGCTCTGCTTCTAACTTGGGCCAGAATTGTAAAATGGTCTTATGAATTAGCGATTTCGTTCCAATTCACATTCCAAGTAATATTCGGCATGCTAATTACGTCGCCGATTGCCAAATTGCATTATCTCTTATAGTTTCCGAGATATGGACAATCGAAATTTTACACCTTAGAGTCTGTTTCTAACTGGGGTCAAAATTGTAAAATGGTCTTACGAATTAGCGATTTCGTTCCAATTCACATTCCAAGTAATATTCGGCATGCTAATTACGCTGCTGATTGCCGAATTGCATTATCTCTTATAGTTTCCGAGATATGGACTATCGACATCTAAGAATATTGGCTCAGCTTCTAACTTGGGCCAGAATTGTAAAATGGTCTTACGAATTAGCGATTTCGTTCCAATTCACATTCCAAGTAATATTCGGCATGCTAATTACGTTGCCGATTGCCAAATTGCATTATCTCTTATAGTTTCCGAGATATGGACTATCGACATCTGACAATATTGGCTCTGCTTCTAACTTGGGCCAGAATTGTAAAATGGTCTTATAAATTAGCGATTTCGCTCCAATTCACATTCCAAGTAATATTCGGCATGCTAATTACGTTGCCGATTGCCAAATTGCATTATCCCTTATAGTTTCCGAGATATGGACTATCGACATCTGACAATATTTTCTCTGCTTCTAACTTGCGCCAGAATTGTAAAATGGCCTTATGAATTAGCGATTTGGCTCCAATTCACATTCCAAGTAATATTCGGCATGCTATTTACGTTGCCGATTGCCAAATTGCATTATCTCTTATAGTTTCCGAGGTATGGGCAATCGAAATTTTACACCTTAGAGTCTGTTTCTAACTGGGGTCAAAATTGTAAAATGGTCTTATGAATTAGCGATTTCGCTCCAATTCACATTCCAAGTATTATTTGGCATGCTAATTACGTTGCCGATTGCCAAATTACATTATCCCTTATAGTTTCCGAGATATGGACTATCGACATCTGACAATATTGGCTCTGCATCTAAATTGGGCCAGAATTGTAAAATGGTCTTACGAATTAGCGATTTCGTTCCAATTCACATTCCAAGTAATATTCGGCATGCTAATTACGCTGCCGATTGCCAAATTGCATTATCTCTAATAGTTTCCGAGATATGGACTATCGACATCTAACAATATTGGCTCTGCTTCTAACTTGGGCCAGAATTGTAAAATGGTCTTACGAATCAGCGATTTCGTTCCAATTCACATTCCAAGTAATATTCGGCATGCTAATTACGTTGCCGGTTGCCAAATTGCATTATCTCTTATAGTTTCCGAGATATGGACTATCGACATCTGACAATATTGGCTCTGCTTCTAACTTGCGCCAGAATTGTAAAATGGCCTTATGAATTAGCGATTTCGTTCCAATTCACATTTCAAGTAATATTCGGCATGCTAATTACGTTGCCGATTGCCAAATTGCATTATCTCTTATAGTTTCCGAGATATGGACTATCGACATCTGACAATATTGGCTCTGCTTCTAACTTGCGCCAGAATTGTAAAATGGCCTTATGAATTAGCGATTTGGCTCCAATTCACATTCCAAGTAATATTCTGCATGCTAATTACATTGCCGATTGCCAAATTGCATGATCTCTTATAGTTTCCGAGATATGGGCAATCGAAATTTTACACCTTAGAGTCTGTTTCTAACTGGGGTCAAAATTGTAAAATGGTCTTATGAATTAGCGATTTCGCTCCAATTCACATTCCAAGTAATATTTGGCATGCTAATTACGTTGCCGATTGCCAAATTACATTATCTCTTATAGTTTCCGAGATATGGACTATCGACATCTGACAATATTGGCTCTGCATCTAAATTGGGCCAGAATTGTAAAATGGTCTTACGAATTAGCGATTTCGTTCCAATTCACATTCCAAGTAATATTCAGCATGCTAATTACGTTGCCGATTGCCAAATTACATTATCTCTTATAGTTTCCGAGAAATGGACTATCGACATCTAACAATATTGGCTCTGCTTCTAACTTGGGCCAGAATTGTAAAATGGTCTTACGAATTAGCGATTTCGTTCCAATTCACATTCCAAGTAATATTCGGCATGCTAATTACATTGCCGGTTGCCAAATTGCATTATCTCTTATAGTTTCCGAGATATGGACTATCGACATCTGACAATATTGGCTCTGCTTCTAACTTGGACCAGAAATGTAAAATGGTCTTATAAATTAGCGATTTCGTTCCAATTCACATTCCAAGTAATATTCGGCATGCTAATTACGTTGCCGATTGCCAAATTGCATTATCTCCTATAGTTTCCGAGATATGGACAATCGAAATTTTACACCTTAGAGTCTGTTTCTAACTGGGGTCAAAATTGTAAAATGGTCTTACGAATTAGCGATTTCGTTCCAATTCACATTCCAAGTAATATTCGGCATGCTAATTACGCTGCTGATTGCCGAATTGCATTATCTCTTATAGTTTCCGAGATATGGACTATCGACATCTAAGAATATTGGCTCAGCTTCTAACTTGGGCCAGAATTGTAAAATGGTCTTACGAATTAGCGATTTCGTTCCAATTCACATTCCAAGTAATATTCGGCATGCTAATTACGTTGCCGATTGCCAAATTGCATTATCTCTTATAGTTTCTGAGGTATGGACAATCGACATCTGACAATATTGGCTCTGCTTCTAACTTGCGCCAGAATTGTAAAATGGTCTTATGAATTAGCGATTTTGCTCCAATTCACATTCCAAGTAATATTTGGCATGCTAATTACGTTGCCGATTGCCAAATTACATTATCCCTTATAGTTTCCGAGATATGGACTATCGACATCTGACAATATTGGCTCTGCATCTAAATTGGGCCAGAATTGTAAAATGGTCTTACGAATTAGCGATTTCGTTCCAATTCACATTCCAAGTAATATTCGGCATGCTAATTACGTTGCCGATTGCCAAATTGCATTATCTCTTATAGTTTCCGAGATATGGACTATCGACATCTGACAATATTGGCTCTGCTTCTAACTTGGGCCAGAATTGTAAAATGGTCTTATGAATTAGCGATTTCGCTCCAATTCACATTCCAAGTAATATTTGGCATGCTAATTACGTTGCCGATTGCCAAATTACATTATCCCTTATAGTTTCCGAGATATGGACTATCGACATCTGACAATATTGGCTCTGCATCTAAATTGGGCCAGAATTGTAAAATGGTCTTACGAATTAGCGATTTCGTTCCAATTCACATTCCAAGTAATATTCGGCATGCTAATTACGTTGCCGATTGCCAAATTGCATTATCTCTTATAGTTTCCGAGATATGGACTATCGACATCTGACAATATTGGCTCTGCTTCTAACTTGGGCCAGAATTGTAAAATGGTCTTATAAATTAGCGATTTCGCTCCAATTCACATTCCAAGTAATATTCGGCATGCTAATTACGTTGCCGATTGCCAAATTGCATTATCTCTTATAGTTTCCGAGATATGGACTATCGACATCTGACACTATTGGCTCTGCTTCTAACTTGGGTCAGAATTGTAAAATGGTCTTATAAATTAGGGATTTCGCTCCAATTCACATTCCAAGTAATATTCGGCATGCTAATTACGTTGCCGATTGCCAAATTGCATTATCTCTTATAGTTTCCGAGATATAGACTATCGACATCTAACAATATTGGCTCTGCTTCTAACTTGGGCCAGAATTGTAAAATGGTCTTACGAATTAGCGATTTCGTTCCAATTCACATTCCAAGTAATATTCGGCATGCTAATTACGTTGCCGGTTGCCAAATTGCATTATCTCTTATAGTTTCCGAGATATGGACTATCGACATCTGACAATATTGGCTCTGCTTCTAACTTGGACCAGAAATGTAAAATGGTCTTATAAATTAGCGATTTCGTTCCAATTCACATTCCAAGTAATATTCGGCATGCTAATTACGTTGCCGATTGCCAAATTGCATTATCTCCTATAGTTTCCGAGATATGGACAATCGAAATTTTACACCTTAGAGTCTGTTTCTAACTGGGGTCAAAATTGTAAAATGGTCTTACGAATTAGCGATTTCGTTCCAATTCACATTCCAAGTAATATTCGGCATGCTAATTACGCTGCTGATTGCCGAATTGCATTATCTCTTATAGTTTCCGAGATATGGACTATCGACATCTAAGAATATTGGCTCAGCTTCTAACTTGGGCCAGAATTGTAAAATGGTCTTATGAATTAGCGATTTCGCTCCAATTCACATTCCAAGTAATATTCGGCATGCTAATTACGTTGCCGATTCCCAAATTGCATTATCTCTTATAGTTTCTGAGGTATGGACAATCGACATCTGACAATATTGGCTCTGCTTCTAACTTGCGCCAGAATTGTAAAATGGTCTTATGAATTAGCGATTTTGCTCCAATTCACATTCCAAGTAATATTTGGCATGCTAATTACGTTGCCGATTGCCAAATTACATTATCCCTTATAGTTTCCGAGATATGGACTATCGACATCTGACAATATTGGCTCTGCATCTAAATTGGGCCAGAATTGTAAAATGGTCTTACGAATTAGCGATTTCGTTCCAATTCACATTCCAAGTAATATTCGGCATGCTAATTACGTTGCCGATTGCCAAATTGCATTATCTCTTATAGTTTCCGAGATATGGACTATCGACATCTGACAATATTGGCTCTGCTTCTAACTTGGGCCAGAATTGTAAAATGGTCTTATGAATTAGCGATTTCGCTCCAATTCACATTCCAAGTAATATTTGGCATGCTAATTACGTTGCCGATTGCCAAATTACATTATCCCTTATAGTTTCCGAGATATGGACTATCGACATCTGACAATAT
This sequence comes from Rhynchophorus ferrugineus, assembly GCF_030347505.1. Lineage (NCBI taxonomy): Eukaryota > Metazoa > Arthropoda > Insecta > Coleoptera > Curculionidae > Rhynchophorus > Rhynchophorus ferrugineus. The sequence continues at coordinate 40,807,045 of NW_027472582.1, forward strand.
TGGCTCTGCATCTAAATTGGGCCAGAATTGTAAAATGGTCTTACGAATTAGCGATTTCGTTCCAATTCACATTCCAAGTAATATTCGGCATGCTAATTACGTTGCCGATTGCCAAATTGCATTATCTCTTATAGTTTCCGAGATATGGACTATCGACATCTGACAATATTGGCTCTGCTTCTAACTTGGGCCAGAATTGTAAAATGGTCTTATAAATTAGCGATTTCGCTCCAATTCACATTCCAAGTAATATTCGGCATGCTAATTACGTTGCCGATTGCCAAATTGCATTATCTCTTATAGTTTCCGAGATATGGACTATCGACATCTGACACTATTGGCTCTGCTTCTAACTTGGGTCAGAATTGTAAAATGGTCTTATAAATTAGGGATTTCGCTCCAATTCACATTCCAAGTAATATTCGGCATGCTAATTACGTTGCCGATTGCCAAATTGCATTATCTCTTATAGTTTCCGAGATATGGACTATCGACATCTAACAATATTGGCTCTGCTTCTAACTTGCGCCAGAATTGTAAAATGGTCTTATGAATTAGCGATTTGGCTCCAATTCACATTCCAAGTAATATTCGGCATGCTAATTACGTTGCCGATTGCCAAATTGCATTATCTCTTATAGTTTCCGAGATATGGGCAATCGAAATTTTACACCTTAGAGTCTGTTTCTAACTGGGGTCAAAATTGTAAAATGGTTTTATGGATTAGCGATTTCGTTCCAATTCACATTCCAAGTAATGTTCGGCATGCTAATTACGCTGCCGATTGCCAAATTGCATTATCTCTTATAGTTTCCGAGATATGGACCATGGACATCTAACAATATTGGCTCTGCTTCTAACTTGGGCCAGAATTGTAAAATGGTCTTATGAATTAGCGATTTCGTTCCAATTCACATTCCAAGTAATATTCGGCATGCTAATTACGTCGCCGATTGCCAAATTGCATTATCTCTTATAGTTTCCGAGATATGGACAATCGAAATTTTACACCTTAGAGTCTGTTTCTAACTGGGGTCAAAATTGTAAAATGGTCTTACGAATTAGCGATTTCGTTCCAATTCACATTCCAAGTAATATTCGGCATGCTAATTACGCTGCTGATTGCCGAATTGCATTATCTCTTATAGTTTCCGAGATATGGACTATCGACATCTAAGAATATTGGCTCAGCTTCTAACTTGGGCCAGAATTGTAAAATGGTCTTACGAATTAGCGATTTCGTTCCAATTCACATTCCAAGTAATATTCGGCATGCTAATTACGTTGCCGATTGCCAAATTGCATTATCTCTTATAGTTTCCGAGATATGGACTATCGACATCTGACAATATTGGCTCTGCTTCTAACTTGGGCCAGAATTGTAAAATGGTCTTATAAATTAGCGATTTCGCTCCAATTCACATTCCAAGTAATATTCGGCATGCTAATTACGTTGCCGATTGCCAAATTGCATTATCCCTTATAGTTTCCGAGATATGGACTATCGACATCTGACAATATTTTCTCTGCTTCTAACTTGCGCCAGAATTGTAAAATGGCCTTATGAATTAGCGATTTGGCTCCAATTCACATTCCAAGTAATATTCGGCATGCTATTTACGTTGCCGATTGCCAAATTGCATTATCTCTTATAGTTTCCGAGGTATGGGCAATCGAAATTTTACACCTTAGAGTCTGTTTCTAACTGGGGTCAAAATTGTAAAATGGTCTTATGAATTAGCGATTTCGCTCCAATTCACATTCCAAGTATTATTTGGCATGCTAATTACGTTGCCGATTGCCAAATTACATTATCCCTTATAGTTTCCGAGATATGGACTATCGACATCTGACAATATTGGCTCTGCATCTAAATTGGGCCAGAATTGTAAAATGGTGTTACGAATTAGCGATTTCGTTCCAATTCACATTCCAAGTAATATTCGGCATGCTAATTACGCTGCCGATTGCCAAATTGCATTATCTCTAATAGTTTCCGAGATATGGACTATCGACATCTAACAATATTGGCTCTGCTTCTAACTTGGGCCAGAATTGTAAAATGGTCTTACGAATCAGCGATTTCGTTCCAATTCACATTCCAAGTAATATTCGGCATGCTAATTACGTTGCCGGTTGCCAAATTGCATTATCTCTTATAGTTTCCGAGATATGGACTATCGACATCTGACAATATTGGCTCTGCTTCTAACTTGCGCCAGAATTGTAAAATGGCCTTATGAATTAGCGATTTCGTTCCAATTCACATTTCAAGTAATATTCGGCATGCTAATTACGTTGCCGATTGCCAAATTGCATTATCTCTTATAGTTTCCGAGATATGGGCAATCGAAATTTTACACCTTAGAGTCTGTTTCTAACTGGGGTCAAAATTGTAAAATGGTCTTACGAATTTGCGATTTCGTTCCAATTCACATTCCAAGTAATATTCGTCATGCTAATTAGGTTGCCGATTGCCAAATTGCATTATCTCTTATAGTTTCCGAGATATGGACTATCGACATCTGACAATATTGGCTCTGCTTCTAACTTGCGCCAAAATTGTAAAATGGCCTTATGAATTAGCGATTTCGCTCCAATTCACATTCCAAGTAATATTCGGCATGCTAATTACGTTGCCGATTGCCAAATTGCATTATCTCTTATAGTTTCTGAGGTATGGACAATCGACATCTGACAATATTGGCTCTGCTTCTAACTTGCGCCAGAATTGTAAAATGGTCTTATGAATTAGCGATTTTGCTCCAATTCACATTCCAAGTAATATTTGGCATGCTAATTACGTTGCCGATTGCCAAATTACATTATCCCTTATAGTTTCCGAGATATGGACTATCGACATCTGACAATATTGGCTCTGCATCTAAATTGGGCCAGAATTGTAAAATGGTCTTACGAATTAGCGATTTCGTTCCAATTCACATTCCAAGTAATATTCGGCATGCTAATTACGTTGCCGATTGCCAAATTGCATTATCTCTTATAGTTTCCGAGATATGGACTATCGACATCTGACAATATTGGCTCTGCTTCTAACTTGGGCCAGAATTGTAAAATGGTCTTATAAATTAGCGATTTCGCTCCAATTCACATTCCAAGTAATATTCGGCATGCTAATTACGTTGCCGATTGCCAAATTGCATTATCTCTTATAGTTTCCGAGATATGGACTATCGACATCTGACACTATTGGCTCTGCTTCTAACTTGGGTCAGAATTGTAAAATGGTCTTATAAATTAGGGATTTCGCTCCAATTCACATTCCAAGTAATATTCGGCATGCTAATTACGTTGCCGATTGCCAAATTGCATTATCTCTTATAGTTTCCGAGATATGGACTATCGACATCTGACAATATTGGCTCTGCTTCTAACTTGCGCCAGAATTGTAAAATGGTCTTATGAATTAGCGATTTGGCTCCAATTCACATTCCAAGTAATATTCGGCATGCTAATTACGTTGCCGATTGTCAAATTGCATTATCTCTTATAGTTTCCGAGATATGGGCAATCGAAATTTTACACCTTAGAGTCTGTTTCTAACTGGGGTCAAAATTGTAAAATGGTTTTATGGATTAGCGATTTCGTTCCAATTCACATTCCAAGTAATGTTCGGCATGCTAATTACGCTGCCGATTGCCAAATTGCATTATCTCTTATAGTTTCCGAGATATGGACCATGGACATCTAACAATATTGGCTCTGCTTCTAACTTGGGCCAGAATTGTAAAATGGTCTTATGAATTAGCGATTTCGTTCCAATTCACATTCCAAGTAATATTCGGCATGCTAATTACGTCGCCGATTGCCAAATTGCATTATCTCTTATAGTTTCCGAGATATGGACAATCGAAATTTTACACCTTAGAGTCTGTTTCTAACTGGGGTCAAAATTGTAAAATGGTCTTACGAATTAGCGATTTCGTTCCAATTCACATTCCAAGTAATATTCGGCATGCTAATTACGCTGCTGATTGCCGAATTGCATTATCTCTTATAGTTTCCGAGATATGGACTATCGACATCTAAGAATATTGGCTCAGCTTCTAACTTGGGCCAGAATTGTAAAATGGTCTTACGAATTAGCGATTTCGTTCCAATTCACATTCCAAGTAATATTCGGCATGCTAATTACGTTGCCGATTGCCAAATTGCATTATCTCTTATAGTTTCCGAGATATGGACTATCGACATCTGACAATATTGGCTCTGCTTCTAACTTGGGCCAGAATTGTAAAATGGTCTTATAAATTAGCGATTTCGCTCCAATTCACATTCCAAGTAATATTCGGCATGCTAATTACGTTGCCGATTGCCAAATTGCATTATCCCTTATAGTTTCCGAGATATGGACTATCGACATCTGACAATATTTTCTCTGCTTCTAACTTGCGCCAGAATTGTAAAATGGCCTTATGAATTAGCGATTTGGCTCCAATTCACATTCCAAGTAATATTCGGCATGCTATTTACGTTGCCGATTGCCAAATTGCATTATCTCTTATAGTTTCCGAGGTATGGGCAATCGAAATTTTACACCTTAGAGTCTGTTTCTAACTGGGGTCAAAATTGTAAAATGGTCTTATGAATTAGCGATTTCGCTCCAATTCACATTCCAAGTATTATTTGGCATGCTAATTACGTTGCCGATTGCCAAATTACATTATCCCTTATAGTTTCCGAGATATGGACTATCGACATCTGACAATATTGGCTCTGCATCTAAATTGGGCCAGAATTGTAAAATGGTCTTACGAATTAGCGATTTCGTTCCAATTCACATTCCAAGTAATATTCGGCATGCTAATTACGCTGCCGATTGCCAAATTGCATTATCTCTAATAGTTTCCGAGATATGGACTATCGACATCTAACAATATTGGCTCTGCTTCTAACTTGGGCCAGAATTGTAAAATGGTCTTACGAATCAGCGATTTCGTTCCAATTCACATTCCAAGTAATATTCGGCATGCTAATTACGTTGCCGGTTGCCAAATTGCATTATCTCTTATAGTTTCCGAGATATGGACTATCGACATCTGACAATATTGGCTCTGCTTCTAACTTGCGCCAGAATTGTAAAATGGCCTTATGAATTAGCGATTTCGTTCCAATTCACATTTCAAGTAATATTCGGCATGCTAATTACGTTGCCGATTGCCAAATTGCATTATCTCTTATAGTTTCCGAGATATGGACTATCGACATCTGACAATATTGGCTCTGCTTCTAACTTGCGCCAGAATTGTAAAATGGCCTTATGAATTAGCGATTTGGCTCCAATTCACATTCCAAGTAATATTCTGCATGCTAATTACATTGCCGATTGCCAAATTGCATTATCTCTTATAGTTTCCGAGATATGGGCAATCGAAATTTTACACCTTAGAGTCTGTTTCTAACTGGGGTCAAAATTGTAAAATGGTCTTATGAATTAGCGATTTCGCTCCAATTCACATTCCAAGTAATATTTGGCATGCTAATTACGTTGCCGATTGCCAAATTACATTATCTCTTATAGTTTCCGAGATATGGACTATCGACATCTGACAATATTGGCTCTGCATCTAAATTGGGCCAGAATTGTAAAATGGTCTTACGAATTAGCGATTTCGTTCCAATTCACATTCCAAGTAATATTCAGCATGCTAATTACGTTGCCGATTGCCAAATTACATTATCTCTTATAGTTTCCGAGAAATGGACTATCGACATCTAACAATATTGGCTCTGCTTCTAACTTGGGCCAGAATTGTAAAATGGTCTTACGAATTAGCGATTTCGTTCCAATTCACATTCCAAGTAATATTCGGCATGCTAATTACGTTGCCGGTTGCCAAATTGCATTATCTCTTATAGTTTCCGAGATATGGACTATCGACATCTGACAATATTGGCTCTGCTTCTAACTTGGACCAGAAATGTAAAATGGTCTTATAAATTAGCGATTTCGTTCCAATTCACATTCCAAGTAATATTCGGCATGCTAATTACGTTGCCGATTGCCAAATTGCATTATCTCCTATAGTTTCCGAGATATGGACAATCGAAATTTTACACCTTAGAGTCTGTTTCTAACTGGGGTCAAAATTGTAAAATGGTCTTACGAATTAGCGATTTCGTTCCAATTCACATTCCAAGTAATATTCGGCATGCTAATTACGCTGCTGATTGCCGAATTGCATTATCTCTTATAGTTTCCGAGATATGGACTATCGACATCTAAGAATATTGGCTCAGCTTCTAACTTGGGCCAGAATTGTAAAATGGTCTTACGAATTAGCGATTTCGTTCCAATTCACATTCCAAGTAATATTCGGCATGCTAATTACGTTGCCGATTGCCAAATTGCATTATCTCTTATAGTTTCTGAGGTATGGACAATCGACATCTGACAATATTGGCTCTGCTTCTAACTTGCGCCAGAATTGTAAAATGGTCTTATGAATTAGCGATTTTGCTCCAATTCACATTCCAAGTAATATTTGGCATGCTAATTACGTTGCCGATTGCCAAATTACATTATCCCTTATAGTTTCCGAGATATGGACTATCGACATCTGACAATATTGGCTCTGCATCTAAATTGGGCCAGAATTGTAAAATGGTCTTACGAATTAGCGATTTCGTTCCAATTCACATTCCAAGTAATATTCGGCATGCTAATTACGTTGCCGATTGCCAAATTGCATTATCTCTTATAGTTTCCGAGATATGGACTATCGACATCTGACAATATTGGCTCTGCTTCTAACTTGGGCCAGAATTGTAAAATGGTCTTATGAATTAGCGATTTCGCTCCAATTCACATTCCAAGTAATATTTGGCATGCTAATTACGTTGCCGATTGCCAAATTACATTATCCCTTATAGTTTCCGAGATATGGACTATCGACATCTGACAATATTGGCTCTGCATCTAAATTGGGCCAGAATTGTAAAATGGTCTTACGAATTAGCGATTTCGTTCCAATTCACATTCCAAGTAATATTCGGCATGCTAATTACGTTGCCGATTGCCAAATTGCATTATCTCTTATAGTTTCCGAGATATGGACTATCGACATCTGACAATATTGGCTCTGCTTCTAACTTGGGCCAGAATTGTAAAATGGTCTTATAAATTAGCGATTTCGCTCCAATTCACATTCCAAGTAATATTCGGCATGCTAATTACGTTGCCGATTGCCAAATTGCATTATCTCTTATAGTTTCCGAGATATGGACTATCGACATCTGACACTATTGGCTCTGCTTCTAACTTGGGTCAGAATTGTAAAATGGTCTTATAAATTAGGGATTTCGCTCCAATTCACATTCCAAGTAATATTCGGCATGCTAATTACGTTGCCGATTGCCAAATTGCATTATCTCTTATAGTTTCCGAGATATAGACTATCGACATCTAACAATATTGGCTCTGCTTCTAACTTGGGCCAGAATTGTAAAATGGTCTTACGAATTAGCGATTTCGTTCCAATTCACATTCCAAGTAATATTCGGCATGCTAATTACATTGCCGGTTGCCAAATTGCATTATCTCTTATAGTTTCCGAGATATGGACTATCGACATCTGACAATATTGGCTCTGCTTCTAACTTGGACCAGAAATGTAAAATGGTCTTATAAATTAGCGATTTCGTTCCAATTCACATTCCAAGTAATATTCGGCATGCTAATTACGTTGCCGATTGCCAAATTGCATTATCTCCTATAGTTTCCGAGATATGGACAATCGAAATTTTACACCTTAGAGTCTGTTTCTAACTGGGGTCAAAATTGTAAAATGGTCTTACGAATTAGCGATTTCGTTCCAATTCACATTCCAAGTAATATTCGGCATGCTAATTACGCTGCTGATTGCCGAATTGCATTATCTCTTATAGTTTCCGAGATATGGACTATCGACATCTAAGAATATTGGCTCAGCTTCTAACTTGGGCCAGAATTGTAAAATGGTCTTATGAATTAGCGATTTCGCTCCAATTCACATTCCAAGTAATATTCGGCATGCTAATTACGTTGCCGATTCCCAAATTGCATTATCTCTTATAGTTTCTGAGGTATGGACAATCGACATCTGACAATATTGGCTCTGCTTCTAACTTGCGCCAGAATTGTAAAATGGTCTTATGAATTAGCGATTTTGCTCCAATTCACATTCCAAGTAATATTTGGCATGCTAATTACGTTGCCGATTGCCAAATTACATTATCCCTTATAGTTTCCGAGATATGGACTATCGACATCTGACAATATTGGCTCTGCATCTAAATTGGGCCAGAATTGTAAAATGGTCTTACGAATTAGCGATTTCGTTCCAATTCACATTCCAAGTAATATTCGGCATGCTAATTACGTTGCCGATTGCCAAATTGCATTATCTCTTATAGTTTCCGAGATATGGACTATCGACATCTGACAATATTGGCTCTGCTTCTAACTTGGTCCAGAATTGTAAAATGGTCTTATGAATTAGCGATTTCGCTCCAATTCACATTCCAAGTAATATTTGGCATGCTAATTACGTTGCCGATTGCCAAATTACATTATCCCTTATAGTTTCCGAGATATGGACTATCGACATCTGACAATATTGGCTCTGCATCTAAATTGGGCCAGAATTGTAAAATGGTCTTACGAATTAGCGATTTCGTTCCAATTCACATTCCAAGTAATATTCGGCATGCTAATTACGTTGCCGATTGCCAAATTGCATTATCTCTTATAGTTTCCGAGATATGGACTATCGACATCTGACAATATTGGCTCTGCTTCTAACTTGGGCCAGAATTGTAAAATGGTCTTATAAATTAGCGATTTCGCTCCAATTCACATTCCAAGTAATATTCGGCATGCTAATTACGTTGCCGATTGCCAAATTGCATTATCTCTTATAGTTTCCGAGATATGGACTATCGACATCTGACACTATTGGCTCTGCTTCTAACTTGGGTCAGAATTGTAAAATGGTCTTATAAATTAGGGATTTCGCTCCAATTCACATTCCAAGTAATATTCGGCATGCTAATTACGTTGCCGATTGCCAAATTGCATTATCTCTTATAGTTTCCGAGATATGGACTATCGACATCTAACAATATTGGCTCTGCTTCTAACTTGCGCCAGAATTGTAAAATGGTCTTATGAATTAGCGATTTGGCTCCAATTCACATTCCAAGTAATATTCGGCATGCTAATTACGTTGCCGATTGCCAAATTGCATTATCTCTTATAGTTTCCGAGATATGGGCAATCGAAATTTTACACCTTAGAGTCTGTTTCTAACTGGGGTCAAAATTGTAAAATGGTTTTATGGATTAGCGATTTCGTTCCAATTCACATTCCAAGTAATGTTCGGCATGCTAATTACGCTGCCGATTGCCAAATTGCATTATCTCTTATAGTTTCCGAGATATGGACCATGGACATCTAACAATATTGGCTCTGCTTCTAACTTGGGCCAGAATTGTAAAATGGTCTTATGAATTAGCGATTTCGTTCCAATTCACATTCCAAGTAATATTCGGCATGCTAATTACGTCGCCGATTGCCAAATTGCATTATCTCTTATAGTTTCCGAGATATGGACAATCGAAATTTTACACCTTAGAGTCTGTTTCTAACTGGGGTCAAAATTGTAAAATGGTCTTACGAATTAGCGATTTCGTTCCAATTCACATTCCAAGTAATATTCGGCATGCTAATTACGCTGCTGATTGCCGAATTGCATTATCTCTTATAGTTTCCGAGATATGGACTATCGACATCTAAGAATATTGGCTCAGCTTCTAACTTGGGCCAGAATTGTAAAATGGTCTTACGAATTAGCGATTTCGTTCCAATTCACATTCCAAGTAATATTCGGCATGCTAATTACGTTGCCGATTGCCAAATTGCATTATCTCTTATAGTTTCCGAGATATGGACTATCGACATCTGACAATATTGGCTCTGCTTCTAACTTGGGCCAGAATTGTAAAATGGTCTTATAAATTAGCGATTTCGCTCCAATTCACATTCCAAGTAATATTCGGCATGCTAATTACGTTGCCGATTGCCAAATTGCATTATCCCTTATAGTTTCCGAGATATGGACTATCGACATCTGACAATATTTTCTCTGCTTCTAACTTGCGCCAGAATTGTAAAATGGCCTTATGAATTAGCGATTTGGCTCCAATTCACATTCCAAGTAATATTCGGCATGCTATTTACGTTGCCGATTGCCAAATTGCATTATCTCTTATAGTTTCCGAGGTATGGGCAATCGAAATTTTACACCTTAGAGTCTGTTTCTAACTGGGGTCAAAATTGTAAAATGGTCTTATGAATTAGCGATTTCGCTCCAATTCACATTCCAAGTATTATTTGGCATGCTAATTACGTTGCCGATTGCCAAATTACATTATCCCTTATAGTTTCCGAGATATGGACTATCGACATCTGACAATATTGGCTCTGCATCTAAATTGGGCCAGAATTGTAAAATGGTGTTACGAATTAGCGATTTCGTTCCAATTCACATTCCAAGTAATATTCGGCATGCTAATTACGCTGCCGATTGCCAAATTGCATTATCTCTAATAGTTTCCGAGATATGGACTATCGACATCTAACAATATTGGCTCTGCTTCTAACTTGGGCCAGAATTGTAAAATGGTCTTACGAATCAGCGATTTCGTTCCAATTCACATTCCAAGTAATATTCGGCATGCTAATTACGTTGCCGGTTGCCAAATTGCATTATCTCTTATAGTTTCCGAGATATGGACTATCGACATCTGACAATATTGGCTCTGCTTCTAACTTGCGCCAGAATTGTAAAATGGCCTTATGAATTAGCGATTTCGTTCCAATTCACATTTCAAGTAATATTCGGCATGCTAATTACGTTGCCGATTGCCAAATTGCATTATCTCTTATAGTTTCCGAGATATGGACTATCGACATCTGACAATATTGGCTCTGCTTCTAACTTGCGCCAGAATTGTAAAATGGCCTTATGAATTAGCGATTTGGCTCCAATTCACATTCCAAGTAATATTCTGCATGCTAATTACATTGCCGATTGCCAAATTGCATTATCTCTTATAGTTTCCGAGATATGGGCAATCGAAATTTTACACCTTAGAGTCTGTTTCTAACTGGGGTCAAAATTGTAAAATGGTCTTATGAATTAGCGATTTCGCTCCAATTCACATTCCAAGTAATATTTGGCATGCTAATTACGTTGCCGATTGCCAAATTACATTATCTCTTATAGTTTCCGAGATATGGACTATCGACATCTGACAATATTGGCTCTGCATCTAAATTGGGCCAGAATTGTAAAATGGTCTTACGAATTAGCGATTTCGTTCCAATTCACATTCCAAGTAATATTCGGCATGCTAATTACGTTGCCGATTGCCAAATTACATTATCTCTTATAGTTTCCGAGAAATGGACTATCGACATCTAACAATATTGGCTCTGCTTCTAACTTGGGCCAGAATTGTAAAATGGTCTTACGAATTAGCGATTTCGTTCCAATTCACATTCCAAGTAATATTCGGCATGCTAATTACGTTGCCGGTTGCCAAATTGCATTATCTCTTATAGTTTCCGAGATATGGACTATCGACATCTGACAATATTGGCTCTGCTTCTAACTTGGACCAGAAATGTAAAATGGTCTTATAAATTAGCGATTTCGTTCCAATTCACATTCCAAGTAATATTCGGCATGCTAATTACGTTGCCGATTGCCAAATTGCATTATCTCCTATAGTTTCCGAGATATGGACAATCGAAATTTTACACCTTAGAGTCTGTTTCTAACTGGGGTCAAAATTGTAAAATGGTCTTACGAATTTGCGATTTCGTTCCAATTCACATTCCAAGTAATATTCGTCATGCTAATTAGGTTGCCGATTGCCAAATTGCATTATCTCTTATAGTTTCCGAGATATGGACTATCGACATCTGACAATATTGGCTCTGCTTCTAACTTGCGCCAGAATTGTAAAATGGTCTTATGAATTAGCGATTTCGCTCCAATTCACATTCCAAGTAATATTCGGCATGCTAATTACGTTGCCGATTGCCAAATTGCATTATCTCTAATAGTTTCCGAGATATGGACTATCGACATCTGACAATATTGGCTCTGCTTCTAACTTGGGCCAGAATTGTAAAATGGTCTTATGAATTAGCGATTTCGTTCCAATTCACATTCCAAGTAATATTCGGCATGCTAATTACGCTGCCGATTGCCAAATTGCATTATCTCTTATAGTTTCCGAGATATGGACTATCGACATCTAACAATATTGGCTCTGCTTCTAACTTGGGCCAGAATTGTAAAATGGTCTTACGAATTAGCGATTTCGTTCCAATTCACATTCCAAGTAATTTTCGGCATGCTAATTACGTTGCCGATTGCCAAATTGCATTATCTTTTATAGTTTCCGAGATATGGACTATCGACATCTGACAATATTGGCTCTGCTTCTAACTTGGGCCAGAATTGTAAAATGGTCTTATGAATTAGCGATTTCGCTCCAATTCACATTCCAAGTAATATTCGGCATGCTAATTACGTTGCCGATTGCCAAATTGCATTATCTCTTATAGTTTCCGAGATATGGACTATCGACATCTAACAATATTGGCTCTGCTTCTAACTAGGGCCAGAATTGTAAAATGGTCTTATGAATTAGCGATATCGCTCCAATTCACATTCCAAGTAATATTCGGCATGCTAATTACGTTGCCGATTGCCAAATTGCATTATCTCTTATAGTTTCCGAGATATGGACTATCGACATCTGACAATATTGGCTCTGCTTCTAACTTGCGCCAGAATTGTAAAATGGTCTTATGAATTAGCGATTTGGCTCCAATTCACATTCCAAGTAATATTCGGCATACTAATTACGTTGCCGATTGCCAAATTGCATTATCTCTTATAGTTTCCGAGATATGGACAATCGAAATTTTACACCTTGTTTCTAACTGGGGTCAAAATTGTAATATGGTCTTACGAATTAGCGATTTTGTTCCAATTCACATTCCAGGTAACATTCGGCATGCTAATTACGCTGCCGATTGCCAAATTGCATTTTCTCTAATAGTTTCCGAGATATGGAGTATCGACATCTAACAATATTGGCTCTGCTTCTAACTGGGGTCAAAATTGTAAAATGGTCTTACGAATTAGCGATTTCGTTCCAAATCACATTCCAAGTAATATTCGGCATGCTAATTACGTTGCCGATTGCCAAATTGCATTATCTCTTAAAGTTTCCGAGATATGGACTATCGACCTCTGACAATATTGGCTCTGCTTCTAACTTGGGCCAGAATTGTAAAATGGTCTTATGAATTAGCGATTTGGCTCCAATTCACATTCCAAGTAATATTCGGCACGCTAATTACGTTGCCGATTGCCAAATTGCATTATCTCTTATAGTTTCCTAGATATGGACAATAGAAATTTTACACCTTAGAGTCTGTTTCTAACTGGGGTCAAAATTGTAAAATGGTCTTACGAATTAGCGATTTCGTTCCAATTCACATTCCAAGTAATATTCGGCATGCTAATTACGTTGCAGATTGCCAAATTGCATTATCTCTTATAGTTTCCGAGATATGGACTATCGACATCTGACAATATTGGCTCTGCTTCTAACTTGGGCCAGAATTGTAAAATGGTCTTATGAATTAGCGATTTCGTTCCAATTCACATTCCAAGTAATATTCGGCATGCTAATTACGTTGCCGATTGCCAAATTGCATTATCTCTTATAGTTTCCGAGATATGGACAATCGAAATTTTACACCTTAGAGTCTGTTTCTAACTGGGGCAAAATTGTGAAATGGTCTTACGAATTAGCGATTTCGTTCCTATTCACATTCCAAGTAATATTCGGCATGCTAATTACGCTGCCAATTGCCATATTGCATTATCTCTTATAGTTTCCGAGATATGGACTATCGACATCTGACAATATTGGCTCTGCTTCTAACTTGCGCCAGAATTGTAAAATGGTCTTATGAATTAGCGATTTCGCTCCAATTCACATTCCAAGTAATATTCGGCATGCTAATTACGTTGCCGATTGCCAAATTGCATTATCTCTAATAGTTTCCGAGATATGGACTATCGACATCTGACAATATTGGCTCTGCTTCTAACTTGGGCCAGAATTGTAAAATGGTCTTATGAATTAGCGATTTCGTTCCAATTCACATTCCAAGTAATATTCGGCATGCTAATTACGCTGCCGATTGCCAAATTGCATTATCTCTTATAGTTTCCGAGATATGGACTATCGACATCTAACAATATTGGCTCTGCTTCTAACTTGGGCCAGAATTGTAAAATGGTCTTACGAATTAGCGATTTCGTTCCAATTCACATTCCAAGTAATTTTCGGCATGCTAATTACGTTGCCGATTGCCAAATTGCATTATCTTTTATAGTTTCCGAGATATGGACTATCGACATCTGACAATATTGGCTCTGCTTCTAACTTGGGCCAGAATTGTAAAATGGTCTTATGAATTAGCGATTTCGCTCCAATTCACATTCCAAGTAATATTCGGCATGCTAATTACGTTGCCGATTGCCAAATTGCATTATCTCTTATAGTTTCCGAGATATGGACTATCGACATCTAACAATATTGGCTCTGCTTCTAACTAGGGCCAGAATTGTAAAATGGTCTTATGAATTAGCGATATCGCTCCAATTCACATTCCAAGTAATATTCGGCATGCTAATTACGTTGCCGATTGCCAAATTGCATTATCTCTTATAGTTTCCGAGATATGGACTATCGACATCTGACAATATTGGCTCTGCTTCTAACTTGCGCCAGAATTGTAAAATGGTCTTATGAATTAGCGATTTGGCTCCAATTCACATTCCAAGTAATATTCGGCATACTAATTACGTTGCCGATTGCCAAATTGCATTATCTCTTATAGTTTCCGAGATATGGACAATCGAAATTTTACACCTTAGAGTCTGTTTCTAACTGGGGTCAAAATTGTAATATGGTCTTACGAATTAGCGATTTTGTTCCAATTCACATTCCAGGTAACATTCGGCATGCTAATTACGCTGCCGATTGCCAAATTGCATTTTCTCTAATAGTTTCCGAGATATGGAGTATCGACATCTAACAATATTGGCTCTGCTTCTAACTGGGGTCAAAATTGTAAAATGGTCTTACGAATTAGCGATTTCGTTCCAAATCACATTCCAAGTAATATTCGGCATGCTAATTACGTTGCCGATTGCCAAATTGCATTATCTCTTAAAGTTTCCGAGATATGGACTATCGACCTCTGACAATATTGGCTCTGCTTCTAACTTGGGCCAGAATTGTAAAATGGTCTTATGAATTAGCGATTTGGCTCCAATTCACATTCCAAGTAATATTCGGCACGCTAATTACGTTGCCGATTGCCAAATTGCATTATCTCTTATAGTTTCCTAGATATGGACAATAGAAATTTTACACCTTAGAGTCTGTTTCTAACTGGGGTCAAAATTGTAAAATGGTCTTACGAATTAGCGATTTCGTTCCAATTCACATTCCAAGTAATATTCGGCATGCTAATTACGTTGCAGATTGCCAAATTGCATTATCTCTTATAGTTTCCGAGATATGGACTATCGACATCTGACAATATTGGCTCTGCTTCTAACTTGGGCCAGAATTGTAAAATGGTCTTATGAATTAGCGATTTCGTTCCAATTCACATTCCAAGTAATATTCGGCATGCTAATTACGTTGCCGATTGCCAAATTGCATTATCTCTTATAGTTTCCGAGATATGGACAATCGAAATTTTACACTTTAGAGTCTGTTTCTAACTGGGGCAAAATTGTGAAATGGTCTTACGAATTAGCGATTTCGTTCCTATTCACATTCCAAGTAATATTCGGCATGCTAATTACGCTGCCAATTGCCATATTGCATTATCTCTTATAGTTTCCGAGATATGGACTATCGACATCTGACAATATTGGCTCTGCTTCTAACTTGCGCCAGAATTGTAAAATGGTCTTATGAATTAGCGATTTCGCTCCAATTCACATTCCAAGTAATATTCGGCATGCTAATTACGTTGCCGATTGCCAAATTGCATTATCTCTTATTGTTTCCGAGATATGGACTATCGACATCTGACAATATTGGCTCTGCTTCTAACTTGGGCCAGAATTGTAAAATGGTCTTATGAATTAGCGATTTCGTTTCAATTCACATTCCAACTAATATTCGGCATGCTAATTACGTTGCCGATTGCCAAATTGCATTATCTCTTATAGTTTCCGAGATATGGACAATCGAAATTTTACACCTTAGGGTCTCTTTCTAACTGGGGTCAAAATTGTAAAATGGTCTTACGAATTAGCGATTTCGTTCCAATTCACATTCCAAGTAATATTCGGCATGCTAATTACGCTGCCGATTGCCAAATTGCATTATCTCTTATAGTTTCCGAGATATGGACTATCGACATCTAACAATATTGGCTCTGCTTCTAACTTGGGCCAGAATTGTAAAATGGTCTTACGAATTAGCGATTTCGTTCCAATTCACATTCCAAGTAATATTCGGCATGCTAATTACGTTGCCGATTGCCAAATTGCATTATCTCTTATTGTTTCCGAGATATGGACTATCGACATCTGACAATATTGGCTCTGCTTCTAACTTGGGCCAGAATTGTAAAATGGTCTTATGAATTAGCGATTTCGTTTCAATTCACATTCCAACTAATATTCGGCATGCTAATTACGTTGCCGATTGCCAAATTGCATTATCTCTTATAGTTTCCGAGATATGGACTATCGAAATTTTACACCTTAGAGTCTCTTTCTAACTGGGGTCAAAATTGTAAAATGGTCTTACGAATTAGCGATTTCGTTCCAATTCACATTCCAAGTAATATTCGGCATGCTAATTACGTTGCCGATTGCCAAATTGCATTATCTCTTATGGTTTCCGAGATATGGACTATCGACATCTGACAATATTGGCTCTGCTTCTAACTTGGGCCAGAATTGTAAAATCGTCTTACGAATTAGCGATTTCGCTCCAATTCACATTCCAAGTAATATTCGGCATGCTAATTACGTTGCCGATTGCCAAATTGCATTATTTCTTATAGTTACCGAGATATGGACTATCGACATCTAACAATATTGGCTCTGCTTCTAACTTGGGCCAGAATTGTAAAATGGTCTTATGAATTAGCGATTTCGCTCCAATTCACATTCCAAGTAATATTCGGCATGCTAATTACGATGCCGATTGCCAAATTGCATTATCTCTTATAGTTTCCGAGATATGGACTATCGACATCTGACAATATTGGCTCTGCTTCTAACTTGCGCCAGAATTGTAAAATGGTCTTATGAAATAGCGATTTGGCTCCAATTCACATTCCAAGTAGTATTCGGCATACTAATTACGTTGCCGATTGCCAATTTGCATTATCTCTTATAGTTTCCGAGATATGGACAATCGAAATTTTACACCTTAGAGTCTGTTTCTAACTGGGGTCAAAATTGTAAAATGGTCTTACGAATTAGCGATTTCGTTCCAATTCACATTCCAAGTAATATTCGGCATGCTAATTACGCTGCCGATTGCCAAATTGCATTATCTCTTATAGTTTCCGAGATATGGAATATCGACATCTAACAATATTGGCTCTGCTTCTAACTTGGGCCAGAATTGTAAAATGGTCTTACGAGATAACGATTTCGTTCCAATTCACATTCCAAGTAATATTCGGCATGCTAATTACGTTGCCGATTGCCAAATTGCATTATCTCTTATTGTTTCCGAGATATGGACTATCGACATCTGACAATATTGGCTCTGCTTCTAACTTGGGCCAGAATTGTAAAATGGTCTTATGAATTAGCGATTTCGTTTCAATTCACATTCCAACTAATATTCGGCATGCTAATTACGTTGCCGATTGCCAAATTGCATTATCTCTTATAGTTTCCGAGATATGGACAATCGAAATTTTACACCTTAGAGTCTCTTTCTAACTGGGGTCAAAATTGTAAAATGGTCTTACGAATTAGCGATTTCGTTCCAATTCACATTCCAAGTAATATTCGGCATGCTAATTACGTTGCCGATTGCCAAATTGCATTATCTCTTATGGTTTCCGAGATATGGACTATCGACATCTGACAATATTGGCTCTGCTTCTAACTTGGGCCAGAATTGTAAAATCGTCTTACGAATTAGCGATTTCGCTCCAATTCACATTCCAAGTAATATTCGGCATGCTAATTACGTTGCCGATTGCCAAATTGCATTATTTCTTATAGTTACCGAGATATGGACTATCGACATCTAACAATATTGGCTCTGCTTCTAACTTGGGCCAGAATTGTAAAATGGTCTTATGAATTAGCGATTTCGCTCCAATTCACATTCCAAGTAATATTCGGCATGCTAATTACGTTGCCGATTGCCAAATTGCATTATCTCTTATAGTTTCCGAGATATGGACTATCGACATCTGACAATATTGGCTCTGCTTCTAACTTGCGCCAGAATTGTAAAATGGTCTTATGAATTAGCGATTTGGCTCCAATTCACATTCCAAGTAATATTCGGCATGCTAATTACGTTGCCGATTGCCAAATTGCATTATCTCTTATAGTTTCCGAGACATGGGCAATAGAAATTTTACACCTTAGAGTCTGTTTCTAACTAGGGTCAAAATTGTAAAATGGTCTTATGAATTAGCGATTTCGTTCCAATTCACATTCCAAGTAATATTCGGCATGCTAATTACGTTGCCGATTGCCAAATTGCATTATCTCTTATAGTTTCCGAGATATGGACTATCGAAATCTAACAATAATGGCTCTGCTTCTAACTTATGCCAGAATTGTAAAATGGTCTTATGAATTAGCGATTTCGTTCCAATTCACATTCCAAGTAATATTCGGCATGCTAATTACGTTGCCGATTGCCAAATTGCATTATCTCTTATAGTTTCCGAGATATGGACAATCGAAATTTTACACCTTAGAGTCTGTTTCTAACTGGGGTCAAGATTGTAAAATGGTCTTACGAATTAGCGATTTCGTTCCAATTCACATTCCAAGTAATATTCGGCATGCTAATTACGCTGCCGATTGCCAAATTGCATTATCTCTTATAGTTTCCGAGATATGGACTATCGACATCTAACAATATTGGCTCAGCTTCTAAATTGGGCCAGAATTGTAAAATGGTCTTACGAATTAGCGATTTCGTTCCAATTCACATTCCAAGTAATATTCGGTATGCTAATTACGTTGCCGATTGCCAAATTGCATTATCTCTTATAGTTTCCGAGATATGGACTATCGACATCTGACAATATTATCTCTGCTTCTAACTTGCGCCAGAATTGTAAAATGGCCTTATGAATTAGCGATTTGGCTCCAATTCACATTCCAAGTAATATTTGGCATGCTAATTACGTTGCCGATTGCCAAATTGCATTATCTCTTATAGTTTCCGAGATATGGGCAATCGAAATTTGACACCTTAGAGTCTGTTTCTAACTGGGGTCAAAATTGTAAAATGGTCTTATGAATTAGCGATTTCGCTCCAATTCACATTCCAAGTAATATTTGGCATGCTAATTACGTTGCCGATTGCCAAATTACATTATCTCTTATAGTTTCCGCGATATGGTCTATCGACATCTGACAATATTGGCTCTGCATCTAAATTGGGCCAGAATTGTAAAATGGTCTTACGAATTAGCGATTTCGTTCCAATTCACATTCCAAGTAATATTCGGCATGCTAATTACGCTGCCGATTGCCAAATTGAATTATCTCTTATAGTTTCCGAGATATGGACTATCGACATCTAACAATATTGGCTCTGCTTCTAACTTGGGCCAGAATTGTAAAATGGTCTTACGAATTAGCGATTTCGCTCCAATTCACATTCCAAGTAATATTCGGCATGCTAATTACGTTGCCGATTGCCAAATTGCATTATCTCTTATAGTTTCCGAGATATGGGCAATCGAAATTTTACACCTTAGAGTCTGTTTCTAACTGGGGTCAAAATTGTAAAATGGTCTTATGAATTAGCGATTTCGTTCCAATTAACATTCCAAGTAATATTCGGCATGCTAATTACGCTGCCGATTGCCAAATTGCATTATCTCTTATAGTTTCCGAGATATGGACTATCGACATCCGACAATATTGGCTCTGCTTCTAACCTGGGCCAGAATTGTAAAATGGTCTTATAAATTAGCGAATTCGCTCCAATTCACATTCCAAGTAATATTCGGCATGCTAATTACGTTGCCGATTGCCAAATTGCATTATCTCTTATAGTTTCCGAGATATGGACTATCGACATCTGACAATATTGGCTCTGCTTCTAACTTGCGCCAGAATTGTAAAATGGTCTTATGAATTAGCGATTTGGCTCCAATTCACATTCCAAGTAATATTCGGCATGCTAATTACGTTGCCGATTGCCAAATTGCATTATTTCTTATAGTTACCGAGATATGGACTATCGACATCTAACAATATTGGCTCTGCTTCTAACTTGGGCCAGAATTGTAAAATGGTCTTATGAATTAGCGATTTCGCTCCAATTCACATTCCAAGTAATATTCGGCATGCTAATTACGTTGCCGATTGCCAAATTGCATTATCTCTTATAGTTTCCGAGATATGGACTATCGACATCTGACAATATTGGCTCTGCTTCTAACTTGCGCCAGAATTGTAAAATGGTCTTATGAAATAGCGATTTGGCTCCAATTCACATTCCAAGTTATATTCGGCATACTAATTACGTTGCCGATTGCCAAATTGCATTATCTCTTATAGTTTCCGAGATATGGACAATCGAAATTTTACACCTTAGAGTCTAATTCTAGCTGGGGTCAAAATTGTAAAATGGTCTTACGAATTAGCGATTTCGTTCCAATTCACATTATAAGTAATATTCGGCATGTTAATTACGTTGCCGATTGCCAAATTGCATTATCTCTTATAGTTTCCGAGATATGGACTATCGACATCTGACAATATTGGCTCTGCTTCTAACTTGGGCCAGAATTGTAAAATGGTCTTATGAATTAGCGATTTCGTTCAAATTCACATTCCAAGTAATATTCGGCATGCTAATTACGCTGCCGATTGCCAAATAACATTATCTCTTATAGTTTCCGAGATATGGACAATCGAAATTTTACACCTTAGAGTCTGTTTCTAACTGGGGTCAAAATTGTAAAATGGACTTACGAATTAGCGATTTCGTTCCAATTCACATTCCAAGTAATATTCGGCATGCTAATTACGCTGCCGATTGCCAAACTGCATTATCTCTTATAGTTTCCGAGATATTGACTATCGACATCTAACAATATTGGCTCTGCTTCTAACTTGGGCCAGAATTGTAAAATGGTCTTACGAATTAGCGATTTCGTTCCAATTCACATTCCAAGTAATATTCGGCATGCTAATTACGTTGCCGATTGCCAAATTGCATTATCTCTTATGGTTTCCGAGATATGGACTATCGACATCTGACAATATTGGCTCTGCTTCTAACTTGGGCCAGAATTGTAAAATCGTCTTACGAATTAGCGATTTCGCTCCAATTCACATTCCAAGTAATATTCGGCATGCTAATTACGTTGCCGATTGCCAAATTGCATTATCTCTTATAGTTTCCGAGATATGGACTATCGACATCTGACAATATTGGCTCTGCTTCTAACTTGCGCCAGAATTGTAAAATGGTCTTATGAATTAGCGATTTGGCTCCAATTCACATTCCAAGTAATATTCGGCATGCTAATTACGTTGCCGATTGCCAAATTGCATTATCTCTTATAGTTTCCGAGACATGGGCAATAGAAATTTTACACCTTAGAGTCTGTTTCTAACTAGGGTCAAAATTGTAAAATGGTCTTATGAATTAGCGATTTCGTTCCAATTCACATTCCAAGTAATATTCGGCATGCTAATTACGTTGCCGATTGCCAAATTGCATTATCTCTTATAGTTTCCGAGATATGGACTATCGACATCTAACAATAATGGCTCTGCTTCTAACTTGGGCCAGAATTGTAAAATGGTCTTATGAATTAGCGATTTCGTTCCAATTCACATTCCAAGTAATATTCGGCATGCTAATTACATTGCCGATTGCCAAATTGCATTATCTCTTATAGTTTCCGAGATATGGACAATCGAAATTTTACACCTTAGAGTCTGTTTCTAACTGGGGTCAAGATTGTAAAATGGTCTTACGAATTAGCGATTTCGTTCCAATTCACATTCCAAGTAATATTCGGCATGCTAATTAGGCTGCCGATTGCCAAATTGCATTATCTCTTATAGTTTCCGAGATATGGACTATCGACATCTAACAATATTGGCTCAGCTTCTAAATTGGGCCAGAATTGTAAAATGGTCTTACGAATTAGCGATTTCGTTCCAATTCACACTCCAAGTAATATTCGGCATGCTAATTACGTTGCCGATTGCCAAATTGCATTATCTCTTATAGTTTCCGAGATATGGACTATCGACATCTGACAATATTGGCTCTGCTTCTAACTTGCGCCAGAATTGTAAAATGGTCTTATGAATTAGCGATTTGGCTCCAATTCACATTCCAAGTAATATTCGGCATGCTAATTACGTTGCCGATTGCCAAATTGCATTATCTCTTATAGTTTCCGAGATATGGACTATCGACATCTGACAATATTGGCTCTGCTTCTAACTTGCGCCAGAATTGTAAAATGGCCTTATGAATTAGCGATTTGGCTCCAATTCACATTCCAAGTAATATTTGGCATGCTAATTACGTTGCCGATTGCCAAATTGCATTATCTCTTATAGTTTCCGAGATATGTGCAATCGAAATTTGACACCTTAGAGTCTGTTTCTAACTGGGGTCAAAATTGTAAAATGGTCTTATGAATTAGCGATTTCGCTCCAATTCACATTCCAAGTAATATTTGGCATGCTAATTACGTTGCCGATTGCCAAATTACATTATCTCTTATAGTTTCCGAGATATGGACTATCGACATCTGACAATATTGGCTCTGCATCTAAATTAGGCCAGAATTGTAAAATGGTCTTACGAATTAGCGATTTCGTTCCAATTCACATTCCAAGTAATATTCGGCATGCTAATTACGCTGCCGATTGCCAAATTGCATTATCTCTTATAGTTTCCGAGATATGTGCAATCGAAATTTGACACCTTAGAGTCTGTTTCTAACTGGGGTCAAAATTGTAAAATGGTCTTATGAATTAGCGATTTCGCTCCAATTCACATTCCAAGTAATATTTGGCATGCTAATTACGTTGCCGATTGCCAAATTACATTATCTCTTATAGTTTCCGAGATATGGACTATCGACATCTGACAATATTGGCTCTGCATCTAAATTAGGCCAGAATTGTAAAATGGTCTTACGAATTAGCGATTTCGTTCCAATTCACTTTCCAGGTAATATTCGGCATGCTAATTACGTAGCCGGTTGCCAAATTGCATTATCTCTTATAGTTCCCGAGATATGGGCAATCGAAATTTTACACCTTAGAGTCTGTTTCTAACTGGGGTCAAAATTGTAAAATGGTCTTATGAATTAGCGATTTCGTTCCAATTCACATTCCAAGTAATATTCGGCATGCTAATTACGCTGCCGATTGCCAAATTGCATTATCTCTTATAGTTTCCGAGATATGGACTATCGACATCTGACAATATTGGCTCTGCTTCTAACTTGCGCCAGAATTGTAAAATGGCCTTATGAATTAGCGATTTGGCTCCAATTCACATTCCAAGTTATATTTGGCATGCTAATTACGTTGCCGATTGCCAAATTGCATTATCTCTTATAGTTTCCGAGATATGTGCAATCGAAATTTGACACCTTAGAGTCTGTTTCTAACTGGGGTCAAAATTGTAAAATGGTCTTATGAATTAGCGATTTCGCTCCAATTCACATTCCAAGTAATATTTGGCATGCTAATTACGTTGCCGATTGCCAAATTACATTATCTCTTATAGTTTCCGATATATGGACTATCGACATCTGACAATATTGGCTCTGCATCTAAATTAGGCCAGAATTGTAAAATGGTCTTACGAATTAGCGATTTCGTTCCAATTCACATTCCAAGTAATATTCGGCATGCTAATTACGCTGCCGATTGCCAAATTGCATTATCTCTTATAGTTTCCGAGATATGGACTATCGACATCTAACAATATTGGCTCTGCTTCTAACTTGGGCCAGAATTGTAAAATGGTCTTACGAATTAGCGATTTCGTTCCAATTCACTTTCCAGGTAATATTCGGCATGCTAATTACGTTGCCGGTTGCCAAATTGCATTATCTCTTATAGTTTCCGAGATATGGGCAATCGAAATTTTACACCTTAGAGTCTGTTTCTAACTGGGGTCAAAATTGTAAAATGGTCTTATGAATTAGCGATTTCGTTCCAATTCACATTCCAAGTAATATTCGGCATGCTAATTACGCTGCCGATTGCCAAATTGCATTATCTCTTATAGTTTCCGAGATATGGACTATCGACATCCGACAATATTGGCTCTGCTTCTAACCTGGGCCAGAATTGTAAAATGGTCTTATAAATTAGCGAATTCGCTCCAATTCACATTCCAAGTAATATTCGGCATGCTAATTACGTTGCCGATTGCCAAATTGCATTATCTCTTATAGTTTCCGAGATATGGACTATCGACATCTGACAATATTGGCTCTGCTTCTAACTTGCGCCAGAATTGTAAAATGGTCTTATGAATTAGCGATTTGGCTCCAATTCACATTCCAAGTAATATTCGGCATGCTAATTACGTTGCCGATTGCCAAATTGCATTATCTCTTATAGTTTCCGAGATATGGGCAATCGAAATTTTACACCTTAGAGTCTGTTTCTAACTGGGGTCAAAATTGTAAAATGGTCTTATGAATTAGCGATTTCGTTCCAATTCACATTCCAAGTAATATTCGGCATGCTAATTACGCTGCCGATTGCCAAATTGCATTATCTCTTATAGTTTCCGAGATATGGACTATCGACATCTAACAATATTGGCTCTGCTTCTAACTTGGGCCAGAATTGTAAAATGGTCTTATGAATTAGCGATTTCGTTCCAATTCACATTCCAAGTAATATTCGGCATGCTAATTACGTTGCCGATTGCCAAATTGCATTATCTCTTATAGTTTCCGAGATATGGACAATCGAAATTTTACACCTTAGAGTCTGTTTCTAACTGGGGTCAAAATTGTAAAATGGTCTTACGAATTAGCGATTTCGTTCCAATTCACATTCCAAGTAATATTCGGCATGCTAATTCCGCTGCTGATTGCCAAATTGCATTATCTTTTATAGTTTCCGAGATATGGACTATCGACATCTAAGAATATTGGCTCAGCTTCTAACTTGGGCCAGAATTGTAAAATGGTCTTACGAATTAGCGATTTCGTTCCAATTCACATTCCAAGTAATATTCGGCATGCTAATTACGTTGCCGATTGCCAAATTGCATTATCTCTTATAGTTTCCGAGATATGGACTATCGACATCTGACAATATTGGCTCTGCTTCTAACTTGGGCCAGAATTGTAAAATGGTCTTATAAATTAGGGATTTCGCTCCAATTCACATTCCAAGTAATATTCGGCATGCTAATTACGTTGCCGATTGCCAAATTGCATTATCTCTTATAGTTTCCGAGATATGGACTATCGACATCTGACAATATTGGCTCTGCTTCTAACTTGCGCCAGAATTGTAAAATGGTCTTATGAATTAGCGATTTGGCTCCAATTCACATTCCAAGTAATATTCGGCATGCTAATTACGTTGCCGATTGCCAAATTGCATTATCTCTTATAGTTTCCGAGATATGGACAATCGAAATTTTACACCTTAGAGTCTGTTTCTAACTGGGGTCAAAATTGTAAAATGGTCTTACGAATTAGCGATTTCGTTCCAATTCACATTCCAAGTAATATTCGGCATGCTAATTACGCTGCTGATTGCCGAATTGCATTATCTCTTATAGTTTCCGAGATATGGACTATCGACATCTAAGAATATTGGCTCAGCTTCTAACTTGGGCCAGAATTGTAAAATGGTCTTACGAATTAGCGATTTCGTTCCAATTCACATTCCAAGTAATATTCGGCATGCTAATTACGTTGCCGATTGCCAAATTGCATTATCTCTTATAGTTTCCGAGATATGGACTATCGACATCTGACAATATTGGCTCTGCTTCTAACTTGGGCCAGAATTGTAAAATGGCCTTATAAATTAGCGATTTCGCTCCAATTCACATTCCAAGTAATATTCGGCATGCTAATTACGTTGCCGATTGCCAAATTGCATTATCCCTTATAGTTTCCGAGATATGGACTATCGACATCTGACAATATTTTCTCTGCTTCTAACTTGCGCCAGAATTGTAAAATGGCCTTATGAATTAGCGATTTGGCTCCAATTCACATTCCAAGTAATATTCGGCATGCTATTTACGTTGCCGATTGCCAAATTGCATTATCTCTTATAGTTTCCGAGGTATGGGCAATCGAAATTTTACACCTTAGAGTCTGTTTCTAACTGGGGTCAAAATTGTAAAATGGTCTTATGAATTAGAGATTTCGCTCCAATTCACATTCCAAGTAATATTTGGCATGCTAATTACGTTGCCGATTGCCAAATTACATTATCCCTTATAGTTTCCGAGATATGGACTATCGACATCTGACAATATTGGCTCTGCATCTAAATTGGGCCAGAATTGTAAAATGGTCTTACGAATTAGCGATTTCGTTCCAATTCACATTCCAAGTAATATTCGGCATGCTAATTACGTTGCCGATTGCCAAATTGCATTATCTCTTATAGTTTCCGAGATATGGACTATCGACATCTGACAATATTGGCTCTGCTTCTAACTTGGGCCAGAATTGTAAAATGGTCTTATAAATTAGCGATTTCGCTCCAATTCACATTCCAAGTAATATTCGGCATGCTAATTACGTTGCCGATTGCCAAATTGCATTATCTCTTATAGTTTCCGAGATATGGACTATCGACATCTGACAATATTGGCTCTGC
This sequence comes from Rhynchophorus ferrugineus, assembly GCF_030347505.1. Lineage (NCBI taxonomy): Eukaryota > Metazoa > Arthropoda > Insecta > Coleoptera > Curculionidae > Rhynchophorus > Rhynchophorus ferrugineus. Next base: position 40,834,254 of record NW_027472582.1, read on the forward strand.
TTCTAACTTGGGTCAGAATTGTAAAATGGTCTTATAAATTAGGGATTTCGCTCCAATTCACATTCCAAGTAATATTCGGCATGCTAATTACGTTGCCGATTGCCAAATTGCATTATCTCTTATACTTTCCGAGATATGGGCAATCGAAATTTTACACCTTAGAGTCTGTTTCTAACTGGGGTCAAAATTGTAAAATGGTCTTATGAATTAGCGATTTCGTTCCAATTCACATTCCAAGTAATGTTCGGCATGCTAATTACGCTGCCGATTGCCAAATTGCATTATCTCTTATAGTTTCCGAGATATGGACCATGGACATCTAACAATATTGGCTCTGCTTCTAACTTGGGCCAGAATTGTAAAATGGTCTTATGAATTAGCGATTTCGTTCCAATTCACATTCCAAGTAATATTCGGCATGCTAATTACGTCGCCGATTGCCAAATTGCATTATCTCTTATAGTTTCCGAGATATGGACAATCGAAATTTTACACCTTAGAGTCTGTTTCTAACTGGGGTCAAAATTGTAAAATGGTCTTACGAATTAGCGATTTCGTTCCAATTCACATTCCAAGTAATATTCGGCATGCTAATTACGCTGCTGATTGCCGAATTGCATTATCTCTTATAGTTTCCGAGATATGGACTATCGACATCTAAGAATATTGGCTCAGCTTCTAACTTGGGCCAGAATTGTAAAATGGTCTTACGAATTAGCGATTTCGTTCCAATTCACATTCCAAGTAATATTCGGCATGCTAATTACGTTGCCGATTGCCAAATTGCATTATCTCTTATAGTTTCCGAGATATGGACTATCGACATCTGACAATATTGGCTCTGCTTCTAACTTGGGCCAGAATTGTAAAATGGTCTTATAAATTAGCGATTTCGCTCCAATTCACATTCCAAGTAATATTCGGCATGCTAATTACGTTGCCGATTGCCAAATTGCATTATCCCTTATAGTTTCCGAGATATGGACTATCGACATCTGACAATATTTTCTCTGCTTCTAACTTGCGCCAGAATTGTAAAATGGCCTTATGAATTAGCGATTTGGCTCCAATTCACATTCCAAGTAATATTCGGCATGCTATTTACGTTGCCGATTGCTAAATTGCATTATCTCTTATAGTTTCCGAGGTATGGGCAATCGAAATTTTACACCTTAGAGTCTGTTTCTAACTGGGGTCAAAATTGTAAAATGGTCTTATGAATTAGCGATTTCGCTCCAATTCACATTCCAAGTATCATTTGGCATGCTAATTACGTTGCCGATTGCCAAATTACATTATCCCTTATAGTTTCCGAGATATGGACTATCGACATCTGACAATATTGGCTCTGCATCTAAATTGGGCCAGAATTGTAAAATGGTCTTACGAATTAGCGATTTCGTTCCAATTCACATTCCAAGTAATATTCGGCATGCTAATTACGCTGCCGATTGCCAAATTGCATTATCTCTTATAGTTTCCGAGATATGGACTATCGACATCTAACAATATTGGCTCTGCTTCTAACTTGGGCCAGAATTGTAAAATGGTCTTACGAATCAGCGATTTCGTTCCAATTCACATTCCAAGTAATATTCGGCATGCTAATTACATTGCCGGTTGCCAAATTGCATTATCTCTTATAGTTTCCGAGATATGGACTATCGACATCTGACAATATTGGCTCTGCTTCTAACTTGCGCCAGAATTGTAAAATGGCCTTATGAATTAGCGATTTGGGTCCAATTCACATTCCAAGTAATATTCGGCATGCTAATTACATTGCCGATTGCCAAATTGCATTATCTCTTATAGTTTCCGAGATATGGGCAATCGAAATTTTACACCTTAGAGTCTGTTTCTAACTGGGGTCAAAATTGTAAAATGGTCTTATGAATTAGCGATTTCGCTCCAATTCACATTCCAAGTAATATTTGGCATGCTAATTACGTTGCCGATTGCCAAATTACATTATCTCTTATAGTTTCCGAGATATGGACTATCGACATCTGACAATATTGGCTCTGCATCTAAATTGGGCCAGAATTGTAAAATGGTCTTACGAATTAGCGATTTCGTTCCAATTCACATTCCAAGTAATATTCGGCATGCTAATTACGTTGCCGATTGCCAAATTACATTATCTCTTATAGTTTCCGAGATATGGACTATCGACATCTAACAATATTGGCTCTGCTTCTAACTTGGGCCAGAATTGTAAAATGGTCTTACGAATTAGCGATTTCGTTCCAATTCACATTCCAAGTAATATTCGGCATGCTAATTACATTGCCGGTTGCCAAATTGCATTATCTCTTATAGTTTCCGAGATATGGACTATCGACATCTGACAATATTGGCTCTGCTTCTAACTTGGACCAGAATTGTAAAATGGTCTTATAAATTAGCGATTTCGTTCCAATTCACATTCCAAGTAATATTCGGCATGCTAATTACGTTGCCGATTGCCAAATTGCATTATCTCCTATAGTTTCCGAGATATGGACAATCGAAATTTTACACCTTAGAGTCTGTTTCTAACTGGGGTCAAAATTGTAAAATGGTCTTACGAATTTGCGATTTCGTTCCAATTCACATTCCAAGTAATATTCGTCATGCTAATTAGGTTGCCGATTGCCAAATTGCATTATCTCTTATAGTTTCCGAGATATGGACTATCGACATCTGACAATATTGGCTCTGCTTCTAACTTGCGCCAGAATTGTAAAATGGTCTTATGAATTAGCGATTTCGCTCCAATTCACATTCCAAGTAATATTCGGCATGCTAATTACGTTGCCGATTGCCAAATTGCATTATCTCTTATAGTTTCTGAGATATGGACAATCGACATCTGACAATATTGGCTCTGCTTCTAACTTGCGCCAGAATTGTAAAATGGTCTTATGAATTAGCGATTTTGCTCCAATTCACATTCCAAGTAATATTCGGCATGCTAATTACGTTGCCGATTGCCAAATTGCATTATCTCTTATAGTTTCCAAGATATGGACTATCGACATCTGACAATATTGGCTCTGCTTCTAACTTAGGCCAGAATTGTAAAATGGTCTTATGAATTAGCGATTTCGCTTCAATTCACATTCCAAGTAATATTTGGCATGCTAATTACGTTGCCGATTGCCAAATTGCATTATCTCTTATAGTTTCCGAGATATGGACTATCGACATCTGATAATATTGGCTCTGCTTCTAACTTGGGCCAGAATTGTAAAATGGTCTTATGAATTAGCGATTTCGCTTCAATTCACATTCCAAGTAATATTCGGCATGCTAATTTCGTTGCCGATTGCCAAATTGCATTATCTCTTAAAGTTTCCGAGATATGGACTATCGACCTCTGACAATATTGGCTCTGCTTCTAACTTGGGCCAGAATTGTAAAATGGTCATGTGAATTAGCGATTTCGTTCCAATTCACATTCCAAGTAATATTCGGCATGCTAATTACGTTGCCGATTGCCAAATTGCATTAACTCTTATAGTTTCCTAGATATGGACAATCGAAATTTTACACCTTAGAGTCTGTTTCTAACTGGGGTCAAAATTGTAAAATGGTCTTACGAATTAGCGATTTCGTTCCAATTCACATTCCAGTTAATATTCGGCATGCTAATTACGTTGCTGATTGCCAAATTGCATTATCTCTTATAGTTTTCGAGATATGGACTATCGACATCTGACAATATTGGCTCTGCTTCTAACTTGGGCCAGAATTGTAAAATGGTCTTATGAATTAGCGATTTCGTTTCAATTCACATTCCAACTGACATTAGGCATGCTAATTACGTTGCCGATTGCCAAATTGCATTATCTCTTAGAGTTTCCGAGATATGGACAATCGAAATTTTACACCTTAGAGTCTGTTTCTAACTGGGGTCAAAATTGTAAAATGGTCTTACGAATTAGCGATATCGTTCCAATTCACATTCCAAGTAATATTCGGCATGCTAATTACGCTGCCGATTGCCAAATTGCATTATCTCTAATAGTTTCCGAGATATGGACTATCGACATCTGACAATATTGGTTCTGCTTCTAACTTGCGCCAGAATTGTAAAATGGTCTTATGAATTAGCGATTTCGCTCCAATTCACATTCCAAGTAATATTCGGCATGCTAATTACGTTGCCGATTGCCAAATTGCATTATCTCTTATAGTTTCCGAGATATGGACTATCGACATCTGACAATATTGGCTCTGCTTCTAACTTGGGCCAGAATTGTAAAATGGTCTTATGAATTAGCAATTTCGTTCCAATTCACATTCCAAGTAATATTCGGCATGCTAATTACGTTGCCGATTGCCAAATTGCATTATCTCTTATAGTTTCCGAGATATGGACAATCGAAATTTTATACCTTAGAGTCTGTTTCTAACTGGGGTCAAAATTGTAAAATGGTCTTACGAATTAGCGATTTCGTTCCAATTCACATTCCAAGTAATATTCGGCATGCTAATTACGCTGCCGATTGCCAAATTGCATTTTCTCTAATAGTTTCCGAGATATGGAGTATCGACATCTAACAATATTGGCTCTGCTTCTAACTTGGCCAGAATTGTAAAATGGTCTTACGAATTAACGATTTCGTTCCAATTCACATTCCAAGTAATATTCGGCATGCTAATTACGTTGCCGATTGCCAAATTGCATTATCTCTTAAAGTTTCCGAGATATGGACTATTGACATCTGACAATATTGGCTCTGCTTCTAACTTGGGCCAGAATTGTAAAATGGTCTTATGAATTAAAGATTTGGCTCCAATTCACATTCCAAGTAATATTCGGCATGCTAATTACGTTGCCGATTGCCAAATTGCATTATCTCTTATAGTTTCCTAGATATGGACAATCGAAATTTTACACCTTAGAGTCTGTTTCTAACTGGGGTCAAAATTGTAAAATGGTCTTGTGAATTAGCGATTTGGCTCCAATTCACATTCCAAGTAATATTCGGTATGCTAATTACGTTGCCGATTGCCAAATTGCATTATCTCTTATAGTTTCCGAGATATGGGCAATCGAAATTTTACACCTTAGAGTCTGTTTCTAACTGGGGTCAAAATTGTAAAATGGTCTTATGAATTAGCGATTTCGCTCCAATTCACATTCCAAGTAATATTTGGCATGCTAATTACGTTGCCGATTGCCAAATTGCATTATCTCTTATAGTTTCCGAGATATGGGCTATCGACACCTGACAATATTGGCTCTGCTTCTAACTTGCGCCAGAATTGTAAAATGGTCTTATGAATTAACGATTTGGCTCCAATTCACATTCCAAGTAATATTCGGCATGTTAATTACGTTGCCGATTGCCAAATTGCATTATCTCTTATATTTTCTGAGATATGGACAATCGAAATTTTACACCTTAGAGTCTGTTTCTAACTGGGGTCAAAATTGTAAAATGGTCTTACGAATTAGCGATTTCGTTCCAATTCACATTCCAAGTAATATTCGGCATGCTAATTACGCTGCCGATTGCCAAATTGCATTATCTCTTATAGTTCCCGAGATATGGACAATCGAAATTTTACACCTTAGAGTCTGTTTCTAACTGGGGTCAAAATTGTAAAATGGTCTTACGAATTAGCGATATCGTTCCAATTCACATTCCAAGTAATATTCGGCATGCTAATTACGCTGCCGATTGCCAAATTGCATTATCTCTTATAGTTTCCGAGATATGGACAATCGAAATTTTACACCTTAGAGTCTGTTTCTAACTGGGGTCAAAATTGTAAAGTGGTCTTACGAATAAGCGATTTCGTTCCAATTCACATTCCAAGTAATATTCGGCATGCTAATTACGTTGCCGATTGCCAAATTGCATTATCTCTTATAGTTTCCGAGATATGGACTATCGACATCTGACAATATTGGCTCTGCTTCTAACTTGGGCCAGAATTGTAAAATGGTCTTATGAATTAGCGATTTCGTTCCAATTCACATTCCAAGTAATATTCGGCATGCTAATTACGTTGCCGATTGCCAAATTGCATTATCTCTTATAGTTTCCGAGATATGGACAATCGAAATTTTACACCTTAGAGTCTGTTTCTAACTGGGGCAAAATTGTGAAATGGTCTTGCGAATTAGCGATTTCGTTCCAATTCACATTCCAAGTAATATTCGGCATGCTAATTACGTTGCCGATTGCCAAATTGCATTATCTCTTATAGTTTCCGAGATATGGACTATCGACATCTGACAATATTGGCTCTGCTTCTAACTTGCGCCAGAATTGTAAAATGGTCTTATGAATTAGCGATTTCGTTCCAATTCACATTCCAAGTAATATTCGGCATGCTAATTACGCTGCCGATTGCCAAATTGCATTATCTCTTATAGTTCCCGAGATATGGACAATCGAAATTTTACTCCTTAGAGTCTGTTTCTAACTGGGGTCAAAATTGTAAAATGGTCTTACGAATTAGCGATATCGTTCCAATTCACATTCCAAGTAATATTCGGCATGCTAATTACGCTGCCGATTGCCAAATTGCATTATCTCTTATAGTTTCCGAGATATGGACAATCGAAATTTTACACCTTAGAGTCTGTTTCTAACTGGGGTCAAAATTGTAAAATGGTCTTACGAATTAGCGATTTCGTTCCAATTCACATTCCAAGTAATATTCGGCATGCTAATTACGCTGCCGATTGCCAAATTGCATTTTCTCTAATAGTTTCCGAGATATGGAGTATCGACATCTAACAATATTGGCTCTGCTTCTAACTTGGCCAGAATTGTAAAATGGTCTTACGAATTAACGATTTCGTTCCAATTCACATTCCAAGTAATATTCGGCATGCTAATTACGTTGCCGATTGCCAAATTGCATTATCTCTTAAAGTTTCCGAGATATGGACTATTGACATCTGACAATATTGGCTCTGCTTCTAACTTGGGCCAGAATTGTAAAATGGTCTTATGAATTAAAGATTTGGCTCCAATTCACATTCCAAGTAATATTCGGCATGCTAATTACGTTGCCGATTGCCAAATTGCATTATCTCTTATAGTTTCCTAGATATGGACAATCGAAATTTTACACCTTAGAGTCTGTTTCTAACTGGGGTCAAAATTGTAAAATGGTCTTGTGAATTAGCGATTTGGCTCCAATTCACATTCCAAGTAATATTCGGTATGCTAATTACGTTGCCGATTGCCAAATTGCATTATCTCTTATAGTTTCCGAGATATGGGCAATCGAAATTTTACACCTTAGAGTCTGTTTCTAACTGGGGTCAAAATTGTAAAATGGTCTTATGAATTAGCGATTTCGCTCCAATTCACATTCCAAGTAATATTTGGCATGCTAATTACGTTGCCGATTGCCAAATTGCATTATCTCTTATAGTTTCCGAGATATGGGCTATCGACACCTGACAATATTGGCTCTGCTTCTAACTTGCGCCAGAATTGTAAAATGGTCTTATGAATTAACGATTTGGCTCCAATTCACATTCCAAGTAATATTCGGCATGTTAATTACGTTGCCGATTGCCAAATTGCATTATCTCTTATATTTTCTGAGATATGGACAATCGAAATTTTACACCTTAGAGTCTGTTTCTAACTGGGGTCAAAATTGTAAAATGGTCTTACGAATTAGCGATTTCGTTCCAATTCACATTCCAAGTAATATTCGGCATGCTAATTACGCTGCCGATTGCCAAATTGCATTATCTCTTATAGTTCCCGAGATATGGACAATCGAAATTTTACACCTTAGAGTCTGTTTCTAACTGGGGTCAAAATTGTAAAATGGTCTTACGAATTAGCGATATCGTTCCAATTCACATTCCAAGTAATATTCGGCATGCTAATTACGCTGCCGATTGCCAAATTGCATTATCTCTTATAGTTTCCGAGATATGGACAATCGAAATTTTACACCTTAGAGTCTGTTTCTAACTGGGGTCAAAATTGTAAAATGGTCTTACGAATAAGCGATTTCGTTCCAATTCACATTCCAAGTAATATTCGGCATGCTAATTACGTTGCCGATTGCCAAATTGCATTATCTCTTATAGTTTCCGAGATATGGACTATCGACATCTGACAATATTGGCTCTGCTTCTAACTTGGGCCAGAATTGTAAAATGGTCTTATGAATTAGCGATTTCGTTCCAATTCACATTCCAAGTAATATTCGGCATGCTAATTACGTTGCCGATTGCCAAATTGCATTATCTCTTATAGTTTCCGAGATATGGACAATCGAAATTTTACACCTTAGAGTCTGTTTCTAACTGGGGCAAAATTGTGAAATGGTCTTGCGAATTAGCGATTTCGTTCCAATTCACATTCCAAGTAATATTCGGCATGCTAATCACGTTGCCGATTGCCAAATTGCATTATCTCTTATAGTTTCCGAGATATGGACTATCGACATCTGACAATATTGGCTCTGCTTCTAACTTGCGCCAGAATTGTAAAATGGTCTTATGAATTAGCGATTTCGCTCCAATTCACATTCCAAGTAATATTCGGCATGCTAATTACGTTGCCGATTGCCAAATTGCATTATCTCTTATTGTTTCCGAGATATGGACTATCGACATCTGACAATATTGGCTCTGCTTCTAACTTGGGCCAGAATTGTAAAATGGTCTTACGAGATAACGATTTCGTTCCAATTCACATTCCAAGTAATATTCGGCATGCTAATTACGTTGCCGATTGCCAAATTGCATTATCTCTTACAGTTTCCGAGATATGGACTATCGACATCTGACAATATTGGCTCTGCTTCTAACTTGGGCCAGAATTGTAAAATGGTCTTATAAATTAGCGATTTCGCTCCAATTCACATTCCAAGTAATATTCGGCATGCTAATTACGTTGCCGATTGCCAAATTGCATTATCTCTTATAGTTTCCGAGATATGGACTATCGACATCTGACAATATTGGCTCTGCTTCTAACTTGCGCCAGAATTGTAAAATGGTCTTATGAATTAGCGATTTGGCTCCAATTCACATTCCAAGTAATATTCGGCATGCTAATTACGTTGCCGATTGCCAAATTGCATTATCTCTTATAGTTTCCGAGACATGGGCAATAGAAATTTTACACCTTAGAGTCTGTTTCTAACTGGGGTCAAAATTGTAAAATGGTCTTTTGAATTAGCGATTTCGTTCCAATTCACATTCCAAGTAATATTCGGCATGCTAATTACGTTGCCGATTGCCAAATTGTATTATCTCTTATAGTTTCCGAGATATGGACTATCGACATCTAACAATAATGGCTCTGCTTCTAACTTGGGCCAGAATTGTAAAATGGTCTTATGAATTAGCGATTTCGTTCCAATTCACATTCCAAGTAATATTCGGCATGCTAATTACGTTGCCGATTGCCAAATTGCATTATCTCTTATAGTTTCCGAGATATGGACAATCGAAATTTTACACCTTAGAGTCTGTGTCTAACTGGGGTCAAGATTGTAAAATGGTCTTACGAATTAGCGATTTCGTTCCAATTCACATTCCAAGTAATATTCGGCATGCTAATTACGCTGCCGATTGCCAAATTGCATTATCTCTTATAGTTTCCAAGATATGGACTATCGACATCTAACAATATTGGCTCAGCTTCTAAATTGGGCCAGAATTGTAAAATGGTCTTACGAATTAGCGATTTCGTTCCAATTCACACTCCAAGAAATATTCGGCATGCTAATTACGTTGCCGATTGCCAAATTGCATTATCTCTTATAGTTTCCGAGATATGGACTATCGACATATGACAATATTGGCTCTGCTTCTAACTTGGGCCAGAATTGTAAAATGGTCTTATAAATTAGCGATTTCGCTCCAATTCACATTCCAAGTAATATTCGGCATGCTAATTACGTTGCCGATTGCCAAATTGCATTATCTCTTATAGTTTCCGAGATATGGACTATCGACATCTGACAATATTGGCTCTGCTTCTAACTTGCGCCAGAATTGTAAAATGGCCTTATGAATTAGCGATTTGGCTCCAATTCACATTCCAGGTAATATTCGGCATGCTAATTACGTTGCCGATTACCAAATTGCATTATCTCCTATAGTTTCCGAGATATGGACAATCGAAATTTTACACCTTAGAGTCTGTTTCTAACTGGGGGCAAAATTGTAAAATGGTCTTACGAATTAGCGATTTCGTTCCAATTCACATTCCAAGTAATATTCGGCATGCTAATTACGTTGCCGATTGCCAAATTGCATTATCTCTTATAGTTTCCGAGATATGGACTATCGACATCTGACAATATTGGCTCTGCTTCTAACTTGGGCCAGAATTGTAAAATGGTCTTATGAATTAGCGATTTCGTTCCAATTCACATTCCAATTAATATTCGGCATGCTAATTACGTTGCCGATTGCCAAATTGCATTATCTCCTATAGTTTCCGTGATATGGACAATCGAAATTTTACACCTTAGAGTCTGTTTCTAACTGGGGTCAAAATTGTAAAATGGTCTTACGAATTAGCGATTTCGTTCCAATTCACATTCCAAGTAATATTCGGCATGCTAATTACGCTGCCGATTGCCAAATTGCATTATCTCTTATAGTTTCCGAGATATGGACTATCGACATCTGACAATATTGGCTCTGCTTCTAACTTGCGCCAGAATTGTAAAATGGTCTTATGAATTAGCGATTTCGCTCCAATTAACATTCCAAGTAATATTCGGCATGCTAATTACGTTGCCGATTGCCAAATTGCATTATCTCTTATAGTTTCCGAGATATGGACTATCGACATCTGACAATATTGGCTCTGCTTCTAACTTGTGCCAGAATTGTAAAATGGTCTTATGAATTAGCGATTTCGTTTCAATTCACATTCCAAGTAACATTCGGCATGCTAATTACGTGGCCAATTGCCAAATTGCATTATCTCTTATAGTTCCCGAGATATGGACAATCGAAATTTTACACCTTAGAGTCTGTTTCTAACTGGGGTCAAAATTGTAAAATGGTCTTACGAATTAGCGATATCGTTCCAATTCACATTCCAAGTAATATTCGGCATGCTAATTACGCTGCCGATTGCCAAATTGCATTATCTCTTATAGTTTCCGAGATATGGACTATCGACATCTGACAATATTGGCTCTGCTTCTAACTTGCGCCAGAATTGTAAAATGGTCTTATGAATTAGCGATTTCGCTCCAATTCACATTCCAAGTAATATTCGGCATGCTAATTACGTTGCCGATTGCCAAATTGCATTATCTCTTATAGTTTCCGAGATATGGACAATCGACATCTGACAATATTGGCTCTGCTTCTAATTTGGGCCAGAATTGTAAAATGGTCTTATGAATTAGCAATTTCGTTCCAACTCACATTCCAAGTAATATTCGGCATGCTAATTACGTTGCCGATTGCCAAATTGCATTATCTCTTATAGTTTCCGAGATATGGACAATCGAAATTTTACACCTTAGAGTCTGTTTCTAACTGGGGTCAAAATTGTAAAATGGTCTTACGAATTAGCGATTTCGTTCCAATTCACATTCCAAGTAATATTCGGCATGCTAATTACGTTGCCGATTGCCAAATTGCATTATCTCTTATAGTTTCCGAGATATGGACTATCGACATCTGACAATATTGGCTCTGCTTCTAACTTGGGCCAGAATTGTAAAATGGTCTTATGAATTAGCGATTTCGTTCCAATTCACATTCCAAGTAATATTCGGCATGCTAATTACGTTGCCGATTGCCAAATTGCATTATCTCTTATAGTTTCCGAGATATGGACAATCGAAATTTTACACCTTAGAGTCTGTTTCTAACTGGGGCAAAATTGTGAAATGGTCTTGCGAATTAGCGATTTCGTTCCTATTCACATTCCAAGTAATATTCGGCATGCTAATTACGCTGCCAATTGCATATTGCATTATCTCTTATAGTTTCCGAGATATGGACTATCGACATCTGACAATATTGGCTCTGCTTCTAACTTGCGCCAGAATTGTAAAATGGTCTTATGAATTAGCGATTTCGCTCCAATTCACATTCCAAGTAATATTCGGCATGCTAATTACGTTGCCGATTGCCAAATTGCATTATCTCTTATTGTTTCCGAGATATGGACTATCGACATCTGACAATATTGGCTCTGCTTCTAACTTGGGCCAGAATTGTAAAATGGTCTTACGAGATAACGATTTCGTTCCAATTCACATTCCAAGTAATATTCGGCATGCTAATTACGTTGCCGATTGCCAAATTGCATTATCTCTTACAGTTTCCGAGATATGGACTATCGACATCTGACAATATTGGCTCTGCTTCTAACTTGGGCCAGAATTGTAAAATGGTCTTATAAATTAGCGATTTCGCTCCAATTCACATTCCAAGTAATATTCGGCATGCTAATTACGTTGCCGATTGCCAAATTGCATTATCTCTTATAGTTTCCGAGATATGGACTATCGACATCTGACAATATTGGCTCTGCTTCTAACTTGCGCCAGAATTGTAAAATGGTCTTATGAATTAGCGATTTGGCTCCAATTCACATTCCAAGTAATATTCGGCATGCTAATTACGTTGCCGATTGCCAAATTGCATTATCTCTTATAGTTTCCGAGACATGGGCAATAGAAATTTTACACCTTAGAGTCTGTTTCTAACTGGGGTCAAAATTGTAAAATGGTTTTATGAATTAGCGATTTCGTTCCAATTCACATTCCAAGTAATATTCGGCATGCTAATTACGTTGCCGATTGCCAGATTGTATTATCTCTTATAGTTTCCGAGATATGGACTATCGACATCTAACAATAATGGCTCTGCTTCTAACTTGGGCCAGAATTGTAAAATGGTCTTATGAATTAGCGATTTCGTTCCAATTCACATTCCAAGTAATATTCGGCATGCTAATTACGTTGCCGATTGCCAAATTGCATTATCTCTTATAGTTTCCGAGATATGGACAATCGAAATTTTACACCTTAGAGTCTGTGTCTAACTGGGGTCAAGATTGTAAAATGGTCTTACGAATTAGCGATTTCGTTCCAATTCACATTCCAAGTAATGTTCGGCATGCTAATTACGCTGCCGATTGCCAAATTGCATTATCTCTTATAGTTTCCAAGATATGGACTATCGACATCTAACAATATTGGCTCAGCTTCTAAATTGGGCCAGAATTGTAAAATGGTCTTACGAATTAGCGATTTCGTTCCAATTCACACTCCAAGAAATATTCGGCATGCTAATTACGTTGCCGATTGCCAAATTGCATTATCTCTTATAGTTTCCGAGATATGGACTATCGACATATGACAATATTGGCTCTGCTTCTAACTTGGGCCAGAATTGTAAAATGGTCTTATAAATTAGCGATTTCGCTCCAATTCACACTCCAAGTAATATTCGGCATGCTAATTACGTTGCCGATTGCCAAATTGCATTATCTCTTATAGTTTCCGAGATATGGACTATCGACATCTCACAATATTGGCTCTGCTTCTAACTTGCGCCAGAATTGTAAAATGGCCTTATGAATTAGCGATTTGGCTCCAGTTCACATTCCAGGTAATATTCGGCATGCTAATTACGTTGCCGATTGCCAAATTGCATTATCTCCAATAGTTTCCGAGATATGGACAATCGAAATTTTACACCTTAGAGTCTGTTTCTAACTGGGGGCAAAATTGTAAAATGGTCTTACGAATTAGCGATTTCGTTCCAATTCACATTCCAAGTAATATTCGGCATGCTAATTACGTTGCCGATTGCCAAATTGCATTATCTCTTATAGTTTCCGAGATATGGACTATCGACATCTGACAATATTGGCTCTGCTTCTAACTTGGGCCAGAATTGTAAAATGGTCTTATGAATTAGCGATTTCGTTCCAATTCACATTCCAATTAATATTCGGCATGCTAATTACGTTGCCGATTGCCAAATTGCATTATCTCCTGTAGTTTCCGTGATATGGACAATCGAAATTTTACACCTTAGAGTCTGTTTCTAACTGGGGTCAAAATTGTAAAATGGTCTTATGAATTAGCGATTTCGTTCCAATTCACATTCCAAGTAATATTTGGCATGCTAATTACGCTGCCGATTGCCAAATTGCATTATCTCTGATACTTTAAGAGATATGGACTATCGACATCTAACAATATTGGCTCTGCTTCTAACTTGGGCCAGAATTGTAAAATGGTCTTACGAATTAGCGATTTCGTTCCAATTCACATTCCAAGTAATATTCGGCATGCTAATTACGTTGCCGATTGCCAAATTGCATTATCTCTTATGGTTTCCGAGATATGGACTATCGACATCTGACAATATTGGCTCTGTTTCTAACTTGGGCCAGAATTGTAAAATGGTCTTATGAATTAGCGATTTCGCTCCAATTCACATTCCAAGTAATATTCGGCATGCTAATTACGTTGCCGATTGCCAAATTGCATTATCTCTTATAGTTACCGAGATATGGACTATCGACATCTAACAATATTGGCTCTGCTTCTAACTTGGGCCAGAATTGTAAAATGGTCTTATGAATTAGCGATTTCGCTCCAATTCACATTCCAAGTAATATTCGGCATGCTAATTACGTTGCCGATTGCCAAATTGCATTATCTCTTATAGTTTCCGAGATATGGACTATCTACATCTGACAATATTGGCTCTGCTTCTAACTTGCGCCAGAATTGTAAAATGGTCTTATGAATTAGCGATTTGGCTCCAATTCGCATTCCAAGTAATATTCGGCATGCTAATTACGTTGCCGATTGCCAAATTGCATTATCTCTTATAGTTTCCGAGATATGGGCAATCGAAATTTTACACCTTAGAGTCTGTTTCTAACTGGGGTCAAAATTGTAAAATGGTCTTACGAATTGGCGATTTCGTTCCAATTCACATTCCAAGTAATATTCGGCATGCTAATTACGCTGCCGATTGCCAAATTGCATTATCTCTTATAGTTTCCGAGATATGGACTATCGACATCTAACAATATTGGCTCTGCTTCTAACTTGGGCCAGAATTGTAAAAAGGTATTACGAATTAGCGATTTCGTTCCAATTCACATTCCAAGTAATATTCGGCATGCTAATTACGTTGCCGATTGCCAAATTGCATTATCTCTTATGGTTTCCGAGATATGGACTATCGACATCTGACAATATTGGCTCTGCATTTAACTTGGGCCAGAATTGTAAAATGGTCTTATGAATTAGCGATTTCGCTCCAATTCACATTCTAAGTAATATTCGGCATGCTAATTACGTTGCCGATTGCCAAATTGCATTATCTCTTATAGTTTCCGAGATATGGACTATCGACATCTGACAATATTGGCTCTGCTTCTAATTTGGGCGAGAATTGTAAAATGGTCTTATAAATTAGCGATTTCGCTCCAATTCACATTCCAAGTAATATTCGGCATGCTAATTACGTTGCCGATTGCCAAATCGCATTATCTCTTATAGTTTCCGAGATATGGACAATCGAAATTTTACACCTTAGAGTCTGTTTCTAACTGGGGTCAAAATTGTAAAATGGTCTTACGAATTAGCGATTTCGTTCCAATTCACATTGCAAGTAATATTCGGCATGCTAATTACGCTGCCGATTGCCAAATTGCATTATCTCTTATAGTTTCCGAGATATGGACTATCGACATCTAACAATATTGGCTCTGCTTCTAACTTGGGCCAGAATTGTAAAATGGTCTTATGAATTAGCGATTTCGTTCCAATTCACATTCCAAGTAATATTCGGCATGCTAATTACGTTGCCGATTGCCAAATTGCATTATCTCTTATAGTTTCCGAGATATGGACAATCGAAATTTTACACCTTAGAGTCTGTTTCTAACTGGGGTCAAATTTGTAAAATGGTCTTACGAATTAGCGATTTCGTTCCAATTCACATTCCAAGTAATATTCGGCATGCTAATTACGCTGCCGATTGCCAAATTGCATTATCTCTTATAGTTTCCGAGATATGGACTATCGACATCTGACAATATTGGCTCTGCTTCTAACTTGGGCCCAAATTGTAAAATGGTCTTATGAATTAGCGATTTCGTTCCAATTCACATTCCAACTAATATTCGGCATGCTAATTACGTTGCCGATTGCCAAATTGCATTATCTCTTATAGTTTCCGAGATATGGACAATCGAAATTTTACACCTTAGAGTCTCTTTCTAACTGGGGTCAAAATTGTAAAATGGTCTTACGAATTAGCGATTTCGTTCCAATTCACATTCCAAGTAATATTCGGCATGCTAATTACGCTGCCGATTGCCAAATTGCATTATCTCTTATAGTTTCCGAGATATGGACTATCGACATCTGACAATATTGGCTCTGCTTCTAACTTGGGCCAGAATTGTAAAATGGTCTTATGAATTAGCGATTTCGTTTCAATTCATATTCCAACTAATATTCGGCATGCTAATTACGTTGCCTATTGCCAAATTGCATTATCTCTTATAGTTTCTGAGATATGGACAATCGAAATTTTACACCTTAGAGTCTGTTTCTAACTGGGGTCAAAATTGTAAAATGGTCTTACGAATTAGCGATTTCGTTCCAATTCACATTCCAAGTAATATTCGGCATGCTAGTTACGTTGTCGATTGCCAAATTGCATTATCTCTTATAGTTTCCAAGACATGGACTATCGACATCTGACAATGTTGGCTCTGCTTCTAACTTGGGCCAGAATTGTAAAATGGTCTTATAAATTAGCGATTTCGCTCCAATTCACACTCCAAGTAATATTCGGCATGCTAATTACGTTGCCGATTGCCAAATTGCATTATCTCTTATAGTTTCCGAGATATGGACTATCGACATCTGACAATATTGGCTCTGCTTCTAACTTGCGCCAGAATTGTAAAATGGTCTTACGAATTAGCGATTTCGTTCCAATTCACACTCCAAGAAATATTCGGCATGCTAATTACGTTGCCGATTGCCAAATTGCATTATCTCTTATAGTTTCCGAGATATGGACTATCGACATATGACAATATTGGCTCTGCTTCTAACTTGGGCCAGAATTGTAAAATGGTCTTATAAATTAGCGATTTCGCTCCAATTCACACTCCAAGTAATATTCGGCATGCTAATTACGTTGCCGATTGCCAAATTGCATTATCTCTTATAGTTTCCGAGATATGGACTATCGACATCTGACAATATTGGCTCTGCTTCTAACTTGCGCCAGAATTGTAAAATGGCCTTATGAATTAGCGATTTGGCTCCAGTTCACATTCCAGGTAATATTCGGCATGCTAATTACGTTGCCGATTGCCAAATTGCATTATCTCCTATAGTTTCCGAGATATGGACAATCGAAATTTTACACCTTAGAGTCTGTTTCTAACTGGGGGCAAAATTGTAAAATGGTCTTACGAATTAGCGATTTCGTTCCAATTCACATTCCAAGTAATATTCGGCATGCTAATTACGTTGCCGATTGCCAAATTGCATTATCTCTTATAGTTTCCGAGATATGGACTATCGACATCTGACAATATTGGCTCTGCTTCTAACTTGGGCCAGAATTGTAAAATGGTCTTATGAATTAGCGATTTCGTTCCAATTCACATTCCAATTAATATTCGGCATGCTAATTACGTTGCCGATTGCCAAATTGCATTATCTCCTGTAGTTTCCGTGATATGGACAATCGAAATTTTACACCTTAGAGTCTGTTTCTAACTGGGGTCAAAATTGTAAAATGGTCTTATGAATTAGCGATTTCGTTCCAATTCACATTCCAAGTAATATTTGGCATGCTAATTACGCTGCCGATTGCCAAATTGCATTATCTCTTATACTTTAAGAGATATGGACTATCGACATCTAACAATATTGGCTCTGCTTCTAACTTGGGCCAGAATTGTAAAATGGTCTTACGAATTAGCGATTTCGTTCCAATTCACATTCCAAGTAATATTCGGCATGCTAATTACGTTGCCGATTGCCAAATTGCATTATCTCTTATGGTTTCCGAGATATGGACTATCGACATCTGACAATATTGGCTCTGCTTCTAACTTGGGCCAGAATTGTAAAATGGTCTTATGAATTAGCGATTTCGCTCCAATTCACATTCCAAGTAATATTCGGCATGCTAATTACGTTGCCGATTGCCAAATTGCATTATCTCTTATAGTTACCGAGATATGGACTATCGACATCTAACAATATTGGCTCTGCTTCTAACTTGGGCCAGAATTGTAAAATGGTCTTATGAATTAGCGATTTCGCTCCAATTCACATTCCAAGTAATATTCGGCATGCTAATTACGTTGCCGATTGCCAAATTGCATTATCTCTTATAGTTTCCGAGATATGGACTATCTACATCTGACAATATTGGCTCTGCTTCTAACTTGCGCCAGAATTGTAAAATGGTCTTATGAATTAGCGATTTGGCTCCAATTCACATTCCAAGTAATATTCGGCATACTCATTACGTTGCCGATTGCCAAATTGCATTATCTCTTATAGTTTCCGAGATATGGACAATCGAAATTTTACACCTTAGAGTCTGTTTCTAACTGGGGTCAAAATTGTAAAATGGTCTTACGAATTAGCGATTTCGTTCCAATTCACATTCCAAGTAATATTCGGCATGCTAATTACGCTGCCGATTGCCAAATTGCATTATCTCTTATAGTTTCCGAGATATGGAATATCGACATCTAACAATATTGGCTCTGCTTCTAACTTGGGCCAGAAATGTAAAATGGTCTTACGAGATAACGATTTCGTTCCAATTCACATTCCAAGTAATATTCGGCATGCTAATTACGTTGCCGATTGCCAAATTGCATTATCTCTTATAGTTTCCGAGATATGGACTATCGACATCTGACAATATTGGCTCTGCTTCTAACTTGCGCCAAAATTGTAAAATGGTCTTATGAATTAGCGATTTGGCTCCAATTCACATTCCAAGTAATATTCGGCATGCTAATTACGTTGCCGATTGCCAAATTGCATTATCTCTTATAGTTTCCGAGATATGGGCAATCGAAATTTTACACCTTAGAGTCTGTTTCTAACTGGGGTCAAAATTGTAAAATGGTCTTACGAATTGGCGATTTCGTTCCAATTCACATTCCAAGTAATATTCGGCATGCTAATTACGCTGCCGATTGCCAAATTGCATTATCTCTTATAGTTTCCGAGATATGGACTATCGACATCTAACAATATTGGCTCTGCTTCTAACTTGGGCCAGAATTGTAAAAAGGTCTTACGAATTAGCGATTTCGTTCCAATTCACATTCCAAGTAATATTCGGCATGCTAATTACGTTGCCGATTGCCAAATTGCATTATCTCTTAAAGTTTCCGAGATATGGACTATTGACATCTGACAATATTGGCTCTGCTTCTAACTTGGGCCAGAATTGTAAAATGGTCTTATGAATTAAAGATTTGGCTCCAATTCACATTCCAAGTAATATTCGGCATGCTAATTACGTTGCCGATTGCCAAATTGCATTATCTCTTATAGTTTCCTAGATATGGACAATCGAAATTTTACACCTTAGAGTCTGTTTCTAACTGGGGTCAAAATTGTAAAATGGTCTTGTGAATTAGCGATTTGGCTCCAATTCACATTCCAAGTAATATTCGGTATGCTAATTACGTTGCCGATTGCCAAATTGCATTATCTCTTATAGTTTCCGAGATATGGGCAATCGAAATTTTACACCTTAGAGTCTGTTTATAACTGGGGTCAAAATTGTAAAATGGTCTTATGAATTAGCGATTTCGCTCCAATTCACATTCCAAGTAATATTTGGCATGCTAATTACGTTGCCGATTGCCAAATTGCATTATCTCTTATAGTTTCCGAGATATGGACTATCGACACCTGACAATATTGGCTCTGCTTCTAACTTGCGCCAGAATTGTAAAATGGTCTTATGAATTAACGATTTGGCTCCAATTCACATTCCAAGTAATATTCGGCATGTTAATTACGTTGCCGATTGCCAAATTGCATTATCTCTTATATTTTCTGAGATATGGACAATCGAAATTTTACACCTTAGAGTATGTTTCTAACTGGGGTCAAAATTGTAAAATGGTCTTACGAATTAGCGATTTCGTTCCAATTCACAATCCAAGTAATATTCGGCATGCTAATTACGCTGCCGATTGCCAAATTGCATTATCTCTTATAGTTCCCGAGATATGGACAATCGAAATTTTACACCTTAGAGTCTGTTTCTAACTGGGGTCAAAATTGTAAAATGGTCTTACGAATTAGCGATATCGTTCCAATTCACATTCCAAGTAATATTCGGCATGCTAATTACGCTGCCGATTGCCAAATTGCATTATCTCTTATAGTTTCCGAGATATGGACAATCGAAATTTTACACCTTAGAGTCTGTTTCTAACTGGGGTCAAAATTGTAAAATGGTCTTACGAATAAGCGATTTCGTTCCAATTCACATTCCAAGTAATATTCGGCATGCTAATTACGTCGCCGATTGCCAAATTGCATTATCTCTTATAGTTTCCGAGATATGGACTATCGACATCTGACAATATTGGCTCTGCTTCTAACTTGGGCCAGAATTGTAAAATGGTCTTATGAATTAGCGATTTCGTTCCAATTCACATTCCAAGTAATATTCGGCATGCTAATTACGTTGCCGATTGCCAAATTGCATTATCTCTTATAGTTTCCGAGATATGGACAATCGAAATTTTACACCTTAGAGTCTGTTTCTAACTGGGGCAAAATTGTGAAATGGTCTTGCGAATTAGCGATTTCGTTCCTATTCACATTCCAAGTAATATTCGGCATGCTAATTACGCTGCCAATTGCCATATTGCATTATCTCTTATAGTTTCCGAGATATGGACTATCGACATCTGACAATATTGGCTCTGCTTCTAACTTGCGCCAGAATTGTAAAATGGTCTTATGAATTAGCGATTTCGCTCCAATTCACATTCCAAGTAATATTCGGCATGCTAATTACGTTGCCGATTGCCAAATTGCATTATCTCTTATTGTTTCCGAGATATGGACTATCGACATCTGACAATATTGGCTCTGCTTCTAACTTGGGCCAGAATTGTAAAATGGTCTTACGAGATAACGATTTCGTTCCAATTCACATTCCAAGTAATATTCGGCATGCTAATTACGTTGCCGATTGCCAAATTGCATTATCTCTTACAGTTTCCGAGATATGGACTATCGACATCTGACAATATTGGCTCTGCTTCTAACTTGGGCCAGAATTGTAAAATGGTCTTATAAATTAGCGATTTCGCTCCAATTCACATTCCAAGTAATATTCGGCATGCTAATTACGTTGCCGATTGCCAAATTGCATTATCTCTTATAGTTTCCGAGATATGGACTATCGACATCTGACAATATTGGCTCTGCTTCTAACTTGCGCCAGAATTGTAAAATGGTCTTATGAATTAGCGATTTGGCTCCAATTCACATTCCAAGTAATATTCGGCATGCTAATTACGTTGCCGATTGCCAAATTGCATTATCTCTTATAGTTTCCGAGACATGGGCAATAGAAATTTTACACCTTAGAGTCTGTTTCTAACTGGGGTCAAAATTGTAAAATGGTCTTTTGAATTAGCGATTTCGTTCCAATTCACATTCCAAGTAATATTCGGCATGCTAATTACGTTGCCGATTGCCAAATTGTATTATCTCTTATAGTTTCCGAGATATGGACTATCGACATCTAACAATAATGGCTCTGCTTCTAACTTGGGCCAGAATTGTAAAATGGTCTTATGAATTAGCGATTTCGTTCCAATTCACATTCCAAGTAATATTCGGCATGCTAATTACGTTGCCGATTGCCAAATTGCATTATCTCTTATAGTTTCCGAGATATGGACAATCGAAATTTTACACCTTAGAGTCTGTGTCTAACTGGGGTCAAGATTGTAAAATGGTCTTACGAATTAGCGATTTCGTTCCAATTCACATTCCAAGTAATATTCGGCATGCTAATTACGCTGCCGATTGCCAAATTGCATTATCTCTTATAGTTTCCAAGATATGGACTATCGACATCTAACAATATTGGCTCAGCTTCTAAATTGGGCCAGAATTGTAAAATGGTCTTACGAATTAGCGATTTCGTTCCAATTCACACTCCAAGAAATATTCGGCATGCTAATTACGTTGCCGATTGCCAAATTGCATTATCTCTTATAGTTTCCGAGATATGGACTATCGACATATGACAATATTGGCTCTGCTTCTAACTTGGGCCAGAATTGTAAAATGGTCTTATAAATTAGCGATTTCGCTCCAATTCACATTCCAAGTAATATTCGGCATGCTAATTACGTTGCCGATTGCCAAATTGCATTATCTCTTATAGTTTCCGAGATATGGACTATCGACATCTGACAATATTGGCTCTGCTTCTAACTTGCGCCAGAATTGTAAAATGGCCTTATGAATTAGCGATTTGGCTCCAATTCACATTCCAGGTAATATTCGGCATGCTAATTACGTTGCCGATTACCAAATTGCATTATCTCCTATAGTTTCCGAGATATGGACAATCGAAATTTTACACCTTAGAGTCTGTTTCTAACTGGGGGCAAAATTGTAAAATGGTCTTACGAATTAGCGATTTCGTTCCAATTCACATTCCAAGTAATATTCGGCATGCTAATTACGTTGCCGATTGCCAAATTGCATTATCTCTTATAGTTTCCGAGATATGGACTATCGACATCTGACAATATTGGCTCTGCTTCTAACTTGGGCCAGAATTGTAAAATGGTCTTATGAATTAGCGATTTCGTTCCAATTCACATTCCAATTAATATTCGGCATGCTAATTACGTTGCCGATTGCCAAATTGCATTATCTCCTATAGTTTCCGTGATATGGACAATCGAAATTTTACACCTTAGAGTCTGTTTCTAACTGGGGTCAAAATTGTAAAATGGTCTTACGAATTAGCGATTTCGTTCCAATTCACATTCCAAGTAATATTCGGCATGCTAATTACGCTGCCGATTGCCAAATTGCATTATCTCTTATAGTTTCCGAGATATGGACTATCGACATCTGACAATATTGGCTCTGCTTCTAACTTGCGCCAGAATTGTAAAATGGTCTTATGAATTAGCGATTTCACTCCAATTAACATTCCAAGTAATATTCGGCATGCTAATTTCGTTGCCGATTGCCAAATTGCATTATCTCTTATAGTTTCCGAGATATGGACTATCGACATCTGACAATATTGGCTCTGCTTCTAACTTGTGCCAGAATTGTAAAATGGTCTTATGAATTAGCGATTTCGTTTCAATTCACATTCCAAGTAACATTCGGCATGCTAATTACGTGGCCAATTGCCAAATTGCATTATCTCTTATAGTTCCCGAGATATGGACAATCGAAATTTTACACCTTAGAGTCTGTTTCTAACTGGGGTCAAAATTGTAAAATGGTCTTACGAATTAGCGATATCGTTCCAATTCACATTCCAAGTAATATTCGGCATGCTAATTACGCTGCCGATTGCCAAATTGCATTATCTCTTATAGTTTCCGAGATATGGACTATCGACATCTGACAATATTGGCTCTGCTTCTAACTTGCGCCAGAATTGTAAAATGGTCTTATGAATTAGCGATTTCGCTCCAATTCACATTCCAAGTAATATTCGGCATGCTAATTACGTTGCCGATTGCCAGATTGTATTATCTCTTATAGTTTCCGAGATATGGACTATCGACATCTAACAATAATGGCTCTGCTTCTAACTTGGGCCAGAATTGTAAAATGGTCTTATGAATTAGCGATTTCGTTCCAATTCACATTCCAAGTAATATTCGGCATGCTAAGTACGTTGCCGATTGCCAAATTGCATTATCTCTTATAGTTTCCGAGATATGGACAATCGAAATTTTACACCTTAGAGTCTGTGTCTAACTGGGGTCAAGATTGTAAAATGGTCTTACGAATTAGCGATTTCGTTCCAATTCACATTCCAAGTAATATTCGGCATGCTAATTACGCTGCCGATTGCCAAATTGCATTATCTCTTATAGTTTCCAAGATATGGACTATCGACATCTAACAATATTGGCTCAGCTTCTAAATTGGGCCAGAATTGTAAAATGGTCTTACGAATTAGTGATTTCGTTCCAATTCACACTCCAAGAAATATTCGGCATGCTAATTACGTTGCCGATTGCCAAATTGCATTATCTCTTATAGTTTCCGAGATATGGACTATCGACATATGACAATATTGGCTCTGCTTCTAACTTGGGCCAGAATTGTAAAATGGTCTTATAAATTAGCGATTTCGCTCCAATTCACACTCCAAGTAATATTCGGCATGCTAATTACGTTGCCGATTGCCAAATTGCATTATCTCTTATAGTTTCAGAGATATGGACTATCGACATCTGACAATATTGGCTCTGCTTCTAACTTGCGCCAGAATTGTAAAATGGCCTTATGAATTAGCGATTTGGCTCCAGTTCACATTCCAGGTAATATTCGGCATGCTAATTACGTTGCCGATTGCCAAATTGCATTATCTCCTATAGTTTCCGAGATATGGACAATCGAAATTTTACACCTTAGAGTCTGTTTCTAACTGGGGGCAAAATTGTAAAATGGTCTTACGAATTAGCGATTTCGTTCCAATTCACATTCCAAGTAATATTCGGCATGCTAATTACGTTGCCGATTGCCAAATTGCATTATCTCTTATAGTTTCCGAGATATGGACTATCGACATCTGACAATATTGGCTCTGCTTCTAACTTGGGCCAGAATTGTAAAATGGTCTTATGAATTAGCGATTTCGTTCCAATTCACATTCCAATTAATATTCGGCATGCTAATTACGTTGCCGATTGCCAAATTGCATTATCTCCTCTAGTTTCCGTGATATGGACAATCGAAATTTTACACCTTAGAGTCTGTTTCTAACTGGGGTCAAAATTGTAAAATGGTCTTATGAATTAGCGATTTCGTTCCAATTCACATTCCAAGTAATATTTGGCATGCTAATTACGCTGCCGATTGCCAAATTGCATTATCTCTTATACTTTAAGAGATATGGACTATCGACATCTAACAATATTGGCTCTGCTTCTAACTTGGGCCAGAATTGTAAAATGGTCTTACGAATTAGCGATTTCGTTCCAATTCACATTCCAAGTAATATTCGGCATGCTAATTACGTTGCCGATTGCCAAATTGCATTATCTCTTATGGTTTCCGAGATATGGACTATCGACATCTGACAATATTGGCTCTGCTTCTAACTTGGGCCAGAATTGTAAAATGGTCTTATGAATTAGCGATTTCGCTCCAATTCACATTCCAAGTAATATTCGGCATGCTAATTACGTTGCCGATTGCCAAATTGCATTATCTCTTATAGTTACCGAGATATGGACTATCGACATCTAACAATATTGGCTCTGCTTCTAACTTGGGCCAGAATTGTAAAATGGTCTTATGAATTAGCGATTTCGCTCCAATTCACATTCCAAGTAATATTCGGCATGCTAATTACGTTGCCGATTGCCAAATTGCATTATCTCTTATAGTTTCCGAGATATGGACTATCTACATCTGACAATATTGGCTCTGCTTCTAACTTGCGCCAGAATTGTAAAATGGTCTTATGAATTAGCGATTTGGCTCCAATTCACATTCCAAGTAATATTCGGCATGCTAATTACGTTTCCGATTGCCAAATTGCATTATCTCTTATAGTTTCCGAGATATGGGCAATCGAAATTTTACACCTTAGAGTCTGTTTCTAACTGGGGTCAAAATTGTAAAATGGTCTTACGAATTGGCGATTTCGTTCCAATTCACATTCCAAGTAATATTCGGCATGCTAATTACGCTGCCGATTGCCAAATTGCATTATCTCTTATAGTTTCCGAGATATGGACTATCGACATCTAACAATATTGGCTCTGCTTCTAACTTGGGCCAGAATTGTAAAAAGGTCTTACGAATTAGCGATTTCGTTCCAATTCACATTCCAAGTAATATTCGGCATGCTAATTACGTTGCCGATTGCCAAATTGCATTATCTCTTATGGTTTCCGAGATATGGACTATCGACATCTGACAATATTGGCTCTGCATTTAACTTGGGCCAGAATTGTAAAATGGTCTTATGAATTAGCGATTTCGCTCCAATTCACATTCTAAGTAATATTCGGCATGCTAATTACGTTGCCGATTGCCAAATTGCATTATCTCTTATAGTTTCCGAGATATGGACTATCGACATCTGACAATATTGGCTCTGCTTCTAATTTGGGCCAGAATTGTAAAATGGTCTTATAAATTAGCGATTTCGCTCCAATTCACATTCCAAGTAATATTCGGCATGCTAATTACGTTGCCGATTGCCAAATCGCATTATCTCTTATAGTTTCCGAGATATGGACAATCGAAATTTTACACCTTAGAGTCTGTTTCTAACTGGGGTCAAAATTGTAAAATGGTCTTACGAATTAGCGATTTCGTTCCAATTCACATTGCAAGTAATATTCGGCATGCTAATTACGCTGCCGATTGCCAAATTGCATTATCTCTTATAGTTTCCGAGATATGGACTATCGACATCTAACAATATTGGCTCTGCTTCTAACTTGGGCCAGAATTGTAAAATGGTCTTATGAATTAGCGATTTCGCTCCAATTCACATTCTAAGTAATATTCGGCATGCTAATTACGTTGCCGATTGCCAAATTGCATTATCTCTTATAGTTTCCGAGATATGGACAATCGAAATTTTACACCTTAGAGTCTGTTTCTAACTGGGGTCAAAATTGTAAAATGGTCTTACGAATTAGCGATTTCGTTCCAATTCACATTCCAAGCAATATTCGGCATGCTAATTACGTTGCCGATTGCCAAATTGCATTATCTCTTATAGTTTCCGAGATATGGACTATCGACATCTGAAAATATTGGCTCTGCTTCTAACTTGGGCCAGAATTGTAAAATGGTCTTATGAATTAGCGATTTCGCTCCAATTCACATTCTAAGTAATATTCGGCATGCTAATTACGTTGCCGATTGCCAAATTGCATTATCTCTTATAGTTTCCGAGATATGGACTATCGACATCTGAAAATATTGGCTCTGCTTATAGCTTGGGCCAGAATTGTAAAATGGTCTTATGAATTAGCGATTTCGCTCCAATTCACATTCCAAGTAATATTCGGCATGCTAATTACGTTGCCGATTGCCAAATTGCATTATCTCTTATAGTTTCCGAGATATGGACAATCGAAATTTTACACCTTAGAGTCTGTTTCTAACTGGGGTCAAAATTGTAAAATGGTCTTACGAATTAGCGATTTCGTTCCAATTCACATTGCAAGTAATATTCGGCATGCTAATTACGTTGCCGATTGCCATATTGCATTATCTCTTATAGTTTCCGAGATATGGACTATCGACATCTAACAATATTGGCTCTGCTTCTAACTTGGGCCAGAATTGTAAAATGGTCTTATGAATTAGCGATTTCGCTCCAATTCACATTCCAAGTAATATTCGGCATGCTAATTACGCTGCCGATTGCCAAATTGCATTATCTCTTATAGTTTCCGAGATATGGACTATCGACATCTAACAATATTGGCTCTGCTTCTAACTTGGGCCAGAATTGTAAAATGGTCTTATGAATTAGCGATTTCGCTCCAATTCACATTCTAAGTAATATTCGGCATGCTAATTACGTTGCCGATTGCCAAATTGCATTATCTCTTATAGTTTCCGAGATATGGACAATCGAAATTTTACACCTTAGAGTCTGTTTCTAACTGGGGTCAAAATTGTAAAATGGTCTTACGAATTAGCGATTTCGTTCCAATTCACATTCCAAGTAATATTCGGCATGCTAATTACGTCGCCGATTGCCAAATTGCATTATCTCTTATAGTTTCCGAGATATGGACTATCAACATCTGACAATATTGGCTCTGCTTCTAACTTGGGCCAGAATTGTAAAATGTTCTTATGAATTAGCGATTTCGTTCCAATTCACATTATAAGTAATATTCGGCATGCTAATTACGTTGCCGATTGCCAAATTGCATTATCTCTTATAGTTTCCGAGATATGGACAATCGAAATTTTACACCTTAGGGTCTGTTTCTAACTGGGGTCAAAATTGTAAAATGGTCTTACGAATTAGCGATTTCGTTCCAATTCACATTCTAAGTAATATTCGGCATGCTAATTACGTTGCCGATTGCCAAATTGCATTATCTCTTATAGTTTCCGAGATATGGACTATCGACATCTGAAAATATTGGCTCTGCTTATAACTTGGGCCAGAATTGTAAAATGGTTTTATGAATTAGCGATTTCGCTCCAATTCACATTCCAAGTAATATTCGGCATACTAATTACGTTGCCGATTGCCAAATTGCATTATCTCTTATAGTTTCCGAGATATGGACAATCGAAATCTTACACCTTAGAGTCTGTTTCTAACTGGGGTCAAAATTGTAAAATGGTCTTACGAATTAGCGATTTCGTTCCAATTCACATTCCAAGTAATATTCGGCATGCTAATTACGTTGCCGATTGCCATATTGCATTATCTCTTATAGTTTCCGAGATATGGACTATCGACATCTAACAATATTGGCTCTGCTTCTAACTTGGGCCAGAATTGTAAAATGGTCTTATGAATTAGCGATTTCGCTCCAATTCACATTCTAAGTAATATTCGGCATGCTAATTACGCTGCCGATTGCCAAATTGCATTATCTCTTATAGTTTCCGAGATATGGACTATCGACATCTAACAATATTGGCTCTGCTTCTAACTTGGGCCAGAATTGTAAAATGGTCTTATGAATTAGCGATTTCGCTCCAATTCACATTCTAAGTAATATTCGGCATGCTAATTACGTTGCCGATTGCCAAATTGCATTATCTCTTATAGTTTCCGAGATATGGACAATCGAAATTTTACACCTTAGAGTCTGTTTCTAACTGGGGTCAAAATTGTAAAATGGTCTTACGAATTAGCGATTTCGTTCCAATTCACATTCCAAGTAATATTCGGCATGCTAATTACGTTGCCGATTGCCAAATTGCATTATCTCTTATAGTTTCCGAGATATGGACTATCGACATCTGAAAATATTGGCTCTGCTTATAACTTGGGCCAGAATTGTAAAATGGTCTTACGAATTAGCGATTTCGTTCCAATTCACATTCCAAGTAATATTCGGCATGCTAATTACGTTGCCGATTGCCAAATTGCATTATCTCTTATAGTTTCTGAGATATGGACTATCGACATCTGACATTATTGGCTCTGCTTCTAACTTGGGCCAGAATTGTAAAATGGTCTTATGAATTAGCGATTTCGTTCCAATTCACATTCCAAGTAATATTCGGCATGCTAATTACGTTGCCGATTGCCATATTGCATTATCTCTTATAGTTTCGGAGATATGGACAATCGAAATTTTACACCTTAGTGTCTGTTTCTAACTGGGGTCAAAATTGTAAAATGGTCTTACGAATTAGCGATTTCGTTCCAATTCACATTCCAAGTAATATTCGGCATGCTAATTACGCTGCCGATTGCCATATTGCATTATCTCTTATAGTTTCCGAGATATGGACTATCGACATCTAACAATATTGACTCTGCTTCTAACTTGGGCTAGAATTGTAAAATGGTCTTACGAATTAGCGATTTCGTTCCAATTCACATTCCAAGTAATATTCGGCATGCTAATTACGTTGCCGATTGCCAAATTGCATTATCTATTATAGCTTCCGAGATATGGACTATCGACATCTGACAATATTGGCTCTGCTTCTAACTTGGGCCAGAATTGTAAAATGATCTTATGAATTAGCGATTTCGCTACAATTCACATTTCAAGTAATATTCGGCATGCTAATCACGTTGCCTATTGCCAAATTGCATTATCTCTTATAGTTTCCGAGATATGGACTATCGACATCTAACAATATTGGCTCTGCTTCTAACTTGGGCCAGAATTGTAAAATGGTCTTATGAATTAGCGATTTCGTTCCAATTCACATTCCAAGTAATATTCGGCATGCTAATTACGTTGCCGATTGCCATATTGCATTATCTCTTATAGTTTCCGAGATATGGACAATCGAAATTTTACACCTTAGAGTCTGTTTCTAACTGGGGTCAAAATTGTAAAATGGTCTTACGAATTAGCGATTTCGTTCCAATTCACATTCCAAGTAATATTCGGCATGCTAATTACGTTGCCCATTGCCAAATTGCATTATCTCTTATAGTTTCCGAGATATGGACTATCGACATCTAACAATATTGGCTCTGCTTCTAACTTGGGCCAGAATTGTAAAATGGTCTTATGAATTAGCGATTTCGCTCCAGTTCACATTCCAAGTAATATTCGGCATGCTAATTACGTTGCTGATTGCCAAATTGCATTATTACTTATAGTTTCCGAGATATGGACTATCGACATCTGACAATATTGGCTCTGCTTCTAACTTGCGCCAGAATTGTAAAATGGTCTTATGAATTAGCGATTTGGCTCCAATTCACATTCCAAGTAATATTTGGCATGCTAATTACGTTGCCGATTGCCAAATTGCATTATCTCTTATAGTTTCCGAGATATGGACAATCGAAATTTTACACCTTAGAGTCTGTTTCTAACTGGGGCAAAATTGTAAAATGGTCTTACGAATTAGCGATTTCGTTCCTATTCACATTCCAAGTAATATTCGGCATGTTAATTACGCTGCCGATTGCCAAATTGCATTATCTCTTATAGTTTCCGAGATATGGACTATCGACATCTGACAATATTGACTCTGCTTCTAACTTGCGCCAGAATTGTAAAATGGTCTTATGAATTAGCGATTCGACATCTAACAACATTGGCTCTGCTTCTAACTTGGGCCAGAATTGTAAAATGGTCTTACGAATTAGCGATTTCGTTCCAATTCACATTCCAAGTAATATTCGGCATGCTAATTACGTTGCCGATTGACAAATTGCATTATCTCTTATAGTTACCGAGATATGGACTATCGACATCTAATAATATTGGCTCTGCTTCTAACTTGGGCCAGAATTGTAAAATGGTCTTATGAATTAGCGATTTCGTTCCAATTCACATTCCAAGTAATATTCGACATGCTATTTACGCTGCCGATTGCCAAATTGCATTATCTCTTATAGTTTCCGAGATATGGACTATCGACATCTAACAACATTGGCTCTGCTTCTAACTTGGGTCAAAATTCTAAAATGGACTTACGAATTAGCGATTTCGTTCCAATTCACATTCCAAGTAATATTCGGCATGCTATTTACGCTGCCGATTGCCAAATTGCATTATCTCTTATAGTTTCCGAGATATGGACAATCGAAATTTTACACCTTAGAGTCTGTTTCTAACTGGGGAAAAATTGTAAAATGGTCTTACGAATTAGCGATTTCGTTCCTATTCACATTCCAAGTAATATTCGGCATGTTAATTACGCTGCCGATTGCCAAATTGCATTATCTCTTATAGTTTCCGAGATATGGACTATCGACATCTGACAATATTGGCTCTGCTTCTAACTTGCGCCAGAATTGTAAAATGGTCTTATGAATTAGCGATTTCGCTCCAATTCACATTCCAAGTAATATTCGGCATGCTAATTACGTTGCCGATTGCCAAATTGCATTATCTCTTATAGTTTCCGAGATATGGACTATCGACATCTGACAATATTGGCTCTGCTTCTAACTTGGGCCAGAATTGTAAAATGGTCTTATGAATTAGCGATTTCGTTTCAATTCACATTCCAACTAATATTCGGCATGCTAATTACGTTGCCGATTGCCAAATTGTATTATCTCTTATAGTTTCCGAGATATGGACAATCGAAATTTTACACTTTAGACTCTGTTTCTAACTGGGGTCAAAATTGTAAAATGGTCTTACGAATTAGCGATTTCGTTCCAATTCACATTCCAAGTAATATTCGGCATGCTAATTACGCTGCCGATTGCCAAATTGCATTATCTCTTATAGTTTCCGAGATATGGACTATCGACATCTAACAATATTGGCTCTGCTTCTAACTTGGGCCAGAATTGTTAAATGGTCTTATGAATTAGCGATTTCGCTCCAATTCACATTCTAAGTAATATTCGGCATGCTAATTACGTTGCCGATTGCCAAATTGCATTATCTCTTATAGTTTCCGAGATATGGACAATCGAAATTTTACACCTTAGACTCTGTTTCTAACTGGGGTCAAAATTGTAAAGTGGTCTTACGAATTAGCGATTTCGTTCCAATTCACATTCCAAGTAATATTCGGCATGCTAATTACGTTGCCGACTGCCAAATTGCATTATCTCTTATAGTTTCCGAGATATGGACAATCGAAATATTACACCTTAGAGTCTGTTTCTAACTGGGGTCAAAATTGTAAAATGGTCTTACGAATTAGCGATTTCGTTCCAATTCACATTCCAAGTAATATTCTTCATGCTAATTACGTTGCCGATTGCCATATTGCATTATCTCTTATAGTTTCCGAGATATGGACTATCGACATCTGAAAATATTGGCTCTGCTTATAACCTGGGCCAGAATTGTAAAATGGTCTTACGAATTAGCGATTTCGTTCCAATTCACATTCCAAGTAATATTCGGCATGCTAATTACGTTGCCGATTGCCATATTGCATTATCTCTTATAGTTTCTGAGATATGGACTATCGACATCTGACAATTTTGGCTCTGCTTCTAACTAGGGCCAGAATTGTAAAATGGTCTTATGAATTAGCGATTTCGTTCCAATTCACATTCCAAGTAATATTCGGCATGCTAATTACGCTGCCGATTGCCATATTGCATTATCTCTTATAGTTTCCGAGATATGGACAATCGAAATTTTACACCTTAGAGTCTGTTTCTAACTGGGGTCAAAATTGTAAAATGGTCTTACGAATTAGCGATTTCGTTCCAATTCACATTCCAAGTAATATTCGGCATGCTAATTACGTTGCCCATTGCCAAATTGCATTATCTCTTATAGTTTCCGAGATATGGACTATCGACATCTAACAATATTGGCTCTGCTTCTAACTTGGGCCAGAATTGTAAACTGGTCTTATGAATTAGCGATTTCGCTCCAGTTCACATTCCAAGTAATATTCGGCATGCTAATTACGTTGCTGATTGCCAAATTGCATTATTACTTATAGTTTCCGAGATATGGACTATCGACATCTGACAATATTGGCTCTGCTTCTAACTTGCGCCAGAATTGTAAAATGGTCTTATGAATTAGCGATTTGGCTCCAATTCACATTCCAAGTAATATTTGGCATGCTAATTACGTTGCCGATTGCCAAATTGCATTATCTCTTATAGTTTCCGAGATATGGACTATCGACATCTGACAATATTGGCTCTGCTTCTAACTTGGGCCAGAATTGTAAAATGGTCTTATGAATTAGCGATTTCGTTCCAATTCACATTCCAAGTAATATTCGGCATGTTAATTACGTTGCCGATTGCCAAATTGCATTATCTCTTATAGTTTCCGAGATATGGACTATCGACATCTGACAATATTGGCTCTGCTTCTAACTTGGGCCAGAATTGTAAAATTGTCTTATGAATTAGCGATTTCTCTCCAATTCACATTCTAAGTAATATTCGGCATGCTAATTACGTTGCCGATTGCCAAATTGCATTATCTCTTATAGTTTCCGAGATATGGACAATCGAAATTTTACACCTTAGAGTCCGTTTCTAACTGGGGTCAAAATTGTAAAATGGACTTACGAATTAGCGATTTCGTTCCAATTCACATTCCAAGTAATATTCGGCATGCTATTTACGCTGCCGATTGCCAAATTGCATTATCACTTATAGTTTCCGAGATATGGACTATCGACATCTAACAACATTGGCTCTGCTTCTAACTTGGGCCAGAATTGTAAAATGGTCTTACGAATTAGCGATTTCGTTCCAATTCACATTCCAAGTAATATTCGGCATGCTAATTACGTTGCCGATTGACAAATTGCATTATCTCTTATAGTTACCGAGATATGGACTATCGACATCTAACAATATTGGCTCTGCTTCTAACTTGGGCCAGAATTGTAAAATGGTCTTATGAATTAGCGATTTCGTTCCAATTCACATTCCAAGTAATATTCGACATGCTATTTACGCTGCCGATTGCCAAATTGCATTATCTCTTATAGTTTCCGAGATATGGACTATCGACATCTAACAACATTGGCTCTGCTTCTAACTTGGGTCAAAATTGTAAAATGGACTTACGAATTAGCGATTTCGTTCCAATTCACATTCCAAGTAATATTCGGCATGCTATTTACGCTGCCGATTGCCAAATTGCATTATCTCTTATAGTTACCGAGATATGGACTATCGACATCTAACAATATTGGCTCTGCTTCTAACTTGGGCCAGAATTGTAAAATGGTCTTATAAATTAGCGATTTCGCTCCAATTCACATTCCAAGTAATATTCGGCACGCTAATTACGTTGCCGATTGCCAAATTGCATTATCTCTTATAGTTTCCGAGATATGGACTATCGACATCTAACAATATTGGCTCTGCTTCTAACTTGGGCCAGAATTGTAAAATGGTCTTATGAATTAGCGATTTCGCTCCAATTCACATTCCAAGTAATATTCGGCATGCTAATTACGTTGCCGATTGCCTAATTGCATTGTCTCTTATAGTTTCCGAGATATGGACTATCGACATCTGACAATATTGGCTCTGCTTCTAACTTGCGCCAGAATTGTAAAATGGTCTAATGAATTAGCGATTTGGCTCCAATTCACATTCCAAGTAATATTCGGCATACTAATTACGTTGCCGATTGCCAAATTGCATTATCTCTTATAGTTTCCGAGATATGGACTATCGACATCTGACAATAATGGCTCTGCTTCTAACTTGGGCCAGAATTGTAAAATGGTCTTATAAATTAGCGATTTCGCTCCAATTCACATTCCAAGTAATATTCGGCACGCTAATTACGTTGCCGATTGCCAAATTGCATTATCTCTTATAGTTTCCGAGATATGGACTATCGACATCTGACAATATTGGCTCTGCTTCTAACTTGCGCCAGAATTGTAAAATGGTCTTATGAATTAGCGATTTCGCTCCAATTCACATTCCAAGTAATATTCGGCATGCTAATTACGTTGCCGATTGCCAAATTGCATTATCTCTTATAGTTTCCGAGATATGGACTATCGACATCTGACAATATTGGCTCTGCTTCTAACTTGGGCCAGAATTGTAAAATGGTCTTATGAATTAGCGATTTCGTTTCAATTCACATTCCAACTAATATTCGGCATGCTAATTACGTTGCCGATTGCCAAATTGCATTATCTCTTATAGTTTCCGAGATATGGACAATCGAAATTTTACACCTTAGACTCTGTTTCTAACTGGGGTCAAAATTGTAAAGTGGTCTTACGAATTAGCGATTTCGTTCCAATTCACATTCCAAGTAATATTCGGCATGCTAATTACGTTGCCGACTGCCAAATTGCATTATCTCTTATAGTTTCCGAGATATGGACAATCGAAATATTACACCTTAGAGTCTGTTTCTAACTGGGGTCAAAATTGTAAAATGGTCTTACGAATTAGCGATTTCGTTCCAATTCACATTCCAAGTAATATTCTTCATGCTAATTACGTTGCCGATTGCCATATTGCATTATCTCTTATAGTTTCCGAGATATGGACTATCGACATCTGAAAATATTGGCTCTGCTTATAACCTGGGCCAGAATTGTAAAATGGTCTTACGAATTAGCGATTTCGTTCCAATTCACATTCCAAGTAATATTCGGCATGCTAATTACGTTGCCGATTGCCATATTGCATTATCTCTTATAGTTTCTGAGATATGGACTATCGACATCTGACAATTTTGGCTCTGCTTCTAACTAGGGCCAGAATTGTAAAATGGTCTTATGAATTAGCGATTTCGTTCCAATTCACATTCCAAGTAATATTCGGCATGCTAATTACGCTGCCGATTGCCATATTGCATTATCTCTTATAGTTTCCGAGATATGGACAATCGAAATTTTACACCTTAGAGTCTGTTTCTAACTGGGGTCAAAATTGTAAAATGGTCTTACGAATTAGCGATTTCGTTCCAATTCACATTCCAAGTAATATTCGGCATGCTAATTACGTTGCCCATTGCCAAATTGCATTATCTCTTATAGTTTCCGAGATATGGACTATCGACATCTAACAATATTGGCTCTGCTTCTAACTTGGGCCAGAATTGTAAACTGGTCTTATGAATTAGCGATTTCGCTCCAGTTCACATTCCAAGTAATATTCGGCATGCTAATTACGTTGCTGATTGCCAAATTGCATTATTACTTATAGTTTCCGAGATATGGACTATCGACATCTGACAATATTGGCTCTGCTTCTAACTTGCGCCAGAATTGTAAAATGGTCTTATGAATTAGCGATTTGGCTCCAATTCACATTCCAAGTAATATTTGGCATGCTAATTACGTTGCCGATTGCCAAATTGCATTATCTCTTATAGTTTCCGAGATATGGACTATCGACATCTGACAATATTGGCTCTGCTTCTAACTTGGGCCAGAATTGTAAAATGGTCTTATGAATTAGCGATTTCGTTCCAATTCACATTCCAAGTAATATTCGGCATGTTAATTACGTTGCCGATTGCCAAATTGCATTATCTCTTATAGTTTCCGAGATATGGACTATCGACATCTGACAATATTGGCTCTGCTTCTAACTTGGGCCAGAATTGTAAAATTGTCTTATGAATTAGCGATTTCTCTCCAATTCACATTCTAAGTAATATTCGGCATGCTAATTACGTTGCCGATTGCCAAATTGCATTATCTCTTATAGTTTCCGAGATATGGACAATCGAAATTTTACACCTTAGAGTCCGTTTCTAACTGGGGTCAAAATTGTAAAATGGACTTACGAATTAGCGATTTCGTTCCAATTCACATTCCAAGTAATATTCGGCATGCTATTTACGCTGCCGATTGCCAAATTGCATTATCACTTATAGTTTCCGAGATATGGACTATCGACATCTAACAACATTGGCTCTGCTTCTAACTTGGGCCAGAATTGTAAAATGGTCTTACGAATTAGCGATTTCGTTCCAATTCACATTCCAAGTAATATTCGGCATGCTAATTACGTTGCCGATTGACAAATTGCATTATCTCTTATAGTTACCGAGATATGGACTATCGACATCTAACAATATTGGCTCTGCTTCTAACTTGGGCCAGAATTGTAAAATGGTCTTATGAATTAGCGATTTCGTTCCAATTCACATTCCAAGTAATATTCGACATGCTATTTACGCTGCCGATTGCCAAATTGCATTATCTCTTATAGTTTCCGAGATATGGACTATCGACATCTAACAACATTGGCTCTGCTTCTAACTTGGGTCAAAATTGTAAAATGGACTTACGAATTAGCGATTTCGTTCCAATTCACATTCCAAGTAATATTCGGCATGCTATTTACGCTGCCGATTGCCAAATTGCATTATCTCTTATAGTTACCGAGATATGGACTATCGACATCTAACAATATTGGCTCTGCTTCTAACTTGGGCCAGAATTGTAAAATGGTCTTATAAATTAGCGATTTCGCTCCAATTCACATTCCAAGTAATATTCGGCACGCTAATTACGTTGCCGATTGCCAAATTGCATTATCTCTTATAGTTTCCGAGATATGGACTATCGACATCTAACAATATTGGCTCTGCTTCTAACTTGGGCCAGAATTGTAAAATGGTCTTATGAATTAGCGATTTCGCTCCAATTCACATTCCAAGTAATATTCGGCATGCTAATTACGTTGCCGATTGCCTAATTGCATTGTCTCTTATAGTTTCCGAGATATGGACTATCGACATCTGACAATATTGGCTCTGCTTCTAACTTGCGCCAGAATTGTAAAATGGTCTAATGAATTAGCGATTTGGCTCCAATTCACATTCCAAGTAATATTCGGCATACTAATTACGTTGCCGATTGCCAAATTGCATTATCTCTTATAGTTTCCGAGATATGGACTATCGACATCTGACAATAATGGCTCTGCTTCTAACTTGGGCCAGAATTGTAAAATGGTCTTATAAATTAGCGATTTCGCTCCAATTCACATTCCAAGTAATATTCGGCACGCTAATTACGTTGCCGATTGCCAAATTGCATTATCTCTTATAGTTTCCGAGATATGGACTATCGACATCTGACAATATTGGCTCTGCTTCTAACTTGCGCCAGAATTGTAAAATGGTCTTATGAATTAGCGATTTCGCTCCAATTCACATTCCAAGTAATATTCGGCATGCTAATTACGTTGCCGATTGCCAAATTGCATTATCTCTTATAGTTTCCGAGATATGGACTATCGACATCTGACAATATTGGCTCTGCT
Source organism: Rhynchophorus ferrugineus (assembly GCF_030347505.1). Classification (NCBI taxonomy): domain Eukaryota; kingdom Metazoa; phylum Arthropoda; class Insecta; order Coleoptera; family Curculionidae; genus Rhynchophorus; species Rhynchophorus ferrugineus. The sequence goes on from NW_027472582.1 coordinate 40,872,850, forward strand.
TCTAACTTGGGCCAGAATTGTAAAATGGTCTTATGAATTAGCGATTTCGTTTCAATTCACATTCCAACTAATATTCGGCATGCTAATTACGTTGCCGATTGCCAAATTGCATTATCTCTTATAGTTTCCGAGATATGGACAATCGAAATTTTACACTTTAGAGTCTCTTTCTAACTGGGGTCAAAATTGTAAAATGGTCTTACGAATTAGCGATTTCGTTCCAATTCACATTCCAAGTAATATTCGGCATGCTAATTACGCTGCCGATTGCCAAATTGCATTATCTCTTATAGTTTCCGAGATATGGACTATCGACATCTGACAATATTGGCTCTGCTTCTAACTTGGGCCAGAATTGTAAAATGGTCTTATGAATTAGCGATTTCGTTCCAATTCACATTCCAAGTAATATTCGGCATGTTAATTACGTTGCCGATTGCCAAATTGCATTATCTCTTATAGTTTCCGAGATATGGACTATCGACATCTGACAATATTGGCTCTGCTTCTAACTTGGGCCAGAATTGTAAAATTGTCTTATGAATTAGCGATTTCTCTCCAATTCACATTCTAAGTAATATTCGGCATGCTAATTACGTTGCCGATTGCCAAATTGCATTATCTCTTATAGTTTCCGAGATATGGACAATCGAAATTTTACACCTTAGAGTCCGTTTCTAACTGGGGTCAAAATTGTAAAATGGACTTACGAATTAGCGATTTCGTTCCAATTCACATTCCAAGTAATATTCGGCATGCTATTTACGCTGCCGATTGCCAAATTGCATTATCACTTATAGTTTCCGAGATATGGACTATCGACATCTAACAACATTGGCTCTGCTTCTAACTTGGGCCAGAATTGTAAAATGGTCTTACGAATTAGCGATTTCGTTCCAATTCACATTCCAAGTAATATTCGGCATGCTAATTACGTTGCCGATTGACAAATTGCATTATCTCTTATAGTTACCGAGATATGGACTATCGACATCTAACAATATTGGCTCTGCTTCTAACTTGGGCCAGAATTGTAAAATGGTCTTATGAATTAGCGATTTCGTTCCAATTCACATTCCAAGTAATATTCGACATGCTATTTACGCTGCCGATTGCCAAATTGCATTATCTCTTATAGTTTCCGAGATATGGACTATCGACATCTAACAACATTGGCTCTGCTTCTAATTTGGGTCAAAATTGTAAAATGGACTTACGAATTAGCGATTTCGTTCCAATTCACATTCCAAGTAATATTCGGCATGCTATTTACGCTGCCGATTGCCAAATTGCATTATCTCTTATAGTTACCGAGATATGGACTATCGACATCTAACAATATTGGCTCTGCTTCTAACTTGGGCCAGAATTGTAAAATGGTCTTATAAATTAGCGATTTCGCTCCAATTCACATTCCAAGTAATATTCGGCACGCTAATTACGTTGCCGATTGCCAAATTGCATTATCTCTTATAGTTTCCGAGATATGGACTATCGACATCTAACAATATTGGCTCTGCTTCTAACTTGGGCCAGAATTGTAAAATGGTCTTATGAATTAGCGATTTCGCTCCAATTCACATTCCAAGTAATATTCGGCATGCTAATTACGTTGCCGATTGCCTAATTGCATTGTCTCTTATAGTTTCCGAGATATGGACTATCGACATCTGACAATATTGGCTCTGCTTCTAACTTGCGCCAGAATTGTAAAATGGTCTAATGAATTAGCGATTTGGCTCCAATTCACATTCCAAGTAATATTCGGCATACTAATTACGTTGCCGATTGCCAAATTGCATTATCTCTTATAGTTTCCGAGATATGGACTATCGACATCTGACAATAATGGCTCTGCTTCTAACTTGGGCCAGAATTGTAAAATGGTCTTATAAATTAGCGATTTCGCTCCAATTCACATTCCAAGTAATATTCGGCACGCTAATTACGTTGCCGATTGCCAAATTGCATTATCTCTTATAGTTTCCGAGATATGGACTATCGACATCTGACAATATTGGCTCTGCTTCTAACTTGCGCCAGAATTGTAAAATGGTCTTATGAATTAGCGATTTCGCTCCAATTCACATTCCAAGTAATATTCGGCATGCTAATTACGTTGCCGATTGCCAAATTGCATTATCTCTTATAGTTTCCGAGATATGGACTATCGACATCTGACAATATTGGCTCTGCTTCTAACTTGGGCCAGAATTGTAAAATGGTCTTATGAATTAGCGATTTCGTTTCAATTCACATTCCAACTAATATTCGGCATGCTAATTACGTTGCCGATTGCCAAATTGCATTATCTCTTATAGTTTCCGAGATATGGACAATCGAAATTTTACACCTTAGAGTCTCTTTCTAACTGGGGTCAAATTTGTAAAATGGTCTTACGAATTAGCGATTTCGCTCCAATTCACATTCCAAGTAATATTCGGCATGCTAATTACGTTGCTGATTGCCAAATTGCATTATCTCTTATAGTTTCCGAGATATGGACTATCGACATCTGACAATATTGGCTCTGCTTCTAACTTGGGCCAGAATTGTAAAATGTTCTTATGAATTAGCGATTTCGCTCCAATTCACATTCCAAGTAATATTCGGCATGCTAATTACGTTGCTGATTGCCAAATTGCATTATCTCTTATAGTTTCCGAGATATGGACTATCGACATCTGACAATATTGGCTCTGCTTCTAACTTGGGCCAGAATTGTAAAATGGTCTTATGAATTAGCGATTTCGTTTTAATTCACATTCCAACTAATATTCGGCATGCTAATTACGTTGCCGATTGCCAAATTTCATTATCTCTTATAGTTTCCGAGATATGGACAATCGAAATTTTACACCTTAGAGTCTCTTTCTAACTGGGGTCAAAATTGTAAAATGGTCTTACGAATTAGCGATTTCGTTCCAATTCACATTCCAAGTAATATTCGGCATGCTAATTACGCTGCCGATTGCCAAATTGCATTATCTCTTATAGTTTCCGAGATATGGACTATCGACATCTGACAATATTGGCTCTGCTTCTAACTTGGGCCAGAATTGTAAAATGGTCTTATGAATTAGCGATTTCGCTCCAATTCACATTCCAAGTAATATTCGGCATGCTAATTACGTTGCTGATTGCCAAATTGCATTATCTCTTATAGTTTTTGAGATATGGACTATCGACATCTGACAATATTGGCTCTGCTTCTAACTTGGTCCAGAATTGTAAAATGGTCTTATGAATTAGCGATTTCGCTCCAATTCACATTCCAAGTAATATTCGGCATGCTAATTACGCTGCCGATTGCCAAATTGCATTATCTCTTATAGTTTCCGAGATATGGACTATCGACTTCTGACAATATTGGCTCTGCTTCTAACTTGGGCCAGAATTGTAAAATGGTCTTATGAATTAGCGATATCGCTCCAATTCACATTCCAAGTAATATTCGGCATGCTAATTACGTTGCCGATTGCCAAATTGCATTGTCTCTTATAGTTTCCGAGATATGGACTATCGACATCTAACAATATTGGCTCTGCTTCTAACTTGGGCCAGAATTGTAAAATGGTCTTATGAATTAGCGATTTCGCTCCAATTCACATTCCAAGTAATATTCGGCATGCTAATTACGTTGCCGATTGCCAAATTGCATTGTCTCTTATAGTTTCCGAGATATGGACTATCGACATCTGACAATATTGGCTCTGCTTCTAACTTGGGCCAGAATTGTAAAATGGTCTTATGAATTAGCGATTTCGCTCCAATTCACATTCCAAGTAATATTCGGCATGCTAATTACGTTGCCGATTGCCAAATTGCATTATCTCTTATAGTTTCTGAGATATGGACTATCGACATCTGACAATTTTGGCTCTGCTTCTAGCTAGGGCCAGAATTGTAAAATGGTCTTATGAATTAGCGATTTCGTTCCAATTCACATTCCAAGTAATATTCGGCATGCTAATTACGTTGCCGATTGCCTTATTGCATTATCTCTTATAGTTTCCGAGATATGGACAATCGAAATTTTACACCTTAGAGTCTGTTTCTAACTGGGGTCAAAATTGTAAAATGGTCTTACGAATTAGCGATTTCGTTCCAATTCACATTCCATGTAATATTCGGCATGTTAATTACGCTGCCGATTGCCAAATTGCATTATCTCTTATAGTTTCCGAGATATGGACTATCGACATCTAACAATATTGACTCTGCTTCTAACTTGGGCCAGAATTGTAAAATGGTCTTACGAATTAGCGATTTCGTTCCAATTCACATTCCAAGTAATATTCGGCATGCTAATTACGTTGCCGATTGCCAAATTGCATTATCTCTTATAGCTTCCGAGATATGGACTATCGACATATGACAATATTGGCTCTGCTTCTAACTTGGGCCAGAATTGTAAAATGATGTTATGAATTAGCGATTTCGCTACAATTCACATTTCAAGTAATATTCGGCATGCTAATTACGTTGCCCATTGCCAAATTGCATTATTACTTATAGTTTCCGAGATATGGACTATCGACATCTGACAATATTGGCTCTGCTTCTAACTTGCGCCAGAATTGTAAAATGATGTTATGAATTAGCGATTTGGCTCCAATTCACATTCCAAGTAATATTCGGCATGCTAATTACGTTGCCGATTGCCAAATTGCATTATCTCTTATAGTTTCCGAGATATGGACAATCGAAATTTTACACCTTAGAGTCTGTTTCTAACTGGGGCAAAATTGTAAAATGGTCTTACGAATTAGCGATTTCGTTCCTATTCACATTCCTAGTAATATTCGGCATGTTAATTACGCTGCCGATTGCCAAATTGCATTATCTCTTATAGTTTCCGAGATATGGACTATCGACATCTGACAATATTGGCTCTGCTTCTAACTTGCGCCAGAATTGTAAAATGGTCTTATGAATTAGCGATTTCGCTCCAATTCACATTCCAAGTAATATTCGGCATGCTAATTACGTTGCCGATTGCCAAATTGCATTATCTCTTATAGTTTCCGAGATATGGACTATCGACATCTGACAATATTGGCTCTGCTTCTAACTTGGGCCAGAATTGTAAAATGGTCTTATGAATTAGCGATTTCGTTTCAATTCACATTCCAACTAATATTCGGCATGCTAATTACGTTGCCGATTGCCAAATTGCATTATCTCTTATAGTTTCCGAGATATGGACAATCGAAATTTTACACTTTAGACTCTGTTTCTAACTGGGGTCAAAATTGTAAAATGGTCTTACGAATTAGCGATTTCGTTCCAATTCACATTCCAAGTAATATTCGGCATGCTAATTACGCTGCCGATTGCCAAATTGCATTATCTCTTATAGTTTCCGAGATATGGACTATCGACATCTAACAATATTGGCTCTGCTTCTAACTTGGGCCAGAATTGTTAAATGGTCTTATGAATTAGCGATTTCGCTCCAATTCACATTCTAAGTAATATTCGGCATACTAATTACGTTGCCGATTGCCAAATTGCATTATCTCTTATAGTTTCCGAGATATGGACAATCGAAATTTTACACCTTGGACTCTGTTTCTAATTGGGGTCAAAATTGTAAAATGGTCTTACGAATTAGCGATTTCGTTCCAATTCACATTCCAAGTAATATTCGGCATGCTAATTACGTTGCCGACTGCCAAATTGCATTATCTCTTATAGTTTCCGAGATATGGACAATCGAAATTTTACACCTTAGAGTCTGTTTCTAACTGGGGTCAAAATTGTAAAATGGTCTTACGAATTAGCGATTTCGTTCCAATTCACATTCCAAGTAATATTCTTCATGCTAATTACGTTGCCGATTGCCATATTGCATTATCTCTTATAGTTTCCGAGATATGGACTATCGACATCTGAAAATATTGGCTCTGCTTATAACCTGGGCCAGAATTGTAAAATGGTCTTACGAATTAGCGATTTCGTTCCAATTCACATTCCAAGTAATATTCGGCATGCTAATTACGTTGCCGATTGCCATATTGCATTATCTCTTATAGTTTCTGAGATATGGACTATCGACATCTGACAATTTTGGCTCTGCTTCTAACTAGGGCCAGAATTGTAAAATGGTCTTATGAATTAGCGATTTCGTTCCAATTCACATTCCAAGTAATATTCGGCATGCTAATTACGTTGCCGATTGCCATATTGCATTATCTCTTATAGTTTCCGAGATATGGACAATCGAAATTTTACACCTTAGAGTCTGTTTCTAACTGGGGTCAAAATTGTAAAATGGTTTTACGAATTAGCGATTTCGTTCCAATTCACATTCCAAGTAATATTCGGCATGTTAATTAAGCTGCCGATTACCAAATTGCATTATCTCTTATAGTTTCCGAGATATGGACAATCGAAATTTTACACCTTAGAGTCTGTTTCTAACTGGGGTCAAAATTGTAAAATGGTCTTACGAATTAGCGATTTCGTTCCAATTCACATTCCAAGTAATATACGGCATGCTAATTACGTTGCCCATTGCCAAATTGCATTATCTCTTATAGTTTCCGAGATATGGACTATCGACATCTAACAATATTGGCTCTGCTTCTAACTTGGGCCATAATTGTAAAATGGTCTTATGAATTAGCGATTTCGCTCCAATTCACATTCCAAGTAATATTCGGCATGCTAATTACGTTGCTGATTGCCAAATTGCATTATTACTTATAGTTTCCGAGATATGGACTATCGACATCTGACAATATTGGCTCTGCTTCTAACTTGCGCCAGAATTGTAAAATGGTCTTATGAATTAGCGATTTGGCTCCAATTCACATTCCAAGTAATATTTGGCATGCTAATTACGTTGCCGATTGCCAAATTGCATTATCTCTTATAGTTTCCGAGATATGGACAATCGAAATTTTACACCTTAGAGTCTGTTTCTAACTGGGGCAAAATTGTAAAATGGACTTACGAATTAGCGATTTCGTTCCAATTCACATTCCAAGTAATATTTGGCATGCTATTTACGCTGCCGATTGCCAAATTGCATTATCACTTATAGTTTCCGAGATATGGACTATCGACATCTAACAACATTGGCTCTGCTTCTAACTTGGGCCAGAATTGTAAAATGGTCTTACGAATTAGCGATTTCGTTCCAATTCACATTCCAAGTAATATTCGGCATGCTAATTACGTTGCCGATTGACAAATTGCATTATCTCTTATAGTTACCGAGATATGGACTATCGACATCTAACAATATTGGCTCTGCTTCTAACTTGGGCCAGAATTGTAAAATGGTCTTATGAATTAGCGATTTCGTTCCAATTCACATTCCAAGTAATATTCGACATGCTATTTACGCTGCCGATTGCCAAATTGCATTATCTCTTATAGTTTCCGAGATATGGACTATCGACATCTAACAACATTGGCTCTGCTTCTAACTTGGGTCAAAATTGTAAAATGGACTTACGAATTAGCGATTTCGTTCCAATTCACATTCCAAGTAATATTCGGCATGCTATTTACGCTGCCGATTGCCAAATTGCATTATCTCTTATAGTTACCGAGATATGGACTATCGACATCTAACAATATTGGCTCTGCTTCTAACTTGGGCCAGAATTGTAAAATGGTCTTATGAATTAGCGATTTCGCTCCAATTCACATTCCAAGTAATATTCGGCATGCTAATTACGTTGCCGATTGCCTAATTGCATTGTCTCTTATAGTTTCCGAGATATGGACTATCGACATCTGACAATATTGGCTCTGCTTCTAACTTGCGCCAGAATTGTAAAATGGTCTAATGAATTAGCGATTTGGCTCCAATTCACATTCCAAGTAATATTCGGCATACTAATTACGTTGCCGATTGCCAAATTGCATTATCTCTTATAGTTTCCGAGATATGGACAATCGAAATTTTACACCTTAGAGTCTGTTTCTAACTGGGGTCAAAATTGTAAAATGGTCTTACGAATTAGCGATCTCGTTCCAATTCACATTCCAAGTAATATTCGGCATGCTAATTACGCTGCCGATTGCCAAATTGCATTATCTCTTATAGTTTCCGAGATATGGAATATCGACATCTAACAATATTGGCTCTGCTTCTAACTTGGGCCAGAATTGTAAAATGGTCTTACGAGATAACGATTTCGTTCCAATTCACATTCCAAGTTATATTCGGCATGCTAATTACGTTGCCGATTGCCAAATTGCATTATCTCTTATAGTTTCCGAGATATGGACTATCGACATCTGACAATAATGGCTCTGCTTCTAACTTGGGCCAGAATTGTAAAATGGTCTTATAAATTAGCGATTTCGCTCCAATTCACATTCCAAGTAATATTCGGCATGCTAATTACGTTGCCGATTGCCAAATTGCATTATCTCTTATAGTTTCCGAGATATGGACTATCGACATCTGACAATATTGGCTCTGCTTCTAACTTGCGCCAGAATTGTAAAATGGTCTTATGAATTAGCGATTTCGCTCCAATTCACATTCCAAGTAATATTCGGCATGCTAATTACGTTGCCGATTGCCAAATTGCATTATCTCTTATAGTTTCCGAGATATGGACTATCGACATCTGACAATATTGGCTCTGCTTCTAACTTGGGCCAGAATTGTAAAATGGTCTTATGAATTAGCGATTTCGTTTCAATTCACATTCCAACTAATATTCGGCATGCTAATTACGTTGCCGATTGCCAAATTGCATTATCTCTTATAGTTTCCGAGATATGGACAATCGAAATTTTACACCTTAGAGTCTCTTTCTAACTGGGGTCAAATTTGTAAAATGGTCTTACGAATTAGCGATTTCGTTCCAATTCACATTCCAAGTAATATTCGGCATGCTAATTACGCTGCCGATTGCCAAATTGCATTATCTCTTATAGTTTCCGAGATATGGACTATCGACATCTGACAATATTGGCTCTGCTTCTAACTTGCGCCAGAATTGTAAAATGGTCTTATGAATTAGCGATTTCGCTCCAATTCACATTCCAAGTAATATTCGGCATGCTAATTACGTTGCCGATTGCCAAATTGCATTATCTCTTATAGTTTCCGAGATATGGACTATCGACATCTGACAATATTGGCTCTGCTTCTAACTTGGGCCAGAATTGTAAAATGGTCTTATGAATTAGCGATTTCGTTTCAATTCACATTCCAACTAATATTCGGCATGCTAATTACGTTGCCGATTGCCAAATTGCATTATCTCTTATAGTTTCCGAGATATGGACAATCGAAATTTTACACCTTAGAGTCTCTTTCTAACTGGGGTCAAATTTGTAAAATGGTCTTACGAATTAGCGATTTCGTTCCAATTCACATTCCAAGTAATATTCGGCATGCTAATTACGCTGCCGATTGCCAAATTGCATTATCTCTTATAGTTTCCGAGATATGGACTATCGACATCTGACAATATTGGCTCTGCTTCTAACTTGGGCCAGAATTGTAATATGGTCTTATGAATTAGCGATTTCGCTCCAATTCACATTCCAAGTAATATTCGGCATGCTAATTACGTTGCTGATTGCCAAATTGCATTATCTCTTATAGTTTCCGAGATATGGACTATCGACATCTGACAATATTGGCTCTGCTTCTAACTTGGGCCAGAATTGTAAAATGGTCTTATGAATTAGCGATTTCGTTTTAATTCACATTCCAACTAATATTCGGCATGCTAATTACGTTGCCGATTGCCAAATTTCATTATCTCTTATAGTTTCCGAGATATGGACAATCGAAATTTTACACCTTAGAGTCTCTTTCTAACTGGGGTCAAAATTGTAAAATGGTCTTACGAATTAGCGATTTCGTTCCAATTCACATTCCAAGTAATATTCGGCATGCTAATTACGCTGCCGATTGCCAAATTGCATTATCTCTTATAGTTTCCGAGATATGGACTATCGACATCTGACAATATTGGCTCTGCTTCTAACTTGGGCCAGAATTGTAAAATGGTCTTATGAATTAGTGATTTCGTTCCAATTCACATTCCAAGTAATATTCGGCATGCTAATTACGTTGCTGATTGCCAAATTGCATTATCTCTTATAGTTTTCGAGATATGGACTATCGACATCTGACAATATTGGCTCTGCTTCTAACTTGGGCCAGAATTGTAAAATGGTCTTATGAATTAGCGATTTCGCTCCAATTCACATTCCAAGTAATATTCGGCATGCTAATTACGCTGCCGATTGCCAAATTGCATTATCTCTTATAGTTTCCGAGATATGGACTATCGACATCTGACAATATTGGCTCTGCTTCTAATTTGGGCCAGAATTGTAAAATGGTCTTATGAATTAGCGATATCGCTCCAATTCACATTCCAAGTAATATTCGGCATGCTAATTACGTTGCCGATTGCCAAATTGCATTGTCTCTTATAGTTTCCGAGATATGGACTATCGACATCTAACAATATTGGCTCTGCTTCTAACTTGGGCCAGAATTGTAAAATGGTCTTATGAATTAGCGATTTCGCTCCAATTCACATTCCAAGTAATATTCGGCATGCTAATTACGTTGCCGATTGCCAAATTGCATTGTCTCTTATAGTTTCCGAGATATGGACTATCGACATCTGACAATATTGGCTCTGCTTCTAACTTGGGCCAGAATTGTAAAATGGTCTTATGAATTAGCGATTTCGCTCCAATTCACATTCCAAGTAATATTCGGCATGCTAATTACGTTGCCGATTGCCAAATTGCATTGTCTCTTATAGTTTCCGAGATATGGACTATCGACATCTGACAATATTGGCTCTGATTCTAACTTGCGCCAGAATTGTAAAATGGTCTTATGAATTAGCGATTTGGCTCCAATTCACATTCCAAGTTATATTCGGCATACTAATTATGTTGCCGATTGCCAAATTGCATTATCTCTTATAGTTTCCGAGATATGGACAATCGAAATTTTACACCTTTGAGTCTGTTTCTAACTGGGGTCAAAATTGTAAAATGGTCTTACGAATTAGCGATTTCGTTCCAATTCACATTCCAAGTAATATTCGGCATGCTAATTACGCTCCCGATTGCCAAATTGCATTATCTCTTATAGTTTCCGAGATATGGAATATCGACATCTAACAATATTGGCTCTGCTTCTAAGTTGGGCCAGAATTGTAAAATGGTCTTATAAATTAGCGATTTCGCTCCAATTCACATTCCAAGTAATATTCGGCATGCTAATTACGTTGCCGATTGCCAAATTGCATTATCTCTTATAGTTTCCGAGATATGGACTATCGACATCTGACAATATTGGCTCTGCTTCTAACTTGCGCCAGAATTGTAAAATGGTCTTATGAATTAGCGATTTGGCTCCAATTCACATTCCAAGTAATATTCGGCATGCTAATTACGCTGCCGATTGCCAAATTGCTTTATCTCTTATAGTTTCCGAGATATGGGCAATCGAAATTTTACACCTTAGAGTCTGTTTCTAACTGGGGTCAAAATTGTAAAATGGTCTTATGAATTAGCGATTTCGTTCCAATTCACATTCCAAGTAATATTCGGCATGCTAATTACGTTGCCGATTGCCAAATAGCATTATCTCTTATAGTTTCCGAGATATGGACAATCGAAATTTTACACCTTAGAGTCTGTTTCTAACTGGGGTCAAAATTGTAAAATGGTCTTACGAATTAGCGATTTCGTTCCAATTCACATTCCAAGTAATATTCGGCATGCTAATTACGCTGCCGATTGCCAAATTGCATTATCTCTTATAGTTTCCGAGATATGGGCTATCGACATCTGACAATATTGGCTCTGCTTCTAAGTTGGGCCAGAATTGTAAAATGGTCTTATAAATTAGCGATTTCGCTCCAATTCACATTCCAAGTAATATTCGGCATGCTAATTACATTGCCGATTGCCAAATTGCATTATCTCTTATAGTTTCCGAGATATGGACTATCGACATCTGACAATATTGGCTCTGCTTCTAAGTTGGGCCAGAATTGTAAAATGGTCTTATAAATTAGCGATTTCGCTCCAATTCACATTCCAAGTAATATTCGGCATGCTAATTACGTTGCCGATTGCCAAATTGCATTATCTCTTATAGTTTCCGAGATATGGGCTATCGACATCTGACAATATTGGCTCTGCTTCTAAGTTGGGCCAGAATTGTAAAATGGTCTTATAAATTAGCGATTTCGCTCCAATTCACATTCCAAGTAATATTCGGCATGCTAATTACGTTGCCGATTGCCAAATTGCATTATCTCTTATAGTTTCCGAGATATGGACTATCGACATCTGACAATATTGGCTCTGCTTCTAACTTGCGCCAGAATTGTAAAATGGTCTTATGAATTAGCGATTTGGCTCCAATTCACATTCCAAGTAATATTCGGCATGCTAATTACGCTGCCGATTGCCAAATTGCTTTATCTCTTATAGTTTCCGAGATATGGGCAATCGAAATTTTACACCTTAGAGTCTGTTTCTAACTGGGGTCAAAATTGTAAAATGGTCTTATGAATTAGCGATTTCGTTCCAATTCACATTCCAAGTAATATTCGGCATGCTAATTACGTTGCCGATTGCCAAATAGCATTATCTCTTATAGTTTCCGAGATATGGACAATCGAAATTTTACACCTTAGAGTCTGTTTCTAACTGGGGTCAAAATTGTAAAATGGTCTTACGAATTAGCGATTTCGTTCCAATTCACATTCCAAGTAATATTCGGCATGCTAATTACGCTGCCGATTGCCAAATTGCATTATCTCTTATAGTTTCCGAGATATGGACTATCGACATCTAACAATATTGGCTCAGCTTCTAACTTGGGCCAGAATTGTAAAATGGTCTTACGTATTAGCGATTTCGTTCCAATTCACATTCCAAGTAATATTCGGCATGCTAATTACGTTGCCGATTGCCAAATTGCATTATCTCTTATAGTTTCCGAGATATGGACTATCGACATGTGACAATATTGGCTCTGCTTCTAACTTGGGCCAGAATTGTAATATGGTCTTATAAATTAGCGATTTCGCTCCAATTCACATTCCAGGTAATATTCGGCATGCTTATTACGTTGCCGATTGCCAAATTGCATTATCTCTTATAGTTTCCGAGATATGGACTATCGACATCTGACAATATTGGCTCTGCTTCTAACTTGCGCCAGAATTGTAAAATGGCCTTATGAATTAGCGATATGGCTCCAATTCACATTCCAAGTAATATTCGGCATGCTAATTACGTTGCCGATTGCCAAATTGCATTATCTCTTATAGTTTCCGAGATATGGACTATCGACATCTGACAATATTGGCTCTGCTTCTAACTTGCGCCAGAATTGTAAAATGGTCTTATGAATTAGCGATTTCGCTCCAATTCACATTCCAAGTAATATTCGGCATGCTAATTACGTTGCCGATTGCCAAATTGCATTATCTCTTATAGTTTCCGAGATATGGACTATCGACATCTGACAATATTGGCTCTGCTTCTAACTTGGGCCAGAATTGTAAAATGGTCTTATGAATTAGCGATTTCGTTTCAATTCACATTCCAACTAATATTCGGCATGCTAATTACGTTGCCGATTGCCAAATTGCATTATCTCTTATAGTTTCCGAGATATGGACAATCGAAATTTTACACCTTAGAGTCTCTTTCTAACTGGGGTCAAATTTGTAAAATGGTCTTACGAATTAGCGATTTCGTTCCAATTCACATTCCAAGTAATATTCGGCATGCTAATTACGCTGCCGATTGCCAAATTGCATTATCTCTTATAGTTTCCGAGATATGGACTATCGACATCTGACAATATTGGCTCTGCTTCTAACTTGGGCCAGAATTGTAATATGGTCTTATGAATTAGCGATTTCGCTCCAATTCACATTCCAAGTAATATTCGGCATGCTAATTACGTTGCTGATTGCCAAATTGCATTATCTCTTATAGTTTCCGAGATATGGACTATCGACATCTGACAATATTGGCTCTGCTTCTAACTTGGGCCAGAATTGTAAAATGGTCTTATGAATTAGCGATTTCGTTTTAATTCACATTCCAACTAATATTCGGCATGCTAATTACGTTGCCGATTGCCAAATTTCATTATCTCTTATAGTTTCCGAGATATGGACAATCGAAATTTTACACCTTAGAGTCTCTTTCTAACTGGGGTCAAAATTGTAAAATGGTCTTACGAATTAGCGATTTCGTTCCAATTCACATTCCAAGTAATATTCGGCATGCTAATTACGCTGCCGATTGCCAAATTGCATTATCTCTTATAGTTTCCGAGATATGGACTATCGACATCTGACAATATTGGCTCTGCTTCTAACTTGGGCCAGAATTGTAAAATGGTCTTATGAATTAGTGATTTCGTTCCAATTCACATTCCAAGTAATATTCGGCATGCTAATTACGTTGCTGATTGCCAAATTGCATTATCTCTTATAGTTTTCGAGATATGGACTATCGACATCTGACAATATTGGCTCTGCTTCTAACTTGGGCCAGAATTGTAAAATGGTCTTATGAATTAGCGATTTCGCTCCAATTCACATTCCAAGTAATATTCGGCATGCTAATTACGCTGCCGATTGCCAAATTGCATTATCTCTTATAGTTTCCGAGATATGGACTATCGACATCTGACAATATTGGCTCTGCTTCTAATTTGGGCCAGAATTGTAAAATGGTCTTATGAATTAGCGATATCGCTCCAATTCACATTCCAAGTAATATTCGGCATGCTAATTACGTTGCCGATTGCCAAATTGCATTGTCTCTTATAGTTTCCGAGATATGGACTATCGACATCTAACAATATTGGCTCTGCTTCTAACTTGGGCCAGAATTGTAAAATGGTCTTATGAATTAGCGATTTCGCTCCAATTCACATTCCAAGTAATATTCGGCATGCTAATTACGTTGCCGATTGCCAAATTGCATTGTCTCTTATAGTTTCCGAGATATGGACTATCGACATCTGACAATATTGGCTCTGCTTCTAACTTGGGCCAGAATTGTAAAATGGTCTTATGAATTAGCGATTTCGCTCCAATTCACATTCCAAGTAATATTCGGCATGCTAATTACGTTGCCGATTGCCAAATTGCATTGTCTCTTATAGTTTCCGAGATATGGACTATCGACATCTGACAATATTGGCTCTGATTCTAACTTGCGCCAGAATTGTAAAATGGTCTTATGAATTAGCGATTTGGCTCCAATTCACATTCCAAGTAATATTCGGCATACTAATTATGTTGCCGATTGCCAAATTGCATTATCTCTTATAGTTTCCGAGATATGGACAATCGAAATTTTACACCTTTGAGTCTGTTTCTAACTGGGGTCAAAATTGTAAAATGGTCTTACGAATTAGCGATTTCGTTCCAATTCACATTCCAAGTAATATTCGGCATGCTAATTACGCTCCCGATTGCCAAATTGCATTATCTCTTATAGTTTCCGAGATATGGAATATCGACATCTAACAATATTGGCTCTGCTTCTAAGTTGGGCCAGAATTGTAAAATGGTCTTATAAATTAGCGATTTCGCTCCAATTCACATTCCAAGTAATATTCGGCATGCTAATTACGTTGCCGATTGCCAAATTGCATTATCTCTTATAGTTTCCGAGATATGGACTATCGACATCTGACAATATTGGCTCTGCTTCTAACTTGCGCCAGAATTGTAAAATGGTCTTATGAATTAGCGATTTGGCTCCAATTCACATTCCAAGTAATATTCGGCATGCTAATTACGCTGCCGATTGCCAAATTGCTTTATCTCTTATAGTTTCCGAGATATGGGCAATCGAAATTTTACACCTTAGAGTCTGTTTCAAACTGGGGTCAAAATTGTAAAATGGTCTTATGAATTAGCGATTTCGTTCCAATTCACATTCCAAGTAATATTCGGCATGCTAATTACGTTGCCGATTGCCAAATAGCATTATCTCTTATAGTTTCCGAGATATGGACAATCGAAATTTTACACCTTAGAGTCTGTTTCTAACTGGGGTCAAAATTGTAAAATGGTCTTACGAATTAGCGATTTCGTTCCAATTCACATTCCAAGTAATATTCGGCATGCTAATTACGCTGCCGATTGCCAAATTGCATTATCTCTTATAGTTTCCGAGATATGGGCTATCGACATCTGACAATATTGGCTCTGCTTCTAAGTTGGGCCAGAATTGTAAAATGGTCTTATAAATTAGCGATTTCGCTCCAATTCACATTCCAAGTAATATTCGGCATGCTAATTACATTGCCGATTGCCAAATTGCATTATCTCTTATAGTTTCCGAGATATGGACTATCGACATCTGACAATATTGGCTCTGCTTCTAAGTTGGGCCAGAATTGTAAAATGGTCTTATAAATTAGCGATTTCGCTCCAATTCACATTCCAAGTAATATTCGGCATGCTAATTACGTTGCCGATTGCCAAATTGCATTATCTCTTATAGTTTCCGAGATATGGGCTATCGACATCTGACAATATTGGCTCTGCTTCTAAGTTGGGCCAGAATTGTAAAATGGTCTTATAAATTAGCGATTTCGCTCCAATTCACATTCCAAGTAATATTCGGCATGCTAATTACGTTGCTGATTGCCAAATTGCATTATCTCTTATAGTTTCCGAGATATGGACTATCGACATCTGACAATATTGGCTCTGCTTCTAACTTGCGCCAGAATTGTAAAATGGTCTTATGAATTAGCGATTTGGCTCCAATTCACATTCCAAGTAATATTCGGCATGCTAATTACGCTGCCGATTGCCAAATTGCTTTATCTCTTATAGTTTCCGAGATATGGGCAATCGAAATTTTACACCTTAGAGTCTGTTTCTAACTGGGGTCAAAATTGTAAAATGGTCTTATGAATTAGCGATTTCGTTCCAATTCACATTCCAAGTAATATTCGGCATGCTAATTACGTTGCCGATTGCCAAATAGCATTATCTCTTATAGTTTCCGAGATATGGACAATCGAAATTTTACACCTTAGAGTCTGTTTCTAACTGGGGTCAAAATTGTAAAATGGTCTTACGAATTAGCGATTTCGTTCCAATTCACATTCCAAGTAATATTCGGCATGCTAATTACGCTGCCGATTGCCAAATTGCATTATCTCTTATAGTTTCCGAGATATGGACTATCGACATCTAACAATATTGGCTCAGCTTCTAACTTGGGCCAGAATTGTAAAATGGTCTTACGTATTAGCGATTTCGTTCCAATTCACATTCCAAGTAATATTCGGCATGCTAATTACGTTGCCGATTGCCAAATTGCATTATCTCTTATAGTTTCCGAGATATGGACTATCGACATGTGACAATATTGGCTCTGCTTCTAACTTGGGCCAGAATTGTAATATGGTCTTATAAATTAGCGATTTCGCTCCAATTCACATTCCAAGTAATATTCGGCATGCTAATTACGTTGCCGATTGCCAAATTGCATTATCTCTTATAGTTTCCGAGATATGGACTATCGACATCTGACAATATTGGCTCTGCTTCTAACTTGCGCCAGAATTGTAAAATGGCCTTATGAATTAGCGATATGGCTCCAATTCACATTCCAAGTAATATTCGGCATGCTAATTACGTTGCCGATTGCCAAATTGCATTATCTCTTATAGTTTCCGAGATATGGACTATCGACATCTGACAATATTGGCTCTGCTTCTAACTTGCGCCAGAATTGTAAAATGGTCTTATGAATTAGCGATTTCGCTCCAATTCACATTCCAAGTAATATTCCGCATGCTAATTACGTTGCCGATTGCCAAATTGCATTATCTCTTATAGTTTCCGAGATATGGACTATCGACATCTGACAATATTGGCTCTGCTTCTAACTTGGGCCAGAATTGTAAAATGGTCTTATGAATTAGCGATTTCGTTTCAATTCACATTCCAACTAATATTCGGCATGCTAATTACGTTGCCGATTGCCAAATTGCATTATCTCTTATAGTTTCCGAGATATGGACAATCGAAATTTTACACCTTAGAGTCTCTTTCTAACAGGGGTCAAATTTGTAAAATGGTCTTACGAATTAGCGATTTCGTTCCAATTCACATTCCAAGTAATATTCGGCATGCTAATTACGCTGCCGATTGCCAAATTGCATTATCTCTTATAGTTTCCGAGATATGGACTATCGACATCTGACAATATTGGCTCTGCTTCTAACTTGGGCCAGAATTGTAATATGGTCTTATGAATTAGCGATTTCGCTCCAATTCACATTCCAAGTAATATTCGGCATGCTAATTACGTTGCTGATTGCCAAATTGCATTATCTCTTATAGTTTCCGAGATATGGACTATCGACATCTGACAATATTGGCTCTGCTTCTAACTTGGGCCAGAATTGTAAAATGGTCTTATGAATTAGCGATTTCGTTTTAATTCACATTCCAACTAATATTCGGCATGCTAATTACGTTGCCGATTGCCAAATTTCATTATCTCTTATAGTTTCCGAGATATGGACAATCGAAATTTTACACCTTAGAGTCTCTTTCTAACTGGGGTCAAAATTGTAAAATGGTCTTACGAATTAGCGATTTCGTTCCAATTCACATTCCAAGTAATAGTCGGCATGCTAATTACGTTGCTGATTGCCAAATTGCATTATCTCTTATAGTTTCCGAGATATGGACTATCGACATCTGACAATATTGGCTCTGCTTCTAACTTGGGCCAGAATTGTAAAATGGTCTTATGAATTAGTGATTTCGTTCCAATTCACATTCCAAGTAATATTCGGCATGCTAATTACGTTGCCGATTGCCAAATAGCATTATCTCTTATAGTTTCCGAGATATGGACAATCGAAATTTTACACCTTAGAGTCTGTTTCTAACTGGGGTCAAAATTGTAAAATGGTCTTACGAATTAGCGATTTCGTTCCAATTCACATTCCAAGTAATATTCGGCATGCTAATTACGTTGCTGATTGCCAAATTGCATTATCTCTTATAGTTTCCGAGATATGAACTATCGACATCTGACAATATTGGCTCTGCTTCTAACTTGGGCCAGAATTGTAAAATGGTCTTATGAATTAGTGATTTCGTTCCAATTCACATTCCAAGTAATATTCGGCATGCTAATTACGTTGCTGATTGCCAAATTGCATTATCTCTTATAGTTTTCGAGATATGGACTATCGACATCTGACAATATTGGCTCTGCTTCTAACTTGGGCCAGAATTGTAAAATGGTCTTATGAATTAGCGATTTCGCTCCAATTCACATTCCAAGTAATATTCGGCATGCTAATTACGCTGCCGATTGCCAAATTGCATTATCTCTTATAGTTTCCGAGATATGGACTATCGACATCTGACAATATTGGCTCTGCTTCTAATTTGGGCCAGAATTGTAAAATGGTCTTATGAATTAGCGATATCGCTCCAATTCACATTCCAAGTAATATTCGGCATGCTAATTACGTTGCCGATTGCCAAATTGCATTGTCTCTTATAGTTTCCGAGATATGGACTATCGACATCTAACAATATTGGCTCTGCTTCTAACTTGGGCCAGAATTGTAAAATGGTCTTATGAATTAGCGATTTCGCTCCAATTCACATTCCAAGTAATATTCGGCATGCTAATTACGTTGCCGATTGCCAAATTGCATTGTCTCTTATAGTTTCCGAGATATGGACTATCGACATCTGACAATATTGGCTCTGCTTCTAACTTGGGCCAGAATTGTAAAATGGTCTTATGAATTAGCGATTTCGCTCCAATTCACATTCCAAGTAATATTCGGCATGCTAATTACGTTGCCGATTGCCAAATTGCATTGTCTCTTATAGTTTCCGAGATATGGACTATCGACATCTGACAATATTGGCTCTGATTCTAACTTGCGCCAGAATTGTAAAATGGTCTTATGAATTAGCGATTTGGCTCCAATTCACATTCCAAGTAATATTCGGCATACTAATTATGTTGCCGATTGCCAAATTGCATTATCTCTTATAGTTTCCGAGATATGGACAATCGAAATTTTACACCTTTGAGTCTGTTTCTAACTGGGGTCAAAATTGTAAAATGGTCTTACGAATTAGCGATTTCGTTCCAATTCACATTCCAAGTAATATTCGGCATGCTAATTACGCTCCCGATTGCCAAATTGCATTATCTCTTATAGTTTCCGAGATATGGAATATCGACATCTAACAATATTGGCTCTGCTTCTAAGTTGGGCCAGAATTGTAAAATGGTCTTATAAATTAGCGATTTCGCTCCAATTCACATTCCAAGTAATATTCGGCATGCTAATTACGTTGCCGATTGCCAAATTGCATTATCTCTTATAGTTTCCGAGATATGGACTATCGACATCTGACAATATTGGCTCTGCTTCTAACTTGCGCCAGAATTGTAAAATGGTCTTATGAATTAGCGATTTGGCTCCAATTCACATTCCAAGTAATATTCGGCATGCTAATTACGCTGCCGATTGCCAAATTGCTTTATCTCTTATAGTTTCCGAGATATGGGCAATCGAAATTTTACACCTTAGAGTCTGTTTCTAACTGGGGTCAAAATTGTAAAATGGTCTTATGAATTAGCGATTTCGTTCCAATTCACATTCCAAGTAATATTCGGCATGCTAATTACGTTGCCGATTGCCAAATAGCATTATCTCTTATAGTTTCCGAGATATGGACAATCGAAATTTTACACCTTAGAGTCTGTTTCTAACTGGGGTCAAAATTGTAAAATGGTCTTACGAATTAGCGATTTCGTTCCAATTCACATTCCAAGTAATATTCGGCATGCTAATTACGCTGCCGATTGTCAAATTGCATTATCTCTTATAGTTTCCGAGATATGGGCTATCGACATCTGACAATATTGGCTCTGCTTCTAAGTTGGGCCAGAATTGTAAAATGGTCTTATAAATTAGCGATTTCGCTCCAATTCACATTCCAAGTAATATTCGGCATGCTAATTACATTGCCGGTTGCCAAATTGCATTATCTCTTATAGTTTCCGAGATATGGACTATCGACATCTGATAATATTGGCTCTGCTTCTAAGTTGGGCCAGAATTGTAAAATGGTCTTATAAATTAGCGATTTCGCTCCAATTCACATTCCAAGTAATATTCGGCATGCTAATTACGTTGCCGATTGCCAAATTGCATTATCTCTTATAGTTTCCGAGATATGGGCTATCGACATCTGACAATATTGGCTCTGCTTCTAAGTTGGGCCAGAATTGTAAAATGGTCTTACAAATTAGCGATTTCGCTCCAATTCACATTCCAAGTAATATTCGGCATGCTAATTACGTTGCCGATTGCCAAATTGCATTATCTCTTATAGTTTCCGAGATATGGACTATCGACATCTGACAATATTGGCTCTGCTTCTAACTTGCGCCAGAATTGTAAAATGGTCTTATGAATTAGCGATTTGGCTCCAATTCACATTCCAAGTAATATTCGGCATGCTAATTACGCTGCCGATTGCCAAATTGCTTTATCTCTTATAGTTTCCGAGATATGGGCAATCGAAATTTTACACCTTAGAGTCTGTTTCTAACTGGGGTCAAAATTGTAAAATGGTCTTATGAATTAGCGATTTCGTTCCAATTCACATTCCAAGTAATATTCGGCATGCTAATTACGTTGCCGATTGCCAAATAGCATTATCTCTTATAGTTTCCGAGATATGGACAATCGAAATTTTACACCTTAGAGTCTGTTTCTAACTGGGGTCAAAATTGTAAAATGGTCTTACGAATTAGCGATTTCGTTCCAATTCACATTCCAAGTAATATTCGGCATGCTAATTACGCTGCCGATTGCCAAATTGCATTATCTCTTATAGTTTCCGAGATATGGACTATCGACATCTAACAATATTGGCTCAGCTTCTAACTTGGGCCAGAATTGTAAAATGGTCTTACGTATTAGCGATTTCGTTCCAATTCACATTCCAAGTAATATTCGGCATGCTAATTACGTTGCCGATTGCCAAATTGCATTATCTCTTATAGTTTCCGAGATATGGACTATCGACATGTGACAATATTGGCTCTGCTTCTAACTTGGGCCAGAATTGTAATATGGTCTTATAAATTAGCGATTTCGCTCCAATTCACATTCCAGGTAATATTCGGCATGCTTATTACGTTGCCGATTGCCGAATTGCATTATCTCTTATAGTTTCCGAGATATGGACTATCGACATCTGACAATATTGGCTCTGCTTCTAACTTGCGCCAGAATTGTAAAATGGCCTTATGAATTAGCGATATGGCTCCAATTCACATTCCAAGTAATATTCGGCATGCTAATCACGTTGCCGATTGCCAAATTGCATTATCTCTTATAGTTTCCGAGATATGGGCAATCGAAATTTTACACCTTAGAGTCTGTTTCTAACTGGGGTCAAAATTGTAAAATGGTCTTATGAATTAGCGATTTCGCTCCAATTCACATTCCAAGTAATATTTGGCATGCTAATTACGTTGCCGATTGCCAAATTACATTATCTCTTATAGTTTCCGAGATATGGACTATCGACATCTGACAATATTGGCTCTGCATCTAAATTGGGCTAGAATGGTAAAATGGTCTTACGAATTAGCGATTTCGTTCCAATTCACATTCCAAGTAATATTCGGCATGCTAATTACGCTGCCGATTGCCAAATTGCATTATCTCTTATAGTTTCCGAGATATGGACTATCGACATCTAACAATATTGGCTCTGCTTCTAACTTGGGCCAGAATTGTAAAATGGTCTTACGAATTAGCGATTTCGTTCCAATTCACATTCCAAGTAATATTCGGTATGCTAATTACGTTGCCGATTGCCAAATTGCATTATCTCTTATAGTTTCCGAGATATGGACTATCGACATCTGACAATATTGGCTCTGCTTCTAACTTGGGCCAGAATTGTAAAATGGTCTTATGAATTAGTGATTTCGTTCCAATTCACATTCCAAGTAATATTCGGCATGCTAATTACGTTGCCGATTGCTAAATTGCATTATCTCCTTTAGTTTCCGAGATATGGACAATCGAAATTTTACACCCTAGAGTCTGTTTCTAACTGGGGTCAAAATTGTAAAATGGTCTTACGAATTAGCGATTTCGTTCCAATTCACATTCCAAGTAATATTCGGCATGCTAAATACGTTGCCGATTGCCAAATTGCATTATCTCTTATAGTTTCCGAGATATGGACTATCGACATCTGACAATATTGGCTCTGCTTCTAACTTGCGCAAGAATTGTAAAATGGTCTTATGAATTAGCGATTTGGCTCCAATTCACATTCCAAGTAATATTCGGCATGCTAATTACGCTGCCGATTGCCAAATTGCTTTATCTCTTATAGTTTCCGAGATATGGGCAATCGAAATTTTACACCTTAGAGTCTGTTTCTAACTGGGGTCAAAATTGTAAAATGGTCTTATGAATTAGCGATTTCGTTCCAATTCACATTCCAAGTAATATTCGGCATGCTAATTACGTTGCCGATTGCCAAATAGCATTATCTCTTATAGTTTCCGAGATATGGACAATCGAAATTTTACACCTTAGAGTCTGTTTCTAACTGGGGTCAAAATTGTAAAATGGTCTTACGAATTAGCGATTTCGTTCCAATTCACATTCCAAGTAATATTCGGCATGCTAATTACGCTGCCGATTGCCAAATTGCATTATCTCTTATAGTTTCCGAGATATGGGCTATCGACATCTGACAATATTGGCTCTGCTTCTAAGTTGGGCCAGAATTGTAAAATGGTCTTATAAATTAGCGATTTCGCTCCAATTCACATTCCAAGTAATATTCGGCATGCTAATTACATTGCCGATTGCCAAATTGCATTATCTCTTATAGTTTCCGAGATATGGACTATCGACATCTGACAATATTGGCTCTGCTTCTAAGTTGGGCCAGAATTGTAAAATGGTCTTATAAATTAGCGATTTCGCTCCAATTCACATTCCAAGTAATATTCGGCATGCTAATTACGTTGCCGATTGCCAAATTGCATTATCTCTTATAGTTTCCGAGATATGGGCTATCGACATCTGACAATATTGGCTCTGCTTCTAAGTTGGGCCAGAATTGTAAAATGGTCTTATAAATTAGCGATTTCGCTCCAATTCACATTCTAAGTAATATTCGGCATGCTAATTACGTTGCCGATTGCCAAATTGCATTATCTCTTATAGTTTCCGAGATATGTACTATCGACATCTGACAATATTGGCTCTGCTTCTAACTTGCGCCAGAATTGTAAAATGGTCTTATGAATTAGCGATTTGGCTCCAATTCACATTCCAAGTAATATTCGGCATGCTAATTACGCTGCCGATTGCCAAATTGCTTTATCTCTTATAGTTTCCGAGATATGGGCAATCGAAATTTTACACCTTAGAGTCTGTTTCTAACTGGGGTCAAAATTGTAAAATGGTCTTATGAATTAGCGATTTCGTTCCAATTCACATTCCAAGTAATATTCGGCATGCTAATTACGTTGCCGATTGCCAAATAGCATTATCTCTTATAGTTTCCGAGATATGGACAATCGAAATTTTACACCTTAGAGTCTGTTTCTAACTGGGGTCAAAATTGTAAAATGGTCTTACGAATTAGCGATTTCGTTCCAATTCACATTCCAAGTAATATTCGGCATGCTAATTACGCTGCCGATTGCCAAATTGCATTATCTCTTATAGTTTCCGAGATATGGACTATCGACATCTAACAATATTGGCTCAGCTTCTAACTTGGGCCAGAATTGTAAAATGGTCTTACGTATTAGCGATTTCGTTCCAATTCACATTCCAAGTAATATTCGGCATGCTAATTACGTTGCCGATTGCCAAATTGCATTATCTCTTATAGTTTCCGAGATATGGACTATCGACATGTGACAATATTGGCTCTGCTTCTAACTTGGGCCAGAATTGTAATATGGTCTTATAAATTAGCGATTTCGCTCCAATTCACATTCCAGGTAATATTCGGCATGCTTATTACGTTGCCGATTGCCAAATTGCATTATCTCTTATAGTTTCCGAGATATGGACTATCGACATCTGACAATATTGGCTCTGCTTCTAACTTGCGCCAGAATTGTAAAATGGCCTTATGAATTAGCGATATGGCTCCAATTCACATTCCAAGTAATATTCGGCATGCTAATCACGTTGCCGATTGCCAAATTGCATTATCTCTTATAGTTTCCGAGATATGGGCAATCGAAATTTTACACCTTAGAGTCTGTTTCTAACTGGGGTCAAAATTGTAAAATGGTCTTATGAATTAGCGATTTCGCTCCAATTCACATTCCAAGTAATATTTGGCATGCTAATTACGTTGCCGATTGCCAAATTACATTATCTCTTATAGTTTCCGAGATATGGACTATCGACATCTGACAATATTGGCTCTGCATCTAAATTGGGCCAGAATGGTAAAATGGTCTTACGAATTAGCGATTTCGTTCCAATTCACATTCCAAGTAATATTCGGCATGCTAATTACGCTGCCGATTGCCAAATTGCATTATCTCTTATAGTTTCCGAGATATGGACTATCGACATCTAACAATATTGGCTCTGCTTCTAACTTGGGCCAGAATTGTAAAATGGTCTTACGAATTAGCGATTTCGTTCCAATTCACATTCCAAGTAATATTCGGTATGCTAATTACGTTGCCGATTGCCAAATTGCATTATCTCTTATAGTTTCCGAGATATGGACTATCGACATCTGACAATATTGGCTCTGCTTCTAATTTGGGCCAGAATTGTAAAATGGTCTTATGAATTAGTGATTTCGTTCCAATTCACATTCCAAGTAATATTCGGCATGCTAATTACGTTGCCGATTGCTAAATTGCATTATCTCCTTTAGTTTCCGAGATATGGACAATCGAAATTTTACACCTTAGAGTCTGTTTCTAACTGGGGTCAAAATTGTAAAATGGTCTTACGAATTAGCGATTTCGTTCCAATTCACATTCCAAGTAATATTCGGCATGCTAAATACGTTGCCGATTGCCAAATTGCATTATCTCTTATAGTTTCCGAGATATGGACTATCGACATCTGACAATATTGGCTCTGTTTCTAACTTGGGCCAGAATTGTAAAATGGTCTTATGAATTAGCGATTTCGTTCCAATTCACATTCCAAGTAATATTCGGCATGCTAATTACGTTGCCGATTGCCAAATTGCATTATCTCCTATAGTTTCCGAGATATGGACAATCGAAATTTTACACCTTAGAGTCTGTTTCTAACTGGGGTCAAAATTGTAAAATGGTCTTACGAATTAGCGATTTCGTTCCAATTCACATTCCAAGTAATATTCGGCATGCTAATTACGCTGCCGATTGCCAAATTGCATTATCTCTTATAGTTTCCGAGATATGGAATATCGACATCTAACAATATTGGCTCTGCTTCTAACTTGGGCCAGAATTGTAAAATGGTCTTACGAGAAAAAGATTTCGTTCCAATTCACATTCCAAGTAATATTCGGCATGCTAATTACGTTGCCGATTGCCAAATTGCATTATCTCTTATAGTTTCCGAGATATGGGCTATCGACATCTGACAATATTGGCTCTGCTTCTAACTTGGGCCAGAATTGTAAAATGGTCTTACGAGATAAAGATTTCGTTCCAATTCACATTGCAAGTAATATTCGGCATGCTAATTACGTTGCCGATTGCCAAATTGCATTATCTCTTATAGTTTCCGAGATATGGGCTATCGACATCTGACAATATTGGCTCTGCTTCTAACTTGGGCCAGAATTGTAAAATGGTCTTATAAATTAGCGATTTCTCTCCAATTCACATTCCAAGTAATATTCGGCATGCTAATTACGTTGCCGATTGCCAAATTGCATTATCTTTTATAGTTTCCGAGATATGGACTATCGACATCTGACAATATTGGCTCTGCTTCTATCTTGCGCCAGAATTGTAAAATGGTCTTATGAATTAGCGATTTGGCTCCAATTCACATTCTAAGTAATATTCGGCATGCTAATTACGCTGCCGATTGCCAAATTGCTTTATCTCTTATAGTTTCCGAGATATGGGCAATCGAAATTTTACACCTTAGAGTCTGTTTCTAACTGGGGTCAAAATTGTAAAATGGTCTTATGAATTAGCGATTTCGTTCCAATTCACATTCCAAGTAATATTCGGCATGCTAATTACGTTGCCGATTGCCAAATTGCATTATCTCTTATAGTTTCCGAGATATGGACAATCGAAATTTTACACCTTAGAGTCTGTTTCTAACTAGTAAGTTTCCGAGATATGGACTATCGACATCTAACAATATTGGCTCTGCTTCTAACTTGGGCCAGAATTGTAAAATGGTCTTACGAATTAGCGATTTCGTTCCAATTCACGTTCCAATTAATATTCGGTATGCTAATTACAATGCCGATTGCCAAATTGCATTATCTCTTATAGTTTCCGAGATATGGACTATCGACATGTGACAATATTGGCTCTGCTTCTAACTTGGGCCAGAATTGTAATATGGTCTTATAAATTAGCGATTTCGCTCCAATTCACATTCCAGGTAATATTCGGCATGCTTATTACGTTGCCGATTGCCAAATTGCATTATCTCTTATAGTTTCCGAGATATGGACTATCGACATCTGACAATATTGGCTCTGCTTCTAACTTGCGCCAGAATTGTAAAATGGCCTTATGAATTAGCGATATGGCTCCAATTCACATTCCAAGTAATATTCGGCATGCTAATCACGTTGCCGATTGCCAAATTGCATTATCTCTTATAGTTTCCGAGATATGGGCAATCGAAATTTTACACCTTAGAGTCTGTTTCTAACTGGGGTCAAAATTGTAAAATGGTCTTATGAATTAGCGATTTCGCTCCAATTCACATTCCAAGTAATATTTGGCATGCTAATTACGTTGCCGATTGCCAAATTACATTATCTCTTATAGTTTCCGAGATATGGACTATCGACATCTGACAATATTGGCTCTGCATCTAAATTGGGCCAGAATGGTAAAATGGTCTTACGAATTAGCGATTTCGTTCCAATTCACATTCCAAGTAATATTCGGCATGCTAATTACGCTGCCGATTGCCAAATTGCATTATCTCTTATAGTTTCCGAGATATGGACTATCGACATCTAACAATATTGGCTCTGCTTCTAACTTGGGCCAGAATTGTAAAATGGTCTTACGAATTAGCGATTTCGTTCCAATTCACATTCCAAGTAATATTCGGTATGCTAATTACGTTGCCGATTGCCAAATTGCATTATCTCTTATAGTTTCCGAGATATGGACTATCGACATCTGACAATATTGGCTCTGCTTCTAACTTGGGCCAGAATTGTAAAATGGTCTTATGAATTAGTGATTTCGTTCCAATTCACATTCCAAGTAATATTCGGCATGCTAATTACGTTGCCGATTGCTAAATTGCATTATCTCCTTTAGTTTCCGAGATATGGACAATCGAAATTTTACACCTTAGAGTCTGTTTCTAACTGGGGTCAAAATTGTAAAATGGTCTTACGAATTAGCGATTTCGTTCCAATTCACATTCCAAGTAATATTCGGCATGCTAAATACGTTGCCGATTGCCAAATTGCATTATCTCTTATAGTTTCCGAGATATGGACTATCGACATCTGACAATATTGGCTCTGTTTCTAACTTGGGCCAGAATTGTAAAATGGTCTTATGAATTAGCGATTTCGTTCCAATCCACATTCCAAGTAATATTCGGCATGCTAATTACGTTGCCGATTGCCAAATTGCATTATCTCCTATAGTTTCCGAGATATGGACAATCGAAATTTTACACCTTAGAGTCTGTTTCTAACTGGGGTCAAAATTGTAAAATGGTCTTACGAATTAGCGATTTCGTTCCAATTCACATTCCAAGTAATATTCGGCATGCTAATTACGCTGCCGATTGCCAAATTGCATTATCTCTTATAGTTTCCGAGATATGGAATATCGACATCTAACAATATTGGCTCTGCTTCTAACTTGGGCCAGAATTGTAAAATGGTCTTACGAGAAAAAGATTTCGTTCCAATTCACATTCCAAGTAATATTCGGCATGCTAATTACGTTGCCGATTGCCAAATTGCATTATCTCTTATAGTTTCCGAGATATGGGCTATCGACATCTGACAATATTGGCTCTGCTTCTAACTTGGGCCAGAATTGTAAAATGGTCTTACGAGATAAAGATTTCGTTCCAATTCACATTGCAAGTAATATTCGGCATGCTAATTACGTTGCCGATTGCCAAATTGCATTATCTCTTATAGTTTCCGAGATATGGGCTATCGACATCTGACAATATTGGCTCTGCTTCTAACTTGGGCCAGAATTGTAAAATGGTCTTATAAATTAGCGATTTCTCTCCAATTCACATTCCAAGTAATATTCGGCATGCTAATTACGTTGCCGATTGCCAAATTGCATTATCTCTTATAGTTTCCGAGATATGGACTATCGACATCTGACAATATTGGCTCTGCTTCTATCTTGCGCCAGAATTGTAAAATGGTCTTATGAATTAGCGATTTGGCTCCAATTCACATTCTAAGTAATATTCGGCATGCTAATTACGCTGCCGATTGCCAAATTGCTTTATCTCTTATAGTTTCCGAGATATGGGCAATCGAAATTTTACACCTTAGAGTCTGTTTCTAACTGGGGTCAAAATTGTAAAATGGTCTTATGAATTAGCGATTTCGTTCCAATTCACATTCCAAGTAATATTCGGCATGCTAATTACGTTGCCGATTGCCAAATTGCATTATCTCTTATAGTTTCCGAGATATGGACAATCGAAATTTTACACCTTAGAGTCTGTTTCTAACTAGTAAGTTTCCGAGATATGGACTATCGACATCTAACAATATTGGCTCTGCTTCTAACTTGGGCCAGAATTGTAAAATGGTCTTACGAATTAGCGATTTCGTTCCAATTCACGTTCCAATTAATATTCGGTATGCTAATTACAATGCCGATTGCCAAATTGCATTATCTCTTATAGTTTCCGAGATATGGACTATCGACATCTGACAATATTTGCTCTGCTTCTAACTTGGGCCAGAATTGTAAAATGGTCTTATGAATTAGCGATTTCGTTCCAATTCACATTCCAAGTAATATTCGGCATGCTAATTACGTTGCCGATTGCTAAATTGCATTATCTCCTTTAGTTTCCGAGATATGGACTATCGACATCTGACAATATTGGCTCTGCTTCTAACTTGGGCCAGAATTGTAAAATGGTTTTATGAATTAGCGATTTCGTTCCAATTCACATTCCAAGTAATATTCGGCATGCTAATTACGCTGCCGATTGCCAAATTGCATTATCTCTTATAGTTTCCGAGATATGGACAATCGAAATCTTACACCTTAGAGTCTGTTTCTAACTGGGGTCAAAATTGTAAAATTGTCTTACGAATTAGCGATTTCGTTCCAATTCACATTCCAAGTAATATTCGGCATGCTAATTACGCTGCCGATTGCCAAATTGCATTATCTCTTATAGTTTCCGAGATATGGAATATCGACATCTAACAATATTGGCTCTGCTTCTAACTTGGGCCAGAATTGTAAAATGGTCTTACGAGAAAAACATTTCGTTCCAATTCACATTCCAAGTAATATTCGGCATGCTAATTACGTTGCCGATTGCCAAATTGCATTATCTCTTATAGTTTCCGAGATATGGGCTATCGACATCTGACAATATTGGCTCTGCTTCTAACTTGGGCCAGAATTGTAAAATGGTCTTATAAATTAGCGATTTCGCTCCAATTCACATTCCAAGTAATATTCGGCATGCTAATTACGTTGCCGATTGCCAAATTGCATTATCTCTTATAGTTTCCGAGATATGGACTATCGACATCTGACAATATTGGCTCTGCTTCTAACTTGCGCCAGAATTGTAAAATGGTCTTATGAATTAGCGATTTGGCTCCAATTCACATTCTAAGTAATATTCGGCATGCTAATTACGCTGCCGATTGCCAAATTGCTTTATCTCTTATAGATTCCGAGATATGGGCAATCGAAATTTTACACCTTAGAGTCTGTTTCTAACTGGGGTCAAAATTGTAAAATGGTCTTATGAATTAGCGATTTCGTTCCAATTCACATTCCAAGTAATATTCGGTATGCTGATTACGCTGTCGATTGCCAAATTGCATTATCTCTTATAGTTTCCGAGATATGGACTATCGACATCTAACAATATTGGCTCAGCTTCTAACTTGGGCCAGAATTGTAAAATGGTCTTATAAATTAGCGATTTCGCTCCAATTCACATTCCAAGTAATATTCGGCATGCTTATTACGTTGCCGATTGCCAAATTGCATTATCTCTTATAGTTTCCGAGATATGGACTATCGACATCTGACAATATTGGCTCTGCTTCTAACTTGCGCCAGAATTGTAAAATGGCCTTATGAATTAGCGATATGGCTCCAATTCACATTCCAAGTAATATTCGGCATGCTAATTACGTTGCCGATTGCCAAATTGCATTATCTCTTATAGTTTCCGAGATATGGGCAATCGAAATTTTACACCTTAGAGTCTGTTTCTAACTGGGGTCAAAATTGTAAAATGGTCTTATGAATTAGCGATTTCGCTCCAATTCACATTCCAAGTAATATTTGGCATGCTAATTACGTTGCCGATTGCCAAATTACATTATCTCTTATAGTTTCCGAGATATGGACTATCGACATCTGACAATATTGGCTCTGCATCTAAATTGGGCCAGAATGGTAAAATTGCCTTACGAATTAGCGATTTCGTTCCAATTCACATTCCTAGTAATATTCGGCATGCTAATTACGCTGCCGATTGCCAAATTGCATTATCTCTTATAGTTTCCGAGATATGGACTATCGACATCTAACAATATTGGCTCTGCTTCTAACTTGGGCCAGAATTGTAAAATGGTCTTACGAATTAGCGATTTCGTTCCAATTCACATTCCAAGTAATATTCGGTATGCTAATTACGTTGCCGATTGCCAAATTGCATTATCTCTTATAGTTTCCGAGATATGGACTATCGACATCTGACAATATTGGCTCTGCTTCTAACTTGGGCCAGAATTGTAAAATGGTCTTATGAATTAGCGATTTCGTTCCAATTCACATTCCAAGTAATATTCGGCATGCTAATTACGTTGCCGATTGCTAAATTGCATTATCTCCTTTAGTTTCCGAGATATGGACAATCGAAATTTTACACCTTAGAGTCTGTTTCTAACTGGGGTCAAAATTGTAAAATGGTCTTACGAATTAGCGATTTCGTTCCAATTCACATTCCAAGTAATATTCTTCATGCTAAATACGTTGCCTATTGCCAAATTGCATTATCTCTTATAGTTTCCGAGATATGGACTATCGACATCTGACAATATTGGTTCTGCTTCTAACTTGCGCCAGAATTGTAAAATGGTCTTATGAATTAGCGATTTCGCTCCAATTCACATTCCAAGTAATATTCGGCATGCTAATTACGTTGCCGATTGCCAAATTGCATTATCTCTTATAGTTCCCGAGATATAGACAATCGAAATTTTACACCTTAGAGTGTGTTTCTAACTGGGGTCAAAATTGTAAAATGGTCTTACGAATTAGCGATTTCGCTCCAATTCACATTCCAAGTAATATTCGGCATGCTAATTACGCTGCCGATTGCCAAATTGCATTATCTCTTATAGTTTCCGAGATATGGACTATCGACATCTAACAATATTGGCTCTGCTTCTAACTTGGGCCAGAATTGTAAAATGGTCTTACGAATTAGCGATTTCGTTCCAATTCACATTCCAAGTAATATTCGGCATGCTAATTACGTTGCCGATTGCCAAATTTCATTATCTCTTATGGTTTCCGAGATATGGACTATCGACATCTGACAATATTGGCTCTGCTTCTAACTTGGGCCAGAATTGTAAAATGGTCTTATGAATTAGCGATTTCGCTCCAATTCACAATCCAAGTAATATTCGGCATGCTAATTACGTTGCCGATTGCCAAATTGCATTATCTCTTATAGTTACCGAGATATGGACTATCGACATCTAACAATATTGGTTCTGCTTCTAACTTCCAAGTAATGGTAATGGACCACATTCCAAGTAATATTTGGCATGCTAATTACGCTGCCGATCGCCAAATTGCATTATCTCTTATAGTTTCCGAGATATGGAATATCGACATCTAACAATATTGGCTCTGCTTCTAACTTGGGCCAGAATTGTAAAATGGTCTTACGAGATAACGATTTCGTTCCAATTCACATTCCAAGTAATATTCGGCATGCTAATTACGTTGCCGATTGCCAAATTGCATTATCTCTTATAGTTTCCGAGATATGGACTATCGACATCTGACAATATTGGCTCTGCTTCTAACTTGGGCCAGAATTGTAAAATGGCCTTATAAATTAGCGATTTCGCTCCAATTCACATTCCAAGTAATATTCGGCATGCTAATTACGTTGCCGATTGCCAAATTGCATTATCTCTTATAGTTTCCGAGATATGGACTATCGACATCTGACAATATTGGCTCTGCTTCTAACTTGCACCAGAATTGTAAAATGGTCTTATGAATTAGCGATTTGGCTCCAATTCACATTCGAAGTAATATTCGGCATGCTAATTACGTTGCCGATTGCCAAACTGCATTATCTCTTATAGTTTCCGAGATATGGGAAATCGAAATTTTACACCTTAGAGTCTGTTTCTAACTGGGGTCAAAATTGTAAAATGGTCTTATGAATTAGCGATTTCGTTCCAATTCACATTCCAAGTAATATTCGGCATGTTAATTACGTTGCCGATTGCCAAATTGCATTATCTCTTATAGCTTCCGAGATATGGACTATCGACATCTGACAATATTGGCTCTGCTTCTAACTTGGGCCAGAATTCTAAAATGGTTTTATGAATTAGCGATTTCGTTCCAATTCACATTCCAAGTAATATTCGGCATGCTAATTACGCTGCCGATTGCCAAATTGCATTATCTCTTATAGTTTCCGAGATATGGATAATCGAAATTTTACACCTTAGAGTCTGTTTCTAACTGGGGTCAAAATTGTAAAATGGTCTTACGAATTAGCGATTTCGTTCCAATTCACATTCCAAGTAATATTCGGCATGCTAATTACGCTGCCGATTGCCAAATTGCATTATCTCTTATAGTTTCCGAGATATGGACTATCGACATCTAACAATATTGGCTCTGCTTCTAACTTGGGCCAGAATTGTAAAATGGTCTTACGAATTAGCGATTTCGTTCCAATTCACATTCCAAGTAATATTCGGCATGCTATTTACGTTGCCGATTGCCAAATTGCATTATCTCTTATGGTTTCCGAGATATGGACTATCGACATCTGACAATATTGGCTCTGCTTTTAACTTGGGCCAGAATTGTAAAATGGTCTTATGAATTAGCGATTTCGCTCCAATTCACATTCCAAGTAATATTCGGCATGCTAATTACGTTGCCGATTGCCAAATTGCATTATGTCTTATTGTTACCGAGATATGGACTATCGACATCTAACAATATTGGCTCTGCTTCTAACTTGGGCCAGAATTGTAAAATGGTCTTATGAAATAGCGATTTCGCTCCAATTCACATTCCAAGTAATATTCGGCATGCTAATTACGTTGCCGATTGCCAAATTGCATTATCTCTTATAGTTTCCGAGATATGGACTATCGACATCTGACAATATTGGCTCTGCTTCTAACTTGCGAAAGAATTGTAAAATGGTCTTATGAATTAGCGATTTGGCTCCAATTCACATTCCAAGTAATATCCGGCATACTAATTACGTTGCCGATTGCCAAATTGCATTATCTCTTATAGTTTCCGAGATATGGACAATCGAAATTTTACACCTTAGAGTGTGTTTCTAACTGGGGTCAAAATTGTAAAATGGTCTTACGAATTAGCGATTTCGTTCCAATTCACATTCCAAGTAATATTCGGCATGCTAATTACGCTGCCGATTGCCAAATTGCATTATCTCTTATAGTTTCCGAGATATGGAATATCGACATCTAACAATATTGGCTCTGCTTCTAACTTGGGCCAGAATTGTAAAATGGTCTTACGAGATAACGATTTCGTTCCAATTCACATTCCAAGTAATATTCGGCATGCTAATTACGTTGCCGAATGCCAAATTGCATTATCTCTTATAGTTTCCGAAATATGGACTATCGACATCTGACAATATTGGCTCTGCTTCTAACTTGGGCCAGAATTGTAAAATGGTCTTATAAATTAGCGATTTCACTCCAATTCACATTCCAAGTAATATTCGGCATGCTAATTACGTTGCCGATTGCCAAATTGCATTATCTCTTATAGTTTCCGAGATATGGACAATCGAAATTTTACACCTTAGAGTCTGTTTCTAACTGGGGTCAAAATTGTAAAATGGTCTTACGAATTAGCGATTTCGTTCCAATTCACATTCCAAGTAATATTCGGCATGCTAATTACGCTGCCGATTGCCAAATTGCATTATCTCTGATAGTTTCCGAGATATGGAATATCGACATCTAACAATATTGGCTCTGCTTCTAACTTGGGCCAGAATTGTAAAATGGTCTTACGAGATAACGATTTCGTTCCAATTCACATTCCAAGTAATATTCGGCATGCTAATTACGTTGCCGAATGCCAAATTGCATTATCTCTTATAGTTTCCGAAATATGGACTATCGACATCTGACAATATTGGCTCTGCTTCTAACTTGGGCCAGAATTGTAAAATGGTCTTATAAATTAGCGATTTCACTCCAATTCACATTCCAAGTAATATTCGGCATGCTAATTACGTTGCCGATTGCCAAATTACATTATCTCTTATAGTTTCCGAGATATGGACAATCGAAATTTTACACCTTAGAGTCTGTTTCTAACTGGGGTCAAAATTGTAAAATGGTCTTACGAATTAGCGATTTTGTTCCAATTCACATTCCAAGTAATATTCGGCATGCTAATTACGTTGCCGAATGCCAAATTGCATTATCTCTTATAGTTTCCGAAATATGGACTATCGACATCTGACAATATTGGCTCTGCTTCTAACTTGGGCCAGAATTGTAAAATGGTCTTATAAATTAGCGATTTCACTCCAATTCACATTCCAAGTAATATTCGGCATGCTAATTACGTTGCCGATTGCCAAATTGCATTATCTCTTATAGTTTCCGAGATATGGACAATCGAAATTTTACACCTTAGAGTCTGTTTCTAACTGGGGTCAAAATTGTAAAATGGTCTTACGAATTAGCGATTTTGTTCCAATTCACATTCCAAGTAATATTCGGCATGCTAATTACGTTGCCGAATGCCAAATTGCATTATCTCTTATAGTTTCCGAAATATGGACTATCGACATCTGACAATATTGGCTCTGCTTCTAACTTGCGAAAGAATTGTAAAATGGTCTTATGAATTAGCGATTTGGCTCCAATTCACATTCCAAGTAATATTCGGCATACTAATTACGTTGCCGATTGCCAAATTGCATTATCTCTTATAGTTTCCGAGATATGGACAATCGAAATTTTACACCTTAGAGTCTGTTTCTAACTGGGGTCAAAATTGTAAAATGGTCTTACGAATTAGCGATTTCGTTCCAATTCACATTGCAAGTAATATTCGGCATGCTAATTACGCTGCCGATTGCCAAATTGCATTATCTCTTATAGTTTACGAGATATGGACTATCGACATCTAACAATATTGGCTCAGCTTCTAACTTGGGCCAGAATTGTAAAATGGTCTTACGAATTAGCGATTTCGTTCCAATTCACATTCCAAGTAATATTCGGCATGCTAATTACGTTGCCGATTGCCAAATTGCATTATCTCTTATAGTTTCCGAGATATGGGCTATCGACATCTTACAATATTGGCTCTGCTTCTAACTTGGGCCAGAATTGTAAAATGGTCTTATAAATTAGCGATTTCGCTCCAATTCACATTCCAAGTAATATTCGGCATGCTAATTACGTTGCCGATTGCCAAATTGCATTATCTCTTATAGTTTCCGAGATATGGACTATCGACATCTGACAATATTGGCTCTGCTTCTAACTTGCGCCAGAATTGTAAAATGGTCTTATGAATTAGCGATTTGGCTCCAATTCACATTCTAAGTAATATTCGGCATGCTAATTACGCTGCCGATTGCCAAATTGCTTTATCTCTTATAGTTTCCGAGATATGGGCAATCGAAATTTTACACCTTAGAGTCTGTTTCTAACTGGGGTCAAAATTGTAAAATGGTCTTATGAATTAGCGATTTCGTTCCAATTCACATTCCAAGTAATATTCGGCATGCTAATTACGTTGCCGATTGCCAAATTGCATTATCTCTTATAGTTTCCGAGATATGGACAATCGAAATTTTACACCTTAGAGTCTGTTTCTAACTGGGGTCAAAATTGTAAAATGGTCTTACGAATTACCGATTTCGTTCCAATTCACATTCCAAGTAATATTCGGTATGCTGATTACGCTGTCGATTGCCAAATTGCATTATCTCTTATAGTTTCCGAGATATGGACTATCGACATCTAACAATATTGGCTCAGCTTCTAACTTGGGCCAGAATTGTAAAATGGTCTTACGTATTAGCGATTTCGTTCCAATTCACATTCCAAGTAATATTCGGCATGCTAATTACGTTGCCGATTGCCAAATTGCATTATCTCTTATAGTTTCCGAGATATGGACTATCGACATCTGACAATATTGGCTCTGCTTCTAACTTGGGCCAGAATAGTAAAATGGTCTTATAAATTAGCGATTTCGCTCCAATTCACATTCCAAGTAATATTCGGCATGCTTATTACGTTGCCGATTGCCAAATTGCATTATCTCTTATAGTTTCCGAGATATGGACTATCGACATCTGACAATATTGGCTCTGCTTCTAACTTGCGCCAGAATTGTAAAATGGCCTTATGAATTAGCGATATGGCTCCAATTCACATTCCAAGTAATATTCGGCATGCTAATTACGTTGCCGATTGCCAAATTGCATTATCTCTTATAGTTTCCGAGATATGGGCAATCGAAATTTTACACCTTAGAGTCTGTTTCTAACTGGGGTCAAAATTGTAAAATGGTCTTATGAATTAGCGATTTCGCTCCAATTCACATTCCAAGTAATATTTGGCATGCTAATTACGTTGCCGATTGCCAAATTACATTATCTCTTATAGTTTCCGAGATATGGACTATCGACATCTGACAATATTGGCTCTGCATCTAAATTGGGCCAGAATGGTAAAATTGTCTTACGAATTAGCGATTTCGTTCCAATTCACATTCCTAGTAATATTCGGCATGCTAATTACGCTGCCGATTGCCAAATTGCATTATCTCTTATAGTTTCCGAGATATGGACTATCGACATCTAACAATATTGGCTCTGCTTCTAACTTGGGCCAGAATTGTAAAATGGTCTTACGAATTAGCGATTTCGTTCCAATTCACATTCCAAGTAATATTCGGTATGCTAATTACGTTGCCGATTGCCAAATTGCATTATCTCTTATAGTTTCCGAGATATGGACTATCGACATCTGACAATATTGGCTCTGCTTCTAACTTGGGCCAGAATTGTAAAATGGTCTTATGAATTAGCGATTTCGTTCCAATTCACATTCCAAGTAATATTCGGCATGCTAATTACGTTGCCGATTGCTAAATTGCATTATCTCCTTTAGTTTCCGAGATATGGACAATCGAAATTTTACACCTTAGAGTCTGTTTCTAACTGGGGTCAAAATTGTAAAATGGTCTTACGAATTAGCGATTTCGTTCCAATTCACATTCCAAGTAATATTCTTCATGCTAAATACGTTGCCTATTGCCAAATTGCATTATCTCTTATAGTTTCCGAGATATTGACTATCGACATCTGACAATATTGGTTCTGCTTCTAACTTGCGCCAGAATTGTAAAATGGTCTTATGAATTAGCGATTTCGCTCCAATTCACATTCCAAGTAATATTCGGCATGCTAATTACGTTGCCGATTGCCAAATTGCATTATCTCTTATAGTTCCCGAGATATAGACAATCGAAATTTTACACCTTAGAGTGTGTTTCTAACTGGGGTCAAAATTGTAAAATGGTCTTACGAATTAGCGATTTCGCTCCAATTCACATTCCAAGTAATATTCGGCATGCTAATTACGCTGCCGATTGCCAAATTGCATTATCTCTTATAGTTTCCGAGATATGGACTATCGACATCTAACAATATTGGCTCTGCTTCTAACTTGGGCCAGAATTGTAAAATGGTCTTACGAATTAGCGATTTCGTTCCAATTCACATTCCAAGTAATATTCGGCATGCTAATTACGTTGCCGATTGCCAAATTTCATTATCTCTTATGGTTTCCGAGATATGGACTATCGACATCTGACAATATTGGCTCTGCTTCTAACTTGGGCCAGAATTGTAAAATGGTCTTATGAATTAGCGATTTCGCTCCAATTCACAATCCAAGTAATATTCGGCATGCTAATTACGTTGCCGATTGCCAAATTGCATTATCTCTTATAGTTACCGAGATATGGACTATCGACATCTAACAATATTGGTTCTGCTTCTAACTTCCAAGTAATGGTAATGGACCACATTCCAAGTAATATTTGGCATGCTAATTACGCTGCCGATCGCCAAATTGCATTATCTCTTATAGTTTCCGAGATATGGAATATCGACATCTAACAATATTGGCTCTGCTTCTAACTTGGGCCAGAATTGTAAAATGGTCTTACGAGATAACGATTTCGTTCCAATTCACATTCCAAGTAATATTCGGCATGCTAATTACGTTGCCGATTGCCAAATTGCATTATCTCTTATAGTTTCCGAGATATGGACTATCGACATCTGACAATATTGGCTCTGCTTCTAACTTGGGCCAGAATTGTAAAATGGCCTTATAAATTAGCGATTTCGCTCCAATTCACATTCCAAGTAATATTCGGCATGCTAATTACGTTGCCGATTGCCAAATTGCATTATCTCTTATAGTTTCCGAGATATGGACTATCGACATCTGACAATATTGGCTCTGCTTCTAACTTGCACCAGAATTGTAAAATGGTCTTATGAATTAGCGATTTGGCTCCAATTCACATTCGAAGTAATATTCGGCATGCTAATTACGTTGCCGATTGCCAAACTGCATTATCTCTTATAGTTTCCGAGATATGGGAAATCGAAATTTTACACCTTAGAGTCTGTTTCTAACTGGGGTCAAAATTGTAAAATGGTCTTATGAATTAGCGATTTCGTTCCAATTCACATTCCAAGTAATATTCGGCATGTTAATTACGTTGCCGATTGCCAAATTGCATTATCTCTTATAGCTTCCGAGATATGGACTATCGACATCTGACAATATTGGCTCTGCTTCTAACTTGGGCCAGAATTGTAAAATGGTTTTATGAATTAGCGATTTCGTTCCAATTCACATTCCAAGTAATATTCGGCATGCTAATTACGCTGCCGATTGCCAAATTGCATTATCTCTTATAGTTTCCGAGATATGGATAATCGAAATTTTACACCTTAGAGTCTGTTTCTAACTGGGGTCAAAATTGTAAAATGGTCTTACGAATTAGCGATTTCGTTCCAATTCACATTCCAAGTAATATTCGGCATGCTAATTACGCTGCCGATTGCCAAATTGCATTATCTCTTATAGTTTCCGAGATATGGACTATCGACATCTAACAATATTGGCTCTGCTTCTAACTTGGGCCAGAATTGTAAAATGGTCTTACGAATTAGCGATTTCGTTCCAATTCACATTCCAAGTAATATTCGGCATGCTATTTACGTTGCCGATTGCCAAATTGCATTATCTCTTATGGTTTCCGAGATATGGACTATCGACATCTGACAATATTGGCTCTGCTTTTAACTTGGGCCAGAATTGTAAAATGGTCTTATGAATTAGCGATTTCGCTCCAATTCACATTCCAAGTAATATTCGGCATGCTAATTACGTTGCCGATTGCCAAATTGCATTATCTCTTATTGTTACCGAGATATGGACTATCGACATCTAACAATATTGGCTCTGCTTCTAACTTGGGCCAGAATTGTAAAATGGTCTTATGAAATAGCGATTTCGCTCCAATTCACATTCCAAGTAATATTCGGCATGCTAATTACGTTGCCGATTGCCAAATTGCATTATCTCTTATAGTTTCCGAGATATGGACTATCGACATCTGACAATATTGGCTCTGCTTCTAACTTGCGAAAGAATTGTAAAATGGTCTTATGAATTAGCGATTTGGCTCCAATTCACATTCCAAGTAATATCCGGCATACTAATTACGTTGCCGATTGCCAAATTGCATTATCTCTTATAGTTTCCGAGATATGGACAATCGAAATTTTACACCTTAGAGTGTGTTTCTAACTGGGGTCAAAATTGTAAAATGGTCTTACGAATTAGCGATTTCGTTCCAATTCACATTCCAAGTAATATTCGGCATGCTAATTACGCTGCCGATTGCCAAATTGCATT
This sequence comes from Rhynchophorus ferrugineus, assembly GCF_030347505.1. Lineage (NCBI taxonomy): Eukaryota > Metazoa > Arthropoda > Insecta > Coleoptera > Curculionidae > Rhynchophorus > Rhynchophorus ferrugineus. Next base: position 40,914,591 of record NW_027472582.1, read on the forward strand.
ATCTCTTATAGTTTCCGAGATATGGAATATCGACATCTAACAATATTGGCTCTGCTTCTAACTTGGGCCAGAATTGTAAAATGGTCTTACGAGATAACGATTTCGTTCCAATTCACATTCCAAGTAATATTCGGCATGCTAATTACGTTGCCGAATGCCAAATTGCATTATCTCTTATAGTTTCCGAAATATGGACTATCGACATCTGACAATATTGGCTCTGCTTCTAACTTGGGCCAGAATTGTAAAATGGTCTTATAAATTAGCGATTTCACTCCAATTCACATTCCAAGTAATATTCGGCATGCTAATTACGTTGCCGATTGCCAAATTGCATTATCTCTTATAGTTTCCGAGATATGGACAATCGAAATTTTACACCTTAGAGTCTGTTTCTAACTGGGGTCAAAATTGTAAAATGGTCTTACGAATTAGCGATTTCGTTCCAATTCACATTCCAAGTAATATTCGGCATGCTAATTACGCTGCCGATTGCCAAATTGCATTATCTCTGATAGTTTCCGAGATATGGAATATCGACATCTAACAATATTGGCTCTGCTTCTAACTTGGGCCAGAATTGTAAAATGGTCTTACGAGATAACGATTTCGTTCCAATTCACATTCCAAGTAATATTCGGCATGCTAATTACGTTGCCGAATGCCAAATTGCATTATCTCTTATAGTTTCCGAAATATGGACTATCGACATCTGACAATATTGGCTCTGCTTCTAACTTGGGCCAGAATTGTAAAATGGTCTTATAAATTAGCGATTTCACTCCAATTCACATTCCAAGTAATATTCGGCATGCTAATTACGTTGCCGATTGCCAAATTGCATTATCTCTTATAGTTTCCGAGATATGGACAATCGAAATTTTACACCTTAGAGTCTGTTTCTAACTGGGGTCAAAATTGTAAAATGGTCTTACGAATTAGCGATTTTGTTCCAATTCACATTCCAAGTAATATTCGGCATGCTAATTACGTTGCCGAATGCCAAATTGCATTATCTCTTATAGTTTCCGAAATATGGACTATCGACATCTGACAATATTGGCTCTGCTTCTAACTTGCGAAAGAATTGTAAAATGGTCTTATGAATTAGCGATTTGGCTCCAATTCACATTCCAAGTAATATTCGGCATACTAATTACGTTGCCGATTGCCAAATTGCATTATCTCTTATAGTTTCCGAGATATGGACAATCGAAATTTTACACCTTAGAGTCTGTTTCTAACTGGGGTCAAAATTGTAAAATGGTCTTACGAATTAGCGATTTCGTTCCAATTCACATTGCAAGTAATATTCGGCATGCTAATTACGCTGCCGATTGCCAAATTGCATTATCTCTTATAGTTTACGAGATATGGACTATCGACATCTAACAATATTGGCTCAGCTTCTAACTTGGGCCAGAATTGTAAAATGGTCTTACGAATTAGCGATTTCGTTCCAATTCACATTCCAAGTAATATTCGGCATGCTAATTACGTTGCCGATTGCCAAATTGCATTATCTCTTATAGTTTCTGAGATATGGACAATCGAAATTTTACACCTTAGAGTCTGTTTCTAACTGGGGTCAAAATTGTAAAATGGTCTTACGAATTAGCGATTTCGTTCCAATTCACATTCCAAGTAATATTCGGCATGCTAATTACGCTGCCGATTGCCAAATTGCATTATCTCTTATAGCTTCCGAGATATGGACTATCGACATCTGACAATATTGGCTCTGCTTCTAACTTGGACCAGAATTGTAAAATGGTTTTATGAATTAGCGATTTCGTTTCAACTCACATTCCAAGTAATATTCGGCATGCTAATTACGCTGCCGATTGCCAAATTGCATTATCTCTTATAGTTTCCGAGATATGGACAATCGAAATTTTACACCTTAGAGTCTGTTTCTAACTGGGGTCAAAATTGTAAAATGGTCTTACGAATTAGCGATTTCGTTCCAATTCACATTCCAAGTAATATTCGGCATGCTAATTACGCTGCCGATTGCCAAATTGCATTATCTCTTATAGTTTCCGAGATATGGAATATCGACATCTAACAATATTGGCTCTGCTTCTAACTTGGGCCAGAATTGTAAAATGGTCTTACGAGATAAAGATTTCGTTCCAATTCACATTGCAAGTAATATTCGGCATGCTAATTACGTTGCCGATTGCCAAATTGCATTATCTCTTATAGTTTCCGAGATATGGGCTATCGACATCTGACAATATTGGCTCTGCTTCTAACTTGGGCCAGAATTGTGAAATGGTCTTATAAATTAGCGATTTCGCTCCAATTCACATTCCAAGTAATATTCGGCATGCTAATTACGTTGCCGATTGCCAAATTGCATTATCTCTTATAGTTTCCGAGATATGGACTATCGACATCTGACAATATTGGCTCTGCTTCTAACTTGCGCCAGAATTGTAAAATGGTCTTATGAATTAGCGATTTGGCTCCAATTCACATTCTAAGTAATATTCGGCATGCTAATTACGCTGCCGATTGCCAAATTGCTTTATCTCTTATAGTTTCCCAGATATGGGCAATCGAAATTTTACACCTTAGAGTCTGTTTCTAACTGGGGTCAAAATTGTAAAATGGTCTTATGAATTAGCGATTTCGTTCCAATTCACATTCCAAGTAATATTCGGCATGCTAATTACGTTGCCGATTGCCAAATTGCATTATCTCTTATAGTTTCCGAGATATGGACAATCGAAATTTTACACCTTAGAGTCTGTTTCTAACTAGTAAGTTTCCGAGATATGGACTATCGACATCTAACAATATTGGCTCTGCTTCTAACTTGGGCCAGAATTGTAAAATGGTCTTACGAATTAGCGATTTCGTTCCAATTCACGTTCCAATTAATATTCGGTATGCTAATTACAATGCCGATTGCCAAATTGCATTATCTCTTATAGTTTCCGAGATATGGACTATCGACATCTGACAATATTTGCTCTGCTTCTAACTTGGGCCAGAATTGTAAAATGGTCTTATGAATTAGCGATTTCGTTCCAATTCACATTCCAAGTAATATTCGGCATGCTAATTACGTTGCCGATTGCTAAATTGCATTATCTCCTTTAGTTTCCGAGATATGGACTATCGACATCTGACAATATTGGCTCGGCTTCTAACTTGGGCCAGAATTGTAAAATGGTCTTATGAATTAGCGATTTCGTTCCAATTCACATTCCAAGTAATATTCGGCATGCTAATTACGCTGCCGATTGCCAAATTGCATTATCTCTTATAGTTTCCGAGATATGGACAATCGAAATTTTACACCTTAGAGTCTGTTTCTAACTGGGGTCAAAATTGTAAAATTGTCTTACGAATTAGCGATTTCGTTCCAATTCACATTCCAAGTAATATTCGGCATGCTAATTACGCTGCCGATTGCCAAATTGCATTATCTCTTATAGTTTCCGAGATATGGAATATCGACATCTAACAATATTGGCTCTGCTTCTAACTTGGGCCAGAATTGTAAAATGGTCTTACGAGATAAAGATTTCGTTCCAATTCACATTCCAAGTAATATTCGGCATGCTAATTACGTTGCCGATTGCCAAATTGCATTATCTCTTATAGTTTCCGAGATATGGACTATCGACATCTGACAATATTGGCTCTGCTTCTAACTTGCGCCAGAATTGTAAAATGGTCTTATGAATTAGCGATTTGGCTCCAATTCACATTCTAAGTAATATTCGGCATGCTAATTACGCTGCCGATTGCCAAATTGCTTTATCTCTTATAGTTTCCGAGATATGGGCAATCGAAATTTTACACCTTAGAGTCTGTTTCTAACTTGGGCCAGAATTGTAAAATGGTCTTACGTATTAGCGATTTCGTTCCAATTCACATTCCAAGTAATATTCGGCATGCTAATTACGTTGCCGATTGCCAAATTGCATTATCTCTTATAGTTTCCGAGATATGGGCTATCGACATCTGACAATATTGGCTCTGCTTCTAACTTGGGCCAGAATTGTAAAATGGTCTTATAAATTAGCGATTTCGCTCCAATTCACATTCCAAGTAATATTCGGCATGCTTATTACGTTGCCGATTGCCAAATTGCATTATCTCTTATAGTTTCCGAGATATGGACTATCGACATCTGACAATATTGGCTCTGCTTCTAACTTGCGCAAGAATTGTAAAATGGCCTTATGAATTAGCGATATGGCTCCAATTCACATTCCAAGTAATATTCGGCATGCTAATTACGTTGCCGATTGCCAAATTGCATTATCTCTTATAGTTTCCGAGATATGGGCAATCGAAATTTTACACCTTAGAGTCTGTTTCTAACTGGGGTCAAAATTGTAAAATGGTCTTATGAATTAGCGATTTCGCTCCAATTCACATTCCAAGTAATATTTGGCATGCTAATTACGTTGCCGATTGCCAAATTACATTATCTCTTATAGTTTCCGAGATATGGACTATCGACATCTGACAATATTGGCTCTGCATCTAAATTGGGCCAGAATGGTAAAATTGTCTTACGAATTAGAGATTTCGTTCCAATTCACATTCCTAGTAATATTCGGCATGCTAATTACGCTGCCGATTGCCAAATTGCATTATCTCTTATAGTTTCCGAGATATGGACTATCGACATCTAACAATATTGGATCTGCTTCTAACTTGGGCCAGAATTGTAAAATGGTCTTACGAATTAGCGATTTCGTTCCAATTCACATTCCAAGTAATATTCGGTATGCTAATTACGTTGCCGATTGCCAAATTGCATTATCTCTTATAGTTTCCGAGATATGGACTATCGACATCTGACAATATTGGCTCTGCTTCTAACTTGGGCCAGAATTGTAAAATGGTCTTATGAATTAGCGATTTCGTTCCAATTCACATTCCAAGTAATATTCGGCATGCTAATTACGTTGCCGATTGCCAAATTGCATTATCTCTTATAGTTTCCGAGATATGGACTATCGACATCTGACAATATTGGCTCTGCTTCTAACTTGCGCCAGAATTGTAAAATGGTCTTACGAATTAGCGATTTCGCTCCAATTCACATTCCAAGTAATATTCGGCATGCTAATTACGCTGCCGATTGCCAAATTGCATTATCTCTTATAGTTTCCGAGATATGGACTATCAACATCTAACAATATTGGCTCTGCTTCTAACTTGGGCCAGAATTGTAAAATGGTCTTACGAATTAGCGATTTCGTTCCAATTCACATTCCAAGTAATATTCGGCATGCTAATTACGTTGCCGATTGCCAAATTTCATTATCTCTTATGGTTTCCGAGATATGGACTATCGACATCTGACAATATTGGCTCTGCTTCTAACTTGGGCCAGAATTGTAAAATGGTCTTATGAATTAGCGATTTCGCTCCAATTCACATTCCAAGTAATATTCGGCATGCTAATTACGTTGCCGATTGCCAAATTGCATTATCTCTTATAGTTTCCGAGATATGGACTATCGACATCTAACAATATTGGCTCTGCTTCTAACTAGGGCCAGAATTGTAAAATGGTCTTACGAGATAACGATTTCGTTCCAATTCACATTCCAAGTAATATTCGGCATGCTAATTACGTTGCCGATTGCCAAATTGCATTATCTCTTATAGTTTCCGAAATATGGACTATCGACATCTGACAATATTGGCTCTGCTTCTAACTTGGGCCAGAATTGTAAAATGGTCTTATAAATTAGCGATTTCGCTCCAATTCACATTCCAAGTAATATTCGGCATGCTAATTACGTTGCCGATTGCCAAATTGCATTATCTCTTATAGTTTCCGAGATATGGACAATCGAAATTTTACACCTTAGAGTCTGTTTCTAACTGGGGTCAAAATTGTAAAATGGTCTTACGAATTAGCGATTTCGTTCCAATTCACATTCCAAGTAATATTCGGCATGCTAATTACGCTGCCGATTGCCAAATTGCATTATCTCTTATAGTTACCGAGATATGGACTATCGACATCTAACAATATTGGTTCTGCTTCTAACTTCCAAGTAATGGTAATGGACCACATTCCAAGTAATATTTGGCATGCTAATTACGCTGCCGATCGCCAAATTGCATTATCTCTTATAGTTTCCGAGATATGGAATATCGACATCTAACAATATTGGCTCTGCTTCTAACTTGGGCCAGAATTGTAAAATGGTCTTACGAGATAACGATTTCGTTCCAATTCACATTCCAAGTAATATTCGGCATGCTAATTACGTTGCCGATTGCCAAATTGCATTATCTCTTATAGTTTCCGAGATATGGACTATCGACATCTGACAATATTGGCTCTGCTTCTAACTTGGGCCAGAATTGTAAAATGGCCTTATAAATTAGCGATTTCGCTCCAATTCACATTCCAAGTAATATTCGGCATGCTAATTACGTTGCCGATTGCCAAATTGCATTATCTCTTATAGTTTCCGAGATATGGACTATCGACATCTGACAATATTGGCTCTGCTTCTAACTTGCACCAGAATTGTAAAATGGTCTTATGAATTAGCGATTTGGCTCCAATTCACATTCGAAGTAATATTCGGCATGCTAATTACGTTGCCGATTGCCAAATTGCATTATCTCTTATAGTTTCCGAGATATGGGCAATCGAAATTTTACACCTTAGAGTCTGTTTCTAACTGGGGTCAAAATTGTAAAATGGTCTTATGAATTAGCGATTTCGCTCCAATTCACATTCCAAGTAATATTTGGCATGCTAATTACGTTGCCGATTGCCAAATTACATTTTCTCTTATAGTTTCCGAGATATGGACTATCGACATCTGACAATATTGGCTCTGCATCTAAATTGGGCCAGAATGGTAAAATTGTCTTACGAATTAGCGATTTCGTTCCAATTCACATTCCTAGTAATATTCGGCATGCTAATTACGCTGCCGATTGCCAAATTGCATTATCTCTTATAGTTTCCGAGATATGGACTATCGACATCTAACAATATTGGATCTGCTTCTAACTTGGGCCAGAATTGTAAAATGGTCTTACGAATTAGCGATTTCGTTCCAATTCACATTCCAAGTAATATTCGGTATGCTAATTACGTTGCCGATTGCCAAATTGCATTATCTCTTATAGTTTCCGAGATATGGACTATCGACATCTGACAATATTGGCTCTGCTTCTAACTTGGGCCAGAATTGTAAAATGGTCTTATGAATTAGCGATTTCGTTCCAATTCACATTCCAAGTAATATTCGGCATGCTAATTACGTTGCCGATTGCCAAATTGCATTATCTCTTATAGTTTCCGAGATATGGACTATCGACATCTGACAATATTGGCTCTGCTTCTAACTTGGGCCAGAATTGTAAAATGGTCTTATGAATTAGCGATTTGGCTCCAATTCACATTCCAAGTAATATTCGGCATACTAATTACGTTGCCGATTGCCAAATTGCATTATCTCTTATAGTTTCCGAGATATGGACAATCGAAATTTTACACCTTAGAGTCTGTTTCTAACTGGGGTCAAAATTGTAAAATGGTCTTACGAATTAGCGATTTCGTTCCAATTCACATTGCAAGTAATATTCGGCATGCTAATTACGCTGCCGATTGCCAAATTGCATTATCTCTTATAGTTTACGAGATATGGACTATCGACATCTAACAATATTGGCTCAGCTTCTAACTTGGGCCAGAATTGTAAAATGGTCTTACGAATTAGCGATTTCGTTCCAATTCACATTCCAAGTAATATTCGGCATGCTAATTACGTTGCCGATTGCCAAATTGCATTATCTCTTATAGTTTCTGAGATATGGACAATCGAAATTTTACACCTTAGAGTCTGTTTCTAACTGGGGTCAAAATTGTAAAATGGTCTTACGAATTAGCGATTTCGTTCCAATTCACATTCCAAGTAATATTCGGCATGCTAATTACGCTGCCGATTGCCAAATTGCATTATCTCTTATAGCTTCCGAGATATGGACTATCGACATCTGACAATATTGGCTCTGCTTCTAACTTGGACCAGAATTGTAAAATGGTTTTATGAATTAGCGATTTCGTTTCAACTCACATTCCAAGTAATATTCGGCATGCTAATTACGCTGCCGATTGCCAAATTGCATAATCTCTTATAGTTTCCGAGATATGGACAATCGAAATTTTACACCTTAGAGTCTGTTTCTAACTGGGGTCAAAATTGTAAAATGGTCTTACGAATTAGCGATTTCGTTCCAATTCACATTCCAAGTAATATTCGGCATGCTAATTACGCTGCCGATTGCCAAATTGCATTATCTCTTATAGTTTCCGAGATATGGAATATCGACATCTAACAATATTGGCTCTGCTTCTAACTTGGGCCAGAATTGTAAAATGGTCTTACGAGATAAAGATTTCGTTCCAATTCACATTGCAAGTAATATTCGGCATGCTAATTACGTTGCCGATTGCCAAATTGCATTATCTCTTATAGTTTCCGAGATATGGGCTATCGACATCTGACAATATTGGCTCTGCTTCTAACTTGGGCCAGAATTGTAAAATGGTCTTATAAATTAGCGATTTCGCTCCAATTCACATTCCAAGTAATATTCGGCATGCTAATTACGTTGCCGATTGCCAAATTGCATTATCTCTTATAGTTTCCGAGATATGGACTATCGACATCTGACAATATTGGCTCTGCTTCTAACTTGCGCCAGAATTGTAAAATGGTCTTATGAATTAGCGATTTGGCTCCAATTCACATTCTAAGTAATATTCGGCATGCTAATTACGCTGCCGATTGCCAAATTGCTTTATCTCTTATAGTTTCCCAGATATGGGCAATCGAAATTTTACACCTTAGAGTCTGTTTCTAACTGGGGTCAAAATTGTAAAATGGTCTTATGAATTAGCGATTTCGTTCCAATTCACATTCCAAGTAATATTCGGCATGCTAATTACGTTGCCGATTGCCAAATTGCATTATCTCTTATAGTTTCCGAGATATGGACAATCGAAATTTTACACCTTAGAGTCTGTTTCTAACTAGTAAGTTTCCGAGATATGGACTATCGACATCTAACAATATTGGCTCTGCTTCTAACTTGGGCCAGAATTGTAAAATGGTCTTACGAATTAGCGATTTCGTTCCAATTCACGTTCCAATTAATATTCGGTATGCTAATTACAATGCCGATTGCCAAATTGCATTATCTCTTATAGTTTCCGAGATATGGACTATCGACATCTGACAATATTTGCTCTGCTTCTAACTTGGGCCAGAATTGTAAAATGGTCTTATGAATTAGCGATTTCGTTCCAATTCACATTCCAAGTAATATTCGGCATGCTAATTACGTTGCCGATTGCTAAATTGCATTATCTCCTTTAGTTTCCGAGATATGGACTATCGACATCTGACAATATTGGCTCTGCTTCTAACTTGGGCCAGAATTGTAAAATGGTTTTATGAATTAGCGATTTCGTTCCAATTCACATTCCAAGTAATATTCGGCATGCTAATTACGCTGCCGATTGCCAAATTGCATTATCTCTTATAGTTTCCGAGATATGGACAATCGAAATTTTACACCTTAGAGTCTGTTTCTAACTGGGGTCAAAATTGTAAAATTGTCTTACGAATTAGCGATTTCGTTCCAATTCACATTCCAAGTAATATTCGGCATGCTAATTACGCTGCCGATTGCCAAATTGCATTATCTCTTATAGTTTCCGAGATATGGAATATCGACATCTAACAATATTGGCTCTGCTTCTAACTTGGGCCAGAATTGTAAAATGGTCTTACGAGATAAAGATTTCGTTCCAATTCACATTCCAAGTAATATTCGGCATGCTAATTACGTTGCCGATTGCCAAATTGCATTATCTCTTATAGTTTCCGAGATATGGACTATCGACATCTGACAATATTGGCTCTGCTTCTAACTTGCGCCAGAATTGTAAAATGGTCTTATGAATTAGCGATTTGGCTCCAATTCACATTCTAAGTAATATTCGGCATGCTAATTACGCTGCCGATTGCCAAATTGCTTTATCTCTTATAGTTTCCGAGATATGGGCAATCGAAATTTTACACCTTAGAGTCTGTTTCTAACTTGGGCCAGAATTGTAAAATGGTCTTACGTATTAGCGATTTCGTTCCAATTCACATTCCAAGTAATATTCGGCATGCTAATTACGTTGCCGATTGCCAAATTGCATTATCTCTTATAGTTTCCGAGATATGGGCTATCGACATCTGAAAATATTGGCTCTGCTTCTAACTTGGGCCAGAATTGTAAAATGGTCTTATAAATTAGCGATTTCGCTCCAATTCACATTCCAAGTAATATTCGGCATGCTTATTACGTTGCCGATTGCCAAATTGCATTATCTCTTATAGTTTCCGAGATATGGACTATCGACATCTGACAATATTGGCTCTGCTTCTAACTTGCGCCAGAATTGTAAAATGGCCTTATGAATTAGCGATATGGCTCCAATTCACATTCCAAGTAATATTCGGCATGCTAATTACGTTGCCGATTGCCAAATTGCATTATCTCTTATAGTTTCCGAGATATGGGCAATCGAAATTTTACACCTTAGAGTCTGTTTCTAACTGGGGTCAAAATTGTAAAATGGTCTTATGAATTAGCGATTTCGCTCCAATTCACATTCCAAGTAATATTTGGCATGCTAATTACGTTGCCGATTGCCAAATTACATTATCTCTTATAGTTTCCGAGATATGGACTATCGACATCTGACAATATTGGCTCTGCATCTAAATTGGGCCAGAATGGTAAAATTGTCTTACGAATTAGAGATTTCGTTCCAATTCACATTCCTAGTAATATTCGGCATGCTAATTACGCTGCCGATTGCCAAATTGCATTATCTCTTATAGTTTCCGAGATATGGACTATCGACATCTAACAATATTGGATCTGCTTCTAACTTGGGCCAGAATTGTAAAATGGTCTTACGAATTAGCGATTTCGTTCCAATTCACATTCTAAGTAATATTCGGTATGCTAATTACGTTGCCGATTGCCAAATTGCATTATCTCTTATAGTTTCCGAGATATGGACTATCGACATCTGACAATATTGGCTCTGCTTCTAACTTGGGCCAGAATTGTAAAATGGTCTTATGAATTAGCGATTTCGTTCCAATTCACATTCCAAGTAATATTCGGCATGCTAATTACGTTGCCGATTGCCAAATTGCATTATCTCTTATAGTTTCCGAGATATGGACTATCGACATCTGACAATATTGGCTCTGCTTCTAACTTGCGCCAGAATTGTAAAATGGTCTTACGAATTAGCGATTTCGCTCCAATTCACATTCCAAGTAATATTCGGCATGCTAATTACGCTGCCGATTGCCAAATTGCATTATCTCTTATAGTTTCCGAGATATGGACTATCAACATCTAACAATATTGGCTCTGCTTCTAACTTGGGCCAGAATTGTAAAATGGTCTTACGAATTAGCGATTTCGTTCCAATTCACATTCCAAGTAATATTCGGCATGCTAATTACGTTGCCGATTGCCAAATTTCATTATCTCTTATGGTTTCCGAGATATGGACTATCGACATCTGACAATATTGGCTCTGCTTCTAACTTGGGCCAGAATTGTAAAATGGTCTTATGAATTAGCGATTTCGCTCCAATTCACATTCCAAGTAATATTCGGCATGCTAATTACGTTGCCGATTGCCAAATTGCATTATCTCTTATAGTTTCCGAGATATGGACTATCGACATCTAACAATATTGGCTCTGCTTCTAACTAGGGCCAGAATTGTAAAATGGTCTTACGAGATAACGATTTCGTTCCAATTCACATTCCAAGTAATATTCGGCATGCTAATTACGTTGCCGATTGCCAAATTGCATTATCTCTTATAGTTTCCGAAATATGGACTATCGACATCTGACAATATTGGCTCTGCTTCTAACTTGGGCCAGAATTGTAAAATGGTCTTATAAATTAGCGATTTCGCTCCAATTCACATTCCAAGTAATATTCGGCATGCTAATTACGTTGCCGATTGCCAAATTGCATTATCTCTTATAGTTTCCGAGATATGGACAATCGAAATTTTACACCTTAGAGTCTGTTTCTAACTGGGGTCAAAATTGTAAAATGGTCTTACGAATTAGCGATTTCGTTCCAATTCACATTCCAAGTAATATTCGGCATGCTAATTACGCTGCCGATTGCCAAATTGCATTATCTCTTATAGTTACCGAGATATGGACTATCGACATCTAACAATATTGGTTCTGCTTCTAACTTCCAAGTAATGGTAATGGACCACATTCCAAGTAATATTTGGCATGCTAATTACGCTGCCGATCGCCAAATTGCATTATCTCTTATAGTTTCCGAGATATGGAATATCGACATCTAACAATATTGGCTCTGCTTCTAACTTGGGCCAGAATTGTAAAATGGTCTTACGAGATAACGATTTCGTTCCAATTCACATTCCAAGTAATATTCGGCATGCTAATTACGTTGCCGATTGCCAAATTGCATTATCTCTTATAGTTTCCGAGATATGGACTATCGACATCTGACAATATTGGCTCTGCTTCTAACTTGGGCCAGAATTGTAAAATGGCCTTATAAATTAGCGATTTCGCTCCAATTCACATTCCAAGTAATATTCGGCATGCTAATTACGTTGCCGATTGCCAAATTGCATTATCTCTTATAGTTTCCGAGATATGGACTATCGACATCTGACAATATTGGCTCTGCTTCTAACTTGCACCAGAATTGTAAAATGGTCTTATGAATTAGCGATTTGGCTCCAATTCACATTCGAAGTAATATTCGGCATGCTAATTACGTTGCCGATTGCCAAATTGCATTATCTCTTATAGTTTCCGAGATATGGGCAATCGAAATTTTACACCTTAGAGTCTGTTTCTAACTGGGGTCAAAATTGTAAAATGGTCTTATGAATTAGCGATTTCGCTCCAATTCACATTCCAAGTAATATTTGGCATGCTAATTACGTTGCCGATTGCCAAATTACATTTTCTCTTATAGTTTCCGAGATATGGACTATCGACATCTGACAATATTGGCTCTGCATCTAAATTGGGCCAGAATGGTAAAATTGTCTTACGAATTAGCGATTTCGTTCCAATTCACATTCCTAGTAATATTCGGCATGCTAATTACGCTGCCGATTGCCAAATTGCATTATCTCTTATAGTTTCCGAGATATGGACTATCGACATCTAACAATATTGGATCTGCTTCTAACTTGGGCCAGAATTGTAAAATGGTCTTACGAATTAGCGATTTCGTTCCAATTCACATTCCAAGTAATATTCGGTATGCTAATTACGTTGCCGATTGCCAAATTGCATTATCTCTTATAGTTTCCGAGATATGGACTATCGACATCTGACAATATTGGCTCTGCTTCTAACTTGGGCCAGAATTGTAAAATGGTCTTATGAATTAGCGATTTCGTTCCAATTCACATTCCAACTAATATTCGGCATGCTAATTACGTTGCCGATTGCCAAATTGCATTATCTCTTATAGTTTCCGAGATATGGACTATCGACATCTGACAATATTGGCTCTGCTTCTAACTTGCGCCAGAATTGTAAAATGGTCTTACGAATTAGCGATTTCGCTCCAATTCACATTCCAAGTAATATTCGGCATGCTAATTACGCTGCCGATTGCCAAATTGCATTATCTCTTATAGTTTCCGAGATATGGACTATCGACATCTAACAATATTGGCTCTGCTTCTAACTTGGGCCAGAATTGTAAAATGGTCTTACGAATTAGCGATTTCGTTCCAATTCACATTCCAAGTAATATTCGGCATGCTAATTACGTTGCCGATTGCCAAATTTCATTATCTCTTATGGTTTCCGAGATATGGACTATCGACATCTGACAATATTGGCTCTGCTTCTAACTTGGGCCAGAATTGTAAAATGGTCTTATGAATTAGCGATTTCGCTCCAATTCACATTCCAAGTAATATTCGGCATGCTAATTACGTTGCCGATTGCCAAATTGCATTATCTCTTATAGTTTCCGAGATATGGACTATCGACATCTAACAATATTGGCTCTGCTTCTAACTTGGGCCAGAATTGTAAAATGGTCTTACGAGATAACGATTTCGTTCCAATTCACATTCCAAGTAATATTCGGCATGCTAATTACGTTGCCGAATGCCAAATTGCATTATCTCTTATAGTTTCCGAAATATGGACTATCGACATCTGACAATATTGGCTCTGCTTCTAACTTGGGCCAGAATTGTAAAATGGTCTTATAAATTAGCGATTTCGCTCCAATTCACATTCCAAGTAATATTCGGCATGCTAATTACGTTGCCGATTGCCAAATTGCATTATCTCTTATAGTTTCCGAGATATGGACAATCGAAATTTTACACCTTAGAGTCTGTTTCTAACTGGGGTCAAAATTGTAAAATGGTCTTACGAATTAGCGATTTCGTTCCAATTCACATTCCAAGTAACATTCGGCATGCTAATTACGCTGCCGATTGCCAAATTGCATTATCTCTTATAGTTACCGAGATATGGACTATCGACATCTAACAATATTGGTTCTGCTTCTAACTTCCAAGTAATGGTAATGGACCACATTCCAAGTAATATTTGGCATGCTAATTACGCTGCCGATCGCCAAATTGCATTATCTCTTATAGTTTCCGAGATATGGAATATCGACATCTAACAATATTGGCTCTGCTTCTAACTTGGGCCAGAATTGTAAAATGGTCTTACGAGATAACGATTTCGTTCCAATTCACATTCCAAGCAATATTCGGCATGCTAATTACGTTGCCGATTGCCAAATTGCATTATCTCTTATAGTTTCCGAGATATGGACTATCGACATCTGACAATATTGGCTCTGCTTCTAACTTGGGCCAGAATTGTAAAATGGCCTTATAAATTAGCGATTTCGCTCCAATTCACATTCCAAGTAATATTCGGCATGCTAATTACGTTGCCGATTGCCAAATTGCATTATCTCTTATAGTTTCCGAGATATGGACTATCGACATCTGACAATATTGGCTCTGCTTCTAACTTGCACCAGAATTGTAAAATGGTCTTATGAATTAGCGATTTGGCTCCAATTCACATTCGAAGTAATATTCGGCATGCTAATTACGTTGCCGATTGCCAAACTGCATTATCTCTTATAGTTTCCGAGATATGGGCAATCGAAATTTTACACCTTAGAGTCTGTTTCTAACTGGGGTCAAAATTGTAAAATGGTCTTATGAATTAGCGATTTCGTTCCAATTCACATTCCAAGTAATATTCGGCATGTTAATTACGTTGCCGATTGCCAAATTGCATTATCTCTTATAGCTTCCGAGATATGGACTATCGACATCTGACAATATTGGCTCTGCTTCTAACTTGGGCCAGAATTGTAAAATGGTTTTATGAATTAGCGATTTCGTTCCAATTCACATTCCAAGTAATATTCGGCATGCTAATTACGCTGCCGATTGCCAAATTGCATTATCTCTTATAGTTTCCGAGATATGGATAATCGAAATTTTACACCTTAGAGTCTGTTTCTAACTGGGCTCAAAATTGTAAAATGGTCTTACGAATTAGCGATTTCGTTCCAATTCACATTCCAAGTAATATTCGGCATGCTAATTACGCTGCCGATTGCCAAATTGCATTATCTCTTATAGTTTCCGAGATATGGACTATCGACATCTAACAATATTGGCTCTGCTTCTAACTTGGGCCAGAATTGTAAAATGGTCTTACGAATTAGCGATTTCGTTCCAATTCACATTCCAAGTAATATTCGGCATGCTATTTACGTTGCCGATTGCCAAATTGCATTATCTCTTATGGTTTCCGAGATATGGACTATCGACATCTGACAATATTGGCTCTGCTTTTAACTTGGGCCAGAATTGTAAAATGGTCTTATGAATTAGCGATTTCGCTCCAATTCACATTCCAAGTAATATTCGGCATGCTAATTACGTTGCCGATTGCCAAATTGCATTATCTCTTATAGTTACCGAGATATGGACTATCGACATCTAACAATATTGGCTCTGCTTCTAACTTGGGCCAGAATTGTAAAATGGTCTTATGAATTAGCGATTTCGCTCCAATTCACATTCCAAGTAATATTCGGCATGCTAATTACGTTGCCGATTGCCAAATTGCATTATCTCTTATAGTTTCCGAGATATGGACTATCGACATCTGACAATATTGGCTCTGCTTCTAACTTGCGAAAGAATTGTAAAATGGTCTTATGAATTAGCGATTTGGCTCCAATTCACATTCCAAGTAATATTCGGCATACCAATTACGTTGCCGATTGCCAAATTGCATTATCTCTTATAGTTTCCGAGATATGGACAATCGAAATTTTACACCTTAGAGTCTGTTTCTAACTGGGGTCAAAATTGTAAAATGGTCTTACGAATTAGCGATTTCGTTCCAATTCACATTCCAAGTAATATTCGGCATGCTAATTACGCTGCCAATTGCCAAATTGCATTATCTCTTATAGTTTCCGAGATATGGAATATCGATATCTAACAATATTGGCTCTGATTCTAACTTGGGCCAGAATTGTAAAATGGTCTTACGAGATAACGATTTCGTTCCAATTCACATTCCAAGTAATATTCGGCATGCTAATTACGTTGCCGAATGCCAAATTGCATTATCTCTTATAGTTTCCGAAATATGGACTATCGACATCTGACAATATTGGCTCTGCTTCTAACTTGGGCCAGAATTGTAAAATGGTCTTATAAATTAGCGATTTCGCTCCAATTCACATTCCAAGTAATATTCGGCATGCTAATTACGTTGCCGATTGCCAAATTGCATTATCTCTTATAGTTTCCGAGATATGGACAATCGAAATTTTACACCTTAGAGTCTGTTTCTAACTGGGGTCAAAATTGTAAAATGGTCTTACGAATTAGCGATTTTGTTCCAATTCACATTCCAAGTAATATTCGGCATGCTAATTACGCTGCCGATTGCCAAATTTCATTATCTCTTATAGTTTCCGAGATATGGACTATCGACATCTAACAATATTGGCTCTGCCTCTAACTTGGGCCAGAATTGTAAAATGGTCTTATGAATTAGCGATTTCGTTCCAATTCACATTCCAAGTAATATTCGGCATGCTAATTACGTTGCCGATTGCCAAATTGCATTATCTCTTATAGTTTCCGAGATATGGACAACCGAAATTTTACACCTTAGAGTCTGTTTCTAACTGGGGTCAAAATTGTAAAATGGTCTTACGAATTAGCGGTTTCGTTCCAATTCACATTGTAAGTAATATTCGGCATGCTAATTACGCTGCCGATTGCCAAATTGCATTATCTCTTATAGTTTACGAGATATGGACTATCGACATCTAACAATATTGGCTCAGCTTCTAACTTGGGCCAGAATTGTAAAATGGTCTTACGAATTAGCGATTTCGTTCCAATTCACATTCCAAGTAATATTCGGCATGCTAATTACGTTGCCGATTGCCAAATTGCATTATCTTTTATAGTTTCCGAGATATGGACTATCGACATCTGACAATATTGGCTCTGCTTCTAACTTGGGCCAGAATTGTAAAATGGTCTTACGAATTAGCGATTTCGTTCCAATTCACATTCCAAGTAATATTCGGCATGCTAATTACGTTGCCGATTGCCAAACTGCATTATCTCTTATAGTTTCCGAGATATAGGCAATCGAAATTTTACACCATAGAGTCTGTCTCTAACTGGGGTCAAAATTGTAAAATGGTCTTATGAATTAGCGATTTCGTTCCAATTCACATTCCAAGTAATATTCGGCATGTTAATTACGTTGCCGATTGCCAAATTGCATTATCTCTTATAGCTTCCGAGATATGGACTATCAACATCTGACAATATTGGCTCTGCTTCTAACTTGGGCCAGAATTGTAAAATGGTTTTATGAATTAGCGATTTCGTTCCAATTCACATTCCAAGTAATATTCGGCATGCTAATTACGCTGCCGATTGCCAAATTGCATTATCTCTTATAGCTTCCGAGATATGGAATATCGACATCTAACAATATTGGCTCTGCTTCTAACTTGGGCCAGAATTGTAAAATGGTCTTACGAGATAACGATTTCGTTCCAATTCACATTCCAAGTAATATTCTTCATGCTAATTACGTTGCCGATTGCCAAATTGCATTATCTCTTATAGTTTCCGAGATATGGACTATCGACATCTGACAATATTGGCTCTGCTTCTAACTTGGGCCAGAATTGTAAAATGGTCTTATAAATTAGCGATTTCGCTCCAATTCACATTCCAAGTAATATTCGGCATGCTAATTACGTTGCCGATTGCCAAATTGCATTATCTCTTATAGTTTCCGAGATATGGACAATCGAAATTTTACACCTTAGAGTCTGTTTCTAACTGGGGTCAAAATTGTAAAATGGTCTTACGAATTAGCGATTTTGTTCCAATTCACATTCCAAGTAATATTCGGCATGCTAATTACGCTGCCGATTGCCAAATTGCATTATCTCTTATAGTTTCCGAGATATGGACTATCGACATCTAACAATATTGGCTCTGCCTCTAACTTGGGCCAGAATTGTAAAATGGTCTTATGAATTAGCGATTTCGTTCCAATTCACATTCCAAGTAATATTCGGCATGCTAATTACGTTGCCGATTGCCAAATTGCATTATCTCTTATAGTTTCCGAGATATGGACTATCGAAATTTTACACCTTAGAGTCTGTTTCTAACTGGGGTCAAAATTGTAAAATGGTCTTACGAATTAGCGATTTCGTTCCAATTCACATTGCAAGTAATATTCGGCATGCTAATTACGCTGGCGATTGCCAAATTGCATTATCTCTTATAGTTTACGAGATATGGACTATCAACATCTAACAATATTGGCTCAGCTTCTAACTTGGGCCAGAATTGTAAAATGGTCTTACGAATTAGCGATTTCGTTCCAATTCACATTCCAAGTTATATTCGGCATGCTAATTACGTTGCCGATTGCCAAATTGCATTATCTCTTATAGTTTCCGAGATATGGACTATCGACATCTGACAATATTGGCTCTGCTTCTAACTTGGGCCAGAATTGTAAAATGGTCTTATAAATTAGCGATTTCGCTCCAATTCACATTCCAAGTAATATTCGGCATGCTAATTACGTTGCCGATTGCCAAATTGCATTATCTCTTATAGTTTCCGAGATATGGACTATCGACATCTGACAATATTGGCTCTGCTTCTAACTTGCGCCAGAATTGTAAAATGGCCTTATGAATTAGCGATTTGGCTCCAATTCACATTCCAAGTAATATTCGGCATGCTAATTACGTTGCCGATTGCCAAATTGCATTATCTCCTATAGCTTCCGAGATATGGACAATCGAAATTTTACACCTTAGAGTCTGTTTCTAACTGGGGTCAAAATTGTAAAATGGTCTTACGAATTAGCGATTTCGTTCCAATTCACATTCCAAGTAATATTCGGCATGCTAATTACGTTGCCGATTGCCAAATTGCATTATCTCTTATAGTTTCCGAGATATGGACTATCGACATCTGACAATATTGGCTCTGCTTCTAACTTGGGCCAGAATTGTAAAATGGTCTTATAAATTAGCGATTTCGCTCCAATTCACATTCCAAGTAATATTCGGCATGCTAATTACGTTGCCGATTGCCAAATTGCATTATCTCTTATAGTTTCCGAGATATGGACAATCGAAATTTTACACCTTAGAGTCTGTTTCTAACTGGGGTCAAAATTGTAAAATGGTCTTACGAATTAGCGATTTCGTTCCAATTCACATTGCAAGTAATATTCGGCATGCTAATTACGCTGGCGATTGCCAAATTGCATTATCTCTTATAGTTTACGAGATATGGACTATCAACATCTAACAATATTGGCTCAGCTTCTAACTTGGGCCAGAATTGTAAAATGGTCTTACGAATTAGCGATTTCGTTCCAATTCACATTCCAAGTAATATTCGGCATGCTAATTACGCTGCCGATTGCCAAATTGCATTATCTCTTATAGTTTCCGAGATATGGACTATCGACATCTAACAATATTGGCTCTGCCGCTAACTTGGGCCGGAATTGTAAAATGGTCTTATGAATTAGCGATTTCGTTCCAATTCACATTCCAAGTAATATTCGGCATGCTAATTACGTTGCCGATTGCCAAATTGCATTATCTCCTATAGCTTCCGAGATATGGACAATCGAAATTTTACACCTTAGAGTCTGTTTCTAACTGGGGTCAAAATTGTAAAATGGTCTTACGAATTAGCGATTTTGTTCCAATTCACATTCCAAGTAATATTCGGCATGCTAATTACGCTGCCGATTGCCAAATTGCATTATCTCTTATAGTTTCCGAGATATGGACTATCGACATCTAACAATATTGGCTCTGCCGCTAACTTGGGCCGGAATTGTAAAATGGTCTTATGAATTAGCGATTTCGTTCCAATTCACATTCCAAGTAATATTCGGCATGCTAATTACGTTGCCGATTGCCAAATTGCATTATCTCTTATAGTTTCCGAGATATGGACTATCGAAATTTTACACCTTAGAGTCTGTTTCTAACTGGGGTCAAAATTGTAAAATGGTCTTACGAATTAGCGATTTCGTTCCAATTCACATTGCAAGTAATATTCGGCATGCTAATTACGCTGGCGATTGCCAAATTGCATTATCTCTTATAGTTTACGAGATATGGACTATCAACATCTAACAATATTGGCTCAGCTTCTAACTTGGGCCAGAATTGTAAAATGGTCTTACGAATTAGCGATTTCGTTCCAATTCACATTCCAAGTTATATTCGGCATGCTAATTACGTTGCCGATTGCCAAATTGCATTATCTCTTATAGTTTCCGAGATATGGACTATCGACATCTGACAATATTGGCTCTGCTTCTAACTTGGGCCAGAATTGTAAAATGGTCTTATAAATTAGCGATTTCGCTCCAATTCACATTCCAAGTAATATTCGGCATGCTAATTACGTTGCCGATTGCCAAATTGCATTATCTCTTATAGTTTCCGAGATATGGACTATCGACATCTGACAATATTGGCTCTGCTTCTAACTTGCGCCAGAATTGTAAAATGGCCTTATGAATTAGCGATTTGGCTCCAATTCACATTCCAAGTAATATTCGGCATGCTAATTACGTTGCCGATTGCCAAATTGCATTATCTCCTATAGCTTCCGAGATATGGACAATCGAAATTTTACACCTTAGAGTCTGTTTCTAACTGGGGTCAAAATTGTAAAATGGTCTTACGAATTAGCGATTTCGTTCCAATTCACATTCCAAGTAATATTCGGCATGCTAATTACGTTGCCGATTGCCAAATTGCATTATCTCTTATAGTTTCCGAGATATGGACTATCGACATCTGACAATATTGGCTCTGTTTCTAACTTGGGCCAGAATTGTAAAATGGTCTTATAAATTAGCGATTTCGCTCCAATTCACATTCCAAGTAATATTCGGCATGCTAATTACGTTGCCGATTGCCAAATTGCATTATCTCTTATAGTTTCCGAGATATGGACTATCGACATCTGACAATATTGGCTCTGCTTCTAACTTGCGCCAGAATTGTAAAATGGCCTTATGAATTAGCGATTTGGCTCCAATTCACATTCCAAGTAATAATCGGTATGCTAATTACGTTGCCGATTGCCAAATTGCATTATCTCTTATAGTTTCCGAGATATGGGCAATCGAAATTTTACACCTTAGAGTCTGTTTCTAACTGGGGTCAAAATTGTAAAATGGTCTTATGAATTAGCGATTTCGCTCCAATTCACATTCCAAGTAATATTTGGCATGCTAATTACGTTGCCGATTGCCAAATTACATTATCTCTTATAGTTTCCGAGATATGGACTATCGACATCTGACAATATTGGCTCTGCATCTAAATTGGGCCAGAATTGTAAAATGGTCTTACGAATTAGCGATTTCGTTCCAATTCACATTGCAAGTAATATTCGGCATGCTAATTACGCTGCCGATTGCCAAATTGCATTATCTCTTATAGTTTACGAGATATGGACTATCAACTTCTAACAATATTGGCTCAGCTTCTAACTTGGGCCAGAATTGTAAAATGGTCTTACGAATTAGCGATTTCGTTCCAATTCACATTCCAAGTAATATTCGGCATGCTAATTACGTTGCCGATTGCCAAACTGCATTATCTCTTATAGTTTCCGAGATATGGGCAATCGAAATTTTACACCTTAGAGTCTGTTTCTAACTGGGGTCAAAATTGTAAAATGGTCTTATGAATTAGCGATTTCGTTCCAATTCACATTCCAAGTAATATTCGGCATGTTAATTACGTTGCCGATTGCCAAATTGCATTATCTCTTATAGCTTCCGAGATATGGACTATCGACATCTGACAATATTGGCTCTGCTTCTAACTTGGGCCAGAATTGTAAAATGGTTTTATGAATTAGCGATTTCGTTCCAATTCACATTCCAAGTAATATTCGGCATGCTAATTACGCTGCCGATTGCCAAATTGCATTATCTCTTATAGTTTCCGAGATATGGATAATCGAAATTTTACACCTTAGAGTCTGTTTCTAACTGGGGTCAAAATTGTAAAATGGTCTTACGAATTAGCGATTTCGTTCCAATTCACATTCCAAGTAATATTCGGCATGCTAATTACGCTGCCGATTGCCAAATTGCATTATCTCTTATAGTTTCCGAGATATGGACTATCGACATCTAACAATATTGGCTCTGCTTCTAACTTGGGCCAGAATTGTAAAATGGTCTTACGAATTAGCGATTTCGTTCCAATTCACATTCCAAGTAATATTCGGCATGCTATTTACGTTGCCGATTGCCAAATTGCATTATCTCTTATGGTTTCCGAGATATGGACTATCGACATCTGACAATATTGGCTCTGCTTTTAACTTGGGCCAGAATTGTAAAATGGTCTTATGAATTAGCGATTTCGCTCCAATTCACATTCCAAGTAATATTCGGCATGCTAATTACGTTGCCGATTGCCAAATTGCATTATCTCTTATAGTTACCGAGATATGGACTATCGACATCTAACAATATTGGCTCTGCTTCTAACTTGGGCCAGAATTGTAAAATGGTCTTATGAATTAGCGATTTCGCTCCAATTCACATTCCAAGTAATATTCGGCATGCTAATTACGTTGCCGATTGCCAAATTGCATTATCTCTTATAGTTTCCGAGATATGGACTATCGACATCTGACAATATTGGCTCTGCTTCTAACTTGCGCCAGAATTGTAAAATGGTCTTATGAATTAGCGATTTGGCTCCAATTCACATTCCAAGTAATATTCGGCATACTAATTACGTTGCCGATTGCCAAATTGCATTATCTCTTATAGTTTCCGAGATATGGACAATCGAAATTTTACACCTTAGAGTCTGTTTCTAACTGGGGTCTAAATTGTAAAATGGTCTTACGAATTAGCGATTTCGTTCCAATTCACATTCCAAGTAATATTCGGCATGCTAATTACGCTGCCGATTGCCAAATTGCATTATCTCTTATAGTTTCCGAGATATGGAATATCGACATCTAACAATATTGGCTCTGCTTCTAACTTGGGCCAGAATTGTAAAATGGTCTTACGAGATAACGATTTCGTTCCAATTCACATTCCAAGTAATATTCGGCATGCTAATTACGTTGCCGAATGCCAAATTGCATTATCTCTTATAGTTTCCGAAATATGGACTATCGACATCTGACAATATTGGCTCTGCTTCTAACTTGGGCCAGAATTGTAAAATGGTCTTATAAATTAGCGATTTCGCTCCAATTCACATTCCAAGTAATATTCGGCATGCTAATTACGTTGCCGATTGCCAAATTGCATTATCTCTTATAGTTTCCGAGATATGGACAATCGAAATTTTACACCTTAGAGTCTGTTTCTAACTGGGGTCAAAATTGTAAAATGGTCTTACGAATTAGCGATTTTGTTCCAATTCACATTCCCAGTAATATTCGGCATGCTAATTACGCTGCCGATTGCCAAATTGCATTATCTCTTATAGTTTCCGAGATATGGACTATCGACATCTAACAATATTGGCTCTGCCTCTAACTTGGGCCAGAATTGTAAAATGGTCTTATGAATTAGCGATTTCGTTCCAATTCACATTCCAAGTAATATTCGGCATGCTAATTACGTTGCCGATTGCCAAATTGCATTATCTCTTATAGTTTCCGAGATATGGACAATCAAAATTTTACACCTTAGAGTCTGTTTCTAACTGGGGTCAAAATTGTAAAATGGTCTCAAGAATTAGCGATTTCGTTCCAATTCACATTGCAAGTAATATTCGGCATGCTAATTACGCTGCCGATTGCCAAATTGCATTATCTCTTATAGTTTCCGAGATATGGACTATCGATATCTAACAATATTGGCTCTGCTTCTAACTTGGGCCAGAATTGTAAAATGGTCTTACGAGATAACGATTTCGTTCCAATTCACATTCCAAGTAATATTCTTCATGCTAATTACGTTGCCGATTGCCAAATTGCATTATCTCTTATAGTTTACGAGATATGGACTATCAACATCTAACAATATTGGCTCAGCTTCTAACTTGGGCCAGAATTGTAAAATGGTCTTACGAATTAGCGATTTCGTTCCAATTCACATTCCAAGTTATATTCGGCATGCTAATTACGTTGCCGATTGCCAAATTGCATTATCTCTTATAGTTTCCGAGATATGGACTATCGACATCTAACAATATTGGCTCTGCCTCTAACTTGGGCCAGAATTGTAAAATGGTCTTATGAATTAGCGATTTCGTTCCAATTCACATTCCAAGTAATATTCGGCATGCTAATTACGCTGCCGATTGCCAAATTGCATTATCTCTTATAGTTTCCGAGATATGGACTATCGACATCTAACAATATTGGCTCTGCCTCTAACTTGGGCCAGAATTGTAAAATGGTCTTATGAATTAGCGATTTCGTTCCAATTCACATTCCAAGTAATATTCGGCATGCTAATTACGTTGCCGATTGCCAAATTGCATTATCTCTTATAGTTTCCGAGATATGGACTATCGAAATTTTACACCTTAGAGTCTGTTTCTAACTGGGGTCAAAATTGTAAAATGGTCTTACGAATTAGCGATTTCGTTCCAATTCACATTGCAAGTAATATTCGGCATGCTAATTACGCTGGCGATTGCCAAATTGCATTATCTCTTATAGTTTACGAGATATGGACTATCAACATCTAACAATATTGGCTCAGCTTCTAACTTGGGCCAGAATTGTAAAATGGTCTTACGAATTAGCGATTTCGTTCCAATTCACATTCCAAGTTATATTCGGCATGCTAATTACGTTGCCGATTGCCAAATTGCATTATCTCTTATAGTTTCCGAGATATGGACTATCGACATCTGACAATATTGGCTCTGCTTCTAACTTGGGCCAGAATTGTAAAATGGTCTTATAAATTAGCGATTTCGCTCCAATTCACATTCCAAGTAATATTCGGCATGCTAATTACGTTGCCGATTGCCAAATTGCATTATCTCTTATAGTTTCCGAGATATGGACTATCGACATCTGACAATATTGGCTCTGCTTCTAACTTGCGCCAGAATTGTAAAATGGCCTTATGAATTAGCGATTTGGCTCCAATTCACATTCCAAGTAATATTCGGCATGCTAATTACGTTGCCTATTGCCAAATTGCATTATCTCCTATAGCTTCCGAGATATGGACAATCGAAATTTTACACCTTAGAGTCTGTTTCTAACTGGGGTCAAAATTGTAAAATGGTCTTACGAATTAGCGATTTCGTTCCAATTCACATTCCAAGTAATATTCGGCATGCTAATTACGTTGCCGATTGCCAAATTGCATTATCTCTTATAGTTTCCGAGATATGGACTATCGACATCTGACAATATTGGCTCTGCTTCTAACTTGGGCCAGAATTGTAAAATGGTCTTATAAATTAGCGATTTCGCTCCAATTCACATTCCAAGTAATATTCGGCATGCTAATTACGTTGCCGATTGCCAAATTGCATTATCTCTTATAGTTTCCGAGATATGGACTATCGACATCTGACAATATTGGCTCTGCTTCTAACTTGCGCCAGAATTGTAAAATTGCCTTATGAATTAGCGATTTGGCTCCAATTCACATTCCAAGTAATAATCGGCATGCTAATTACGTTGCCGATTGCCAAATTGCATTATCTCTTATAGTTTCCGAGATATGGGCAATCGAAATTTTACACCTTAGAGTCTGTTTCTAACTGGGGTCAAAATTGTAAAATGGTCTTATGAATTAGCGATTTCGCTCCAATTCACATTCCAAGTAATATTTGGCATGCTAATTACGTTGCCGATTGCCAAATTACATTATCTCTTATAGTTTCCGAGATATGGACTATCGACATCTGACAATATTGGCTCTGCATCTAAATTGGGCCAGAATTGTAAAATGGTCTTACGAATTAGCGATTTCGTTCCAATTCACATTCCAAGTAATATTCGGCATGCTAATTACGTTGCCGATTGCCAAATTGCATTATCTCCTATAGCTTCCGAGATATGGACAATCGAAATTTTACACCTTAGAGTCTGTTTCTAACTGGGGTCAAAATTGTAAAATGGTCTTACGAATTAGCGATTTCGTTCCAATTCACATTCCAAGTAATATTCTTCATGCTAATTACGTTGCCGATTGCCAAATTGCATTATCTCTTATAGTTTCCGAGATATGGACTATCGACATCTGACAATATTGGCTCTGCTTCTAACTTGGGCCAGAATTGTGAAATGGTCTTATAAATTAGCGATTTCGCTCCAATTCACATTCCAAGTAATATTCGGCATGCTAATTACGTTGCCGATTGCCAAATTGCATTATCTCTTATAGTTTCCGAGATATGGACAATCGAAATTTTACACCTTAGAGTCTGTTTCTAACTGGGGTCAAAATTGTAAAATGGTCTTACGAATTAGCGATTTCGTTCCAATTCACATTGCAAGTAATATTCGGCATGCTAATTACGCTGGCGATTGCCAAATTGCATTATCTCTTATAGTTTACGAGATATGGACTATCAACATCTAACAATATTGGCTCAGCTTCTAACTTGGGCCAGAATTGTAAAATGGTCTTACGAATTAGCGATTTCGTTCCAATTCACACTCCAAGTAATATTCGGCATGCTAATTACGCTGCCGATTGCCAAATTGCATTATCTCTTATAGTTTCCGAGATATGGACTATCGACATCTAACAATATTGGCTCTGCCGCTAACTTGGGCCGGAATTGTAAAATGGTCTTATGAATTAGCGATTTCGTTCCAATTCACATTCCAAGTAATATTCGGCATGCTAATTACGTTGCCGATTGCCAAATTGCATTATCTCCTATAGCTTCCGAGATATGGACAATCGAAATTTTACACCTTAGAGTCTGTTTCTAACTGGGGTCAAAATTGTAAAATGGTCTTACGAATTAGCGATTTTGTTCCAATTCACATTCCAAGTAATATTCGGCATGCTAATTACGCTGCCGATTGCCAAATTGCATTATCTCTTATAGTTTCCGAGATATGGACTATCGACATCTAACAATATTGGCTCTGCCGCTAACTTGGGCCGGAATTGTAAAATGGTCTTATGAATTAGCGATTTCGTTCCAATTCACATTCCAAGTAATATTCGGCATGCTAATTACGTTGCCGATTGCCAAATTGCATTATCTCTTATAGTTTCCGAGATATGGACTATCGAAATTTTACACCTTAGAGTCTGTTTCTAACTGGGGTCAAAATTGTAAAATGGTCTTACGAATTAGCGATTTCGTTCCAATTCACATTGCAAGTAATATTCGGCATGCTAATTACGCTGGCGATTGCCAAATTGCATTATCTCTTATAGTTTACGAGATATGGACTATCAACATCTAACAATATTGGCTCAGCTTCTAACTTGGGCCAGAATTGTAAAATGGTCTTACGAATTAGCGATTTCGTTCCAATTCACATTCCAAGTTATATTCGGCATGCTAATTACGTTGCCGATTGCCAAATTGCATTATCTCTTATAGTTTCCGAGATATGGACTATCGACATCTGACAATATTGGCTCTGCTTCTAACTTGGGCCAGAATTGTAAAATGGTCTTATAAATTAGCGATTTCGCTCCAATTCACATTCCAAGTAATATTCGGCATGCTAATTACGTTGCCGATTGCCAAATTGCATTATCTCTTATAGTTTCCGAGATATGGACTATCGACATCTGACAATATTGGCTCTGCTTCTAACTTGCGCCAGAATTGTAAAATGGCCTTATGAATTAGCGATTTGGCTCCAATTCACATTCCAAGTAATATTCGGCATGCTAATTACGTTGCCGATTGCCAAATTGCATTATCTCCTATAGCTTCCGAGATATGGACAATCGAAATTTTACACCTTAGAGTCTGTTTCTAACTGGGGTCAAAATTGTAAAATGGTCTTACGAATTAGCGATTTCGTTCCAATTCACATTCCAAGTAATATTCGGCATGCTAATTACGTTGCCGATTGCCAAATTGCATTATCTCTTATAGTTTCCGAGATATGGACTATCGACATCTGACAATATTGGCTCTGTTTCTAACTTGGGCCAGAATTGTAAAATGGTCTTATAAATTAGCGATTTCGCTCCAATTCACATTCCAAGTAATATTCGGCATGCTAATTACGTTGCCGATTGCCAAATTGCATTATCTCTTATAGTTTCCGAGATATGGACTATCGACATCTGACAATATTGGCTCTGCTTCTAACTTGCGCCAGAATTGTAAAATGGCCTTATGAATTAGCGATTTGGCTCCAATTCACATTCCAAGTAATAATCGGTATGCTAATTACGTTGCCGATTGCCAAATTGCATTATCTCTTATAGTTTCCGAGATATGGGCAATCGAAATTTTACACCTTAGAGTCTGTTTCTAACTGGGGTCAAAATTGTAAAATGGTCTTATGAATTAGCGATTTCGCTCCAATTCACATTCCAAGTAATATTTGGCATGCTAATTACGTTGCCGATTGCCAAATTACATTATCTCTTATAGTTTCCGAGATATGGACTATCGACATCTGACAATATTGGCTCTGCATCTAAATTGGGCCAGAATTGTAAAATGGTCTTACGAATTAGCGATTTCGTTCCAATTCACATTGCAAGTAATATTCGGCATGCTAATTACGCTGCCGATTGCCAAATTGCATTATCTCTTATAGTTTACGAGATATGGACTATCAACTTCTAACAATATTGGCTCAGCTTCTAACTTGGGCCAGAATTGTAAAATGGTCTTACGAATTAGCGATTTCGTTCCAATTCACATTCCAAGTAATATTCGGCATGCTAATTACGTTGCCGATTGCCAAACTGCATTATCTCTTATAGTTTCCGAGATATGGGCAATCGAAATTTTACACCTTAGAGTCTGTTTCTAACTGGGGTCAAAATTGTAAAATGGTCTTATGAATTAGCGATTTCTTTCCAATTCACATTCCAAGTAATATTCGGCATGTTAATTACGTTGCCGATTGCCAAATTGCATTATCTCTTATAGCTTCCGAGATATGGACTATCGACATCTGACAATATTGGCTCTGCTTCTAACTTGGGCCAGAATTGTAAAATGGTTTTATGAATTAGCGATTTCGTTCCAATTCACATTCCAAGTAATATTCGGCATGCTAATTACGCTGCCGATTGCCAAATTGCATTATCTCTTATAGTTTCCGAGATATGGATAATCGAAATTTTACACCTTAGAGTCTGTTTCTAACTGGGGTCAAAATTGTAAAATGGTCTTACGAATTAGCGATTTCGTTCCAATTCACATTCCAAGTAATATTCGGCATGCTAATTACGCTGCCGATTGCCAAATTGCATTATCACTTATAGTTTCCGAGATATGGACTATCGACATCTAACAATATTGGCTCTGCTTCTAACTTGGGCCAGAATTGTAAAATGGTCTTACGAATTAGCGATTTCGTTCCAATTCACATTCCAAGTAATATTCGGCATGCTATTTACGTTGCCGATTGCCAAATTGCATTATCTCTTATGGTTTCCGAGATATGGACTATCGACATCTGACAATATTGGCTCTGCTTTTAACTTGGGCCAGAATTGTAAAATGGTCTTATGAATTAGCGATTTCGCTCCAATTCACATTCCAAGTAATATTCGGCATGCTAATTACGTTGCCGATTGCCAAATTGCATTATCTCTTATAGTTACCGAGATATGGACTATCGACATCTAACAATATTGGCTCTGCTTCTAACTTGGGCCAGAATTGTAAAATGGTCTTATGAATTAGCGATTTCGCTCCAATTCACATTCCAAGTAATATTCGGCATGCTAATTACGTTGCCGATTGCCAAATTGCATTATCTCTTATAGTTTCCGAGATATGGACTATCGACATCTGACAATATTGGCTCTGCTTCTAACTTGCGCCAGAATTGTAAAATGGTCTTATGAATTAGCGATTTGGCTCCAATTCACATTCCAAGTAATATTCGGCATACTAATTACGTTGCCGATTGCCAAATTGCATTATCTCTTATAGTTTCCGAGATATGGACAATCGAAATTTTACACCTTAGAGTCTGTTTCTAACTGGGGTCTAAATTGTAAAATGGTCTTACGAATTAGCGATTTCGTTCCAATTCACATTCCAAGTAATATTCGGCATGCTAATTACGCTGCCGATTGCCAAATTGCATTATCTCTTATAGTTTCCGAGATATGGAATATCGACATCTAACAATATTGGCTCTGCTTCTAACTTGGGCCAGAATTGTAAAATGGTCTTACGAGATAACGATTTCGTTCCAATTCACATTCCAAGTAATATTCGGCATGCTAATTACGTTGCCGAATGCCAAATTGCATTATCTCTTATAGTTTCCGAAATATGGACTATCGACATCTGACAATATTGGCTCTGCTTCTAACTTGGGCCAGAATTGTAAAATGGTCTTATAAATTAGCGATTTCGCTCCAATTCACATTCCAAGTAATATTCGGCATGCTAATTACGTTGCCGATTGCCAAATTGCATTATCTCTTATAGTTTCCGAGATATGGACAATCGAAATTTTACACCTTAGAGTCTGTTTCTAACTGGGGTCAAAATTGTAAAATGGTCTTACGAATTAGCGATTTTGTTCCAATTCACATTCCCAGTAATATTCGGCATGCTAATTACGCTGCCGATTGCCAAATTGCATTATCTCTTATAGTTTCCGAGATATGGACTATCGACATCTAACAATATTGGCTCTGCCTCTAACTTGGGCCAGAATTGTAAAATGGTCTTATGAATTAGCGATTTCGTTCCAATTCACATTCCAAGTAATATTCGGCATGCTAATTACGTTGCCGATTGCCAAATTGCATTATCTCTTATAGTTTCCGAGATATGGACAATCAAAATTTTACACCTTAGAGTCTGTTTCTAACTGGGGTCAAAATTGTAAAATGGTCTCAAGAATTAGCGATTTCGTTCCAATTCACATTGCAAGTAATATTCGGCATGCTAATTACGCTGCCGATTGCCAAATTGCATTATCTCTTATAGTTTCCGAGATATGGACTATCGATATCTAACAATATTGGCTCTGCTTCTAACTTGGGCCAGAATTGTAAAATGGTCTTACGAATTAGCGATTTCGTTCCAATTCACATTCCAAGTAATATTCGGCATGCTAATTACGTTGCCGATTGCCAAATTGCATTATCTCTTATAGTTTCCGAGATATGGACTATCGACATCTGACAATATTGGCTCTGCTTCTAACTTGGGCCAGAATTGTAAAATGGTCTTACGAATTAGCGATTTCGTTCCAATTCACATTCCAAGTAATATTCGGCATGCTAATTACGTTGCCGATTGCCAAACTGCATTATCTCTTATAGTTTCCGAGATATGGGCAATCGAAATTTTACACCTTAGAGTCTGTTTCTAACTGGGGTCAAAATTGTAAAATGGTCTTACGAATTAGCGATTTCGTTCCAATTCACATTGCAAGTAATATTCGGCATGCTAATTACGCTGCCGATTGCCAAATTGCATTATCTCTTATAGTTTCCGAGATATGGACAATCGAAATTTTACACCTTAGAGACTGTTTCTAACTGGGGTCAAAATTGTAAAATGGTCTTACGAATTAGCGATTTCGTTCCAATTCACATTGCAAGTAATATTCGGCATGCTAATTACGCTGCCGATTGCCAAATTGCATTATCTCTTATAGTTTACGAGATATGGACTATCAACTTCTAACAATATTGGCTCAGCTTCTAACTTGGGCCAGAATTGTAAAATGGTCTTACGAATTAGCGATTTCGTTCCAATTCACATTCCAAGTAATATTCGGCATGCTAATTACGTTGCCGATTGCCAAACTGCATTATCTCTTATAGTTTCCGAGATATGGGCAATCGAAATTTTACACCTTAGAGTCTGTTTCTAACTGGGGTCAAAATTGTAAAATGGTCTTATGAATTAGCGATTTCGTTCCAATTCACATTCCAAGTAATATTCGGCATGTTAATTACGTTGCCGATTGCCAAATTGCATTATCTCTTATAGCTTCCGAGATATGGACTATCGACATCTGACAATATTGGCTCTGCTTCTAACTTGGGCCAGAATTGTAAAATGGTTTTATGAATTAGCGATTTCGTTCCAATTCACATTCCAAGTAATATTCGGCATGCTAATTACGCTGCCGATTGCCAAATTGCATTATCTCTTATAGTTTCCGAGATATGGATAATCGAAATTTTACACCTTAGAGTCTGTTTCTAACTGGGGTCAAAATTGTAAAATGGTCTTACGAATTAGCGATTTCGTTCCAATTCACATTCCAAGTAATATTCGGCATGCTAATTACGCTGCCGATTGCCAAATTGCATTATCTCTTATAGTTTCCGAGATATGGACTATCGACATCTAACAATATTGGCTCTGCTTCTAACTTGGGCCAGAATTGTAAAATGGTCTTACGAATTAGCGATTTCGTTCCAATTCACATTCCAAGTAATATTCGGCATGCTATTTACGTTGCCGATTGCCAAATTGCATTATCTCTTATGGTTTCCGAGATATGGACTATCGACATCTGACAATATTGGCTCTGCTTTTAACTTGGGCCAGAATTGTAAAATGGTCTTATGAATTAGCGATTTCGCTCCAATTCACATTCCAAGTAATATTCGGCATGCTAATTACGTTGCCGATTGCCAAATTGCATTATCTCTTATAGTTACCGAGATATGGACTATCGACATCTAACAATATTGGCTCTGCTTCTAACTTGGGCCAGAATTGTAAAATGGTCTTATGAATTAGCGATTTCGCTCCAATTCACATTCCAAGTAATATTCGGCATGCTAATTACGTTGCCGATTGCCAAATTGCATTATCTCTTATAGTTTCCGAGATATGGACTATCGACATCTGACAATATTGGCTCTGCTTCTAACTTGCGCCATAATTGTAAAATGGTCTTATGAATTAGCGATTTGGCTCCAATTCACATTCCAAGTAATATTCGGCATACTAATTACGTTGCCGATTGCCAAATTGCATTATCTCTTATAGTTTCCGAGATATGGACAATCGAAATTTTACACCTTAGAGTCTGTTTCTAACTGGGGTCTAAATTGTAAAATGGTCTTACGAATTAGCGATTTCGTTCCAATTCACATTCCAAGTAATATTCGGCATGCTAATTACGCTGCCGATTGCCAAATTGCATTATCTCTTATAGTTTCCGAGATATGGAATATCGACATCTAACAATATTGGCTCTGCTTCTAACTTGGGCCAGAATTGTAAAATGGTCTTACGAGATAACGATTTCGTTCCAATTCACATTCCAAGTAATATTCGGCATGCTAATTACGTTGCCGAATGCCAAATTGCATTATCTCTTATAGTTTCCGAAATATGGACTATCGACATCTGACAATATTGGCTCTGCTTCTAACTTGGGCCAGAATTGTAAAATGGTCTTATAAATTAGCGATTTCGCTCCAATTCACATTCCAAGTAATATTCGGCATGCTAATTACGTTGCCGATTGCCAAATTGCATTATCTCTTATAGTTTCCGAGATATGGACAATCGAAATTTTACACCTTAGAGTCTGTTTCTAACTGGGGTCAAAATTGTAAAATGGTCTTACGAATTAGCGATTTTGTTCCAATTCACATTCCCAGTAATATTCGGCATGCTAATTACGCTGCCGATTGCCAAATTGCATTATCTCTTATAGTTTCCGAGATATGGACTATCGACATCTAACAATATTGGCTCTGCCTCTAACTTGGGCCAGAATTGTAAAATGGTCTTATGAATTAGCGATTTCGTTCCAATTCACATTCCAAGTAATATTCGGCATGCTAATTACGTTGCCGATTGCCAAATTGCATTATCTCTTATAGTTTCCGAGATATGGACAATCAAAATTTTACACCTTAGAGTCTGTTTCTAACTGGGGTCAAAATTGTAAAATGGTCTTAAGAATTAGCGATTTCGTTCCAATTCACATTGCAAGTAATATTCGGTATGCTAATTACGCTGCCGATTGCCAAATTGCATTATCTCTTATAGTTTACGAGATATGGACTATCGACATCTAACAATATTGGCTCAGCTTCTAACTTGGGCCAGAATTGTAAAATGGTCTTACGAATTAGCGATTTCGTTCCAATTCACATTCCAAGTAATATTCGGCATGCTAATTACGTTGCCGATTGCCAAATTGCATTATCTCTTATAGTTTCCGAGATATGGACTATCGACATCTGACAATATTGGCTCTGCTTCTAACTTGGGCCAGAATTGTAAAATGGTCTTACGAATTAGCGATTTCGTTCCAATTCACATTCCAAGTAATATTCGGCATGCTAATTACGTTGCCGATTGCCAAACTGCATTATCTCTTATAGTTTCCGAGATATGGGCAATCGAAATTTTACACCTTAGAGTCTGTTTCTAACTGGGGTCAAAATTGTAAAATGGTCTTATGAATTAGCGATTTCGTTCCAATTCACATTCCAAGTAATATTTGGCATGTTAATTACGTTGCCGATTGCCAAATTGCATTATCTCTTATAGCTTCCGAGATATGGACTATCGACATCTGACAATATTGGCTCTGCTTCTAACTTGGGCCAGAATTGTAAAATGGTTTTATGAATTAGCGATTTCGTTCCAATTCACATTCCAAGTAATATTCGGCATGCTAATTACGTTGCCGATTGCCAAATTGCATTATCTCTTATGGTTTCCGAGATATGGACTATCGACATCTGACAATATTGGCTCTGCTTTTAACTTGGGCCAGAATTGTAAAATGGTCTTATGAATTAGCGATTTCGCTCCAATTCACATTCCAAGTAATATTCGGCATGCTAATTACGTTGCCGATTGCCAAATTGCATTATCTCTTATAGTTACCGAGATATGGACTATCGACATCTAAGAATATTG
This sequence comes from Rhynchophorus ferrugineus, assembly GCF_030347505.1. Classification (NCBI taxonomy): domain Eukaryota; kingdom Metazoa; phylum Arthropoda; class Insecta; order Coleoptera; family Curculionidae; genus Rhynchophorus; species Rhynchophorus ferrugineus. Next base: position 40,950,324 of record NW_027472582.1, read on the forward strand.
GCTCTGCTTCTAACTTGGGCCAGAATTGTAAAATGGTCTTATGAATTAGCGATTTCGCTCCAATTCACATTCCGAGTAATATTCGGCATGCTAATTACATTGCCGATTGCCAAATTGCATTATCTCTTATAGTTTCCGAGATATGGACTATCGACATCTGACAATATTGGCTCTGCTTCTAACTTGCGCCAGAATTGTAAAATGGTCTTATGAATTAGCGATTTGGCTCCAATTCACATTCCAAGTAATATTCGGCATACTAATTACGTTGCCGATTGCCAAATTGCATTATCTCTTATAGTTTCCGAGATATGGACAATCGAAATTTTACACCTTAGAGTCTGTTTCTAACTGGGGTCAAAATTGTAAAATGGTCTTACGAATTAGCGATTTCGTTCCAATTCACATTCCAAGTAACATTCGGCATGCTAATTACGCTGCCGATTGCCAAATTGCATTATCTCTTATAGTTTCCGAGATATGGAATATCGACATCTAACAATATTGGCTCTGCTTCTAACTTGGGCCAGAATTGTAAAATGGTCTTACGAGATAACGATTTCGTTCCAATTCATATTCCAAGTAATATTCTTCATGCTAATTACGTTGCCGATTGCCAAATTGCATTATCTCTTATAGTTTCCGAGATATGGACTATCGACATCTGACAATATTGGCTCTGCTTCTAACTTGCGCCAGAATTGTAAAATGGCCTTATGAATTAGCGATTTGGCTCCAATTCACATTCCAAGTAATATTCGGCATGCTAATTACATTGCCGGTTGCCAAATTGCATTATCTCTTATAGTTTCCGAGATATGGGCAATCGAAATTTTACACCTTAGAGTCTGTTTCTAACTGGGGTCAAAATTGTAAAATGGTCTTATGAATTAGCGATTTCGCTCCAATTCACATTCCAAGTAATATTTGGCATGCTAATTACGTTGCCGATTGCCAAATTACATTATCTCTTATAGTTTCCGAGATATGGACTATCGACATCTGACAATATTGGCTCTGCATCTAAATTGGGCCAGAATTGTAAAATGGTCTTACGAATTAGCGATTTCGTTCCAATTCACATTCCAAGTAATATTCGGCATGCTAATTACGTTGCCGATTGCCAAATTGCATTATCTCCTATAGCTTCCGAGATATGGACAATCGAAATTTTACACCTTAGAGTCTGTTTCTAACTGGGGTCAAAATTGTAAAATGGTCTTACGAATTAGCGATTTCGTTCCAATTCACATTCCAAGTAATATTCGGCATGCTAATTACGTTGCCGATTGCCAAATTGCATTATCTCTTATAGTTTCCGAGATATGGACTATTGACATCTGACAATATTGGCTCTGCTTCTAACTTGGGCCAGAATTGTAAAATGGTCTTATGAATTAGCGATTTCGTTCCAATTCACATTCCAAGTAATATTCGGCATTCTAATTACGTTGCCGATTGCCAAATTGCATTATCTCCTATAGTTTCCGAGATATGGACAATCGAAATTTTACACCTTAGAGTCTGTTTCTAATTGGGGCCAAAATTGTAAAATGGTCTTACGAATTAGCGATTTCGTTCCAATTCACATTCCAAGTAATATTCGGCATGCTAATTACGTTGCCGATTGCCAAATTGCATTATCTCTTATAGTTTCCGAGATATGGACAATCGAAATTTTACACCTTAGAGTCTGTTTCTAACTGGGGTCAAAATTGTAAAATGGTCTTACGAATTAGCGATTTCGTTCCAATTCACATTCCAAGTAATATTCGGCATGCTAATTACGCTGCCGATTGCCAAATTGCATTATCTCTTATAGTTTCCGAGATATGGAATATCGACATCTAACAATATTGGCTCTGCTTCTAACTTGGGCCAGAATTGTAAAATGGTCTTACGAGATAACGATTTCGTTCCAATTCACATTCCAAGTAATATTCGGCATGCTAATTACGCTGCCGATTGCCAAATTGCATTATCTCTTATAGTTTCCGAGATATGGACTATCGACATCTAACAATATTGGCTCTGCCTCTAACTTGGGCCAGAATTGTAAAATGGTCTTATGAATTAGCGATTTCGTTCCAATTCACATTCCAAGTAATATTCGGCATGCTAATTACGTTGCCGATTGCCAAATTGCATTATCTCTTATAGTTTCCGAGATATGGACAATCGAAATTTTACACCTTAGAGACTGTTTCTAACTGGGGTCAAAATTGTAAAATGGCCTTACGAATTAGCGATTTCGTTCCAGTTCACATTGCAAGTAATATTCGGCATGCTAATTACGCTGCCGATTGCCAAATTGCATTATCTCTTATAGTTTACGAGATATGGACTATCAACATCTAACAATATTGGCTCAGCTTCTAACTTGGGCCAGAATTGTAAAATGGTCTTACGAATTAGCGATTTCGTTCCAATTCACATTCCAAGTAATATTCGGCATGCTAATTACGCTGCCGATTGCCAAATTGCATTATCTCTTATAGTTTCCGAGATATGGACTATGGACATCTAACAATATTGGCTCAGCTTCTAACTTGGGCCAGAATTGTAAAATGGTCTTACGTATTAGCGATTTCGTTCCAATTCACATTCCAAGTAATATTCGGCATGCTAATTACGTTGCCGATTGCCAAATTGCATTATCTCTTATAGTTTCCGAGATATGGACTATCGACATGTGACAATATTGGCTCTGCTTCTAACTTGGGCCAGAATTGTAAAATGGTCTTATAAATTAGCGATTTCGCTCCAATTCACATTCCAAGTAATATTCGGCATGCTAATTACGTTGCCGATTGCCAAGTTGCATTATCTCTTATAGTTTCCGAGATATGGACTATCGACATCTGACAATATTGGCTCTGCTTCTAACTTGCGCCAGAATTGTAAAATGGCCTTATGAATTAGCGATATGGCTCCAATTCACATTCCAAGTAATATTCGGCATGCTAATTACGTTGCCGATTGCCAAATTGCATTATCTCTTATAGTTTCCGAGATATGGGCAATCGAAATTTTACACCTTAGAGTCTGTTTCTAACAGGGGTCAAAATTGTAAAATGGTCTTATGAATTAGCGATTTCGCTCCAATTCACATTCCAAGTAATATTTGGCATGCTAATTACGTTGCCGATTGCCAAATTACATTATCTCTTATAGTTTCCGAGATATGGACTATCGACATCTGACAATATTGGCTCTGCATCTAAATTGGGCCAGAATGGTAAAATGGTCTTACGAATTAGCGATTTCGTTCCAATTCACATTCCAAGTAATATTCGGCATGCTAATTACGCTGCCGATTGCCAAATTGCATTATCTCCTATAGTTTCCGAGATATGGACAATCGAAATTTTACACCTTAGAGTCTGTTTCTAACTGGGGTCAAAATTGTAAAATGGTCTTACGAATTAGCGATTTCGTTCCAATTCACACTCCAAGTAATATTCGGCATGCTAATTACGTTGCCGATAGCCAAATTGCATTATCTCTTATAGTTTCCGAGATATGGACTATCGACATCTGACAATATTGGCTCTGCTTCTAACTTGCGCCAGAATTGTAAAATGGTCTTATGAATTAGCGATTTCGCTCCAATTCACATTCCAAGTAATATTCGGCATGCTAATTACGTTGCCGATTGCCAAATTGCATTATCTCTTATAGTTCCCGAGATATGGACAATCGAAATTTTACACCTTAGAGTGTGTTTCTAACTGGGGTCAAAATTGTAAAATGGTCTTACGAATTAGCGATTTCGTTCCAATTCACACTCCAAGTAATATTCGGCATGCTAATTACGTTGCCGATTGCCAAATTGCATTATCTCTTATAGTTTCCGAGATATGGACTATCGACATCTAACAATATTGGCTCTGCTTCTAACTTGGGCCAGAATTGTAAAATGGTCTTACGAATTAGCGATTTCGTTCCAATTCACATTCCAAGTAATATTCGGCATGCTAATTACGTTGCCGATTGCCAAATTTCATTATCTCTTATGGTTTCCGAGATATGGACTATCGACATCTGACAATATTGGCTCTGCTTCTAACTTGGGCCAGAATTGTAAAATGGTCTTATGAATTAGCGATTTCGCTCCAATTCACATTCCAAGTAATATTCGGCATGCTAATTACATTGCCGATTGCAAAATTGCATTATCTCTTATAGTTACCGAGATATGGACTATCGACATCTAACAATATTGGTTCTGCTTCTAACTTGGGCCAGAATTGTAAAATGGTCTTATGAATTAGCGATTTCGCTCCAATTCACATTCCAAGTAATATTCGGCATGCTAATTACGTTGCCGATTGCCAAATTGCATTATCTCTTATAGTTTCCGAGATATGGACAATCGAAATTTTACACCTTAGAGTCTGTTTCTAACTGGGGTCAAAATTGTAAAATGGTCTTACGAATTAGCGATTTCGTTCCAATTCACATTCCAAGTAATATTCGGCATGCTAATTTCGTTGCCGATTGCCAAATTGCATTATCTCTTATAGTTTCCGAGATATGGACAATCGAAATTTTACACCTTAGAGTCTGTTTCTAACTGGGGTCAAAATTGTAAAATGGTCTTACGAATTAGCGATTTCGTTCCAATTCACATTCCAAGTAATATTCGGCATGCTAATTACGCTGCCGATTGCCAAATTGCATTATCTCTTATAGCTTCCGAGATATGGACTATCGACATCTGACAATATTGGCTCTGCTTCTAACTTGGACCAGAATTGTAAAATGGTTTTATGAATTAGCGATTTCGTTCCAATTCACATTCCAAGTAATATTCGGCATGCTAATTACGCTGCCGATTGCCAAATTGCATTATCTCTTATAGTTTTCGAGATATGGACAATCGAAATTTTACACCTTAGAGTCTGTTTCTAACTGGGGTCAAAATTGTAAAATGGTCTTACGAATTAGCGATTTCGTTCCAATTCACATTCCAAGTAATATTCGGCATGCTAATTACGTTGCCGATTGCCAAATTGCATTATCTCTTATAGTTTCCGAGATATGGACTATCGACATCTGACAATATTGGCTCTGCTTCTAACTTGCGCCAGAATTGTAAAATGGTCTTATGAATTAGCGATTTGGCTCCAATTCACATTCTAAGTAATATTCGGCATGCTAATTACGCTGCCGATTGCCAAATTGCTTTATCTCTTATAGTTTCCGAGATATGGGCAATCGAAATTTTACACCTTAGAGTCTGTTTCTAAGTGGGGTCAAAATTGTAAAATGGTCTTATGAATTAGCGATTTCGTTCCAATTCACATTCCAAGTAATATTCGGCATGCTAATTACGTTGCCGATTGCCAAATTGCATTATCTCTTATAGTTTCCGAGATATGGACAATCGAAATTTTACACCTTAGAGTCTGTTTCTAACTAGTAAGTTTCCGAGATATGGACTATCGACATCTAACAATATTGGCTCTGCTTCTAACTTGGGCCCGAATTGTAAAATGGTCTTACGAATTAGCGATTTCGTTCCAATTCACGTTCCAATTAATATTCGGTATGCTAATTACAATGCCGATTGCCAAATTGCATTATCTCTTATAGTTTCCGAGATATGGACTATCGACATCTGACAATATTTGCTCTGCTTCTAACTTGGGCCAGAATTGTAAAATGGTCTTATGAATTAGCGATTTCGTTCCAATTCACATTCCAAGTAATATTCGGCATGCTAATTACGTTGCCGATTGCTAAATTGCATTATCTCCTTTAGTTTCCGAGATATGGACTATCGACATCTGACAATATTGGCTCTGCTTCTAACTTGGGCCAGAATTGTAAAATGGTTTTATGAATTAGCGATTTCGTTCCAATTCACATTCCAAGTAATATTCGGCATGCTAATTACGCTGCCGATTGCCAAATTGCATTATCTCTTATAGTTTCCGAGATATGGACAATCGAAATTTTACACCTTAGAGTCTGTTTCTAACTGGGGTCAAAATTGAAAAATTGTCTTACGGATTAGCGATTTCGTTCCAATTCACATTCCAAGTAATATTCGGCATGCTAATTACGCTGCCGATTGCCAAATTGCATTATCTCTTATAGTTTCCGAGATATGGAATATCGACATCTAACAATATTGGCTCTGCTTCTAACTTGGGTCAGAATTGTAAAATGGCCTTACGAGATAAAGATTTCGTTCCAATTCACATTCCAAGTAATATTCGGCATGCTAATTACGTTGCCGATTGCCAAATTGCATTATCTCTTATAGTTTCCGAGATATGGGCTATCGACATCTGACAATATTGGCTCTGCTTCTAACTTGGGCCAGAATTGTAAAATGGTCTTATAAATTAGCGATTTCGCTCCAATTCACATTCCAAGTAATATTCGGCATGCTAATTACGTTGCCGATTGCCAAATTGCATTATCTCTTATAGTTTCCGAGATATGGACTATCGACATCTGACAATATTGGCTCTGCTTCTAACTTGCGCCAGAATTGTAAAATGGTCTTATGAATTAGCGATTTGGCTCCAATTCACATTCTAAGTAATATTCGGCATGCTAATTACGCTGCCGATTGCCAAATTGCTTTATCTCTTATAGTTTCCGAGATATGGGCAATCGAAATTTTACACCTTAGAGTCTGTTTCTAACTGGGGTCAAAATTGTAAAATGGTCTTATGAATTAGCGATTTCGTTCCAATTCACATTCCAAGTAATATTCGGCATGCTAATTACGTTGCCGATTGATAAATTGCATTATCTCTTATAGTTTCCGAGATATGGACTATCGACATCTAACAATATTGGCTCAGCTTCTAACTTGGGCCAGAATTGTAAAATGGTCTTACGTATTAGCGATTTCGTTCCAATTCACATTCCAAGTAATATTCGGCATGCTAATTACGTTTCCGATTGCCAAATTGCATTATCTCTTATAGTTTCCGAGATATGGACTATCGACATCTGACAATATTGGCTCTGCTTCTAACTTGGGCCAGAATTGTAAAATGGTCTTATAAATTAGCGATTTCGCTCCAATTCACATTCCAAGTAATGTTCGGCATGCTTATTACGTTGCCGATTGCCAAATTGCATTATCTCTTATAGTTTCCGAGATATGGGCAATCGAAATTTTACACCTTAGAGTCTGTTTCTAACTGGGGTCAAAATTGTAAAATGGTCTTACGAATTAGCGATTTCGTTCCAATTCACACTCCAAGTAATATTCGGCATGCTAATTACGTTGCCGATAGCCAAATTGCATTATCTCTTATAGTTTCCGAGATATGGACTATCGACATCTGACAATATTGGCTCTGCTTCTAACTTGCGCCAGAATTGTAAAATGGTCTTATGAATTAGCGATTTCGCTCCAATTCACATTCCAAGTAATATTCGGCATGCTAATTACGTTGCCGATTGCCAAATTGCATTATCTCTTATAGTTCCCGAGATATGGACAATCGAAATTTTACACCTTAGAGTGTGTTTCTAACTGGGGTCAAAATTGTAAAATGGTCTTACGAATTAGCGATTTCGTTCCAATTCACACTCCAAGTAATATTCGGCATGCTAATTACGTTGCCGATTGCCAAATTGCATTATCTCTTATAGTTTCCGAGATATGGACTATCGACATCTAACAATATTGGCTCTGCTTCTAACTTGGGCCAGAATTGTAAAATGGTCTTACGAATTAGCGATTTCGTTCCAATTCACATTCCAAGTAATATTCGGCATGCCAATTACGTTGCCGATTGCCAAATTTCATTATCTCTTATGGTTTCCGAGATATGGACTATCGACATCTGACAATATTGGCTCTGCTTCTAACTTGGGCCAGAATTGTAAAATGGTCTTATGAATTAGCGATTTCGCTCCAATTCACATTCCAAGTAATATTCGGCATGCTAATTACGTTGCCGATTGCCAAATTGCATTATCTCTTATAGTTACCGAGATATGGACTATCGACATCTAACAATATTGGTTCTGCTTCTAACTTGGGCCAGAATTGTAAAATGGTCTTATGAATTAGCGATTTCGCTCCAATTCACATTCCAAGTAATATTCGGCATGCTAATTACGTTGCCGATTGCCAAATTGCATTATCTCTTATAGTTTCCGAGATATGGACAATCGAAATTTTACACCTTAGAGTCTGTTTCTAACTGGGGTCAAAATTGTAAAATGGTCTTACGAATTAGCGATTTCGTTCCAATTCACATTCCAAGTAATATTCGGCATGCTAATTACGCTGCCGATTGCCAAATTGCATTATCTCTTATAGCTTCCGAGATATGGACTATCGACATCTGACAATATTGGCTCTGCTTCTAACTTGGACCAGAATTGTAAAATGGTTTTATGAATTAGCGATTTCGTTCCAATTCACATTCCAAGTAATATTCGGCATGCTAATTACGCTGCCGATTGCCAAATTGCATTATCTCTTATAGTTTCCGAGATATGGACAATCGAAATTTTACACCTTAGAGTCTGTTTCTAACTGGGGTCAAAATTGTAAAATGGTCTTACGAATTAGCGATATCGTTCCAATTCACATTCCAAGTAATATTCGGCATGCTAATTACGCTGCCGATTGCCAAATTGCATTATCTCTTATAGTTTCCGAGATATGGAATATCGACATCTAACAATATTGGCTCTGCTTCTAACTTGGGTCAGAATTGTAAAATGGTCTTACGAGATAAAGATTTCGTTCCAATTCACATTCCAAGTAATATTCGGAATGCTAATTACGTTGCCGATTTTCAAATTGCATTATCTCTTATAGTTTCCGAGATATGGGCTATCGACATCTGACAATATTGGCTCTGCTTCTAACTTGGGCCAGAATTGTAAAATGGTCTTATAAATTAGCGATTTCGCTCCAATTCACATTCCAAGTAATATTCGGCATGCTAATTACGTTGCCGATTGCCAAATTGCATTATCTCTTATAGTTTCCGAGATATGGACTATCGACATCTGACAATATTGGCTCTGCTTCTAACTTGCGCCAGAATTGTAAAATGGTCTTATGAATTAGCGATTTGGCTCCAATTCACATTCTAAGTAATATTCGGCATGCTAATTACGCTGCCGATTGCCAAATTGCTTTATCTCTTATAGTTTCCGAGATATGGGCAATCGAAATTTTACACCTTAGAGTCTGTTTCTAACTGGGGCAAAATTGTAAAATGGTCTTATGAATTAGCGATTTCGTTCCAATTCACATTCCAAGTAATATTCGGCATGCTAATTACGTTGCCGATTGATAAATTGCATTATCTCTTATAGTTTCCGAGATATGGACAATCGAAATTTTACACCTTAGAGTCTGTTTCTAACTGGGGTCAAAATTGTAAAATGGTCTTACGAATTAGCGATTTCGTTCCAATTCACATTCCAAGTAATATTCGGCATGCTGATTACGCTGCCGATTGCCAAATTGCATTATCTCTTATAGTTTCCGAGATATGGACTATCGACATCTAACAATATTGGCTCAGCTTCTAACTTGGGCCAGAATTGTAAAATGGTCTTACGTATTAGCGATTTCGTTCCAATTCACATTCCAAGTAATATTCGGCATGCTAATTACGTTGCCGATTGCCAAATTGCATTATCTCTTATAGTTTCCGAGATATGGACTATCGACATCTGACAACATTGGCTCTGCTTCTAACTTGGGCCAGAATTGTAAAATGGTCTTATAAATTAGCGATTTCGCTCCAATTCACATTCCAAGTAATGTTCGGCATGCTTATTACGTTGCCGATTGCCAAATTGCATTATCTCTTATAGTTTCCGAGATATGGACTATCGACATCTGACAATATTGGCTCTGCTTCTAACTTGCGCCAGAATTGTAAAATGGCCTTATGAATTAGCGATATGGCTCCAATTCACATTCCAAGTAATATTCGGCATGCTAATTACGTTGCCGATTGCCAAATTGCATTATCTCTTATAGTTTCCGAGATATGGGCAATCGAAATTTTACACCTTAGATTCTGTTTCTAACTGGGGTCAAAATTGTAAAATAGTCTAATGAATTAGCGATTTCGCTCCAATTCACATTCCAAGTAATATTTGGCATGCTAATTACGTTGCCGATTGCCAAATTACATTATCTCTTATAGTTTCCGAGATATGGACTATCGACATCTGACAATATTGGCTCTGCATCTAAATTGGGCCAGAATGGTAAAATTGTCTTACGGATTAGCGATTTCGTTCCAATTCACATTCCAAGTAATATTCGGCATGCTAATTACGCTGCCGATTGCCAAATTGCATTATCTCTTATAGTTTCCGAGATATGGAATATCGACATCTAACAATATTGGCTCTGCTTCTAACTTGGGTCAGAATTGTAAAATGGCCTTACGAGATAAAGATTTCGTTCCAATTCACATTCCAAGTAATATTCGGCATGCTAATTACGTTGCCGATTGCCAAATTGCATTATCTCTTATAGTTTCCGAGATATGGGCTATCGACATCTGACAATATTGGCTCTGCTTCTAACTTGGGCCAGAATTGTAAAATGGTCTTATAAATTAGCGATTTCGCTCCAATTCACATTCCAAGTAATATTCGGCATGCTAATTACGTTGCCGATTGCCAAATTGCATTATCTCTTATAGTTTCCGAGATATGGACTATCGACATCTGACAATATTGGCTCTGCTTCTAACTTGCGCCAGAATTGTAAAATGGTCTTATGAATTAGCGATTTGGCTCCAATTCACATTCTAAGTAATATTCGGCATGCTAATTACGCTGCCGATTGCCAAATTGCTTTATCTCTTATAGTTTCCGAGATATGGGCAATCGAAATTTTACACCTTAGAGTCTGTTTCTAACTGGGGTCAAAATTGTAAAATGGTCTTATGAATTAGCGATTTCGTTCCAATTCACATTCCAAGTAATATTCGGCATGCTAATTACGTTGCCGATTGATAAATTGCATTATCTCTTATAGTTTCCGAGATATGGACTATCGACATCTAACAATATTGGCTCAGCTTCTAACTTGGGCCAGAATTGTAAAATGGTCTTACGTATTAGCGATTTCGTTCCAATTCACATTCCAAGTAATATTCGGCATGCTAATTACGTTTCCGATTGCCAAATTGCATTATCTCTTATAGTTTCCGAGATATGGACTATCGACATCTGACAATATTGGCTCTGCTTCTAACTTGGGCCAGAATTGTAAAATGGTCTTATAAATTAGCGATTTCGCTCCAATTCACATTCCAAGTAATGTTCGGCATGCTTATTACGTTGCCGATTGCCAAATTGCATTATCTCTTATAGTTTCCGAGATATGGGCAATCGAAATTTTACACCTTAGAGTCTGTTTCTAACTGGGGTCAAAATTGTAAAATGGTCTTACGAATTAGCGATTTCGTTCCAATTCACACTCCAAGTAATATTCGGCATGCTAATTACGTTGCCGATAGCCAAATTGCATTATCTCTTATAGTTTCCGAGATATGGACTATCGACATCTGACAATATTGGCTCTGCTTCTAACTTGCGCCAGAATTGTAAAATGGTCTTATGAATTAGCGATTTCGCTCCAATTCACATTCCAAGTAATATTCGGCATGCTAATTACGTTGCCGATTGCCAAATTGCATTATCTCTTATAGTTCCCGAGATATGGACAATCGAAATTTTACACCTTAGAGTGTGTTTCTAACTGGGGTCAAAATTGTAAAATGGTCTTACGAATTAGCGATTTCGTTCCAATTCACACTCCAAGTAATATTCGGCATGCTAATTACGTTGCCGATTGCCAAATTGCATTATCTCTTATAGTTTCCGAGATATGGACTATCGACATCTAACAATATTGGCTCTGCTTCTAACTTGGGCCAGAATTGTAAAATGGTCTTACGAATTAGCGATTTCGTTCCAATTCACATTCCAAGTAATATTCGGCATGCTAATTACGTTGCCGATTGCCAAATTTCATTATCTCTTATGGTTTCCGAGATATGGACTATCGACATCTGACAATATTGGCTCTGCTTCTAACTTGGGCCAGAATTGTAAAATGGTCTTATGAATTAGCGATTTCGCTCCAATTCACATTCCAAGTAATATTCGGCATGCTAATTACGTTGCCGATTGCCAAATTGCATTATCTCTTATAGTTACCGAGATATGGACTATCGACATCTAACAATATTGGTTCTGCTTCTAACTTGGGCCAGAATTGTAAAATGGTCTTATGAATTAGCGATTTCGCTCCAATTCACATTCCAAGTAATATTCGGCATGCTAATTACGTTGCCGATTGCCAAATTGCATTATCTCTTATAGTTTCCGAGATATGGACAATCGAAATTTTACACCTTAGAGTCTGTTTCTAACTGGGGTCAAAATTGTAAAATGGTCTTACGAATTAGCGATTTCGTTCCAATTCACATTCCAAGTAATATTCGGCATGCTAATTACGCTGCCGATTGCCAAATTGCATTATCTCTTATAGCTTCCGAGATATGGACTATCGACATCTGACAATATTGGCTCTGCTTCTAACTTGGACCAGAATTGTAAAATGGTTTTATGAATTAGCGATTTCGTTCCAATTCACATTCCAAGTAATATTCGGCATGCTAATTACGCTGCCGATTGCCAAATTGCATTATCTCTTATAGTTTCCGAGATATGGAATATCGACATCTAACAATATTGGCTCTGCTTCTAACTTGGGTCAGAATTGTAAAATGGTCTTACGAGATAAAGATTTCGTTCCAATTCACATTCCAAGTAATATTCGGAATGCTAATTACGTTGCCGATTGCCAAATTGCATTATCTCTTATAGTTTCCGAGATATGGGCTATCGACATCTGACAATATTGGCTCTGCTTCTAACTTGGGCCAGAATTGTAAAATGGTCTTATAAATTAGCGATTTCGCTCCAATTCACATTCCAAGTAATATTCGGCATGCTAATTACGTTGCCGATTGCCAAATTGCATTATCTCTTATAGTTTCCGAGATATGGACTATCGACATCTGACAATATTGGCTCTGCTTCTAACTTGCGCCAGAATTGTAAAATGGTCTTATGAATTAGCGATTTGGCTCCAATTCACATTCTAAGTAATATTCGGCATGCTAATTACGCTGCCGATTGCCAAATTGCTTTATCTCTTATAGTTTCCGAGATATGGGCAATCGAAATTTTACACCTTAGAGTCTGTTTCTAACTGGGGTCAAAATTGTAAAATGGTCTTATGAATTAGCGATTTCGTTCCAATTCACATTCCAAGTAATATTCGGCATGCTAATTACGTTGCCGATTGATAAATTGCATTATCTCTTATAGTTTCCGAGATATGGACAATCGAAATTTTACACCTTAGAGTCTGTTTCTAACTGGGGTCAAAATTGTAAAATGGTCTTACGAATTAGCGATTTCGTTCCAATTCACATTCCAAGTAATATTCGGCATGCTGATTACGCTGCCGATTGCCAAATTGCATTATCTCTTATAGTTTCCGAGATATGGACTATCGACATCTAACAATATTGGCTCAGCTTCTAACTTGGGCCAGAATTGTAAAATGGTCTTACGTATTAGCGATTTCGTTCCAATTCACATTCCAAGTAATATTCGGCATGCTAATTACGTTGCCGATTGCCAAATTGCATTATCTCTTATAGTTTCCGAGATATGGACTATCGACATCTGACAACATTGGCTCTGCTTCTAACTTGGGCCAGAATTGTAAAATGGTCTTATAAATTAGCGATTTCGCTCCAATTCACATTCCAAGTAATGTTCGGCATGCTTATTACGTTGCCGATTGCCAAATTGCATTATCTCTTATAGTTTCCGAGATATGGACTATCGACATCTGACAATATTGGCTCTGCTTCTAACTTGCGCCAGAATTGTAAAATGGCCTTATGAATTAGCGATATGGCTCCAATTCACATTCCAAGTAATATTCGGCATGCTAATTACGTTGCCGATTGCCAAATTGCATTATCTCTTATAGTTTCCGAGATATGGGCAATCGAAATTTTACACCTTAGAGTCTGTTTCTAACTGGGGTCAAAATTGTAAAATAGTCTAATGAATTAGCGATTTCGCTCCAATTCACATTCCAAGTAATATTTGGCATGCTAATTACGTTGCCGATTGCCAAATTACATTATCTCTTATAGTTTCCGAGATATGGACTATCGACATCTGACAATATTGGCTCTGCATCTAAATTGGGCCAGAATGGTAAAATTGTCTTACGAATTAGCGATTTCGTTCCAATTCACATTCCTAGTAATATTCGGCATGCTAATTACGCTGCCGATTGCCAAATTGCATTATCTCTTATAGTTTCCGAGATATGGACTATCGACATCTAACAATATTGGCTCTGCTTCTAACTTGGGCCAGAATTGTAAAATGGTCTTACGAATTAGCGATTTCGTTCCAATTCACATTCCAAGTAATATTCGATATGCTAATTACGTTGCCGATTGCCAAATTGCATTATCTCTTATAGTTTCCGAGATATGGACTATCGACATCTGACAATATTGGCTCTGCTTCTAACTTGGGCCAGAATTGTAAAATGGTCTTATGAATTAGCGATTTCGTTCCAATTCACATTCCAAGTAATATTCGGCATGCTAATTACGTTGCCGATTGCTAAATTGCATTATCTCCTTTAGTTTCCGAGATATGGACTATCGACATCTGACAATATTGGCTCTGCTTCTAACTTGGGCCAGAATTGTAAAATGGTCTTATGAATTAGCGATTTCGTTCCAATTCACATTCCAAGTAATATTCTTCATGCTAAATACGTTGCCGATTGCCAAATTGCATTATCTCTTATAGTTTCCGAGATATGGACTATCGACATCTGACAATATTGGCTCTGCTTCTAACTTGCGCCAGAATTGTAAAATGGTCTTATGAATTAGCGATTTCGCTCCAATTCACATTCCAAGTAATATTCGGCATGCTAATTACGTTGCCGATTGCCAAATTGCATTATCTCTTATAGTTCCCGAGATATGGACAATCGAAATTTTGCACCTTAGAGTGTGTTTCTAACTGGGGTCAAAATTGTAAAATGGTCTTACGAATTAGCGATTTCGCTCCAATTCACATTCCAAGTAATATTCGGCATGCTAATTACGCTGCCGATTGCCAAATTGCATTATCTCTTATAGTTTCCGATATATGGACTATCGACATCTAACAATATTGGCTCTGCTTCTAACTTGGGCCAGAATTGTAAAATGGTCTTACGAATTAGCGATTTCGTTCCAATTCACATTCCAAGTAATATTCGGCATGCTAATTACGTTGCCGTTTGCCAAATTTCATTATCTCTTATGGTTTCCGAGATATGGACTATCGACATCTGACAATATTGGCTCTGCTTCTAACTTGGGCCAGAATTGTAAAATGGTCTTATGAATTAGCGATTTCGCTCCAATTCACATTCCAAGTAATATTCGGCATGCTAATTACGTTGCCGATTGCCAAATTGCATTATCTCTTATAGTTACCGAGATATGGACTATCGACATCTAACAATATTGGTTCTGCTTCTAACTTGGGCCAGAATTGTAAAATGGTCTTATGAATTAGCGATTTCGCTCCAATTCACATTCCAAGTAATATTCGGCATGCTAATTACGTTGCCGATTGCCAAATTGCATTATCTCTTATAGTTTCCGAGATATGGACAATCGAAATTTTACACCTTAGAGTCTGTTTCTAACTGGGGTCAAAATTGTAAAATGGTCTTACGAATTAGCGATTTCGTTCCAATTCACATTCCAAGTAATATTCGGCATGCTAATTACGTTGCCGATTGCCAAATTGCATTATCTCTTATAGTTTCCGAGATATGGACAATCGAAATTTTACACCTTAGAGTCTGTTTCTAACTGGGGTCAAAATTGTAAAATGGTCTTACGAATTAGCGATTTCGTTCCAATTCACATTCCAAGTAATATTCGGCATGCTAATTACGCTGCCGATTGCCAAATTGCATTATCTCTTATAGCTTCCGAGATATGGACTATCGACATCTGACAATATTGGCTCTGCTTCTAACTTGGACCAGAATTGTAAAATGGTTTTATGAATTAGCGATTTCGTTCCAATTCACATTCCAAGTAATATTCGGCATGCTAATTACGCTGCCGATTGCCAAATTGCATTATCTCTTATAGTTTCCGAGATATGGACAATCGAAATTTTACACCTTAGAGTCTGTTTCTAACTGGGGTCAAAATTGTAAAATGGTCTTACGAATTAGCGATTTCGTTCCAATTCACATTCCAAGTAATATTCGGCATGCTAATTACGTTGCCGATTGCCAAATTGCATTATCTCTTATAGTTTCCGAGATATGGACTATCGACATCTGACAATATTGGCTCTGCTTCTAACTTGCGCCAGAATTGTAAAATGGTCTTATGAATTAGCGATTTGGCTCCAATTCACATTCTAAGTAATATTCGGCATGCTAATTACGCTGCCGATTGCCAAATTGCTTTATCTCTTATAGTTTCCGAGATATGGGCAATCGAAATTTTACACCTTAGAGTCTGTTTCTAAGTGGGGTCAAAATTGTAAAATGGTCTTATGAATTAGCGATTTCGTTCCAATTCACATTCCAAGTAATATTCGGCATGCTAATTACGTTGCCGATTGCCAAATTGCATTATCTCTTATAGTTTCCGAGATATGGACAATCGAAATTTTACACCTTAGAGTCTGTTTCTAACTACTAAGTTTCCGAGATATGGACTATCGACATCTAACAATATTGGCTCTGCTTCTAACTTGGGCCAGAATTGTAAAATGGTCTTACGAATTAGCGATTTCGTTCCAATTCACGTTCCAATTAATATTCGGTATGCTAATTACAATGCCGATTGCCAAATTGCATTATCTCTTATAGTTTCCGAGATATGGACTATCGACATCTGACAATATTTGCTCTGCTTCTAACTTGGGCCAGAATTGTAAAATGGTCTTATGAATTAGCGATTTCGTTCCAATTCACATTCCAAGTAATATTCGGCATGCTAATTACGTTGCCGATTGCTAAATTGCATTATCTCCTTTAGTTTCCGAGATATGGACTATCGACATCTGACAATATTGGCTCTGCTTCTAACTTGGGCCAGAATTGTAAAATGGTTTTATGAATTAGCGATTTCGTTCCAATTCACATTCCAAGTAATATTCGGCATGCTAATTACGCTGCCGATTGCCAAATTGCATTATCTCTTATAGTTTCCGAGATATGGACAATCGAAATTTTACACCTTAGAGTCTGTTTCTAACTGGGGTCAAAATTGAAAAATTGTCTTACGAATTAGCGATTTCGTTCCAATTCACAGTCCAAGTAATATTCGGCATGCTAATTACGCTGCCGATTGCCAAATTGCATTATCTCTTATAGTTTCCGAGATATGGAATATCGACATCTAACAATATTGGCTCTGCTTCTAACTTGGGTCAGAATTGTAAAATGGTCTTACGAGATAAAGATTTCGTTCCAATTCACATTCCAAGTAATATTCGGCATGCTAATTACGTTGCCGATTGCCAAATTGCATTATCTCTTATAGTTTCCGAGATATGGGCTATCGACATCTGACAATATTGGCTCTGCTTCTAACTTGGGCCAGAATTGTAAAATGGTCTTATAAATTAGCGATTTCGCTCCAATTCACATTCCAAGTAATATTCGGCATGCTAATTACGTTGCCGATTGCCAAATTGCATTATCTCTTATAGTTTCCGAGATATGGACTATCGACATCTGACAATATTGGCTCTGCTTCTAACTTGCGCCAGAATTGTAAAATGGTCTTATGAATTAGCGATTTGGCTCCAATTCACATTCTAAGTAATATTCGGCATGCTAATTACGCTGCCGATTGCCAAATTGCTTTATCTCTTATAGTTTCCGAGATATGGGCAATCGAAATTTTACACCTTAGAGTCTGTTTCTAACTGGGGTCAAAATTGTAAAATGGTCTTATGAATTAGCGATTTCGTTCCAATTCACATTCCAAGTAATATTCGGCATGCTAATTACGTTGCCGATTGATAAATTGCATTATCTCTTATAGTTTCCGAGATATGGACAATCGAAATTTTACACCTTAGAGTCTGTTTCTAACTGGGGTCAAAATTGTAAAATGGTCTTACGAATTAGCGATTTCGTTCCAATTCACATTCCAAGTAATATTCGGCATGCTGATTACGCTGCCGATTGCCAAATTGCATTATCTCTTATAGTTTCCGAGATATGGACTATCGACAGCTAACAATATTGGCTCAGCTTCTAACTTGTGCCAGAATTGTAAAATGGTCTTACGTATTAGCGATTTCGTTCCAATTCACATTCCAAGTAATATTCGGCATGCTAATTACGTTGCCGATTGCCAAATTGCATTATCTCTTATAGTTTCCGAGATATGGACTATCGACATCTGACAATATTGGCTCTGCTTCTAACTTGGGCCAGAATTGTAAAATGGTCTTATAAATTAGCGATTTCGCTCCAATTCACATTCCAAGTAATGTTCGGCATGCTTATTACGTTGCCGATTGCCAAATTGCATTATCTCTTATAGTTTCCGAGATATGGACTATCGACATCTGACAATACTGGCTCTGCTTCTAACTTGCGCCAGAATTGTAAAATGGCCTTATGAATTAGCGATATGGCTCCAAT
Source organism: Rhynchophorus ferrugineus (assembly GCF_030347505.1). NCBI lineage: Eukaryota > Metazoa > Arthropoda > Insecta > Coleoptera > Curculionidae > Rhynchophorus > Rhynchophorus ferrugineus. Next base: position 40,969,093 of record NW_027472582.1, read on the forward strand.
TCACATTCCAAGTAATATTCGGCATGCTAATTACGTTGCCGATTGCCAAATTGCATTATCTCTTATAGTTTCCGAGATATGGGCAATCGAAATTTTACACCTTAGAGTCTGTTTCTAACTGGGGTCAAAATTGTAAAATGGTCTTATGAATTAGCGATTTCGCTCCAATTCACATTCCAAGTAATATTTGGCATGCTAATTACGTTGCCGATTGCCAAATTACATTATCTCTTATAGTTTCCGAGATATGGACTATCGACATCTGACAATATTGGCTCTGCATCTAAATTGGGCCAGAATGGTAAAATTGTCTTACGAATTAGCGATTTCGTTCCAATTCACATTCCTAGTAATATTCGGCATGCTAATTACGCTGCCGATTGCCAAATTGCATTATCTCTTATAGTTTCCGAGATATGGACTATCGACATCTAACAATATTGGCTCTGCTTCTAACTTGGGCCAGAATTGTAAAATGGTCTTACGAATTAGCGATTTCGTTCCAAATCACATTCCAAGTAATATTCGGTATGCTAATTACGTTGCCGATTGCCAAATTGCATTATCTCTTATAGTTTCCGAGATATGGACTATCGACATCTGACAATATTGGCTCTGCTTCTAACTTGGGCCAGAATTGTAAAATGGTCTTATGAATTAGCGATTTCGTTCCAATTCACATTCCAAGTAATATTCGGCATGCTAATTACGTTGCCGATTGCCAAATTGCATTATCTCTTATAGTTTCCGAGATATGGACTATCGACATCTGACAATATTGGCTCTGCTTCTAACTTGGGCCAGAATTGTAAAATGGTCTTATGAATTAGCGATTTCGTTCCAATTCACATTCCAAGTAATATTCTTCATGCTAAATACGTTGCCGATTGCCAAATTGCATTATCTCTTATAGTTTCCGAGATATGGACTATCGACATCTGACAATATTGGCTCTGCTTCTAACTTGGGCCAGAATTGTAAAATGGTCTTATGAATTAGCGATTTCGTTCCAATTCACATTCCAAGTAATATTCTTCATGCTAAATACGTTGCCGATTGCCAAATTGCATTATCTCTTATAGTTTCCGAGATATGGACTATCGACATCTGACAATATTGGCTCTGCTTCTAACTTGGGCCAGAATTGTAAAATGGTCTTACGAATTAGCGATTTCGTTCCAATTCACATTCCAAGTAATATTCGGTATGCTAATTACGTTGCCGATTGCCAAATTGCATTATCTCTTATAGTTTCCGAGATATGGACTATCGACATCTGACAATATTGGCTCTGCTTCTAACTTGGGCCAGAATTGTAAAATGGTCTTATGAATTAGCGATTTCGTTCCAATTCACATTCCAAGTAATATTCTTCATGCTAAATACGTTGCCGATTGCCAAATTGCATTATCTCTTATAGTTTCCGAGATATGGACTATCGACATCTGACAATATTGGCTCTGCTTCTAACTTGCGCCAGAATTGTAAAATGGTCTTATGAATTAGCGATTTCGCTCCAATTCACATTCCAAGTAATATTCCGCATGCTAATTACGTTGCCGATTGCCAAATTGCATTATCTCTTATAGTTCCCGAGATATGGACAATCGAAATTTTGCACCTTAGAGTGTGTTTCTAACTGGGGTCAAAATTGTAAAATGGTCTTACGAATTAGCGATTTCGCTCCAATTCACATTCCAAGTAATATTCGGCATGCTAATTACGTTGCCGATTGCCAAATATCATTATCTCTTATGGTTTCCGAGATATGGACTATCGACATCTGACAATATTGGCTCTGCTTCTAACTTGGGCCAGAATTGTAAAATGGTCTTATGAATTAGCGATTTCGCTCCAATTCACATTCCAAGTAATATTCGGCATGCTAATTACGTTGCCGATTGCCAAATTGCATTATCTCTTATAGTTACCGAGATATGGACTATCGACATCTAACAATATTGGTTCTGCTTCTAACTTCCAAGTAATGGTAATGGACCACATTCCAAGTAATATTTGGCATGCTAATTACGCTGCCGATCGCCAAATTGCATTATCTCTTATAGTTTCCGAGATATGGAATATCGACATCTAACAATATTGGCTCTGCTTCTAACTTGGGCCAGAATTGTAAAATGGTCTTACGAGTTAACGATTTCGTTCCAATTCACATTCCAAGTAATATTCGGCATGCTAATTACGTTACCGATTGCCAAATTGCATTATCTCTTATAGTTTCCGAGATATGGACTATCGACATCTGACAATATTGGCTCTGCTTCTAACTTGGGCCAGAATTGTAAAATGGCCTTATAAATTAGCGATTTCGCTCCAATTCACATTCCAAGTAATATTCGGCATGCTAATTACGTTGCCAATTGCCAAATTGCATTATCTCTTATAGTTTCCGAGATATGGACTATCGACATCTGACAATATTGGCTCTGCTTCTAACTTGCACCAGAATTGTAAAATGGTCTTATGAATTAGCGATTTCGTTCCAATTCACATTCCAAGTAATATTCGGCATGCTAATTACGTTGCCGATTGCTAAATTGCATTATCTCCTTTAGTTTCCGAGATATGGACTATCGACATCTGACAATATTGGCTCTGCTTCTAACTTGGGCCAGAATTGTAAAATGGTTTTATGAATTAGCGATTTCGTTCCAATTCACATTCCAAGTAATATTCGGCATGCTAATTACGCTGCCGATTGCCAAATTGCATTATCTCTTATAGTTTCCGAGATATGGACAATCGAAATTTTACACCTTAGAGTCTGTTTCTAACTGGGGTCAAAATTGAAAAATTGTCTTACGAATTAGCGATTTCGTTCCAATTCACATTCCAAGTAATATTCGGCATGCTAATTACGCTGCCGATTGCCAAATTGCATTATCTCTTATAGTTTCCGAGATATGGAATATCGACATCTAACAATATTGGCTCTGCTTCTAACTTGGGTCAGAATTGTAAAATGGTCTTACGAGATAAAGATTTCGTTCCAATTCACATTCCAAGTAATATTCGGCATGCTAATTACGTTGCCGATTGCCAAATTGCATTATCTCTTATAGTTTCCGAGATATGGGCTATCGACATCTGACAATATTGGCTCTGCTTCTAACTTGGGCCAGAATTGTAAAATGGTCTTATAAATTAGCGATTTCGCTCCAATTCACATTCCAAGTAATATTCGGCATGCTAATTACGTTGCCGATTGCCAAATTGCATTATCTCTTATAGTTTCCGAGATATGGACTATCGACATCTGACAATATTGGCTCTGCTTCTAACTTGCGCCAGAATTGTAAAATGGTCTTATGAATTAGCGATTTGGCTCCAATTCACATTCTAAGTAATATTCGGCATGCTAATTACGCTGCCGATTGCCAAATTGCTTTATCTCTTATAGTTTCCGAGATATGGGCAATCGAAATTTTACACCTTAGAGTCTGTTTCTAACTGGGGTCAAAATTGTAAAATGGTCTTATGAATTAGCGATTTCGTTCCAATTCACATTCCAAGTAATATTCGGCATGCTAATTACGTTGCCGATTGATAAATTGCATTATCTCTTATAGTTTCCGAGATATGGACAATCGAAATTTTACACCTTAGAGTCTGTTTCTAACTGGGGTCAAAATTGTAAAATGGTCTTACGAATTAGCGATTTCGTTCCAATTCACATTCCAAGTAATATTCGGCATGCTGATTACGCTGCCGATTGCCAAATTGCATTATCTCTTATAGTTTCCGAGATATGGACTATCGACAGCTAACAATATTGGCTCAGCTTCTAACTTGTGCCAGAATTGTAAAATGGTCTTACGTATTAGCGATTTCGTTCCAATTCACATTCCAAGTAATATTCGGCATGCTAATTACGTTGCCGATTGCCAAATTGCATTATCTCTTATAGTTTCCGAGATATGGACTATCGACATCTGACAATATTGGCTCTGCTTCTAACTTGGGCCAGAATTGTAAAATGGTCTTATAAATTAGCGATTTCGCTCCAATTCACATTCCAAGTAATGTTCGGCATGCTTATTACGTTGCCGATTGCCAAATTGCATTATCTCTTATAGTTTCCGAGATATGGACTATCGACATCTGACAATACTGGCTCTGCTTCTAACTTGCGCCAGAATTGTAAAATGGCCTTATGAATTAGCGATATGGCTCCAATTCACATTCCAAGTAATATTCGGCATGCTAATTACGTTGCCGATTGCCAAATTGCATTATCTCTTATAGTTTCCGAGATATGGGCAATCGAAATTTTACACCTTAGAGTCTGTTTCTAACTGGGGTCAAAATTGTAAAATGGTCTTATGAATTAGCGATTTCGCTCCAATTCACATTCCAAGTAATATTTGGCATGCTAATTACGTTGCCGATTGCCAAATTACATTATCTCTTATAGTTTCCGAGATATGGACTATCGACATCTGACAATATTGGCTCTGCATCTAAATTGGGCCAGAATGGTAAAATTGTCTTACGAATTAGCGATTTCGTTCCAATTCACATTCCTAGTAATATTCGGCATGCTAATTACGCTGCCGATTGCCAAATTGCATTATCTCTTATAGTTTCCGAGATATGGACTATCGACATCTAACAATATTGGCTCTGCTTCTAACTTGGGCCAGAATTGTAAAATGGTCTTACGAATTAGCGATTTCGTTCCAAATCACATTCCAAGTAATATTCGGTATGCTAATTACGTTGCCGATTGCCAAATTGCATTATCTCTTATAGTTTCCGAGATATGGACTATCGACATCTGACAATATTGGCTCTGCTTCTAACTTGGGCCAGAATTGTAAAATGGTCTTATGAATTAGCGATTTCGTTCCAATTCACATTCCAAGTAATATTCGGCATGCTAATTACGTTGCCGATTGCCAAATTGCATTATCTCTTATAGTTTCCGAGATATGGACTATCGACATCTGACAATATTGGCTCTGCTTCTAACTTGGGCCAGAATTGTAAAATGGTCTTATGAATTAGCGATTTCGTTCCAATTCACATTCCAAGTAATATTCTTCATGCTAAATACGTTGCCGATTGCCAAATTGCATTATCTCTTATAGTTTCCGAGATATGGACTATCGACATCTGACAATATTGGCTCTGCTTCTAACTTGGGCCAGAATTGTAAAATGGTCTTATGAATTAGCGATTTCGTTCCAATTCACATTCCAAGTAATATTCTTCATGCTAAATACGTTGCCGATTGCCAAATAGCATTATCTCTTATAGTTTCCGAGATATGGACTATCGACATCTGACAATATTGGCTCTGCTTCTAACTTGGGCCAGAATTGTAAAATGGTCTTACGAATTAGCGATTTCGTTCCAATTCACATTCCAAGTAATATTCGGTATGCTAATTACGTTGCCGATTGCCAAATTGCATTATCTCTTATAGTTTCCGAGATATGGACTATCGACATCTGACAATATTGGCTCTGCTTCTAACTTGGGCCAGAATTGTAAAATGGTCTTATGAATTAGCGATTTCGTTCCAATTCACATTCCAAGTAATATTCTTCATGCTAAATACGTTGCCGATTGCCAAATTGCATTATCTCTTATAGTTTCCGAGATATGGACTATCGACATCTGACAATATTGGCTCTGCTTCTAACTTGCGCCAGAATTGTAAAATGGTCTTATGAATTAGCGATTTCGCTCCAATTCACATTCCAAGTAATATTCGGCATGCTAATTACGTTGCCGATTGCCAAATTGCATTATCTCTTATAGTTCCCGAGATATGGACAATCGAAATTTTGCACCTTAGAGTGTGTTTCTAACTGGGGTCAAAATTGTAAAATGGTCTTACGAATTAGCGATTTCGCTCCAATTCACATTCCAAGTAATATTCGGCATGCTAATTACGTTGCCGATTGCCAAATATCATTATCTCTTATGGTTTCCGAGATATGGACTATCGACATCTGACAATATTGGCTCTGCTTCTAACTTGGGCCAGAATTGTAAAATGGTCTTATGAATTAGCGATTTCGCTCCAATTCACATTCCAAGTAATATTCGGCATGCTAATTACGTTGCCGATTGCCAAATTGCATTATCTCTTATAGTTACCGAGATATGGACTATCGACATCTAACAATATTGGTTCTGCTTCTAACTTCCAAGTAATGGTAATGGACCACATTCCAAGTAATATTTGGCATGCTAATTACGCTGCCGATCGCCAAATTGCATTATCTCTTATAGTTTCCGAGATATGGAATATCGACATCTAACAATATTGGCTCTGCTTCTAACTTGGGCCAGAATTGTAAAATGGTCTTACGAGTTAACGATTTCGTTCCAATTCACATTCCAAGTAATATTCGGCATGCTAATTACGTTACCGATTGCCAAATTGCATTATCTCTTATAGTTTCCGAGATATGGACTATCGACATCTGACAATATTGGCTCTGCTTCTAACTTGGGCCAGAATTGTAAAATGGCCTTATAAATTAGCGATTTCGCTCCAATTCACATTCCAAGTAATATTCGGCATGCTAATTACGTTGCCGATTGCCAAATTGCATTATCTCTTATAGTTTCCGAGATATGGACTATCGACATCTGACAATATTGGCTCTGCTTCTAACTTGCACCAGAATTGTAAAATGGTCTTATGAATTAGCGATTTGGCTCCAATTCACATTCCAAGTAATATTCGGCATGCTAATTACGTTGCCGATTGCCAAACTGCATTATCTCTTATAGTTTCCGAGATATGGGCAATCGAAATTTTACACCTTAGAGTCTGTTTCTAACTGGGGTCAAAATTGTAAAATGGTCTTATGAATTAGCGATTTCGTTCCAATTCACATTCCAAGTAATATTCGGCATGTTAATTACGTTGCCGATTGCCAAATTGCATTATCTCTTATAGCTTCCGAGATATGGACTATCGACATCTGACAATATTGGCTCTGCTTCTAACTTGGGCCAGAATTGTAAAATGGTTTTATGAATTAGCGATTTCGTTCCAATTCACATTCCAAGTAATATTCGGCATGCTAATTACGCTGCCGATTGCCAAATTGCATTATCTCTTATAGTTTCCGAGATATGGATAATCGAAATTTTACACCTTAGAGTCTGTTTCTAACTGGGGTCAAAATTGTAAAATGGTCTTACGAATTAGCGATTTCGTTCCAATTCACATTCCAAGTAATATTCGGCATGCTAATTACGCTGCCGATTGCCAAATTGCATTATCTCTTATGGTTTCCGAGATATGGACCATCGACCTCTGACAATATTGGCTCTGCTTTTAACTTGGGCCAGAATTGTAAAATGGTCTTATGAATTAGCGATTTCGCTCCAATTCACATTCCAAGTAATATTCGGCATGCTAATTACGTTGCCGATTGCCAAATTGCATTATCTCTTATAGTTTCCGAGATATGGACAATCGAAATTTTACACCTTAGAGTCTGTTTCTAACTGGGGTCAAAATTGTAAAATGGTCTTACGAATTAGCGATTTCGTTCCAATTCACATTCCAAGTAATATTCGGCATGCTAATTACGCTGCCGATTGCCAAATTGCATTATCTCTTATAGTTTCCGAGATATGGAATATCGACATCTAACAATATTGGCTCTGCTTCTAACTTGGGCCAGAATTGTAAAATGGTCTTACGAGATAACGATTTCGTTCCAATTCACATTCCAAGTAATATTCGGCATGCTAATTACGTTGCCGAATGCCAAATTGCATTATCTCTTATAGTTTCCGAAATATGGACTATCGACATCTGACAATATTGGCTCTGCTTCTAACTTGGGCCAGAATTGTAAAATGGTCTTATAAATTAGCGATTTCGCTCCAATTCACATTCCAAGTAATATTCGGCATGCTAATTACGTTGCCGATTGCCAAATTGCATTATCTCTTATAGTTTCCGAGATATGGACAATCGAAATTTTACACCTTAGAGTCTGTTTCTAACTGGTTTCAAAATTGTAAAATGGTCTTACGAATTAGCGATTTCGTTCCAATTCACATTCCAAGTAATATTCGGCATGCTAATTACGCTGCCGATTGCCAAATTGCATTATCTCTTATAGTTTTCGAGATATGGACTATCGACATCTAACAATATTGGCTCTGCTTTTAACTTGGGCCAGAATTGTAAAATGGTCTTATGAATTAGCGATTTCGCTCCAATTCACATTCCAAGTAATATTCGGCATGCTAATTACGTTGCCGATTGCCAAATTGCATTATCTCTTATAGTTACCGAGATATGGACTATCGACCTCTAACAATATTGGCTCTGCTTCTAACTTGGGCCAGAATTGTAAAATGGTCTTATGAATTAGCGATTTCGCTCCAATTCACATTCCAAGTAATATTCGGCATGCTAATTACGTTGCCGATTGCCAAATTGCATTATCTCTTATAGTTTCCGAGATATGGACTATCGACATCTGACAATATTGGCTCTGCTTCTAACTTGCGAAAGAATTGTAAAATGGTCTTATGAATTAGCGATTTGGCTCCAATTCACATTCCAAGTAATATTCGGCATACTAATTACGTTGCCGATTGCCAAATTGCATTATCTCTTATAGTTTCCGAGATATGGACAATCGAAATTTTACACCTTAGAGTCTGTTTCTAACTGGGGTCAAAATTGTAAAATGGTCTTACGAATTAGCGATTTCGTTCCAATTCACATTCCAAGTAATATTCGGCATGCTAATTACGCTGCCGATTGCCAAATTGCATTATCTCTTATAGTTTACGAGATATGGACTATCGACATCTAACAATTTTGGCTCAGCTTCTAACTTGGGCCAGAATTGTAAAATGGCCTTACGAGATAACGATTTCGTTCCAATTCACATTCCAAGTATTATTCGGCATGCTAATTACGTTGCCGAATGCCAAATTGCATTATCTCTTATAGTTTCCGAAATATGGACTATCGACATCTGACAATATTGGCTCTGCTTCTAACTTGGGCCAGAATTGTAAAATGGTCTTATAAATTAGCGATTTCGCTCCAATTCACATTCCAAGTAATATTCGGCATGCTAATTACGTTGCCGATTGCCAAATTGCATTATCTCTTATAGTTTCCGAGATATGGACAATCGAAATTTTACACCTTAGAGTCTGTTTCTAACTGGGGTCAAAATTGTAAAATGGTCTTACGAATTAGCGATTTTGTTCCAATTCACATTCCAAGTAATATTCGGCATGCTAATTACGCTGCCGATTGCCAAATTGCATTATCTCTTATAGTTTCCGAGATATGGACTATCGACATCTAACAATATTGGCTCTGCCTCTAACTTGGGCCAGAATTGTAAAATGGTCTTATGAATTAGCGATTTCGTTCCAATTCACATTCCAAGTAATATTCGGCATGCTAATTACGTTGCCGATTGCCAAATTGCATTATCTCTTATAGTTTCCGAGATATGGACAATCGAAATTTTACACCTTAGAGTCTGTTTCTAACTGGGGTCAAAATTGTAAAATGGTCTTACGAATTAGCGATTTCGTTCCAATTCACATTGCAAGTAATATTCGGCATGCTAATTACGCTGCCGATTGCCAAATTGCATTATCTCTTATAGTTTACGAGATATGGACTATCGACATCTAACAATATTGGCTCAGCTTCTAACTTGGGCCAGAATTGTAAAATGGTCTTACGAATTAGCGATTTCGTTCCAATTCACATTCCAAGTAATATTCGGCATGCTAATTACGTTGCCGATTGCCAAATTGCATTATCTCTTATAGTTTCCGAGATATGGACTATCGACATCTGACAATATTGGCTCTGCTTCTAACTTGGGCCAGAATTGTAAAATGGTCTTACGAATTAGCGATTTCGTTCCAATTCACATTTCAAGTAATATTCGGCATGCTAATTACGTTGCCGATTGCCAAACTGCATTATCTCTTATAGTTTCCGAGATATGGGCAATCGAAATTTTACACCTTAGAGTCTGTTTCTAACTGGGGTCAAAATTGTAAAATGGTCTTATGAATTAGCGATTTCGTTCCAATTCACATTCCAAGTAATATTCGGCATGTTAATTACGTTGCCGATTGCCAAATTGCATTTTCTCTTATAGCTTCCGAGATATGGACTATCGACATCTGACAATATTGGCTCTGCTTCTAACTTGGGCCAGAATTGTAAAATGGTTTTATGAATTAGCGATTTCGTTCCAATTCACATTCCAAGTAATATTCGGCATGCTAATTACGCTGCCGATTGCCAAATTGCATTATCTCTTATAGTTTCCGAGATATGGATAATCGAAATTTTACACCTTAGAGCCTGTTTCTAACTGGGGTCAAAATTGTAAAATGGTCTTACGAATTAGCGATTTCGTTCCAATTCACATTCCAAGTAATATTCGGCATGCTAATTACGCTGCCGATTGCCAAATTGCATTATCTCTTATAGTTTCCGAGATATGGACTATCGACATCTAACAATATTGGCTCTGCTTCTAACTTGGGCCAGAATTGTAAAATGGTCTTACGAATTAGCGATTTCGTTCCAATTCACATTCCAAGTAATATTCGGCATGCTAATTACGTTGCCGATTGCCAAATTGCATTATCTCTTATGGTTTCCGAGATATGGACTATCGACATCTGACAATATTGGCTCTGCTTTTAACTTGGGCCAGAATTGTAAAATGGTCTTATGAATTAGCGATTTCGCTCCAATTCACATTCCAAGTAATATTCGGCATGCTAATTACGTTGCCGATTGCCAAATTGTATTATCTCTTATAGTTACCGAGATATGGACTATCGACATCTAACAATATTGGCTCTGCTTCTAACTTGGGCCAGAATTGTAAAATGGTCTTATGAATTAGCGATTTCGCTCCAATTCACATTCCGAGTAATATTCGGCATGCTAATTACGTTGCCGATTGCCAAATTGCATTATCTCTTGTAGTTTCCGAGATATGGACTATCGACATCTGACAATATTGGCTCTGCTTCTAACTTGCGCCAGAATTGTAAAATGGTCTTATGAATTAGCGATTTGGCTCCAATTCACATTCCAAGTAATATTCGGCATACTAATTACGTTGCCGATTGCCAAATTGCATTATCTCTTATAGTTTCCGAGATATGGACAATCGAAATTTTACACCTTAGAGTCTGTTTCTAACTGGGGTCAAAATTGTAAAATGGTCTTACGAATTAGCGATTTCGTTCCAATTCACATTCCAAGTAATATTCGGCATGCTAATTACGCTGCCGATTGCCAAATTGCATTATCTCTTATAGTTTCCGAGATATGGAATATCGACATCTAACAATATTGGCTCTGCTTCTAACTTGGGCCAGAATTGTAAAATGGTCTTACGAGATAACGATTTCGTTCCAATTCACATTCCAAGTAATATTCTTCATGCTAATTGCGTTGCCGATTGCCAAATTGCATTATCTCTTATAGTTTCCGAGATATGGACAATCGAAATTTTACACCTTAGAGTCTGTTTCTAACTGGGGTCAAAATTGTAAAATGGTCTTACGAATTAGCGATTTTGTTCCAATTCACATTCCAAGTAATATTCGGCATGCTAATTACGCTGCCGATTGCCAAATTGCATTATCTCTTATAGTTTCCGAGATATGGACTATCGACATCTAACAATATTGGCTCTGCCTCTAACTTGGGCCAGAATTGTAAAATGGTCTTATGAATTAGCGATTTCGTTCCAATTCACATTCCAAGTAATATTCGGCATGCTAATTACGTTGCCGATTGCCAAATTGCATTATCTCTTATAGTTTCCGAGATATGGACAATCGAAATTTTACGCCTTAGAGTCTGTTTCTAACTGGGGTCAAAATTGTAAAATGGTCTTACGAATTAGCGATTTCGTTCCAATTCACATTGCAAGTAATATTCGGCATGCTAATTACGCTGCCGATTGCCAAATTGCATTATCTCTTATAGTTTACGAGATATGGACTATCAACATCTAACAATATTGGCTCAGCTTCTAACTTGGGCCAGAATTGTAAAATGGTCTTACGAATTAGCGATTTCGTTCCAATTCACATTCCAAGTAATATTCGGCATGCTAATTACGTTGCCGTTTGCCAAATTGCATTATCTCTTATAGTTTCCGAGATATGGACTATCGACATCTGACAATATTGGCTCTGCTTCTAACTTGGGCCAGAATTGTAAAATGGTCTTATAAATTAGCGATTTCGCTCCATTTCACATTCCAAGTAATATTCGGCATGCTAATTACGCTGCCGATTGCCAAATTGCATTATCTCTTATAGTTTCCGAGATATGGACTATCGACATCTGACAATATTGGCTCTGCTTCTAACTTGCGCCAGAATTGTAAAATGGCCTTATGAATTAGCGATTTGGCTCCAATTCACATTCCAAGTAATATTCGGCATGCTAATTACGTTGCCGATTGCCAAATTGCATTATCTCTTATAGTTTCCGAGATATGGGCAATCGAAATTTTACACCTTAGAGTCTGTTTCTAACTGGGGTCAAAATTGTAAAATGGTCTTATGAATTAGCGATTTCGCTCCAATTCACATTCCAAGTAATATTTGGCATGCTAATTACGTTGCCGATTGCCAAATTACATTATCTCTTATAGTTTCCGAGATATGGACTATCGACATCTGACAATATTGGGTCTGCATCTAAATTGGGCCAGAATTGTAAAATGGTCTTACGAATTAGCGATTTCGTTCCAATTCACATTCCAAGTAATATTCGGCATGCTAATTACGTTGCCGATTGCCAAATTGCATTATCTCCTATAGCTTCCGAGATATGGACAATCGAAATTTTACACCTTAGAGTCTGTTTCTAACTGGGGTCAAAATTGTAAAATGGTCTTACGAATTAGCGATTTCGTTCCAATTCACATTCCAAGTAATATTCGGCATGCTAATTACGTTGCCGATTGCCAAATTGCATTATCTCTTATAGTTTCCGAGATATGGACTATTGACATCTGACAATATTGGCTCTGCTTCTAACTTGGGCCAGAATTTTAAAATGGTCTTATGAATTAGCGATTTCGTTCCAATTCACATTCCAAGTAATATTCGGCATTCTAATTACGTTGCCGATTGCCAAATTGCATTATCTCCTATAGTTTCCGAGATATGGACAATCGAAATTTTACACCTTAGAGTCTGTTTCTAACTGGGGCCAAAATTGTAAAATGGTCTTACGAATTAGCGATTTCGTTCTAATTCACATTCCAAGTAATATTCGGCATGCTAATTACGTTGCCGATTGCCAAATTGCATTATCTCTTATAGTTTCCGAGATATGGACAATCGAAATTTTACACCTTAGAGTCTGTTTCTAACTGGGGTCAAAATTGTAAAATGGTCTTACGAATTAGCGATTTCGTTCCAATTCACATTCCAAGTAATATTCGGCATGCTAATTACGCTGCCGATTGCCAAATTGCATTATCTCTTATAGTTTCCGAGATATGGAATATCGACATCTAACAATATTGGCTCTGCTTCTAACTTGGGCCAGAATTGTAAAATGGTCTTACGAGATAACGATTTCGTTCCAATTCACATTCCAAGTAATATTCGGCATGCTAATTACGCTGCCGATGGCCAAATTGCATTATCTCTTATAGTTTCCGAGATATGGACTATCGACATCTAACAATATTGGCTCTGCCTCTAACTTGGGCCAGAATTGTAAAATGGTCTTATGAATTAGCGATTTCGTTCCAATTCACATTCCAAGTAATATTCGGCATGCTAATTACGTTGCCGATTGCCAAATTGCATTATCTCTTATAGTTTCCGAGATATGGACTATCGAAATTTTACACCTTAGAGTCTGTTTCTAACTGGGGTCAAAATTGTAAAATGGTCTTACGAATTAGCGATTTTGTTCCAATTCACATTCCAAGTAATATTCGGCATGTTAATTACGTTGCCGATTGCCAAATTGCATTATCTCTTATAGCTTCCGAGATATGGACTATCGACATCTGACAATATTGGCTCTGCTTCTAACTTGGGCCAGAATTGTAAAATGGTTTTATGAATTAGCGATTTCGTTCCAATTCACATTCCAAGTAATATTCGGCATGCTAATTACGCTGCCGATTGCCAAATTGCATTATCTCTTATAGTTTCCGAGATATGGATAATCGAAATTTTACACCTTAGAGTCTGTTTCTAACTGGGGTCAAAATTGTAAAATGGTCTTACGAATTAGCGATTTCGTTCCAATTCACATTCCAAGTAATATTCGGCATGCTAATTACGCTGCCGATTGCCAAATTGCATTATCTCTTATAGTTTCCGAGATATGGACTATCGACATCTGACAATATTGGCTCTGCTTTTAACTTGGGCCAGAATTGTAAAATGGTCTTAGAATTAGCGATTTCGCTCCAATTCACATTCCAAGTAATATTAGGCATGCTAATTACGTTGCCGATTGCCAAATTGCATTATCTCTTATAGTTACCGAGATATGGACTATCGACATCTGACAATATTGGCTCTGCTTCTAACTTGCGCCAGAATTGTAAAATGGTCTTATGAATTAGCGATTTGGCTCCAATTCACATTCCAAGTAATATTCGGCATACTAATTACGTTGCCGATTGCCAAATTGCATTATCTCTTATAGTTTCCGAGATATGGACAATCGAAATTTTACACCTTAGAGTCTGTTTCTAACTGGGGTCAAAATTGTAAAATGGTCTTACGAATTAGCGATTTCGTTCCAATTCACATTCCAAGTAATATTCGGCATGTTAATTACGCTGCCGATTGAAAAATTGCATTATCTCTTATAGTTTCCGAGATATGGAATATCGACATCTAACAATATTGGCTCTGCTTCTAACTTGGGCCAGAATTGTAAAATGGTCTTACGAGATAACGATTTCGTTCCATTTCACATTCCAAGTAATATTCGGCATGCTAATTACGTTGCCGAATGCCAAATTGCATTATCTCTTATAGTTTCCGAAATATGGACTATCGACATCTGACAATATTGGCTCTGCTTCTAACTTGGGCCAGGATTGTAAAATGGTCTTATAAATTAGCGATTTCGCTCCAATTCACATTCCAAGTAATATTCGGCATGCTAATTACGTTGCCGATTGCCAAATTGCATTATCTCTTATAGTTTCCGAGATATGGACAATCGAAATTTTACACCTTAGAGTCTGTTTCTAACTGGGGTCAAAATTGTAAAATGGTCTTACGAATTAGCGATTTTGTTCCAATTCACATTCCAAGTAATATTCGGCATGCTAATTACGCTGCCGATTGCCAAATTGCATTATCTCTTATAGTTTCCGAGATATGGACTATCGACATCTAACAATATTGGCTCTGCCTCTAACTTGGGCCAGAATTGTAAAATGGTCTTATGAATTAGCGATTTCGTTCCAATTCACATTCCAAGTAATATTCGGCATGCTAATTACGTTGCCGATTGCCAAATTGCATTATCTCTTATAGTTTCCGAGATATGGACAATCGAAATTTTACACCTTAGAGTCTGTTTCTAACTGGGGTCAAAATTGTAAAATGGTCTTACGAATTAGCGATTTCGTTCCAATTCACATTGCAAGTAATATTCGGCATGCTAATTACGCTGCCGATTGCCAAATTGCATTATCTCTTATAGTTTACGAGATATGGACTATCGACATCTAACAATATTGGCTCAGCTTCTAACTTGGGCCAGAATTGTAAAATGGTCTTACGAATTAGCGATTTCGTTCCAATTCACATTCCAAGTAATATTCGGCATGCTAATTACGTTGCCGATTGCCAAATTGCATTATCTCTTATAGTTTCCGAGATATGGACTATCGACATCTGACAATATTGGCTCTGCTTCTAACTTGGGCCAGAATTGTAAAATGGTCTTACGAATTAGCGATTTCGTTCCAATTCACATTCCAAGTAATATTCGGCATGCTAATTACGTTGCCGATTGCCAAACTGCATTATCTCTTATAGTTTCCGAGATATGGGCAATCGAAATTTTACACCTTAGAGTCTGTTTCTAACTGGGGTCAAAATTGTAAAATGGTCTTATGAATTAGCGATTTCGTTCCAATTCACATTCCAAGTAATATTTGGCATGTTAATTACGTTGCCGATTGCCGAATTGCATTATCTCTTATAGTTTCCGAGATATGGATAATCGAAATTTTACACCTTAGAGTCTGTTTCTAACTGGGGTCAAAATTGTAAAATGGTCTTACGAATTAGCGATTTCGTTCCAATTCACATTCCAAGTAATATTCGGCATGCTAATTACGCTGCCGATTGCCAAATTGCATTATCTCTTATAGTTTCCGAGATATGGACTATCGACATCTGACAATATTGGCTCTGCTTCTAACTTGGGCCAGAATTGTAAAATGGTTTTATGAATTAGCGATTTCGTTCCAATTCACATTCCAAGTAATATTCGGCATGCTAATTACGCTGCCGATTGCCAAATTGCATTATCTCTTATAGTTTCCGAGATATGGATAATCGAAATTTTACACTTTAGAGTCTGTTTCTAACTGGGGTCAAAATTGTAAAATGGTCTTACGAATTAGCGATTTCGTTCCAATTCACATTCCAAGTAATATTCGGCATGCTAATTACGCTGCCGATTGCCAAATTGCATTATCTCTTATAGTTTCCGAGATATGGACTATCGACATCTAACAATATTGGCTCTGCTTCTAACTTGGGCCAGAATTGTAAAATGGTCTTACGAATTAGCGATTTCGTTCCAATTCACATTCCAAGTAATATTCGGCATGCTAATTACGTTGCCGATTGCCAAATTGCATTATCTCTTATGGTTTCCGAGATATGGACTATCGACATCTGACAATATTGGCTCTGCTTTTAACTTGGGCCAGAATTGTAAAATGGTCTTATGAATTAGCGATTTCGCTCCAATTCACATTCCAAGTAATATTCGGCATGCTAATTACGTTGCCGATTGCCAAATTGCATTATCTCTTATAGTTACCGAGATATGGACTATCGACATCTAACAATATTGGCTCTGCTTCTAACTTGGGCCAGAATTGTAAAATGGTCTTATGAATTAGCGATTTCGCTCCAATTCACATTCCGAGTAATATTCGGCATGCTAATTACGTTGCCGATTGCCAAATTGCATTATCTCTTATAGTTTCCGAGATATGGACTATCGACATCTGACAATATTGGCTCTGCTTCTAACTTGCGCCAGAATTGTAAAATGGTCTTATGAATTAGCGATTTGGCTCCAATTCACATTCCAAGTAATATTCGGCATACTAATTACGTTGCCGATTGCCAAATTGCATTATCTCTTATAGTTTCCGAGATATGGACAATCGAAATTTTACACCTTAGAGTCTGTTTCTAACTGGGGTCAAAATTGTAAAATGGTCTTACGAATTAGCGATTTCGTTCCAATTCACATTCCAAGTAATATTCTTCATGCTAATTACGTTGCCGATTGCCAAATTGCATTATCTCTTATAGTTTCCGAGATATGGACTATCGACATCTGACAATATTGGCTCTGCTTCTAACTTGGGCCAGAATTGTAAAATGGTCTTATAAATTAGCGATTTCGCTCCAATTCACATTCCAGGTAATATTCGGCATGCTAATTACGTTGCCGATTGCCAAATTGCATTATCTCTTATAGTTTCCGAGATATGGACAATCGAAATTTTACACCTTAGAGTCTGTTTCTAACTGGGGTCAAAATTGTAAAATGGTCTTACGAATTAGCGATTTTGTTCCAATTCACATTCCAAGTAATATTCGGCATGCTAATTACGCTGCCGATTGCCAAATTGCATTATCTCTTATAGTTTCCGAGATATGGACTATCGACATCTAACAATATTGGCTCTGCCTCTAACTTGGGCCAGAATTGTAAAATGGTCTTATGAATTAGCGATTTCGTTCCAATTCACATTCCAAGTAATATTCGGCATGCTAATTACGTTGCCGATTGCCAAATTGCATTATCTCTTATAGTTTCCGAGATATGGACTATCGACATCTGACAATATTGGCTCTGCTTCTAACTTGCGCCAGAATTGTAAAATGGTCTTATGAATTAGCGATTTGGCTCCAATTCACATTCCAAGTAATATTCGGCATACTAATTACGTTGCCGATTGCCAAATTGCATTATCTCTTATAGTTTCCGAGATATGGACAATCGAAATTTTACACCTTAGAGTCTGTTTCTAACTGGGGTCAAAATTGTAAAATGGTCTTACGAATTAGCGATTTCGTTCCAATTCACATTCCAAGTAATATTCTTCATGCTAATTACGTTGCCGATTGCCAAATTGCATTATCTCTTATAGTTTCCGAGATATGGACTATCGACATCTAACAATATTGGCTCTGCCTCTAACTTGGGCCAGAATTGTAAAATGGTCTTATGAATTAGCGATTTCGTTCCAATTCACGTTCCAAGTAATATTCGGCATGCTAATTACGTTGCCGATTGCCAAATTGCATTATCTCTTATAGTTTCCGAGATATGGACAATCGAAATTTTACACCTTAGAGTCTGTTTCTAACTGGGGTCAAAATTGTAAAATGGTCTTACGAATTAGCGATTTCGTTCCAATTCACATTGCAAGTAATATTCGGCATGCTAATTACGCTGCCGATTGCCAAATTGCATTATCTCTTATAGTTTACGAGATATGGACTATCGACATCTAACAATATTGGCTCAGCTTCTAACTTGGGCCAGAATTGTAAAATGGTCTTACGAATTAGCGATTTCGTTCCAATTCACATTCCAAGTAATATTCGGCATGCTAATTACGTTGCCGATTGCCAAATTGCATTATCTCTTATAGTTTCCGAGATATGGACTATCGACATCTGACAATATTGGCTCTGCTTCTAACTTGGGCCAGAATTGTAAAATGGTCTTACGAATTAGCGATTTCGTTCCAATTCACATTCCAAGTAATATTCGGCATGCTAATTACGTTGCCGATTGCCAAACTGCATTATCTCTTATAGTTTCCGAGATATGGGCAATCGAAATTTTACACCTTAGAGTCTGTTTCTAACTGGGGTCAAAATTGTAAAATGGTCTTATGAATTAGCGATTTCGTTCCAATTCACATTCCAAGTAATATTTGGCATGTTAATTACGTTGCCGATTGCCGAATTGCATTATCTCTTATAGTTTCCGAGATATGGATAATCGAAATTTTACACCTTAGAGTCTGTTTCTAACTGGGGTCAAAATTGTAAAATGGTCTTACGAATTAGCGATTTCGTTCCAATTCACATTCCAAGTAATATTCGGCATGCTAATTACGCTGCCGATTGCCAAATTGCATTATCTCTTATAGTTTCCGAGATATGGACTATCGACATCTGACAATATTGGCTCTGCTTCTAACTTGGGCCAGAATTGTAAAATGGTTTTATGAATTAGCGATTTCGTTCCAATTCACATTCCAAGTAATATTCGGCATGCTAATTACGCTGCCGATTGCCAAATTGCATTATCTCTTATAGTTTCCGAGATATGGATAATCGAAATTTTACACTTTAGAGTCTGTTTCTAACTGGGGTCAAAATTGTAAAATGGTCTTACGAATTAGCGATTTCGTTCCAATTCACATTCCAAGTAATATTCGGCATGCTAATTACGCTGCCGATTGCCAAATTGCATTATCTCTTATAGTTTCCGAGATATGGACTATCGACATCTAACAATATTGGCTCTGCTTCTAACTTGGGCCAGAATTGTAAAATGGTCTTACGAATTAGCGATTTCGTTCCAATTCACATTCCAAGTAATATTCGGCATGCTAATTACGTTGCCGATTGCCAAATTGCATTATCTCTTATGGTTTCCGAGATATGGACTATCGACATCTGACAATATTGGCTCTGCTTTTAACTTGGGCCAGAATTGTAAAATGGTCTTATGAATTAGCGATTTCGCTCCAATTCACATTCCAAGTAATATTCGGCATGCTAATTACGTTGCCGATTGCCAAATTGCATTATCTCTTATAGTTACCGAGATATGGACTATCGACATCTAACAATATTGGCTCTGCTTCTAACTTGGGCCAGAATTGTAAAATGGTCTTATGAATTAGCGATTTCGCTCCAATTCACATTCCGAGTAATATTCGGCATGCTAATTACGTTGCCGATTGCCAAATTGCATTATCTCTTATAGTTTCCGAGATATGGACTATCGACATCTGACAATATTGGCTCTGCTTCTAACTTGCGCCAGAATTGTAAAATGGTCTTATGAATTAGCGATTTGGCTCCAATTCACATTCCAAGTAATATTCGGCATACTAATTACGTTGCCGATTGCCAAATTGCATTATCTCTTATAGTTTCCGAGATATGGACAATCGAAATTTTACACCTTAGAGTCTGTTTCTAACTGGGGTCAAAATTGTAAAATGGTCTTACGAATTAGCGATTTCGTTCCAATTCACATTCCAAGTAATATTCTTCATGCTAATTACGTTGCCGATTGCCAAATTGCATTATCTCTTATAGTTTCCGAGATATGGACTATCGACATCTGACAATATTGGCTCTGCTTCTAACTTGGGCCAGAATTGTAAAATGGTCTTATAAATTAGCGATTTCGCTCCAATTCACATTCCAGGTAATATTCGGCATGCTAATTACGTTGCCGATTGCCAAATTGCATTATCTCTTATAGTTTCCGAGATATGGACAATCGAAATTTTACACCTTAGAGTCTGTTTCTAACTGGGGTCAAAATTGTAAAATGGTCTTACGAATTAGCGATTTTGTTCCAATTCACATTCCAAGTAATATTCGGCATGCTAATTACGCTGCCGATTGCCAAATTGCATTATCTCTTATAGTTTCCGAGATATGGACTATCGACATCTAACAATATTGGCTCTGCCTCTAACTTGGGCCAGAATTGTAAAATGGTCTTATGAATTAGCGATTTCGTTCCAATTCACATTCCAAGTAATATTCGGCATGCTAATTACGTTGCCGATTGCCAAATTGCATTATCTCTTATAGTTTCCGAGATATGGACAATCGAAATTTTACACCTTAGAGTCTGTTTCTAACTGGGGTCAAAATTGTAAAATGGTCTTACGAATTAGCGATTTCGTTCCAATTCACATTGCAAGTAATATTCGGCATGCTAATTACGCTGCCGATTGCCAAATTGCATTATCTCTTATGGTTTCCGAGATATGGACTATCGACATCTGACAATATTGGCTCTGCTTTTAACTTGGGCCAGAATTGTAAAATGGTCTTATGAATTAGCGATTTCGCTCCAATTCACATTCCAAGTAATATTCGGCATGCTAATTACGTTGCCGATTGCCAAATTGCATTATCTCTTATGGTTTCCGAGATATGGACTATCGACATCTGACAATATTGGCTCTGCTTTTAACTTGGGCCAGAATTGTAAAATGGTCTTATGAATTAGCGATTTCGCTCCAATTCACATTCCAAGTAATATTCGGCATACTAATTACGTTGCCGATTGCCAAATTGCATTATCTCTTATAGTTTCCGAGATATGGAATATCGACATCTAACAATATTGGCTCTGCTTCTAACTTGGGCCAGAATTGTAAAATGGTCTTACGAGATAACGATTTCGTTCCAATTCACATTCCAAGTAATATTCTTCATGCTAATTACGTTGCCGATTGCCAAATTGCATTATCTCTTATAGTTTCCGAGATATGGACTATCGACATCTGACAATATTGGCTCTGCTTCTAACTTGGGCCAGAATTGTAAAATGGTCTTATAAATTAGCGATTTCGCTCCAATTCACATTCCAGGTAATATTCGGCATGCTAATTACGTTGCCGATTGCCAAATTGCATTATCTCTTATAGTTTCCGAGATATGGACAATCGAAATTTTACACCTTAGAGTCTGTTTCTAACTGGGGTCAAAATTGTAAAATGGTCTTACGAATTAGCGATTTTGTTCCAATTCACATTCCAAGTAATATTCGGCATGCTAATTACGCTGCCGATTGCCAAATTGCATTATCTCTTATAGTTTCCGAGATATGGACTATCGACATCTAACAATATTGGCTCTGCCTCTAACTTGGGCCAGAATTGTAAAATGGTCTTATGAATTAGCGATTTCGTTCCAATTCACATTCCAAGTAATATTCGGCATGCTAATTACGTTGCCGATTGCCAAATTGCATTATCTCTTATAGTTTCCGAGATATGGACAATCGAAATTTTACACCTTAGAGTCTGTTTCTAACTGGGGTCAAAATTGTAAAATGGTCTTACGAATTAGCGATTTCGTTCCAATTCACATTGCAAGTAATATTCGGCATGCTAATTACGCTGCCGATTGCCAAATTGCATTATCTCTTATGGTTTCCGAGATATGGACTATCGACATCTGACAATATTGGCTCTGCTTTTAACTTGGGCCAGAATTGTAAAATGGTCTTATGAATTAGCGATTTCGCTCCAATTCACATTCCAAGTAATATTCGGCATGCTAATTACGTTGCCGATTGCCAAATTGCATTATCTCTTATAGTTACCGAGATATGGACTATCGACATCTAACAATATTGGCTCTGCTTCTAACTTGGGCCAGAATTGTAAAATGGTCTTATGAATTAGCGATTTCGCTCCAATTCACATTCCAAGTAATATTCGGCATGCTAATTATGTTGCCGATTGCCAAATTGCATTATCTCTTATAGTTTCCGAGATATGGACTATCGACATCTGACAATATTGGCTCTGCTTCTAACTTGCGCCAGAATTGTAAAATGGTCTTATGAATTAGCGATTTGGCTCCAATTCACATTCCAAGTAATATTCGGCATACTAATTACGTTGCCGATTGCCAAATTGCATTATCTCTTATAGTTTTCGAGATATGGACAATCGAAATTTTACACCTTAGAGTCTGTTTCTAACTGGGGTCAAAATTGTAAAATGGTCTTACGAATTAGCGATTTCGTTCCAATTCACATTCCAAGTAATATTCGGCATGCTAATTACGCTGCCGATTGCCAAATTTCATTATCTCTTATAGTTTCCGAGATATGGAATATCGACATCTAACAATATTGGCTCTGCTTCTAACTTGGGCCAGAATTGTAAAATGGTCTTACGAGATAACGATTTCGTTCCAATTCACATTCCAAGTAATATTCGGCATGCTAATTACGTTGCCGAATGCCAAATTGCATTATCTCTTATGGTTTCCGAAATATGGACTATCGACATCTGACAATATTGGCTCTGCTTCTAACTTGGGCCAGAATTGTAAAATGGTCTTATAAATTAGCGATTTCGCTCCAATTCACATTCCAAGTAATATTCGGCATGCTAATTACGTTGCCGATTGCCAAATTGCATTATCTCTTATAGTTTCCGAGATATGGACAATCGAAATTTTACACCTTAGAGTCTGTTTCTAACTGGGGTCAAAATTGTAAAATGGTCTTACGAATTAGCGATTTTGTTCCAATTCACATTCCAAGTAATATTCGGCATGCTAATTACGCTGCCGATTGCCAAATTGCATTATCTCTTATAGTTTCCGAGATATGGACTATCGACATCTAACAATATTGGCTCTGCTTCTAACTTGGGCCAGAATTGTAAAATGGTCTTATGAATTAGCGATTTCGTTCCAATTCACATTCCAAGTAATATTTGGCATGTTAATTACGTTGCCGATTGCCAAATTGCATTATCTCTTATAGCTTCCGAGATATGGACTATCGACATCTGACAATATTGGCTCTGCTTCTAACTTGGGCCAGAATTGTAAAATGGTTTTATGAATTAGCGATTTCGTTCCAATTCACATTCCAAGTAATATTCGGCATGCTAATTACGCTGCCGATTGCCAAATTGCATTATCTCTTATAGTTTCCGAGATATGGATAATCGAAATTTTACACCTTAGAGTCTGTTTCTAACTGGGGTCAAAATTGTAAAATGGTCTTATGAATTAGCGATTTCGCTCCAATTCACATTCCAAGTAATATTCGGCATGCTAATTACGTTGCCGATTGCCAAATTGCATTATCTCTTATAGTTTCCGAGATATGGACTATCGACATCTAACAATATTGGCTCTGCTTCTAACTTGGGCCAGAATTGTAAAATGGTCTTACGAATTAGCGATTTCGTTCCAATTCACATTCCAAGTAATATTCGGCATGCTAATTACGTTGCCGATTGCCAAATTGCATTATCTCTTATAGTTACCGAGATATGGACTATCGACATCTAACTATATTGGCTCTGCTTCTAACTTGGGCCAGAATTGTAAAATGGTCTTATGAATTAGCGATTTCGCTCCAATTCACATTCCGAGTAATATTCGGCATGATAATTACGTTGCCGATTGCCAAATTGCATTATCTCTTATAGTTTCCGAGATATGGACAATCGAAATTTTACACCTTAGAGTCTGTTTCTAACTGGGGTCAAAATTGTAAAATGGTCTTACGAATTAGCGATTTCGTTCCAATTCACATTCCAAGTAATATTCGGCATGCTAATTACGCTGCCGATTGCCAAATTGCATTATCTCTTATAGTTTCCGAGATATGGAATATCGACATCTAACAATATTGGCTCTGCTTCTAACTTGGGCCAGAATTGTAAAATGGTCTTACGAGATAACGATTTCGTTCCAATTCACATTCCAAGTAATATTCTTCATGCTAATTACGTTGCCGATAGCCAAATTGCATTATCTCTTATAGTTTCCGAGATATGGACTATCGACATCTGACAATATTGGCTCTGCTTCTAACTTGGGCCAGAATTGTAAAATGGTCTTATAAATTAGCGATTTCGCTCCAATTCACATTCCAGGTAATATTCGGCATGCTAATTACGTTGCCGATTGCCAAATTGCATTATCTCTTATAGTTTCCGAGATATGGACAATCGAAATTTTACACCTTAGAGTCTGTTTCTAACTGGGGTCAAAATTGTAAAATGGTCTTACGAATTAGCGATTTTGTTCCAATTCACATTCCAAGTAATATTCGGCATGCTAATTACGCTGCCGATTGCCAAATTGCATTATCTCTTATAGTTTCCGAGATATGGACTATCGACATCTAACAATATTGGCTCTGCCTCTAACTTGGGCCAGAATTGTAATATGGTCTTATGAATTAGCGATTTCGTTCCAATTCACATTCCAAGTAATATTCGGCATGCTAATTACGTTGCCGATTGCCAAATTGCATTATCTCTTATAGTTTCCGAGATATGGACAATCGAAATTTTACACCTTAGAGTCTGTTTCTAACTATGGTCAAAATTGTAAAATGGTCTTACGAATTAGCGATTTCGTTCCAATTCACATTGCAAGTAATATTCGGCATGCTAATTACGCTGCCAATTGCCAAATTGCATTATCTCTTATAGTTTACGAGATATGGACTATCAACATCTAACAATATTGGCTCAGCTTCTAACTTGGGCCAGAATTGTAAAATGGTCTTACGAATTAGCGATTTGGCTCCAATTCACATTCCAAGTAATATTCGGCATGCTAATTACGTTGCCGATTGCCAAATTGCATTATCTCTTATAGTTTCCGAGATATGGACTATCGACATCTGACAATATTGGCTCTGCTTCTAACTTGGGCCAGAATTGTAAAATGGTCTTATAAATTAGCGATTTCGCTCCAATTCACATTCCAAGTAATATTCGGCATGCTAATTACGTTGCCGATTGCCAAATTGCATTATCTCTCATAGTTTCCGAGATATGGACTATCGACATCTGACAATATTGGCTCTGCTTCTAACTTGCGCCAGAATTGTAAAATGGCCTTATGAATTAGCGATTTGGCTCCAATTCACATTCCAAGTAATATTCGGCATGCTAATTACGTTGCCGATTGCCAAATTGCATTATCTCTTATAGTTTCCGAGATATGGGCAATCGAAATTTTACACCTTAGAGTCTGTTTCTAACTGGGGTCAAAATTGTAAAATGTTCTTATGAATTAGCGATTTCGCTCCAATTCACATTCCAAGTAATATTTGGCATGCTAATTACGTTGCCGATTGCCAAATTACATTATCTCTTATAGTTTCCGAGATATGGACTATCGACATCTGACAATATTGGCTCTGCATCTAAATTGGGCCAGAATTGTAAAATGGTCTTACGAATTAGCGATTTCGTTCCAATTCACATTCCAAGTAATATTCGCCATGCTAATTACGTTGTCGATTGCCAAATTGCATTATCTCCTATAGCTTCCGAGATATGGACAATCGAAATTTTACACCTTAGAGTCTGTTTCTAACTGGGGTCAAAATTGTAAAATGGTCTTACGAATTAGCGATTTCGTTCCAATCCACATTCCAAGTAATATTCGGCATGCTAATTACGTTGCCGATTGCCAAATTGCATTATCTCTTATAGTTTCCGAGATATGGACTATTGACATCTGACAATATTGGCTCTGCTTCTAACTTGGGCCAGAATTGTAAAATGGTCTTATGAATTAGCGATTTCGTTCCAATTCACATTCCAAGTAATATTCGGCATTCTAATTACGTTGCCGATTGCCAAATTGCATTATCTCTTATAGTTACCGAGATATGGACTATCGACATCTAACAATATTGGCTCTGCTTCTAACTTGGGCCAGAATTGTAAAATGGTCTTATGAATTAGCGATTTCGCTCCAATTCACATTCCGAGTAATATTCGGCATGCTAATTACGTTGCCGATTGCCAAATTGCATTATCTCTTATAGTTTCCGAGATATGGACTATCGACATCTGACAATATTGGCTCTGCTTCTAACTTGCGCCAGAATTGTAAAATGGTCTTATGAATTAGCGATTTGGCTCCAATTCACATTCCAAGTAACATTCGGCATACTAATTACGTTGCCGATTGCCAAATTGCATTATCTCTTATAGTTTCCGAGATATGGACAATCGAAATTTTACACCTTAGAGTCTGTTTCTAACTGGGGTCAAAATTGTAAAATGGTCTTACGAATTAGCGATTTCGTTCCAATTCACATTTCAAGTAATATTCGGCATGCTAATTACGCTGCCGATTGCCAAATTGCATTATCTCTTATAGTTTCCGAGATATGGAATATCGACATCTAACAATATTGGCTCTGCTTCTAACTTGGGCCAGAATTGTAAAATGGTCTTACGAGATAACGATTTCGTTCCAATTCACATTCCAAGTAATATTCTTCATGCTAATTACGTTGCCGATTGCCAAATTGCATTATCTCTTATAGTTTCCGAGATATGGACTATCGACATCTGACAATATTGGCTCTGCTTCTAACTTGGGCCAGAATTGTAAAATGGTCTTATAAATTAGCGATTTCGCTCCAATTCACATTCCAGGTAATATTCGGCATGCTAATTACGTTGCCGATTGCCAAATTGCATTATCTCTTATAGTTTCCGAGATATGGACAATCGAAATTTTACACCTTAGAGTCTGTTTCTAACTGGGGTCAAAATTGTAAAATGGTCTTACGAATTAGCGATTTTGTTCCAATTCACATTCCAAGTAATATTCGGCATGCTAATTACGCTGCCGATTGCCAAATTGCATTATCTCTTATAGTTTCCGAGATATGGACTATCGACATCTAACAATATTGGCTCTGCCTCTAACTTGGGCCAGAATTGTAAAATGGTCTTATGAATTAGCGATTTCGTTCCAATTCACATTCCAAGTAATATTCGGCATGCTAATTACGTTGCCGATTGCCAAATTGCATTATCTCTTATAGTTTCCGAGATATGGACAATCGAAATTTTACACCTTAGAGTCTGTTTCTAACTGGGGTCAAAATTGTAAAATGGTCTTACGAATTAGCGATTTCGTTCCAATTCACATTGCAAGTAATATTCGGCATGCTAATTACGCTGCCGATTGCCAAATTGCATTATCTCTTATGGTTTCCGAGATATGGACTATCGACATCTGACAATATTGGCTCTGCTTTTAACTTGGGCCAGAATTGTAAAATGGTCTTATGAATTAGCGATTTCGCTCCAATTCACATTCCAAGTAATATTCGGCATGCTAATTACGTTGCCGATTGCCAAATTGCATTATCTCTTATAGTTACCGAGATATGGACTATCGACATCTAACAATATTGGCTCTGCTTCTAACTTGGGCCAGAATTGTAAAATGGTCTTATGAATTAGCGATTTCGCTCCAATTCACATTCCAAGTAATATTCGGCATGCTAATTATGTTGCCGATTGCCAAATTGCATTATCTCTTATAGTTTCCGAGATATGGACTATCGACATCTGACAATATTGGCTCTGCTTCTAACTTGCGCCAGAATTGTAAAATGGTCTTATGAATTAGCGATTTGGCTCCAATTCACATTCCAAGTAATATTCGGCATACTAATTACGTTGCCGATTGCCAAATTGCATTATCTCTTATAGTTTCCGAGATATGGACAATCGAAATTTTACACCTTAGAGTCTGTTTCTAACTGGGGTCAAAATTGTAAAATGGTCTTACGAATTAGCGATTTCGTTCCAATTCACATTCCAAGTAATATTCGGCATGCTAATTACGCTGCCGATTGCCAAATTGCATTATCTCTTATAGTTTCCGAGATATGGAATATCGACATCTAACAATATTGGCTCTGCTTCTAACTTGGGCCAGAATTGTAAAATGGTCTTACGAGATAACGATTTCGTTCCAATTCACATTCCAAGTAATATTCGGCATGCTAATTACGTTGCCGAATGCCAAATTGCATTATCTCTTATGGTTTCCGAAATATGGACTATCGACATCTGACAATATTGGCTCTGCTTCTAACTTGGGCCAGAATTGTAAAATGGTCTTATAAATTAGCGATTTCGCTCCAATTCACATTCCAAGTAATATTCGGCATGCTAATTACGTTGCCGATTGCCAAATTGCATTATCTCTTATAGTTTCCGAGATATGGACAATCGAAATTTTACACCTTAGAGTCTGTTTCTAACTGGGGTCAAAATTGTAAAATGGTCTTACGAATTAGCGATTTTGTTCCAATTCACATTCCAAGTAATATTCGGCATGCTAATTACGCTGCCGATTGCCAAATTGCATTATCTCTTATAGTTTCCGAGATATGGACTATCGACATCTAACAATATTGGCTCTGCCTCTAACTTGGGCCAGAATTGTAAAATGGTCTTATGAATTAGCGATTTCGTTCCAATTCACATTCCAAGTAATATTTGGCATGTTAATTACGTTGCCGATTGCCAAATTGCATTATCTCTTATAGCTTCCGAGATATGGACTATCGACATCTGACAATATTGGCTCTGCTTCTAACTTGGGCCAGAATTGTAAAATGGTTTTATGAATTAGCGATTTCGTTCCAATTCACATTCCAAGTAATATTCGGCATGCTAATTACGCTGCCGATTGCCAAATTGCATTATCTCTTATAGTTTCCGAGATATGGATAATCGAAATTTTACACCTTAGAGTCTGTTTCTAACTGGGGTCAAAATTGTAAAATGGTCTTACGAATTAGCGATTTCGTTCCAATTCACATTCCAAGTAATATTCGGCATGCTAATTACGCTGCCGATTGCCAAATTGCATTATCTCTTATAGTTTCCGAGATATGGACTATCGACATCTAACAATATTGGCTCTGCTTCTAACTTGGGCCAGAATTGTAAAATGGTCTTACGAATTAGCGATTTCGTTCCAATTCACATTCCAAGTAATATTCGGCATGCTAATTACGTTGCCGATTGCCAAATTGCATTATCTCTTATAGTTACCGAGATATGGACTATCGACATCTAACAATATTGGCTCTGCTTCTAACTTGGGCCAGAATTGTAAAATGGTTTTATGAATTAGCGATTTCGCTCCAATTCACATTCCGAGTAATATTCGGCATGATAATTACGTTGCCGATTGCCAAATTGCATTATCTCTTATAGTTTCCGAGATATGGACAATCGAAATTTTACACCTTAGAGTCTGTTTCTAACTGGGGTCAAAATTGTAAAATGGTCTTACGAATTAGCGATTTCGTTCCAATTCACATTCCAAGTAATATTCGGCATGCTAATTACGCTGCCGATTGCCAAATTGCATTATCTCTTATAGTTTCCGAGATATGGAATATCGACATCTAACAATATTGGCTCTGCTTCTAACTTGGGCCAGAATTGTAAAATGGTCTTACGAGATAACGATTTCGTTCCAATTCACATTCCAAGTAATATTCTTCATGCTAATTACGTTGCCGATAGCCAAATTGCATTATCTCTTATAGTTTCCGAGATATGGACTATCGACATCTGACAATATTGGCTCTGCTTCTAACTTGGGCCAGAATTGTAAAATGGTCTTATAAATTAGCGATTTCGCTCCAATTCACATTCCAGGTAATATTCGGCATGCTAATTACGTTGCCGATTGCCAAATTGCATTATCTCTTATAGTTTCCGAGATATGGACAATCGAAATTTAACACCTTAGAGTCTGTTTCTAACTGGGGTCAAAATTGTAAAATGGTCTTACGAATTAGCGATTTTGTTCCAATTCACATTCCAAGTAATATTCGGCATGCTAATTACGCTGCCGATTGCCAAATTGCATTATCTCTTATAGTTTCCGAGATATGGACTATCGACATCTAACAATATTGGCTCTGCCTCTAACTTGGGCCAGAATTGTAATATGGTCTTATGAATTAGCGATTTCGTTCCAATTCACATTCCAAGTAATATTCGGCATGCTAATTACGTTGCCGATTGCCAAATTGCATTATCTCTTATAGTTTCCGAGATATGGACAATCGAAATTTTACACCTTAGAGTCTGTTTCTAACTATGGTCAAAATTGTAAAATGGTCTTACGAATTAGCGATTTCGTTCCAATTCACATTGCAAGTAATATTCGGCATGCTAATTACGCTGCCAATTGCCAAATTGCATTATCTCTTATAGTTTACGAGATATGGACTATCAACATCTAACAATATTGGCTCAGCTTCTAACTTGGGCCAGAATTGTAAAATGGTCTTACGAATTAGCGATTTGGCTCCAATTCACATTCCAAGTAATATTCGGCATGCTAATTACGTTGCCGATTGCCAAATTGCATTATCTCTTATAGTTTCCGAGATATGGACTATCGACATCTGACAATATTGGCTCTGCTTCTAACTTGGGCCAGAATTGTAAAATGGTCTTATAAATTAGCGATTTCGCTCCAATTCACATTCCAAGTAATATTCGGCATGCTAATTACGTTGCCGATTGCCAAATTGCATTATCTCTCATAGTTTCCGAGATATGGACTATCGACATCTGACAATATTGGCTCTGCTTCTAACTTGCGCCAGAATTGTAAAATGGCCTTATGAATTAGCGATTTGGCTCCAATTCACATTCCAAGTAATATTCGGCATGCTAATTACGTTGCCGATTGCCAAATTGCATTATCTCTTATAGTTTCCGAGATATGGGCAATCGAAATTTTACACCTTAGAGTCTGTTTCTAACTGGGGTCAAAATTGTAAAATGTTCTTATGAATTAGCGATTTCGCTCCAATTCACATTCCAAGTAATATTTGGCATGCTAATTACGTTGCCGATTGCCAAATTACATTATCTCTTATAGTTTCCGAAATATGGACTATCGACATCTGACAATATTGGCTCTGCATCTAAATTGGGCCAGAATTGTAAAATGGTCTTACGAATTAGCGATTTCGTTCCAATTCACATTCCAAGTAATATTCGGCATGCTAATTACGTTGTCGATTGCCAAATTGCATTATCTCCTATAGCTTCCGAGATATGGACAATCGAAATTTTACACCTTAGAGTCTGTTTCTAACTGGGGTCAAAATTGTAAAATGGTCTTACGAATTAGCGATTTCGTTCCAATTCACATTCCAAGTAATATTCGGCATGCTAATTACGTTGCCGATTGCCAAATTGCATTATCTCTTATAGTTTCCGAGATATGGACTATTGACATCTGACAATATTGGCTCTGCTTCTAACTTGGGCCAGAATTGTAAAATGGTCTTATGAATTAGCGATTTCGTTCCAATTCACATTCCAAGTAATATTCGGCATTCTAATTACGTTGCCGATTGCCAAATTGCATTATCTCCTATAGTTTCCGAGATATGGACAATCAAAATTTTACATCTTAGAGTCTGTTTCTAATTGGGGCCAAAATTGTAAAATGGTCTTACGAATTAGCGATTTCGTTCCAATTCACATTCCAAGTAATATTCGGCATGCTAATTACGTTGCCGATTGCCAAATTGCATTATCTCTTATAGTTTCCGAGATATGGACAATCGAAATTTTACACCTTAGAGTCTGTTTCTAACTGGGGTCAAAATTGTAAAATGGTCTTACGAATTAGCGATTTCGTTCCAATTCACATTCCAAGTAATATTCGGCATGCCAATTACGCTGCCGATTGCCAAATTGCATTATCTCTTATAGTTTCCGAGATATGGAATATCGACATCTAACAATATTGGCTCTGCTTCTAACTTGGGCCAGAATTGTAAAATGGTCTTACGAGATAACGATTTCGTTCCAATTCACATTCCAAGTAATATTCGGCATGCTAATTACGCTGCCGATTGCCAAATTGCATTATCTCTTATAGTTTCCGAGATATGGACTATCGACATCTAACAATATTGGCTCTGCCTCTAACTTGGGCCAGAATTGTAAAATGGTCTTATGAATTAGCGATTTCGTTCCAATACACATTCCAAGTAATATTCGGCATGCTAATTACGTTGCCGATTGCCAAATTGCATTATCTCTTATAGTTTCCGAGATATGGACAATCGAAATTTTACACCTTAGAGACTGTTTCTAACTGGGGTCAAAATTGTAAAATGGTCTTACGAATTAGCGATTTCGTTCCAGTTCACATTGCAAGTAATATTCGGCATGCTAATTACGCTGCCGATTGCCA
Organism: Rhynchophorus ferrugineus; assembly: GCF_030347505.1. Lineage (NCBI taxonomy): Eukaryota > Metazoa > Arthropoda > Insecta > Coleoptera > Curculionidae > Rhynchophorus > Rhynchophorus ferrugineus. Next base: position 41,002,204 of record NW_027472582.1, read on the forward strand.
AATTGCATTATCTCTTATAGTTTACGAGATATGGACTATCAACATCTAACAATATTGGCTCAGCTTCTAACTTGGGCCAGAATTGTAAAATGGTCTTACGAATTAGCGATTTCGTTCCAATTCACATTCCAAGTAATATTCGGCATGCTAATTACGTTACCGATTGCCAAATTGCTTTATCTCTTATAGTTTCCGAGATATGGACTATCGACATCTGACAATATTGGCTCTGCTTCTAACTTGGGCCAGAATTGTAAAATGGTCTTATAAATTAGCGATTTCGCTCCAATTCACATTCCAAGTAATATTCGGCATGCTAATTACGTTGCCGATTACCAAATTGCATTATCTCTTATAGTTTCCGAGATATGGGCAATCGAAATTTTACACCTTAGAGTCTGTTTCTAACTGGGGTCAAAATTGTAAAATGGTCTTATGAATTAGCGATTTCGCTCCAATTCACAATCCAAGTAATATTCGGCATGCTAATTTCGTTGCCGATTGCCAAATTGCATTATCTCTTATAGTTTCCGAGATATGGACTATCGACATCTGACAATATTGGCTCTGCTTCTAACTTGCGCCAGAATTGTAAAATGGTCTTATGAATTAGCGATTTGGCTCCAATTCACATTCCAAGTAATATTCGGCATACTAATTACGTTGCCGATTGCCAAATTGCATTATCTCTTATAGTTTCCGAGATATGGACAATCGAAATTTTACACCTTAGAGTCTGTTTCTAACTGGGGTCAAAATTGTAAAATGGTCTTACGAATTAGCGATTTCGTTCCAATTCACATTCCAAGTAATATTCGGCATACTAATTACGCTGCCGATTGCCAAATTGCATTATCTCTTATAGTTTCCGAGATATGGAATATCGACATCTAACAATATTGGCTCTGCTTCTAACTTGGGCTAGAATTGTAAAATGGTCTTACGAGATAACGATTTCGTTCCAATTCACATTCCAAGTAATATTCTTCATGCTAATTACGTTGCCGATTGCCAAATTGCATTATCTCTTATAGTTTCCGAGATATGGACTATCGACATCTGACAATATTGGCTCTGCTTCTAACTTGGGCCAGAATTGTAAAATGGTCTTATAAATTAGCGGTTTCGCTCCAATTCACATTCCAAGTAATATTCGGCATGCTAATTACGTTGCCGATTGCCAAATTGCATTATCTCTTATAGTTTCCAAGATATGGACAATCGAAATTTTACACCTTAGAGTCTGTTTCTAACTGGTGTCAAAATTGTAAAATGGTCTTACGAATTAGCGATTTTGTTCCAATTCACATTCCAAGTAATATTCGGCATGCTAATTACGCTGCCGATTGCCAAATTGCATTATCTCTTATAGTTTCCGAGATATGGACTATCGACATCTAACAATATTGGCTCTGCCTCTAACTTGGGCCAGAATTGTAAAATGGTCTTATGAATTAGCGATTTCGTTCCAATTCACATTCCAAGTAATATTCGGCATGCTAATTACGCTGCCGATTGCCAAATTGCATTATCTCTTATAGTTTCCGAGATATGGACAATCGAAATTTTACACTTTAGAGTCTGTTTCTAACTGGGGTCAAAATTGTAAAATGGTCTTACGAATTAGCGATTTCGTTCCAATTCACATTGCAAGTAATATTCGGCATGCTAATTACGCTGCCGATTGCCAAATTGCATTATCTCTTATAGTTTACGAGATATGGACTATCAACATCTAACAATATTGGCTCAGCTTCTAACTTGGGCCAGAATTGTAAAATGGTCTTACGAATTAGCGATTTCGTTCCAATTCACATTCCAAGTAATATTCGGCATGCTAATTACGTTGCCGATTGCCAAATTGCATTATCTCTTATAGTTTCCGAGATATGGACTATCGACATCTGACAATATTGGCTCTGCTTCTAACTTGGGCCAGAATTGTAAAATGGTCTTATAAATTAGCGATTTCGCTCCAATTCACATTCCAAGTAATATTCGGCATGCTAATTACGTTACCGATTGCCAAATTGCATTATCTCTTATAGTTTCCGAGATATGGACTATCGACATCTGACAATATTGGCTCTGCTTCTAACTTGCGCCAGAATTGTAAAATGGCCTTATGAATTAGCGATTTGGCTCCAATTCACATTCCAAGTAATATTCGGCATGCTAATTACGTTGCCGATTACCAAATTGCATTATCTCTTATAGTTTCCGAGATATGGGCAATCGAAATTTTACACCTTAGAGTCTGTTTCTAACTGGGGTCAAAATTGTAAAATGGTCTTATGAATTAGCGATTTCGCTCCAATTCACATTCCAAGTAATATTTGGCATGCTAATTACGTTGCCGATTGCCAAATTACATTATCTCTTATAGTTTCCGAGATATGGACTATCGACATCTGACAATATTGGCTCTGCATCTAAATTGGGCCAGAATTGTAAAATGCTCTTACGAATTAGCGATTTCGTTCCAATTCACATTCCAAGTAATATTCGGCATTCTAATTACGTTGCCGATTGCCAAATTGCATTATCTCCTATAGCTTCCGAGATATGGACAATCGAAATTTTACACCTTAGAGTCTGTTTCTAACTGGGGTCAAAATTGTAAAATGGTCTTACGAATTAGCGATTTCGTTCCAAGTAATATTCGGCATGCTAATTACGTTGCCGATTGCCAAATTGCATTATCTCTTATAGTTTCCGAGATATGGACTATTGACATCTGACAATATTGGCTCTGCTTCTAACTTGGGCCAGAATTGTAAAATGGACTTATGAATTAGCGATTTCGATCCAATTCACATTCCAAGTAATATTCGGCATTCTAATTACGTTGCCGATTGCCAAATTGCATTATCTCCTATAGTTTCCGAGACATGGACAATCGAAATTTTACACCTTAGAGTCTGTTTCTAACTATGGTCAAAATTGTAAAATGGTCTTACGAATTAGCGATTTCGTTCCAATTCACATTGCAAGTAATATTCGGCATGCTAATTACGCTGCCAATTGCCAAATTGCATTATCTCTTATAGTTTACGAGATATGGACTATCAACATCTAACAATATTGGCTCAGCTTCTAACTTGGGCCAGAATTGTAAAATGGTCTTACGAATTAGCGATTTGGCTCCAATTCACATTCCAAGTAATATTCGGCATGCTAATTACGTTGCCGATTGCCAAATTGCATTATCTCTTATAGTTTCCGAGATATGGACTATCGACATCTGACAATATTGGCTCTGCTTCTAACTTGGGCCAGAATTGTAAAATGGTCTTATAAATTAGCGATTTCGCTCCAATTCACATTCCAAGTAATATTCGGCATGCTAATTACGTTGCCGATTGCCAAATTGCATTATCTCTCATAGTTTCCGAGATATGGACTATCGACATCTGACAATATTGGCTCTGCTTCTAACTTGCGCCAGAATTGTAAAATGGCCTTATGAATTAGCGATTTGGCTCCAATTCACATTCCAAGTAATATTCGGCATGCTAATTACGTTGCCGATTGCCAAATTGCATTATCTCTTATAGTTTCCGAGATATGGGCAATCGAAATTTTACACCTTAGAGTCTGTTTCTAACTGGGGTCAAAATTGTAAAATGTTCTTATGAATTAGCGATTTCGCTCCAATTCACATTCCAAGTAATATTTGGCATGCTAATTACGTTGCCGATTGCCAAATTACATTATCTCTTATAGTTTCCGAGATATGGACTATCGACATCTGACAATATTGGCTCTGCATCTAAATTGGGCCAGAATTGTAAAATGGTCTTACGAATTAGCGATTTCGTTCCAATTCACATTCCAAGTAATATTCGGCATGCTAATTACGTTGTCGATTGCCAAATTGCATTATCTCCTATAGCTTCCGAGATATGGACAATCGAAATTTTACACCTTAGAGTCTGTTTCTAACTGGGGTCAAAATTGTAAAATGGTCTTACGAATTAGCGATTTCGTTCCAATTCACATTCCAAGTAATATTCGGCATGCTAATTACGTTGCCGATTGCCAAATTGCATTATCTCTTATAGTTTCCGAGATATGGACTATTGACATCTGACAATATTGGCTCTGCTTCTAACTTGGGCCAGAATTGTAAAATGGTCTTATGAATTAGCGATTTCGTTCCAATTCACATTCCAAGTAATATTCGGCATTCTAATTACGTTGCCGATTGCCAAATTGCATTATCTCCTATAGTTTCCGAGATATGGACAATCAAAATTTTACATCTTAGAGTCTGTTTCTAATTGGGGCCAAAATTGTAAAATGGTCTTACGAATTAGCGATTTCGTTCCAATTCACATTCCAAGTAATATTCGGCATGCTAATTACGTTGCCGATTGCCAAATTGCATTATCTCTTATAGTTTCCGAGATATGGACAATCGAAATTTTACACCTTAGAGTCTGTTTCTAACTGGGGTCAAAATTGTAAAATGGTCTTACGAATTAGCGATTTCGTTCCAATTCACATTCCAAGTAATATTCGGCATGCCAATTACGCTGCCGATTGCCAAATTGCATTATCTCTTATAGTTTCCGAGATATGGAATATCGACATCTAACAATATTGGCTCTGCTTCTAACTTGGGCCAGAATTGTAAAATGGTCTTACGAGATAACGATTTCGTTCCAATTCACATTCCAAGTAATATTCGGCATGCTAATTACGCTGCCGATTGCCAAATTGCATTATCTCTTATAGTTTCCGAGATATGGACTATCGACATCTAACAATATTGGCTCTGCCTCTAACTTGGGCCAGAATTGTAAAATGGTCTTATGAATTAGCGATTTCGTTCCAATACACATTCCAAGTAATATTCGGCATTCTAATTACGTTGCCGATTGCCAAATTGCATTATCTCCTATAGCTTCCGAGATATGGACAATCGAAATTTTACACCTTAGAGTCTGTTTCTAACTGGGGTCAAAATTGTCAAATGGTCTTACGAATTAGCGATTTCGTTCCAAGTAATATTCGGCATGCTAATTACGTTGCCGATTGCCAAATTGCATTATCTCTTATAGTTTCCGAGATATGGACTATTGACATCTGACAATATTGGCTCTGCTTCTAACTTGGGCCAGAATTGTAAAATGGACTTATGAATTAGCGATTTCGATCCAATTCACATTCCAAGTAATATTCGGCATTCTAATTACGTTGCCGATTGCCAAATTGCATTATCTCCTATAGTTTCCGAGACATGGACAATCGAAATTTTACACCTTAGAGTCTGTTTCTAACTGGGGCCAAAATTGTAAAATGTTCTTACGAATTAGCGATTTCGTTCCAATTCACATTCCAAGTAATATTCGGCATGCTAATTACGTTGCCGATTGCCAAATTGCATTATCTCTTATAGTTTCCGAGATATGGACTATCGACTTCTGACAATATTGGCTCTGCTTCTAACTTGCGCCAGAATTGTAAAATGGTCTTATGAATTAGCGATTTCGCTCCAATTCACATTCCAAGTAATATTCGGCATGCTAATTACGTTGCCGATTGCCAAATTGCATTATCTCTTATAGTTTCCGAGATATGGACTATCGACATCTGACAATATTGGCTCTGCTTCTAACTTGCGCCAGAATTGTAAAATGGTCTTACGAATTAGCGATTTCGTTCCAATTCACATTCCAAGTAATATTCGGCATGCTAATTACGCTGCCGATTGCCAAATTGCATTATCTCTTATGGTTTCCGAGATATGGACTATCGACATCTGACAATATTGGCTCTGCTTCTAACTTGGGCCAGAATTGTAAAATGGTCTTATGAATTAGCGATTTCGCTCCAATTCACATTCCAAGTAATATTCGGCATGCTAATTACGTTGCCGATTGCCAAATTGCATTATCTCTTATAGTTACCGAGATATGGACTATCGACATCTAACAATATTGGCTCTGCTTCTAACTTGGGCCAGAATTGTAAAATGGTCTTATGAATTAGCGATTTCGTTCCAATTCACATTCCAAGAAATATTCGGCATGCTAATTACGTTGCCGATTGCCAAATTGCATTATCTCTTATAGTTTCCGAGATATGAACTATCGACATCTGACAATATTGGCTCTGCTTCTAACTTGCGCCAGAATTGTAAAATGGTCTTATGAATTAGCGATTTGGCTCCAATTCACATTCCAAGTAATATTCTTCATACTAATTACGTTGCCGATTGCCAAATTGCATTATCTCTTATAGTTTCCGAGATATGGACAATCGAAATTTTACAACTTAGAGTCTGTTTCTAACTGGGGTCAAAATTGTAAAATGGTCTTACGAATTAGCGATTTCGTTCCAATTCACATTCCAAGTAATATTCGGCATGCTAATTAAGTTGCCGATTGCCAAATTGCATTATCTCTTATAGTTTCCGAGATATGGTCTATCGACATCTGACAATATTGGCTCTGCTTCTAACTTGGGCCAGAATTGTAAAATGGCCTTATAAATTAGCGATTTCGCTCCAATTCACATTCCAAATAATATTCGGCATGCTAATTACGTTGCCGATTGCCAAATTGCATTATCTCTTATAGTTTCCGAGATATGGACAATCGAAATTTTACACCTTAGAGTCTGTTTCTAACTGGGGTCAAAATTGTAAAATGGTCTTACGAATTAGCGATTTCGTTCCAATTCACATTCCAAGTAATATTCGGCATGCTAATTACGCTGCCGATTGCCAAATTGCATCATCTCTTATAGTTTCCGAGATATGGACTATCGACATCTAACAATATTGGCTTAGCTCCTAAATTGGGCCAGAATTGTAAAATGGTCTTACGAATTAGCGATTTCGTTCCAATTCACATTCCAAGTAATATTCGGCATGCTAATTACGTTGCCGATTGCCAAATTGCATTGTCTCTTATAGTTTCCGAGATATGGACTATCGACATCTGACAATATTGGCTCTGCTTCTAACTTGCGCCAGAATTGTAAAATGGTCTTATTAATTAGCGATTTGGCTCCAATTCACATTCCAAGTAATATTCGGCATACTAATTACGTTGCCGATTGCCAAATTGCATTATCTCTTATAGTTTCCGAGATATGGACAATCGAAATTTTACACCTTAGAGTCTGTTTATAACTGGGGTCAAAATTGTAAAATGGTCTTACGAATTAGCGATTTCGTCCCAATTCACATTCCAAGTAATATTCGGCATGCTAATTACGCTGCCGATTGCCAAATTGCATTATCTCTTATAGTTTCCGAGATATGGAATATCGACATCTAACAATATTGGCTCTGCTTTTAACTTGGGCCAGAATTGTAAAATGGTCTTACGAGATATCGATTTCGTTCCAATTCACATTCCAAGTAATATTCGGCATGCTAATTACGTTGCCGATTGCCAAATTGCATTATCTCTTATAGTTTCAGAGATATGGACTATCGACATCTGACAATATTGGCTCTGCTTCTAACTTGGGCCAGAATTGTAAAATGGTCTTATAAATTAGCGATTTCGCTCCAATTCACATTCCAAGTAATATTCGGCATGCTAATTACGTTGCCGATTGCCAAATTGCATTATTTCTTATAGTTTCCGAGATATGGACTATCGACATCTGACAATATTGGCTCTGCTTCTAACTTGCGCCAGAATTGTAAAATGGTCTTATGAATTAGCGATTTCGCTCCAATTCACATTCCAAGTAATATTCGGCATGCTAATTACGTTGCCGATTGCCAAATTGCATTATCTCTTATAGTTTCCGAGATATGGACTATCGACATCTGACAATATTGGCTCTGCTTCTAACTTGCGCCAGAATTGTAAAATGGTCTTACGAATTAGCGATTTCGTTCCAATTCACATTCCAAGTAATATTCGGCATGCTAATTACGCTGCCGATTGCCAAATTGCATTATCTCTTATGGTTTCCGAGATATGGACTATCGACATCTGACAATATTGGCTCTGCTTCTAACTTGGGCCAGAATTGTAAAATGGTCTTATGAATTAGCGATTTCGCTCCAATTCACATTCCAAGTAATATTCGGCATGCTAATTACGTTGCCGATTGCCAAATTGCATTATCTCTTATAGTTACCGAGATATGGACTATCGACATCTAACAATATTGGCTCTGCTTCTAACTTGTACCAGAATTGTAAAATGGTCTTATGAATTAGCGATTTCGTTCCAATTCACATTCCAAGTAATATTCGGCATGCTAATTACGCTGCCGATTGCCAAATAACATTATCTCTTATAGTTTCCGAGATATGGACTATCGACATCTAACAATATTGGCTCTGCTTCTAACTTGGGCCAGAATTGTAAAATGGTCTTATGAATTAGCGATTTCGTTCCAATTCACATTCCAAGTAATATTCGGCATGCTAATTACGTTGCCGATTGCCAAATTGCATTATCTCTTATAGTTTCCGAGATATGGACTATCGACATCTGACAATATTGGCTCTGCTTCTAACTTGGGCCAGAATTGTAAAATGGTCTTATAAATTAGCGATTTCGCTCCAATTCACATTCCAAGTAATATTCGGCATGCTAATTACGTTGCCGATTGCCAAATTGCATTATCTCTTATAGTCTCCGAGATATGGACAATCGAAATTTTACACCTTAGAGTCTGTTTCTAACTGGGGTCAAAATTGTAAAATGGTCTTACGAATTAGCGATTTTGTTCCAATTCACATTCCAAGTAATATTCGGCATGCTAATTACGCTGCCGATTGCCAAATTGCATTATCTCTTGTAGTTTCCGAGATATGGACTATCGACATCTAACAATATTGGCTCTGCCTCTAACTTGGGCCAGAATTGTAAAATGGTCTTATGAATTAGCGATTTCGTTCCAATTCACATTCCAAGTAATATTCGGCATGCTAATTACGTTGCCGATTGCCAAATTGCATTATCTCTTATAGTTTCCGAGATATGGACAATCGAAATTTTACACCTTAGAGTCTGTTTCTAACTGGGGTCAAAATTGTAAAATGGTCTTACGAATTAGCGATTTCGTTCCAATTCACATTGCAAGTAATATTCGTCATGCTAATTACGCTGCCGATTGCCAAATTGCATTATCTCTTATAGTTTACGAGATATGGACTATCAACATCTAACAATATTGGCTCAGCTTCTAACTTGGGCCAGAATTGTAAAATGGTCTTACGAATTAGCGATTTCGTTCCAATTCACATTCCAAGTAATACTCGGCATGCTAATTACGTTGCCGATTGCCAAATTGCATTATCTCTTATAGTTTCCGAGATATGGACTATCGACATCTGACAAAATTGGCTCTGCTTCTAACTTGGGCCAGAATTGTAAAATGGTCTTATAAATTAGCGATTTCGCTCCAATTCACATTCCAAGTAATATTCGGCATGCTAATTACGTTACCGATTGCCAAATTGCATTATCTCTTATAGTTTCCGAGATATGGACTATCGACATCTGACAATATTGGCTCTGCTTCTAACTTGCGCCAGAATTGTAAAATGGCCTAGCGATTTGGCTCCAATTCACATTCCAAGTAATATTCGGCATGCTAATTACGTTGCCGATTACCAAATTGCATTATCTCTTATAGTTTCCGAGATATGGGCAATCGAAATTTTACACCTTAGAGTCTGTTTCTAACTGGGGTCAAAATTGTAAAATGGTCTTATGAATTAGCGATTTCGCTCCAATTCACATTCCAAGTAATATTCGGCATGCTAATTTCGTTGCCGATTGCCAAATTGCATTATCTCTTATAGTTTCCGAGATATGGACTATCGACATCTAACAATATTGGCTCTGCTTCTAACTTGGGCCAGAATTGTAAAATGGTCTTATGAATTAGCGATTTCGCTCCAATTCACATTCCAAGTAATATTCGGCATGCTAATTTCGTTGCCGATTGCCAAATTGCATTATCTCTTATAGTTTCCGAGATATGGACTATCGACATCTAACAATATTGGCTCTGCTTCTAACTTGGGCCAGAATTGTAAAATGGTCTTATGAATTAGCGATTTAGTTCCAATTCACATTCCAAGTAATATTTGGCATGCTAATTACGTTGCCGATTGCCAAATTGCATTATCTCCTATAGCTTCCGAGATATGGACAATCGAAATTTTACACCTTAGAGTCTGTTTCTAACAGGGGTCAAAATTGTAAAATGGTCTTACGAATTAGCGATTTCGTTCCAATTCACATTCCAAGTAATATTCGGCATGCTAATTACGTTGCCGATTGCCAAATTGCATTATCTCTTATAGTTTCCGAGATATGGACTATTGACATCTGACAATATTGGCTCTGCTTCTAACTTGGGCCAGAATTGTAAAATGGACTTATGAATTAGCGATTTCGTTCCAATTCACATTCCAAGTAATATTCGGCATTCTAATTACGTTGCCGATTGCCAAATTGCATTATCTCCTATAGTTTCCGAGACATGGACAATCGAAATTTTACACCTTAGAGTCTGTTTCTAACTGGGGCCAAAATTGTAAAATGGTCTTACGAATTAGCGATTTCGTTCCAATTCACATTCCAAGTAATATTCGGCATGCTAATTACGTTGCCGATTGCCAATTTGCATTATCTCTTATAGTTTCCGAGATATGGACTATCGACATCTGACAATATTGGCTCTGCTTCTAACTTGCGCCAGAATTGTAAAATGGTCTTATGAATTAGCGATTTCGCTCCAATTCACATTCCAAGTAATATTCGGCATGCTAATTACGTTGCCGATTGCCAAATTGCATTATCTCTTATAGTTTCCGAGATATGGACTATCGACATCTGACAATATTGGCTCTGCTTCTAACTTGCGCCAGAATTGTAAAATGGTCTTACGAATTAGCGATTTCGTTCCAATTCACATTCCAAGTAATATTCGGCATGCTAATTACGTTGCCGATTGCCAAATTGCATTATCTCTTATAGTTACCGAGATATGGACTATCGACATCTAACAATATTGGCTCTGCTTCTAACTTGGGCCAGAATTGTAAAATGGTCTTATGAATTAGCGATTTCGCTCCAATTCACATTCCAAGTAATATTCGGCATGCTAATTACGTTGCCGATTGCCAAATTGCATTATCTCTTATAGTTTCCGAGATATGGACTATCGACATCTGACAATATTGGCTCTGCTTCTAACTTGGGCCAGAATTGTAAAATGGTCTTATAAATTAGCGATTTCGCTCCAATTCACATTCCAAGTAATATTCGGCATGCTAATTACGTTGCCGATTGCCAAATTGCATTATCTCTTATAGTTTCCGAGATATGGACAATCGAAATTTTATACCTTAGAGTCTGTTTCTAACTGGGGTCAAAATTGTAAAATGGTCTTATAAATTAGCGATTTCGCTCCAATTCACATTCCAAGTAATATTCGGCATGCTAATTACGTTGCCGATTGCCAAATTGCATTATCTCTTATAGTTTCCGAGATATGGACAATCGAAATTTTACACCTTAGAGTCTGTTTCTAACTGGGGTCAAAATTGTAAAATGGTCTTACGAATTAGCGATTATGTTCCAATTCACATTCCAAGTAATATTCGGCATGCTAATTACGCTGCCGATTGCCAAATTGCATTATCTCTTGTAGTTTCCGAGATATGGACTATCGACATCTAACAATATTGGCTCTGCCTCTAACTTGGGCCAGAATTGTAAAATGGTCTTATGAATTAGCGATTTCGTTCCAATTCACACTCCAAGTAATATTCGGCATGCTAATTACGTTGCCGATTGCCAAATTGCATTATCTCTTATAGTTTCCGAGATATGGACAATCGAAATTTTACACCTTAGAGTCTGTTTCTAACTGGGGTCAAAATTGTAAAATGGTCTTACGAATTAGCGATTTCGTTCCAATTCACATTGCAAGTAATATTCGGCATGCTAATTACGCTGCCGATTGCCAAATTGCATTATCTCTTATAGTTTACGAGATATGGACTATCAACATCTAACAATATTGGCTCAGCTTCTAACTTGGGCCAGAATTGTAAATTGGTCTTACGAATTAGCGATTTCGTTCCAATTCACATTCCAAGTAATATTCGGCATGCTAATTACGTTACCGATTACCAAATTGCATTATCTCTTATAGTTTCCGAGATATGGACTATCGACATCTGACAATATTGGCTCTGCTTCTAACTTGGGCCAGAATTGTAAAATGGTCTTATAAATTAGCGATTTCGCTCCAATTCACATTCCAAGTAATATTCGGCATGCTAATTACGTTACCGATTGCCAAATTGCATTATCTCTTATAGTTTCCGAGATATGGACTATCGACATCTGACAATATTGGCTCTGCTTCTAACTTGCGCCAGAATTGTAAAATGGCCTAGCGATTTGGCTCCAATTCACATTCCAAGTAATATTCGGCATGCTAATTACGTTGCCGATTACCAAATTGCATTATCTCTTATAGTTTCCGAGATATGGCCAATCGAAGTTTTACACCTTAGAGTCTGTTTCTAACTGGGGTCAAAATTGTAAAATGGTCTTATGAATTAGCGATTTCGCTCCAATTCACATTCCAAGTAATATTCGGCATGCTAATTTCGTTGCCGATTGCCAAATTGCATTATCTCTTATAGTTTCCGAGATATGGACTATCGACATCTAACAATATTGGCTCTGCTTCTAACTTGGGCCAGAATTGTAAAAGGGTCTTATGAATTAGCGATTTCGCTCCAATTCACATTCCAAGTAATATTCGGCATGCTAATTTCGTTGCCGATTGCCAAATTGCATTATCTCTTATAGTTTCCGAGATATGGACTATCGACATCTAACAATATTGGCTCTGCTTCTAACTTGGGCCAGAATTGTAAAATGGTCTTATGAATTAGCGATTTCGTTCCAATTCACATTCCAAGTAATATTCGGCATGCTAATTACGTTGCCGATTGCCAAATTGCATTATCTCCTATAGCTTCCGAGATATGGACAATCGAAATTTTACACCTTAGAGTCTGTTTCTAACTGGGGTCAAAATTGTAAAATGGTCTTACGAATTAGCGATTTCGTTCCAATTCACATTCCAAGTAATATTCGGCATGCTAATTACGTTGCCGATTGCCAAATTGCATTATCTCTTATAGTTTCCGAGATATGGACTATTGACATCTGACAATATTGGCTCTGCTTCTAACTTGGGCCAGAATTGTAAAATGGACTTATGAATTAGCGATTTCGTTCCAATTCACATTCCAAGTAATATTCGGCATTCTAATTACGTTGAAGATTGCCAAATTGCATTATCTCCTATAGTTTCCGAGACATGGACAATCGAAATTTTACACCTTAGAGTCTGTTTCTAACTGGGGCCAAAATTGTAAAATGGTCTTACGAATTAGCGATTTCGTTCCAATTCACATTCCAAGTAATATTCGGCATGCTAATTACGTTGCCGATTGCCAAATTGCATTATCTCTTATAGTTTCCGAGATATGGACTATCGACATCTGACAATATTGGCTCTGCTTCTAACTTGCGCCAGAATTGTAAAATGGTCTTATGAATTAGCGATTTCGCTCCAATTCACATTCCAAGTAATATTCGGCATGCTAATTACGTTGCCGATTGCCAAATTGCATTATCTCTTATAGTTTCCGAGATATGGACTATCGACATCTGACAATATTGGCTCTGCTTCTAACTTGCGCCAGGATTGTAAAATGGTCTTACGAATTAGCGATTTCGTTCCAATTCACATTCCAAGTAATATTCGGCATGCTAATTACGCTGCCGATTGCCAAATTGCATTATCTCTTATGGTTTCCGAGATATGGACTATCGACATCTGACAATATTGGCTCTGCTTCTAACTTGGGCCAGAATTGTAAAATGGTCTTATGAATTAGCGATTTCGCTCCAATTCACATTCCAAGTAATATTCGGCATGCTAATTACGTTGCCGATTGCCAAATTGCATTATCTCTTATAGTTACCGAGATATGGACTATCGACATCTAACAATATTGGCTCTGCTTCTAACTTGGGCCAGAATTGTAAAATGGTCTTATGAATTAGCGATTTCGTTCCAATTCACATTCCAAGTAATATTCGGAATGCTAATTACGTTGCCGATTGCCAAATTGCATTATCTCTTATAGTTTCCGAGATATGAACTATCGACATCTGACAATATTGGCTCTGCTTCTAACTTGCGCCAGAATTGTAAAATGGTCTTATGAATTAGCGATTTGGCTCCAATTCACATTCCAAGTAATATTCGGCATACTAATTACGTTGCCGATTGCCAAATTGCATTATCTCTTATAGTTTCCGAGATATGGGCAATCGAAATTTTACACCTTAGAGTCTGTTTCTAACTGGGGTCAAAATTGTAAAATGGTCTTAAGAATTAGCGATTTCGTTCCAATTCACATTCCAAGTAATATTCGGCATGCTAATTACGCTGCCGATTGCCAAATAACATTATCTCTTATAGTTTCCGAGATATGGACTATCGACATCTAACAATATTGGCTCTGCTTCTAACTTGGGCCAGAATTGTAAAATGGTCTTATGAATTAGCGATTTCGTTCCAATTCACATTCCAAATAATATTCGGCATGCTAATTACGTTGCCGATTGCCAAATTGCATTATCTCTTATAGTTTCCGAGATATGGACAATCGAAATTTTACACCTTAGAGTCTGTTTCTAACTGGGGTCAAAATTGTAAAATGGTCTTATAAATTAGCGATTTCGCTCCAATTCACATTCCAAGTAATATTCGGCATGCTAATTACGTTGCCGATTGCCAAATTGCATTATTTCTTATAGTTTCCGAGATATGGACTATCGACATCTGACAATATTGGCTCTGCTTCTAACTTGCGCCAGAATTGTAAAATGGTCTTATGAATTAGCGATTTCGCTCCAATTCACATTCCAAGTAATATTCGGCATGCTAATTACGTTGCCGATTGCCAAATTGCATTATCTCTTATAGTTTCCGAGATATGGACTATCGACATCTGACAATATTGGCTCTGCTTCTAACTTGCGCCAGAATTGTAAAATGGTCTTACGAATTAGCGATTTCGTTCCAA
This sequence comes from Rhynchophorus ferrugineus, assembly GCF_030347505.1. Classification (NCBI taxonomy): domain Eukaryota; kingdom Metazoa; phylum Arthropoda; class Insecta; order Coleoptera; family Curculionidae; genus Rhynchophorus; species Rhynchophorus ferrugineus. Next base: position 41,017,325 of record NW_027472582.1, read on the forward strand.
TTCACATTCCAAGTAATATTCGGCATGCTAATTACGCTGCCGATTGCCAAATTGCATTATCTCTTATGGTTTCCGAGATATGGACTATCGACATCTGACAATATTGGCTCTGCTTCTAACTTGGGCCAGAATTGTAAAATGGTCTTATGAATTAGCGATTTCGCTCCAATTCACATTCCAAGTAATATTCGGCATGCTAATTACGTTGCCGATTGCCAAATTGCATTATCTCTTATAGTTACCGAGATATGGACTATCGACATCTAACAATATTGGCTCTGTTTCTAACTTGGGCCAGAATTGTAAAATGGTCTTATGAATTAGCGATTTCGTTCCAATTCACATTCCAAGTAATATTCGGCATGCTAATTACGTTGCCGATTGCCAATTTGCATTATCTCTTATAGTTTCCGAGATATGAACTATCGACATCTGACAATATTGGCTCTGCTTCTAACTTGCGCCAGAATTGTAAAATGGTCTTATGAATTAGCGATTTGGCTCCAATTCACATTCCAAGTAATATTCGGCATACTAATTACGTTGCCGATTGCCAAATTGCATTATCTCTTATAGTTTCCGAGATATGGACAATCGAAATTTTACACCTTAGAGTCTGTTTCTAACTGGGGTCAAAATTGTAAAATGGTCTTACGAATTAGCGATTTCGTTCCAATTCACATTCCAAGTAATATTCGGCATGCTAATTAAGTTGCCGATTGCCAAATTGCATTATCTCTTATAGTTTCCGAGATATGGTCTATCGACATCTGACAATATTGGCTCTGCTTCTAACTTGGGCCAGAATTGTAAAATGGCCTTATAAATTAGCGATTTCGCTCCAATTCACATTCCAAATAATATTCGGCATGCTAATTACGTTGCCGATTGCCAAATTGCATTATCTCTTATAGTTTCCGAGATATGGACAATCGAAATTTTACACCTTAGAGTCTGTTTCTAACTGGGGTCAAAATTGTAAAATGGTCTTACGAATTAGCGATTTCGTTCCAATTCACATTCCAAGTAATATTCGGCATGCTAATTACGCTGCCGATTGCCAAATTGCATCATCTCTTATAGTTTCCGAGATATGGACTATCGACATCTAACAATATTGGCTTAGCTCCTAACTTGGGCCAGAATTGTAAAATGGTCTTACGAATTAGCGATTTCGTTCCAATTCACATTCCAAGTAATATTCGGCATGCTAATTACGCTGCCGATTGCCAAATTGCATCATCTCTTATAGTTTCCGAGATATGGACTATCGACATCTGACAATATTGGCTCTGCTTCTAACTTGCGCCAGAATTGTAAAATGGTCTTATGAATTAGCGATTTGGCTCCAATTCACATTCCAAGTAATATTCGGCATACTAATTACGTTGCCGATTGCCAAATTGCATTATCTCTTATAGTTTCCGAGATATGGACAATCGAAATTTTACACCTTAGAGTCTGTTTCTAACTGGGGTCAAAATTGTAAAATGGTCTTACGAATTAGCGATTTCGTCCCAATTCACATTCCAAGTAATATTCGGCATGCTAATTACGCTGCCGATTGCCAAATTGCATTATCTCTTATAGTTTCCGAGATATGGAATATCGACATCTAACAATATTGGCTCTGTTTTAACTTGGGCCAGAATTGTAAAATGGTCTTACGAGATATCGATTTCGTTCCAATTCACATTCCAAGTAATATTCGGCATGCTAATTACGTTGCCGATTGCCAAATTGCATTATCTCTTATAGTTTCAGAGATATGGACTATCGACATCTGACAATATTGGCTCTGCTTCTATCTTGGGCCAGAATTGTAAAATGGTCTTATAAATTAGCGATTTCGCTCCAATTCACATTCCAAGTAATATTCGGCATGCTAATTACGTTGCCGATTGCCAAATTGCATTATCTCTTATAGTTTCCGAGATATGGTCTATCGACATCTGACAATATTGGCTCTGCTTCTAACTTGCGCCAGAATTGTAAAATGGTCTTATGATTTAACGATTTGGCTCCAATTCACATTCCAAGTAATATTCGGCATGCTAATTACGTTGCCGATTGCCAAATTGCATTATCTCTTATAGTTTCCGAGATATGGGCAATCGAAATTTTACACCTTAGAGTCTGTTTCTAACTGGGGTCAAAATTGTAAAATGGTCTTAAGAATTAGCGATTTCGTTCCAATTCACATTCCAAGTAATATTCGGCATGCTAATTACGCTGCCGATTGCCAAATAACATTATCTCTTATAGTTTCCGAGATATGGACTATCGACATCTAACAATATTGGCTCTGCTTCTAACTTGGGCCAGAATTGTAAAATGGTCTTATGAATTAGCGATTTCGTTCCAATTCACATTCCAAATAATATTCGGCATGCTAATTACGTTGCCGATTGCCAAATTGCATTATCTCTTATAGTTTCCGAGATATGGACAATCGAAATTTTACACCTTAGAGTCTGTTTCTAACTGGGGTCAAAATTGTAAAATGGTCTTACGAATTAGCGATTTCGTTCCAATTCACATTCCAAGTAATATTCGGCATGCTAATTACGCTGCCGATTGCCAAATTGCATCATCTCTTATAGTTTCCGAGATATGGACTATCGACATCTAACAATATAGGCTTAGCTCCTAACTTGGGCCAGAATTGTAAAATGGTCTTACGAATTAGCGATTTCGTTCCAATTCACATTCCAAGTAATATTCGGCATGCTAATTACGTTGCCGATTGCCAAATTGCATTGTCTCTTATAGTTTCCGAGATATGGACTATCGACATCTGACAATATTGGCTCTGCTTCTAACTTGCGCCAGAATTGTAAAATGGTCTTATGAATTAGCGATTTGGCTCCAATTCACATTCCAAGTAATATTCGGCATACTAATTACGTTGCCGATTGCCAAATTGCATTATCTCTTATAGTTTCCGAGATATGGACAATCGAAATTTTACACCTTAGAGTCTGTTTCTAACTGGGGTCAAAATTGTAAAATGGTCTTATGAATTAGCGATTTCGCTCCAATTCACATTCCAAGTAATATTTGGCATGCTAATTACGTTGCCGATTGCCAAATTACATTATATCTTATAGTTTCCGAGATATGGACTATCGACATCTGACAATATTGGCTCTGCATCTAAATTGGGCCAGAATTGTAAAATGCTCTTACGAATTAGCGATTTCGTTCCAATTCACATTCCAAGTAATATTCGGCATTCTAATTACGTTGCCGATTGCCAAATTGCATTATCTCCTATAGCTTCCGAGATATGGACAATCGAAATTTTACACCTTAGAGTCTGTTTCTAACTGGGGTCAAAATTGTAAAATGGTCTTACGAATTAGCGATTTCGTTCCAATTCACATTCCAAGTAATATTCGGCATGCTAATTACGTTGCCGATTGCCAAATTGCATTATCTCTTATGGTTTCCGAGATATGGACTATCGACATCTGACAATATTGGCTCTGCTTCTAACTTGGGCCAGAATTGTAAAATGGTCTTATGAATTAGCGATTTCGCTCCAATTCACATTCCAAGTAATATTCGGCATGCTAATTACGTTGCCGATTGCCAAATTGCATTATCTCTTATAGTTACCGAGATATGGACTATCGACATCTAACAATATTGGCTCTGCTTCTAACTTGGGCCAGAATTGTAAAATGGTCTTATGAATTAGCGATTTCGCTCCAATTCACATTCCAAGAAATATTCGGCATGCTAATTACGTTGCCGATTGCCAAATTGCATTATCTCTTATAGTTTCCGAGATATGAACTATCGACATCTGACAATATTGGCTCTGCTTCTAACTTGCGCCAGAATTATAAAATGGTCTTATGAATTAGCGATTTGGCTCCAATTCACATTCCAAGTAATATTCGGCATACTAATTACGTTGCCGATTGCCAAATTGCATTATCTCTTATAGTTTCCGAGATATGGACAATCGAAATTTTACACCTTAGAGTCTGTTTCTAACTGGGGTCAAAATTGTAAAATGGTTTTACGAATTAGCGATTTCGTTCCAATTCACATTCCAAGTAATATTCGGCATGCTAATTAAGTTGCCGATTGCCAAATTGCATTATCTCTTATAGTTTCCGAGATATGGTCTATCGACATCTGACAATATTGGCTCTGCTTCTAACTTGGGCCAGAATTGTAAAATGGCCTTATAAATTAGCGATTTCGCTCCAATTCACATTCCAAATAATATTCGGCATGCTAATTACGTTGCCGATTGCCAAATTGCATTATCTCTTATAGTTTCCGAGATATGGACAATCGAAATTTTACACCTTAGAGTCTGTTTCTAACTGGGGTCAAAATTGTAAAATGGTCTTACGAATTAGCGATTTCGTTCCAATTCACATTCCAAGTAATATTCGGCATGCTAATTACGCTGCCGATTGCCAAATTGCATCATCTCTTATAGTTTCCGAGATATGGACTATCGACATCTAACAATATTGGCTTAGCTCCTAAATTGGGCCAGAATTGTAAAATGGTCTTACGAATTAGCGATTTCGTTCCAATTCACATTCCAAGTAATATTCGGCATGCTAATTACGTTGCCGATTGCCAAATTGCATTGTCTCTTATAGTTTCCGAGATATGGACTATCGACATCTGACAATATTGGCTCTGCTTCTAACTTGCGCCAGAATTGTAAAATGGTCTTATGAATTAGCGATTTGGCTCCAATTCACATTCCAAGTAATATTCGGCATACTAATTACGTTGCCGATTGCCAAATTGCATTATCTCTTATAGTTTCCGAGATATGGACAATCGAAATTTTACACCTTAGAGTCTGTTTATAACTGGGGTCAAAATTGTAAAATGGTCTTACGAATTAGCGATTTCGTCCCAATTCACATTCCAAGTAATATTCGGCATGCTAATTACGCTGCCGATTGCCAAATTGCATTATCTCTTATAGTTTCCGAGATATGGAATATCGACATCTAACAATATTGGCTCTGCTTTTAACTTGGGCCAGAATTGTAAAATGGTCTTACGAGATATCGATTTCGTTCCAATTCACATTCCAAGTAATATTCGGCATGCTAATTACGTTGCCGATTGCCAAATTGCATTATCTCTTATAGTTTCAGAGATATGGACTATCGACATCTGACAATATTGGCTCTGCTTCTAACTTGGGCCAGAATTGTAAAATGGTCTTATAAATTAGCGATTTCGCTCCAATTCACATTCCAAGTAATATTCGGCATGCTAATTACGTTGCCGATTGCCAAATTGCATTATTTCTTATAGTTTCCGAGATATGGACTATCGACATCTGACAATATTGGCTCTGCTTCTAACTTGCGCCAGAATTGTAAAATGGTCTTATGAATTAGCGATTTCGCTCCAATTCACATTCCAAGTAATATTCGGCATGCTAATTACGTTGCCGATTGCCAAATTGCATTATCTCTTATAGTTTCCGAGATATGGACTATCGACATCTGACAATATTGGCTCTGCTTCTAACTTGCGCCAGAATTGTAAAATGGTCTTACGAATTAGCGATTTCGTTCCAATTCACATTCCAAGTAATATTCGGCATGCTAATTACGCTGCCGATTGCCAAATTGCATTATCTCTTATGGTTTCCGAGATATGGACTATCGACATCTGACAATATTGGCTCTGCTTCTAACTTGGGCCAGAATTGTAAAATGGTCTTATGAATTAGCGATTTCGCTCCAATTCACATTCCAAGTAATATTCGGCATGCTAATTACGTTGCCGATTGCCAAATTGCATTATCTCTTATAGTTACCGAGATATGGACTATCGACATCTAACAATATTGGCTCTGCTTCTAACTTGGGCCAGAATTGTAAAATGGTCTTATGAATTAGCGATTTCGTTCCAATTCACATTCCAAGTAATATTCGGCATGCTAATTACGTTGCCGATTGCCAATTTGCATTATCTCTTATAGTTTCCGAGATATGAACTATCGACATCTGACAATATTGGCTCTGCTTCTAACTTGCGCCAGAATTGTAAAATGGTCTTATGAATTAGCGATTTGGCTCCAATTCACATTCCAAGTAATATTCGGCATACTAATTACGTTGCCGATTGCCAAATTGCATTATCTCTTATAGTTTCCGAGATATGGACAATCGAAATTTTACACCTTAGAGTCTGTTTCTAACTGGGGTCAAAATTGTAAAATGGTCTTACGAATTAGCGATTTCGTTCCAATTCACATTCCAAGTAATATTCGGCATGCTAATTAAGTTGCCGATTGCCAAATTGCATTATCTCTTATAGTTTCCGAGATATGGTCTATCGACATCTGACAATATTGGCTCTGCTTCTAACTTGGGCCAGAATTGTAAAATGGCCTTATAAATTAGCGATTTCGCTCCAATTCACATTCCAAATAATATTCGGCATGCTAATTACGTTGCCGATTGCCAAATTGCATTATCTCTTATAGTTTCCGAGATATGGACAATCGAAATTTTACACCTTAGAGTCTGTTTCTAACTGGGGTCAAAATTGTAAAATGGTCTTACGAATTAGCGATTTCGTTCCAATTCACATTCCAAGTAATATTCGGCATGCTAATTACGCTGCCGATTGCCAAATTGCATCATCTCTTATAGTTTCCGAGATATGGACTATCGACATCTAACAATATTGGCTTAGCTCCTAACTTGGGCCAGAATTGTAAAATGGTCTTACGAATTAGCGATTTCGTTCCAATTCACATTCCAAGTAATATTCGGCATGCTAATTACGTTGCCGATTGCCAAATTGCATTGTCTCTTATAGTTTCCGAGATATGGACTATCGACATCTGACAATATTGGCTCTGCTTCTAACTTGCGCCAGAATTGTAAAATGGCCTTATGAATTAGCGATTTGGCTCCAATTCACATTCCAAGTAATATTCGGCATACTAATTACGTTGCCGATTGCCAAATTGCATTATCTCTTATAGTTTCCGAGATATGGACAATCGAAATTTTACACCTTAGAGTCTGTTTCTAACTGGGGTCAAAATTGTAAAATGGTCTTACGAATTAGCGATTTCGTTCCAATTCACATTGCAAGTAATATTCGTCATGCTAATTACGCTGCCGATTGCCAAATTGCATTATCTCTTATAGTTTACGAGATATGGACTATCAACATCTAACAATATTGGCTCAGCTTCTAACTTGGGCCAGAATTGTAAAATGGTCTTACGAATTAGCGATTTCGTTCCAATTCACATTCCAAGTAATATTCGGCATGCTAATTACGTTGCCGATTGCCAAATTGCATTATCTCTTATAGTTTCCGAGATATGGACTATCGACATCTGACAATATTGGCTCTGCTTCTAACTTGGGCCAGAATTGTAAAATGGTCTTATAAATTAGCGATTTCGCTCCAATTCACATTCCAAGTAATATTCGGCATGCTAATTACGTTACCGATTGCCAAATTGCATTATCTCTTATAGTTTCCGAGATATGGACTATCGACATCTGACAATATTGGCTCTGCTTCTAACTTGCGCCAGAATTGTAAAATGGCCTAGCGATTTGGCTCCAATTCACATTCCAAGTAATATTCGGCATGCTAATTACGTTGCCGATTACCAAATTGCATTATCTCTTATAGTTTCCGAGATATGGGCAATCGAAATTTTACACCTTAGAGTCTGTTTCTAACTGGGGTCAAAATTGTAAAATGGTCTTATGAATTAGCGATTTCGCTCCAATTCACATTCCAAGTAATATTCGGCATGCTAATTTCGTTGCCGATTGCCAAATTGCATTATCTCTTATAGTTTCCGAGATATGGACTATCGACATCTAACAATATTGGCTCTGCTTCTAACTTGGGCCAGAATTGTAAAATGGTCTTATGAATTAGCGATTTCGCTCCAATTCACATTCCAAGTAATATTCGGCATGCTAATTTCGTTGCCGATTGCCAAATTGCATTATCTCTTATAGTTTCCGAGATATGGACTATCGACATCTAACAATATTGGCTCTGCTTCTAACTTGGGCCAGAATTGTAAAATGGTCTTATGAATTAGCGATTTAGTTCCAATTCACATTCCAAGTAATATTCGGCATGCTAATTACGTTGCCGATTGCCAAATTGCATTATCTCCTATAGCTTCCGAGATATGGACAATCGAAATTTTACACCTTAGAGTCTGTTTCTAACAGGGGTCAAAATTGTAAAATGGTCTTACGAATTAGCGATTTCGTTCCAATTCACATTCCAAGTAATATTCGGCATGCTAATTACGTTGCCGATTGCCAAATTGCATTATCTCTTATAGTTTCCGAGATATGGACTATTGACATCTGACAATATTGGCTCTGCTTCTAACTTGGGCCAGAATTGTAAAATGGACTTATGAATTAGCGATTTCGTTCCAATTCACATTCCAAGTAATATTCGGCATTCTAATTACGTTGCCGATTGCCAAATTGCATTATCTCCTATAGTTTCCGAGACATGGACAATCGAAATTTTACACCTTAGAGTCTGTTTCTAACTGGGGCCAAAATTGTAAAATGGTCTTACGAATTAGCGATTTCGTTCCAATTCACATTCCAAGTAATATTCGGCATGCTAATTACGTTGCCGATTGCCAAATTGCATTATCTCTTATAGTTTCCGAGATATGGACTATCGACATCTGACAATATTGGCTCTGCTTCTAACTTGCGCCAGAATTGTAAAATGGTCTTATGAATTAGCGATTTCGCTCCAATTCATATTCCAAGTAATATTCGGCATGCTAATTACGTTGCCGATTGCCAAATTGCATTATCTCTTATAGTTTCCGAGATATGGACTATCGACATCTGACAATGTTGGCTCAGCTTCTAACTTGCGCCAGAATTGTAAAATGGTCTTACGAATTAGCGATTTCGTTCCAATTCACATTCCAAGTAATATTCGGCATGCTAATTACGTTGCCGATTGCCAAATTGCATTATCTCTTATAGTTACCGAGATATGGACTATCGACATCTAACAATATTGGCTCTGCTTCTAACTTGGGCCAGAATTGTAAAATGGTCTTATGAATTAGCGATTTCGCTCCAATTCACATTCCAAGTAATATTCGGCATGCTAATTACGTTGCCGATTGCCAAATTGCATTATCTCTTATAGTTTCCGAGATATGGACTATCGACATCTGACAATATTGGCTCTGCTTCTAACTTGGGCCAGAATTGTAAAATGGTCTTATAAATTAGCGATTTCGCTCCAATTCACATTCCAAGTAATATTCGGCATGCTAATTACGTTGCCGATTGCCAAATTGCATTATCTCTTATAGTTTCCGAGATATGGACAATCGAAATTTTATACCTTAGAGTCTGTTTCTAACTGGGGTCAAAATTGTAAAATGGTCTTATAAATTAGCGATTTCGCTCCAATTCACATTCCAAGTAATATTCGGCATGCTAATTACGTTGCCGATTGCCAAATTGCATTATCTCTTATAGTTTCCGAGATATGGACAATCGAAATTTTACACCTTAGAGTCTGTTTCTAACTGGGGTCAAAATTGTAAAATGGTCTTACGAATTAGCGATTATGTTCCAATTCACATTCCAAGTAATATTCGGCATGCTAATTACGCTGCCGATTGCCAAATTGCATTATCTCTTGTAGTTTCCGAGATATGGACTATCGACATCTAACAATATTGGCTCTGCCTCTAACTTGGGCCAGAATTGTAAAATGGTCTTATGAATTAGCGATTTCGTTCCAATTCACATTCCAAGTAATATTCGGCATGCTAATTACGTTGCCGATTGCCAAATTGCATTATCTCTTATAGTTTCCGAGATATGGACAATCGAAATTTTACACCTTAGAGTCTGTTTCTAACTGGGGTCAAAATTGTAAAATGGTCTTACGAATTAGCGATTTCGTTCCAATTCACATTGCAAGTAATATTCGGCATGCTAATTACGCTGCCGATTGCCAAATTGCATTATCTCTTATAGTTTACGAGATATGGACTATCAACATCTAACAATATTGGCTCAGCTTCTAACTTGGGCCAGAATTGTAAAATGGTCTTACGAATTAGCGATTTCGTTCCAATTCACATTCCAAGTAATATTCGGCATGCTAATTACGTTACCGATTGCCAAATTGCATTATCTCTTATAGTTTCCGAGATATGGACTATCGACATCTGACAATATTGGCTCTGCTTCTAACTTGGGCCAGAATTGTAAAATGGTCTTATAAATTAGCGATTTCGCTCCAATTCACATTCCAAGTAATATTCGGCATGCTAATTACGTTACCGATTGCCAAATTGCATTATCTCTTATAGTTTCCGAGATATGGACTATCGACATCTGACAATATTGGCTCTGCTTCTAACTTGCGCCAGAATTGTAAAATGGCCTAGCGATTTGGCTCCAATTCACATTCCAAGTAATATTCGGCATGCTAATTACGTTGCCGATTACCAAATTGCATTATCTCTTATAGTTTCCGAGATATGGCCAATCGAAATTTTACACCTTAGAGTCTGTTTCTAACTGGGGTCAAAATTGTAAAATGGTCTTATGAATTAGCGATTTCGCTCCAATTCACATTCCAAGTAATATTCGGCATGCTAATTTCGTTGCCGATTGCCAAATTGCATTATCTCTTATAGTTTCCGAGATATGGACTATCGACATCTAACAATATTGGCTCTGCTTCTAACTTGGGCCAGAATTGTAAAAGGGTCTTATGAATTAGCGATTTCGCTCCAATTCACATTCCAAGTAATATTCGGCATGCTAATTTCGTTGCCGATTGCCAAATTGCATTATCTCTTATAGTTTCCGAGATATGGACTATCGACATCTAACAATATTGGCTCTGCTTCTAACTTGGGCCAGAATTGTAAAATGGTCTTATGAATTAGCGATTTCGATCCAATTCACATTCCAAGTAATATTCGGCATGCTAATTACGTTGCCGATTGCCAAATTGCATTATCTCCTATAGCTTCCGAGATATGGACAATCGAAATTTTACACCTTAGAGTCTGTTTCTAACTGGGGTCAAAATTGTAAAATGGTCTTACGAATTAGCGATTTCGTTCCAATTCACATTCCAAGTAATATTCGGCATGCTAATTACGTTGCCGATTGCCAAATTGCATTATCTCTTATAGTTTCCGAGATATGGACTATTGACATCTGACAATATTGGCTCTGCTTCTAACTTGGGCCAGAATTGTAAAATGGACTTATGAATTAGCGATTTCGTTCCAATTCACATTCCAAGTAATATTCGGCATTCTAATTACGTTGAAGATTGCCAAATTGCATTATCTCCTATAGTTTCCGAGACATGGACAATCGAAATTTTACACCTTAGAGTCTGTTTCTAACTGGGGCCAAAATTGTAAAATGGTCTTACGAATTAGCGATTTCGTTCCAATTCACATTCCAAGTAATATTCGGCATGCTAATTACGTTGCCGATTGCCAAATTGCATTATCTCTTATAGTTTCCGAGATATGGACTATCGACATCTGACAATATTGGCTCTGCTTCTAACTTGCGCCAGAATTGTAAAATGGTCTTATGAATTAGCGATTTCGCTCCAATTCACATTCCAAGTAATATTCGGCATGCTAATTACGTTGCCGATTGCCAAATTGCATTATCTCTTATAGTTTCCGAGATATGGACTATCGACATCTGACAATATTGGCTCTGCTTCTAACTTGCGCCAGGATTGTAAAATGGTCTTACGAATTAGCGATTTCGTTCCAATTCACATTCCAAGTAATATTCGGCATGCTAATTACGCTGCCGATTGCCAAATTGCATTATCTCTTATGGTTTCCGAGATATGGACTATCGACATCTGACAATATTGGCTCTGCTTCTAACTTGGGCCAGAATTGTAAAATGGTCTTATGAATTAGCGATTTGGCTCCAATTCACATTCCAAGTAATATTCGGCATGCTAATTACGTTGCCGATTGCCAAATTGCATTATCTCTTATAGTTACCGAGATATGGACTATCGACATCTAACAATATTGGCTCTGCTTCTAACTTGGGCCAGAATTGTAAAATGGTCTTATGAATTAGCGATTTCGTTTCAATTCACATTCCAAGTAATATTCGGCATGCTAATTACGTTGCCGATTGCCAAATTGCATTATCTCTTATAGTTTCCGAGATATGAACTATCGACATCTGACAATATTGGCTCTGCTTCTAACTTGCGCCAGAATTGTAAAATGGTCTTATGAATTAGCGATTTGGCTCCAATTCACATTCCAAGTAATATTCGGCATACTAATTACGTTGCCGATTGCCAAATTGCATTATCTCTTATAGTTTCCGAGATATGGACAATCGAAATTTTACACCTTAGAGTCTGTTTCTAACTGGGGTCAAAATTGTAAAATGGTCTTACGAATTAGCGATTTCGTTCCAATTCACATTCCAAGTAATATTCGGCATGCTAATTACGTTGCCGATTGCCAAATTGCATTATCTCTTATAGTTTCCGAGATATGGACTATCGACATCTGACAATATTGGCTCTGCTTCTAACTTGGGCCAGAATTGTAAAATGGCCTTATAAATTAGCGATTTCGCTCCAATTCACATTCCAAGTAATATTCGGCATGCTAATTACGTTGCCGATTGCCAAATTGCATTATCTCTTATAGTTTCCGAGATATGGATTATCGACATCTGACAATATTGGCTCTGCTTCTAACTTGCGCCAGAATTGTAAAATGGTCTTATGAATTAGCGATTTGGCTCCAATTCACATTCCAAGTAATATTCGGCATGCTAATTACGTTGCCGATTGCCAAGTTGCATTATCTCTTATAGTTTCCGAGATATGGGCAATCGAAATTTTACACCTTAGAGTCTGTTTCTAACTGGGGTCAAAATTGTAAAATGGTCTTAAGAATTAGCGATTTCGTTCCAATTCACATTCCAAGTAATATTCGGCATGCTAATTACGCTGCCGATTGCCAAATAACATTATCTCTTATAGTTTCCGAGATATGGACTATCGACATCTAACAATATTGGCTCTGCTTCTAACTTGGGCCAGAATTGTAAAATGGTCTTATGAATTAGCGATTTCGTTCCAATTCACATTCCAAATAATATTCGGCATGCTAATTACGTTGCCGATTGCCAAATTGCATTATCTCTTATAGTTTCCGAGATATGGACAATCGAAATTTTACACCTTAGAGTCTGTTTCTAACTGGGGTCAAAATTGTAAAATGGTCTTATAAATTAGCGATTTCGCTCCAATTCACATTCCAAGTAATATTCGGCATGCTAATTACGTTGCCGATTGCCAAATTGCATTATTTCTTATAGTTCCCGAGATATGGACTATCGACATCTGACAATATTGGCTCTGCTTCTAACTTGCGCCAGAATTGTAAAATGGTCTTATGAATTAGCGATTTCGCTCCAATTCACATTCCAAGTAATATTCGGCATGCTAATTACGTTGCCGATTGCCAAATTGCATTATCTCTTATAGTTTCCGAGATATGGACTATCGACATCTGACAATATTGGCTCTGCTTCTAACTTGCGCCAGAATTGTAAAATGGTCTTACGAATTAGCGATTTCGTTCCAATTCACATTCCAAGTAATATTCGGCATGCTAATTACGCTGCCGATTGCCAAATTGCATTATCTCTTATGGTTTCCGAGATATGGACTATCGACATCTGACAATATTGGCTCTGCTTCTAACTTGGGCCAGAATTGTAAAATGGTCTTATGAATTAGCGATTTCGCTCCAATTCACATTCCAAGTAATATTCGGCATGCTAATTACGTTGCCGATTGCCAAATTGCATTATCTCTTATAGTTACCGAGATATGGACTATCGACATCTAACAATATTGGCTCTGCTTCTAACTTGGGCCAGAATTGTAAAATGGTCTTATGAATTAGCGATTTCGTTCCAATTCACATTCCAAGTAATATTCGGCATGCTAATTACGTTGCCGATTGCCAATTTGCATTATCTCTTATAGTTTCCGAGATATGAACTATCGACATCTGACAATATTGGCTCTGCTTCTAACTTGCGCCAGAATTGTAAAATGGTCTTATGAATTAGCGATTTGGCTCCAATTCACATTCCAAGTAATATTCGGCATACTAATTACGTTGCCGATTGCCAAATTGCATTATCTCTTATAGTTTCCGAGATATGGACAATCGAAATTTTACACCTTAGAGTCTGTTTCTAACTGGGGTCAAAATTGTAAAATGGTCTTACGAATTAGCGATTTCGTTCCAATTCACATTCCAAGTAATATTCGGCATGCTAATTAAGTTGCCGATTGCCAAATTGCATTATCTCTTATAGTTTCCGAGATATGGTCTATCGACATCTGACAATATTGGCTCTGCTTCTAACTTGGGCCAGAATTGTAAAATGGCCTTATAAATTAGCGATTTCGCTCCAATTCACATTCCAAATAATATTCGGCATGCTAATTACGTTGCCGATTGCCAAATTGCATTATCTCTTATAGTTTCCGAGATATGGACAATCGAAATTTTACACCTTAGAGTCTGTTTCTAACTGGGGTCAAAATTGTAAAATGGTCTTACGAATTAGCGATTTCGTTCCAATTCACATTCCAAGTAATATTCGGCATGCTAATTACGCTGCCGATTGCCAAATTGCATCATCTCTTATAGTTTCCGAGATATGGACTATCGACATCTAACAATATTGGCTTAGCTCCTAACTTGGGCCAGAATTGTAAAATGGTCTTACGAATTAGCGATTTCGTTCCAATTCACATTCCAAGTAATATTCGGCATGCTAATTACGTTGCCGATTGCCAAATTGCATTGTCTCTTATAGTTTCCGAGATATGGACTATCGACATCTGACAATATTGGCTCTGCTTCTAACTTGCGCCAGAATTGTAAAATGGTCTTATGAATTAGCGATTTGGCTCCAATTCACATTCCAAGTAATATTCGGCATACTAATTACGTTGCCGATTGCCAAATTGCATTATCTCTTATAGTTTCCGAGATATGGACAATCGAAATTTTACACCTTAGAGTCTGTTTCTAACTGGGGTCAAAATTGTAAAATGGTCTTATAAATTAGCGATTTCGCTCCAATTCACATTCCAAGTAATATTCGGCATGCTAATTACGTTGCCGATTGCCAAATTGCATTATTTCTTATAGTTCCCGAGATATGGACTATCGACATCTGACAATATTGGCTCTGCTTCTAACTTGCGCCAGAATTGTAAAATGGTCTTATGAATTAGCGATTTCGCTCCAATTCACATTCCAAGTAATATTCGGCATGCTAATTACGTTGCCGATTGCCAAATTGCATTATCTCTTATAGTTTCCGAGATATGGACAATCGAAATTTTACACCTTAGAGTCTGTTTCTAACTGGGGTCAAAATTGTAAAATGGTCTTATAAATTAGCGATTTCGCTCCAATTCACATTCCAAGTAATATTCGGCATGCTAATTACGTTGCCGATTGCCAAATTGCATTATTTCTTATAGTTCCCGAGATATGGACTATCGACATCTGACAATATTGGCTCTGCTTCTAACTTGCGCCAGAATTGTAAAATGGTCTTATGAATTAGCGATTTCGCTCCAATTCACATTCCAAGTAATATTCGGCATGCTAATTACGTTGCCGATTGCCAAATTGCATTATCTCTTATAGTTTCCGAGATATGGACTATCGACATCTGACAATATTGGCTCTGCTTCTAACTTGCGCCAGAATTGTAAAATGGTCTTACGAATTAGCGATTTCGTTCCAATTCACATTCCAAGTAATATTCGGCATGCTAATTACGCTGCCGATTGCCAAATTGCATTATCTCTTATGGTTTCCGAGATATGGACTATCGACATCTGACAATATTGGCTCTGCTTCTAACTTGGGCCAGAATTGTAAAATGGTCTTATGAATTAGCGATTTCGCTCCAATTCACATTCCAAGTAATATTCGGCATGCTAATTACGTTGCCGATTGCCAAATTGCATTATCTCTTATAGTTACCGAGATATGGACTATCGACATCTAACAATATTGGCTCTGCTTCTAACTTGGGCCAGAATTGTAAAATGGTCTTATGAATTAGCGATTTCGTTCCAATTCACATTCCAAGTAATATTCGGCATGCTAATTACGTTGCCGATTGCCAATTTGCATTATCTCTTATAGTTTCCGAGATATGAACTATCGACATCTGACAATATTGGCTCTGCTTCTAACTTGCGCCAGAATTGTAAAATGGTCTTATGAATTAGCGATTTGGCTCCAATTCACATTCCAAGTAATATTCGGCATACTAATTACGTTGCCGATTGCCAAATTGCATTATCTCTTATAGTTTCCGAGATATGGACAATCGAAATTTTACACCTTAGAGTCTGTTTCTAACTGGGGTCAAAATTGTAAAATGGTCTTACGAATTAGCGATTTCGTTCCAATTCACATTCCAAGTAATATTCGGCATGCTAATTAAGTTGCCGATTGCCAAATTGCATTATCTCTTATAGTTTCCGAGATATGGTCTATCGACATCTGACAATATTGGCTCTGCTTCTAACTTGGGCCAGAATTGTAAAATGGCCTTATAAATTAGCGATTTCGCTCCAATTCACATTCCAAATAATATTCGGCATGCTAATTACGTTGCCGATTGCCAAATTGCATTATCTCTTATAGTTTCCGAGATATGGACAATCGAAATTTTACACCTTAGAGTCTGTTTCTAACTGGGGTCAAAATTGTAAAATGGTCTTACGAATTAGCGATTTCGTTCCAATTCACATTCCAAGTAATATTCGGCATGCTAATTACGCTGCCGATTGCCAAATTGCATCATCTCTTATAGTTTCCGAGATATGGACTATCGACATCTAACAATATTGGCTTAGCTCCTAACTTGGGCCAGAATTGTAAAATGGTCTTACGAATTAGCGATTTCGTTCCAATTCACATTCCAAGTAATATTCGGCATGCTAATTACGTTGCCGATTGCCAAATTGCATTGTCTCTTATAGTTTCCGAGATATGGACTATCGACATCTGACAATATTGGCTCTGCTTCTAACTTGCGCCAGAATTGTAAAATGGTCTTATGAATTAGCGATTTGGCTCCAATTCACATTCCAAGTAATATTCGGCATACTAATTACGTTGCCGATTGCCAAATTGCATTATCTCTTATAGTTTCCGAGATATGGACAATCGAAATTTTACACCTTAGAGTCTGTTTCTAACTGGGGTCAAAATTGTAAAATGGTCTTACGAATTAGCGATTTCGTCCCAATTCACATTCCAAGTAATATTCGGCATGCTAATTACGCTGCCGATTGCCAAATTGCATTATCTCTTATAGTTTCCGAGATATGGAATATCGACATCTAACAATATTGGCTCTGCTTTTAACTTGGGCCAGAATTGTAAAATGGTCTTACGAGATATCGATTTCGTTCCAATTCACATTCCAAGTAATATTCGGCATGCTATTTACGTTGCCGATTGCCAAATTGCATTATCTCTTATAGTTTCAGAGATATGGACTATCGACATCTGACAATATTGGCTCTGCTTCTAACTTGGGCCAGAATTGTAAAATGGTCTTATAAATTAGCGATTTCACTCCAATTCACATTCCAAGTAATATTCGGCATGCTAATTACGTTGCCGATTGCCAAATTGCATTATCTCTTATAGTTTCCGAGATATGGTCTATCGACATCTGACAATATTGGCTCTGCTTCTAACTTGCGCCAGAATTGTAAAATGGTCTTATGATTTAACGATTTGGCTCCAATTCACATTCCAAGTAATATTCGGCATGCTAATTACGTTGCCGATTGCCAAATTGCATTATCTCTTATAGTTTCCGAGATATGGGCAATCGAAATTTTACACCTTAGAGTCTGTTTCTAACTGGGGTCAAAATTGTAAAATGGTCTTAAGAATTAGCGATTTCGTTCCAATTCACATTCCAAGTAATATTCGGCATGCTAATTACGCTGCCGATTGCCAAATAACATTATCTCTTATAGTTTCCGAGATATGGACTATCGACATCTAACAATATTGGCTCTGCTTCTAACTTGGGCCAGAATTGTAAAATGGTCTTATGAATTAGCGATTTCGTTCCAATTCACATTCCAAATAATATTCGGCATGCTAATTACGTTGCCGATTGCCAAATTGCATTATCTCTTATAGTTTCCGAGATATGGACAATCGAAATTTTACACCTTAGAGTCTGTTTCTAACTGGGGTCAAAATTGTAAAATGGTCTTACGAATTAGCGATTTCGTTCCAATTCACATTCCAAGTAATATTCGGCATGCTAATTACGCTGCCGATTGCCAAATTGCATCATTTCTTATAGTTTCCGAGATATGGACTATCGACATCTAACAATATTGGCTTAGCTCCTAACTTGGGCCAGAATTGTAAAATGGTCTTACGAATTAGCGATTTCGTTCCAATTCACATTCCAAGTAATATTCGGCATGCTAATTACGTTGCCGATTGCCAAATTGCATTGTCTCTTATAGTTTCCGAGATATGGACTATCGACATCTGACAATATTGGCTCTGCTTCTAACTTGCGCCAGAATTGTAAAATGGTCTTATGAATTAGCGATTTGGCTCCAATTCACATTCCAAGTAATATTCGGCATACTAATTACGTTGCCGATTGCCAAATTGCATTATCTCTTATAGTTTCCGAGATATGGACAATCGAAATTTTACACCTTAGAGTCTGTTTCTAACTGGGGTCAAAATTGTAAAATGGTCTTACGAATTAGCGATTTCGTCCCAATTCACATTCCAAGTAATATTCGGCATGCTAATTACGCTGCCGATTGCCAAATTGCATTATCTCTTATAGTTTCCGAGATATGGAATATCGACATCTAACAATATTGGCTCTGCTTTTAACTTGGGCCAGAATTGTAAAATGGTCTTACGAGATATCGATTTCGTTCCAATTCACATTCCAAGTAATATTCGGCATGCTAATTACGTTGCCGATTGCCAAATTGCATTATCTCTTATAGTTTCAGAGATATGGACTATCGACATCTGACAATATTGGCTCTGCTTCTAACTTGGGCCAGAATTGTAAAATGGTCTTATAAATTAGCGATTTCGCTCCAATTCACATTCCAAGTAATATTCGGCATGCTAATTACGTTGCCGATTGCCAAATTGCATTATCTCTTATAGTTTCCGAGATATGGACTATCGACATCTGACAATATTGGCTCTGCTTCTAACTTGGGCCAGAATTGTAAAATGGTCTTATTAATTAGCGATTTCGCTCCAATTCACATTCCAAGTAATATTCGGCATGCTAATTACGTTGCCGATTGCCAAATTGCATTATCTCTTATAGTCTCCGAGATATGGACAATCGAAATTTTACACCTTAGAGTCTGTTTCTAACTGGGGTCAAAATTGTAAAATGGTCTTACGAATTAGCGATTTTGTTCCAATTCACATTCCAAGTAATATTCGGCATGCTAATTACGCTGCCGATTGCCAAATTGCATTATCTCTTGTAGTTTCCGAGATATGGACTATCGACATCTAACAATATTGGCTCTGCCTCTAACTTGGGCCAGAATTGTAAAATGGTCTTATGAATTAGCGATTTCGTTCCAATTCACATTCCAAGTAATATTCGGCATGCTAATTACGTTGCCGATTGCCAAATTGCATTATCTCTTATAGTTTCCGAGATATGGACAATCGAAATTTTACACCTTAGAGTCTGTTTCTAACTGGGGTCAAAATTGTAAAATGGTCTTACGAATTAGCGATTTCGTTCCAATTCACATTGCAAGTAATATTCGTCATGCTAATTACGCTGCCGATTGCCAAATTGCATTATCTCTTATAGTTTACGAGATATGGACTATCAACATCTAACAATATTGGCTCAGCTTCTAACTTGGGCCAGAATTGTAAAATGGTCTTACGAATTAGCGATTTCGTTCCAATTCACATTCCAAGTAATATTCGGCATGCTAATTACGTTGCCGATTGCCAAATTGCATTATCTCTTATAGTTTCCGAGATATGGACTATCGACATCTGACAATATTGGCTCTGCTTCTAACTTGGGCCAGAATTGTAAAATGGTCTTATAAATTAGCGATTTCGCTCCAATTCACATTCCAAGTAATATTCGGCATGCTAATTACGTTACCGATTGCCAAATTGCATTATCTCTTATAGTTTCCGAGATATGGACTATCGACATCTGACAATATTGGCTCTGCTTCTAACTTGCGCCAGAATTGTAAAATGGCCTAGCGATTTGGCTCCAATTCACATTCCAAGTAATATTCGGCATGCTAATTACGTTGCCGATTACCAAATTGCATTATCTCTTATAGTTTCCGAGATATGGACAATCGAAATTTTACACCTTAGAGTCTGTTTCTAACTGGGGTCAAAATTGTAAAATGGTCTTATGAATTAGCGATTTCGCTCCAATTCACATTCCAAGTAATATTCGGCATGCTAATTACGTTGCCGATTGCCAAATTGCATTATCTCTTATAGTTTCCGAGATATGGACTATCGACATCTAACAATATTGGCTCTGCTTCTAACTTGGGCCAGAATTGTAAAATGGTCTTATGAATTAGCGATTTCGCTCCAATTCACATTCCAAGTAATATTCGGCATGCTAATTTCGTTGCCGATTGCCAAATTGCATTATCTCTTATAGTTTCCGAGATATGGACAATCGAAATTTTACACCTTAGAGTCTGTTTCTAACTGGGGTCAAAATTGTAAAATGGTCTTACGAATTAGCGATTTCGTCCCAATTCACATTCCAAGTAATATTCGGCATGCTAATTACGCTGCCGATTGCCAAATTGCATTATCTCTTATAGTTTCCGAGATATGGAATATCGACATCTAACAATATTGGCTCTGCTTTTAACTTGGGCCAGAATTGTAAAATGGTCTTACGAGATATCGATTTCGTTCCAATTCACATTCCAAGTAATATTCGGCATGCTATTTACGTTGCCGATTGCCAAATTGCATTATCTCTTATAGTTTCAGAGATATGGACTATCGACATCTGACAATATTGGCTCTGCTTCTAACTTGGGCCAGAATTGTAAAATGGTCTTATAAATTAGCGATTTCACTCCAATTCACATTCCAAGTAATATTCGGCATGCTAATTACGTTGCCGATTGCCAAATTGCATTATCTCTTATAGTTTCCGAGATATGGTCTATCGACATCTGACAATATTGGCTCTGCTTCTAACTTGCGCCAGAATTGTAAAATGGTCTTATGATTTAACGATTTGGCTCCAATTCACATTCCAAGTAATATTCGGCATGCTAATTACGTTGCCGATTGCCAAATTGCATTATCTCTTATAGTTTCCGAGATATGGGCAATCGAAATTTTACACCTTAGAGTCTGTTTCTAACTGGGGTCAAAATTGTAAAATGGTCTTAAGAATTAGCGATTTCGTTCCAATTCACATTCCAAGTAATATTCGGCATGCTAATTACGCTGCCGATTGCCAAATAACATTATCTCTTATAGTTTCCGAGATATGGACTATCGACATCTAACAATATTGGCTCTGCTTCTAACTTGGGCCAGAATTGTAAAATGGTCTTATGAATTAGCGATTTCGTTCCAATTCACATTCCAAATAATATTCGGCATGCTAATTACGTTGCCGATTGCCAAATTGCATTATCTCTTATAGTTTCCGAGATATGGACAATCGAAATTTTACACCTTAGAGTCTGTTTCTAACTGGGGTCAAAATTGTAAAATGGTCTTACGAATTAGCGATTTCGTTCCAATTCACATTCCAAGTAATATTCGGCATGCTAATTACGCTGCCGATTGCCAAATTGCATCATTTCTTATAGTTTCCGAGATATGGACTATCGACATCTAACAATATTGGCTTAGCTCCTAACTTGGGCCAGAATTGTAAAATGGTCTTACGAATTAGCGATTTCGTTCCAATTCACATTCCAAGTAATATTCGGCATGCTAATTACGTTGCCGATTGCCAAATTGCATTGTCTCTTATAGTTTCCGAGATATGGACTATCGACATCTGACAATATTGGCTCTGCTTCTAACTTGCGCCAGAATTGTAAAATGGTCTTATGAATTAGCGATTTGGCTCCAATTCACATTCCAAGTAATATTCGGCATACTAATTACGTTGCCGATTGCCAAATTGCATTATCTCTTATAGTTTCCGAGATATGGACAATCGAAATTTTACACCTTAGAGTCTGTTTCTAACTGGGGTCAAAATTGTAAAATGGTCTTACGAATTAGCGATTTCGTCCCAATTCACATTCCAAGTAATATTCGGCATGCTAATTACGCTGCCGATTGCCAAATTGCATTATCTCTTATAGTTTCCGAGATATGGAATATCGACATCTAACAATATTGGCTCTGCTTTTAACTTGGGCCAGAATTGTAAAATGGTCTTACGAGATATCGATTTCGTTCCAATTCACATTCCAAGTAATATTCGGCATGCTAATTACGTTGCCGATTGCCAAATTGCATTATCTCTTATAGTTTCAGAGATATGGACTATCGACATCTGACAATATTGGCTCTGCTTCTAACTTGGGCCAGAATTGTAAAATGGTCTTATAAATTAGCGATTTCGCTCCAATTCACATTCCAAGTAATATTCGGCCTGCTAATTACGTTGCCGATTGCCAAATTGCATTATCTCTTATAGTTTCCGAGATATGGACTATCGACATCTGACAATGTTGGCTCAGCTTCTAACTTGCGCCAGAATTGTAAAATGGTCTTACGAATTAGCGATTTCGTTCCAATTCACATTCCAAGTAATATTCGGCATGCTAATTACGTTGCCGATTGCCAAATTGCATTATCTCTTATAGTTACCGAGATATGGACTATCGACATCTAACAATATTGGCTCTGCTTCTAACTTGGGCCAGAATTGTAAAATGGTCTTATGAATTAGCGATTTCGCTCCAATTCACATTCCAAGTAATATTCGGCATGCTAATTACGTTGCCGATTGCCAAATTGCATTATCTCTTATAGTTTCCGAGATATGGACTATCGACATCTGACAATATTGGCTCTGCTTCTAACTTGGGCCAGAATTGTAAAATGGTCTTATAAATTAGCGATTTCGCTCCAATTCACATTCCAAGTAATATTCGGCATGCTAATTACGTTGCCGATTGCCAAATTGCATTATCTCTTATAGTTTCCGAGATATGGACAATCGAAATTTTATACCTTAGAGTCTGTTTCTAACTGGGGTCAAAATTGTAAAATGGTCTTATAAATTAGCGATTTCGCTCCAATTCACATTCCAAGTAATATTCGGCATGCTAATTACGTTGCCGATTGCCAAATTGCATTATCTCTTATAGTTTCCGAGATATGGACAATCGAAATTTTACACCTTAGAGTCTGTTTCTAACTGGGGTCAAAATTGTAAAATGGTCTTACGAATTAGCGATTATGTTCCAATTCACATTCCAAGTAATATTCGGCATGCTAATTACGCTGCCGATTGCCAAATTGCATTATCTCTTGTAGTTTCCGAGATATGGACTATCGACATCTAACAATATTGGCTCTGCCTCTAACTTGGGCCAGAATTGTAAAATGGTCTTATGAATTAGCGATTTCGTTCCAATTCACATTCCAAGTAATATTCGGCATGCTAATTACGTTGCCGATTGCCAAATTGCATTATCTCTTATAGTTTCCGAGATATGGACAATCGAAATTTTACACCTTAGAGTCTGTTTCTAACTGGGGTCAAAATTGTAAAATGGTCTTACGAATTAGCGATTTCGTTCCAATTCACATTGCAAGTAATATTCGGCATGCTAATTACGCTGCCGATTGCCAAATTGCATTATCTCTTATAGTTTACGAGATATGGACTATCAACATCTAACAATATTGGCTCAGCTTCTAACTTGGGCCAGAATTGTAAAATGGTCTTACGAATTAGCGATTTCGTTCCAATTCACATTCCAAGTAATATTCGGCATGCTAATTACGTTACCGATTGCCAAATTGCATTATCTCTTATAGTTTCCGAGATATGGACTATCGACATCTGACAATATTGGCTCTGCTTCTAACTTGGGCCAGAATTGTAAAATGGTCTTATAAATTAGCGATTTCGCTCCAATTCACATTCCAAGTAATATTCGGCATGCTAATTACGTTACCGATTGCCAAATTGCATTATCTCTTATAGTTTCCGAGATATGGACTATCGACATCTGACAATATTGGCTCTGCTTCTAACTTGCGCCAGAATTGTAAAATGGCCTAGCGATTTGGCTCCAATTCACATTCCAAGTAATATTCGGCATGCTAATTACGTTGCCGATTACCAAATTGCATTATCTCTTATAGTTTCCGAGATATGGCCAATCGAAATTTTACACCTTAGAGTCTGTTTCTAACTGGGGTCAAAATTGTAAAATGGTCTTATGAATTAGCGATTTCGCTCCAATTCACATTCCAAGTAATATTCGGCATGCTAATTTCGTTGCCGATTGCCAAATTGCATTATCTCTTATAGTTTCCGAGATATGGACTATCGACATCTAACAATATTGGCTCTGCTTCTAACTTGGGCCAGAATTGTAAAAGGGTCTTATGAATTAGCGATTTCGCTCCAATTCACATTCCAAGTAATATTCGGCATGCTAATTTCGTTGCCGATTGCCAAATTGCATTATCTCTTATAGTTTCCGAGATATGGACTATCGACATCTAACAATATTGGCTCTGCTTCTAACTTGGGCCAGAATTGTAAAATGGTCTTATGAATTAGCGATTTCGATCCAATTCACATTCCAAGTAATATTCGGCATGCTAATTACGTTGCCGATTGCCAAATTGCATTATCTCCTATAGCTTCCGAGATATGGACAATCGAAATTTTACACCTTAGAGTCTGTTTCTAACTGGGGTCAAAATTGTAAAATGGTCTTACGAATTAGCGATTTCGTTCCAATTCACATTCCAAGTAATATTCGGCATGCTAATTACGTTGCCGATTGCCAAATTGCATTATCTCTTATAGTTTCCGAGATATGGACTATTGACATCTGACAATATTGGCTCTGCTTCTAACTTGGGCCAGAATTGTAAAATGGACTTATGAATTAGCGATTTCGTTCCAATTCACATTCCAAGTAATATTCGGCATTCTAATTACGTTGAAGATTGCCAAATTGCATTATCTCCTATAGTTTCCGAGACATGGACAATCGAAATTTTACACCTTAGAGTCTGTTTCTAACTGGGGCCAAAATTGTAAAATGGTCTTACGAATTAGCGATTTCGTTCCAATTCACATTCCAAGTAATATTCGGCATGCTAATTACGTTGCCGATTGCCAAATTGCATTATCTCTTATAGTTTCCGAGATATGGACTATCGACATCTGACAATATTGGCTCTGCTTCTAACTTGCGCCAGAATTGTAAAATGGTCTTATGAATTAGCGATTTCGCTCCAATTCACATTCCAAGTAATATTCGGCATGCTAATTACGTTGCCGATTGCCAAATTGCATTATCTCTTATAGTTTCCGAGATATGGACTATCGACATCTGACAATATTGGCTCTGCTTCTAACTTGCGCCAGGATTGTAAAATGGTCTTACGAATTAGCGATTTCGTTCCAATTCACATTCCAAGTAATATTCGGCATGCTAATTACGCTGCCGATTGCCAAATTGCATTATCTCTTATGGTTTCCGAGATATGGACTATCGACATCTGACAATATTGGCTCTGCTTCTAACTTGGGCCAGAATTGTAAAATGGTCTTATGAATTAGCGATTTGGCTCCAATTCACATTCCAAGTAATATTCGGCATGCTAATTACGTTGCCGATTGCCAAATTGCATTATCTCTTATAGTTACCGAGATATGGACTATCGACATCTAACAATATTGGCTCTGCTTCTAACTTGGGCCAGAATTGTAAAATGGTCTTATGAATTAGCGATTTCGTTTCAATTCACATTCCAAGTAATATTCGGCATGCTAATTACGTTGCCGATTGCCAAATTGCATTATCTCTTATAGTTTCCGAGATATGAACTATCGACATCTGACAATATTGGCTCTGCTTCTAACTTGCGCCAGAATTGTAAAATGGTCTTATGAATTAGCGATTTGGCTCCAATTCACATTCCAAGTAATATTCGGCATACTAATTACGTTGCCGATTGCCAAATTGCATTATCTCTTATAGTTTCCGAGATATGGACAATCGAAATTTTACACCTTAGAGTCTGTTTCTAACTGGGGTCAAAATTGTAAAATGGTCTTACGAATTAGCGATTTCGTTCCAATTCACATTCCAAGTAATATTCGGCATGCTAATTACGTTGCCGATTGCCAAATTGCATTATCTCTTATAGTTTCCGAGATATGGACTATCGACATCTGACAATATTGGCTCTGCTTCTAACTTGGGCCAGAATTGTAAAATGGCCTTATAAATTAGCGATTTCGCTCCAATTCACATTCCAAGTAATATTCGGCATGCTAATTACGTTGCCGATTGCCAAATTGCATTATCTCTTATAGTTTCCGAGATATGGATTATCGACATCTGACAATATTGGCTCTGCTTCTAACTTGCGCCAGAATTGTAAAATGGTCTTATGAATTAGCGATTTGGCTCCAATTCACATTCCAAGTAATATTCGGCATGCTAATTACGTTGCCGATTGCCAAGTTGCATTATCTCTTATAGTTTCCGAGATATGGGCAATCGAAATTTTACACCTTAGAGTCTGTTTCTAACTGGGGTCAAAATTGTAAAATGGTCTTAAGAATTAGCGATTTCGTTCCAATTCACATTCCAAGTAATATTCGGCATGCTAATTACGCTGCCGATTGCCAAATAACATTATCTCTTATAGTTTCCGAGATATGGACTATCGACATCTAACAATATTGGCTCTGCTTCTAACTTGGGCCAGAATTGTAAAATGGTCTTATGAATTAGCGATTTCGTTCCAATTCACATTCCAAATAATATTCGGCATGCTAATTACGTTGCCGATTGCCAAATTGCATTATCTCTTATAGTTTCCGAGATATGGACAATCGAAATTTTACACCTTAGAGTCTGTTTCTAACTGGGGTCAAAATTGTAAAATGGTCTTATAAATTAGCGATTTCGCTCCAATTCACATTCCAAGTAATATTCGGCATGCTAATTACGTTGCCGATTGCCAAATTGCATTATTTCTTATAGTTCCCGAGATATGGACTATCGACATCTGACAATATTGGCTCTGCTTCTAACTTGCGCCAGAATTGTAAAATGGTCTTATGAATTAGCGATTTCGCTCCAATTCACATTCCAAGTAATATTCGGCATGCTAATTACGTTGCCGATTGCCAAATTGCATTATCTCTTATAGTTTCCGAGATATGGACTATCGACATCTGACAATATTGGCTCTGCTTCTAACTTGCGCCAGAATTGTAAAATGGTCTTACGAATTAGCGATTTCGTTCCAATTCACATTCCAAGTAATATTCGGCATGCTAATTACGCTGCCGATTGCCAAATTGCATTATCTCTTATGGTTTCCGAGATATGGACTATCGACATCTGACAATATTGGCTCTGCTTCTAACTTGGGCCAGAATTGTAAAATGGTCTTATGAATTAGCGATTTCGCTCCAATTCACATTCCAAGTAATATTCGGCATGCTAATTACGTTGCCGATTGCCAAATTGCATTATCTCTTATAGTTACCGAGATATGGACTATCGACATCTAACAATATTGGCTCTGCTTCTAACTTGGGCCAGAATTGTAAAATGGTCTTATGAATTAGCGATTTCGTTCCAATTCACATTCCAAGTAATATTCGGCATGCTAATTACGTTGCCGATTGCCAATTTGCATTATCTCTTATAGTTTCCGAGATATGAACTATCGACATCTGACAATATTGGCTCTGCTTCTAACTTGCGCCAGAATTGTAAAATGGTCTTATGAATTAGCGATTTGGCTCCAATTCACATTCCAAGTAATATTCGGCATACTAATTACGTTGCCGATTGCCAAATTGCATTATCTCTTATAGTTTCCGAGATATGGACAATCGAAATTTTACACCTTAGAGTCTGTTTCTAACTGGGGTCAAAATTGTAAAATGGTCTTACGAATTAGCGATTTCGTTCCAATTCACATTCCAAGTAATATTCGGCATGCTAATTAAGTTGCCGATTGCCAAATTGCATTATCTCTTATAGTTTCCGAGATATGGTCTATCGACATCTGACAATATTGGCTCTGCTTCTAACTTGGGCCAGAATTGTAAAATGGCCTTATAAATTAGCGATTTCGCTCCAATTCACATTCCAAATAATATTCGGCATGCTAATTACGTTGCCGATTGCCAAATTGCATTATCTCTTATAGTTTCCGAGATATGGACAATCGAAATTTTACACCTTAGAGTCTGTTTCTAACTGGGGTCAAAATTGTAAAATGGTCTTACGAATTAGCGATTTCGTTCCAATTCACATTCCAAGTAATATTCGGCATGCTAATTACGCTGCCGATTGCCAAATTGCATCATCTCTTATAGTTTCCGAGATATGGACTATCGACATCTAACAATATTGGCTTAGCTCCTAACTTGGGCCAGAATTGTAAAATGGTCTTACGAATTAGCGATTTCGTTCCAATTCACATTCCAAGTAATATTCGGCATGCTAATTACGTTGCCGATTGCCAAATTGCATTGTCTCTTATAGTTTCCGAGATATGGACTATCGACATCTGACAATATTGGCTCTGCTTCTAACTTGCGCCAGAATTGTAAAATGGTCTTATGAATTAGCGATTTGGCTCCAATTCACATTCCAAGTAATATTCGGCATACTAATTACGTTGCCGATTGCCAAATTGCATTATCTCTTATAGTTTCCGAGATATGGACAATCGAAATTTTACACCTTAGAGTCTGTTTCTAACTGGGGTCAAAATTGTAAAATGGTCTTATAAATTAGCGATTTCGCTCCAATTCACATTCCAAGTAATATTCGGCATGCTAATTACGTTGCCGATTGCCAAATTGCATTATTTCTTATAGTTCCCGAGATATGGACTATCGACATCTGACAATATTGGCTCTGCTTCTAACTTGCGCCAGAATTGTAAAATGGTCTTATGAATTAGCGATTTCGCTCCAATTCACATTCCAAGTAATATTCGGCATGCTAATTACGTTGCCGATTGCCAAATTGCATTATCTCTTATAGTTTCCGAGATATGGACAATCGAAATTTTACACCTTAGAGTCTGTTTCTAACTGGGGTCAAAATTGTAAAATGGTCTTATAAATTAGCGATTTCGCTCCAATTCACATTCCAAGTAATATTCGGCATGCTAATTACGTTGCCGATTGCCAAATTGCATTATTTCTTATAGTTCCCGAGATATGGACTATCGACATCTGACAATATTGGCTCTGCTTCTAACTTGCGCCAGAATTGTAAAATGGTCTTATGAATTAGCGATTTCGCTCCAATTCACATTCCAAGTAATATTCGGCATGCTAATTACGTTGCCGATTGCCAAATTGCATTATCTCTTATAGTTTCCGAGATATGGACTATCGACATCTGACAATATTGGCTCTGCTTCTAACTTGCGCCAGAATTGTAAAATGGTCTTACGAATTAGCGATTTCGTTCCAATTCACATTCCAAGTAAAATTCGGCATGCTAATTACGCTGCCGATTGCCAAATTGCATTATCTCTTATGGTTTCCGAGATATGGACTATCGACATCTGACAATATTGGCTCTGCTTCTAACTTGGGCCAGAATTGTAAAATGGTCTTATGAATTAGCGATTTCGCTCCAATTCACATTCCAAGTAATATTCGGCATGCTAATTACGTTGCCGATTGCCAAATTGCATTATCTCTTATAGTTACCGAGATATGGACTATCGACATCTAACAATATTGGCTCTGCTTCTAACTTGGGCCAGAATTGTAAAATGGTCTTATGAATTAGCGATTTCGTTCCAATTCACATTCCAAGTAATATTCGGCATGCTAATTACGTTGCCGATTGCCAATTTGCATTATCTCTTATAGTTTCCGAGATATGAACTATCGACATCTGACAATATTGGCTCTGCTTCTAACTTGCGCCAGAATTGTAAAATGGTCTTATGAATTAGCGATTTGGCTCCAATTCACATTCCAAGTAATATTCGGCATACTAATTACGTTGCCGATTGCCAAATTGCATTATCTCTTATAGTTTCCGAGATATGGACAATCGAAATTTTACACCTTAGAGTCTGTTTCTAACTGGGGTCAAAATTGTAAAATGGTCTTACGAATTAGCGATTTCGTTCCAATTCACATTCCAAGTAATATTCGGCATGCTAATTAAGTTGCCGATTGCCAAATTGCATTATCTCTTATAGTTTCCGAGATATGGTCTATCGACATCTGACAATATTGGCTCTGCTTCTAACTTGGGCCAGAATTGTAAAATGGCCTTATAAATTAGCGATTTCGCTCCAATTCACATTCCAAATAATATTCGGCATGCTAATTACGTTGCCGATTGCCAAATTGCATTATCTCTTATAGTTTCCGAGATATGGACAATCGAAATTTTACACCTTAGAGTCTGTTTCTAACTGGGGTCAAAATTGTAAAATGGTCTTACGAATTAGCGATTTCGTTCCAATTCACATTCCAAGTAATATTCGGCATGCTAATTACGCTGCCGATTGCCAAATTGCATCATCTCTTATAGTTTCCGAGATATGGACTATCGACATCTAACAATATTGGCTTAGCTCCTAACTTGGGCCAGAATTGTAAAATGGTCTTACGAATTAGCGATTTCGTTCCAATTCACATTCCAAGTAATATTCGGCATGCTAATTACGTTGCCGATTGCCAAATTGCATTGTCTCTTATAGTTTCCGAGATATGGACTATCGACATCTGACAATATTGGCTCTGCTTCTAACTTGCGCCAGAATTGTAAAATGGTCTTATGAATTAGCGATTTGGCTCCAATTCACATTCCAAGTAATATTCGGCATACTAATTACGTTGCCGATTGCCAAATTGCATTATCTCTTATAGTTTCCGAGATATGGACAATCGAAATTTTACACCTTAGAGTCTGTTTCTAACTGGGGTCAAAATTGTAAAATGGTCTTACGAATTAGCGATTTCGTCCCAATTCACATTCCAAGTAATATTCGGCATGCTAATTACGCTGCCGATTGCCAAATTGCATTATCTCTTATAGTTTCCGAGATATGGAATATCGACATCTAACAATATTGGCTCTGCTTTTAACTTGGGCCAGAATTGTAAAATGGTCTTACGAGATATCGATTTCGTTCCAATTCACATTCCAAGTAATATTCGGCATGCTATTTACGTTGCCGATTGCCAAATTGCATTATCTCTTATAGTTTCAGAGATATGGACTATCGACATCTGACAATATTGGCTCTGCTTCTAACTTGGGCCAGAATTGTAAAATGGTCTTATAAATTAGCGATTTCACTCCAATTCACATTCCAAGTAATATTCGGCATGCTAATTACGTTGCCGATTGCCAAATTGCATTATCTCTTATAGTTTCCGAGATATGGTCTATCGACATCTGACAATATTGGCTCTGCTTCTAACTTGCGCCAGAATTGTAAAATGGTCTTATGATTTAACGATTTGGCTCCAATTCACATTCCAAGTAATATTCGGCATGCTAATTACGTTGCCGATTGCCAAATTGCATTATCTCTTATAGTTTCCGAGATATGGGCAATCGAAATTTTACACCTTAGAGTCTGTTTCTAACTGGGGTCAAAATTGTAAAATGGTCTTAAGAATTAGCGATTTCGTTCCAATTCACATTCCAAGTAATATTCGGCATGCTAATTACGCTGCCGATTGCCAAATAACATTATCTCTTATAGTTTCCGAGATATGGACTATCGACATCTAACAATATTGGCTCTGCTTCTAACTTGGGCCAGAATTGTAAAATGGTCTTATGAATTAGCGATTTCGTTCCAATTCACATTCCAAATAATATTCGGCATGCTAATTACGTTGCCGATTGCCAAATTGCATTATCTCTTATAGTTTCCGAGATATGGACAATCGAAATTTTACACCTTAGAGTCTGTTTCTAACTGGGGTCAAAATTGTAAAATGGTCTTACGAATTAGCGATTTCGTTCCAATTCACATTCCAAGTAATATTCGGCATGCTAATTACGCTGCCGATTGCCAAATTGCATCATTTCTTATAGTTTCCGAGATATGGACTATCGACATCTAACAATATTGGCTTAGCTCCTAACTTGGGCCAGAATTGTAAAATGGTCTTACGAATTAGCGATTTCGTTCCAATTCACATTCCAAGTAATATTCGGCATGCTAATTACGTTGCCGATTGCCAAATTGCATTGTCTCTTATAGTTTCCGAGATATGGACTATCGACATCTGACAATATTGGCTCTGCTTCTAACTTGCGCCAGAATTGTAAAATGGTCTTATGAATTAGCGATTTGGCTCCAATTCACATTCCAAGTAATATTCGGCATACTAATTACGTTGCCGATTGCCAAATTGCATTATCTCTTATAGTTTCCGAGATATGGACAATCGAAATTTTACACCTTAGAGTCTGTTTCTAACTGGGGTCAAAATTGTAAAATGGTCTTACGAATTAGCGATTTCGTCCCAATTCACATTCCAAGTAATATTCGGCATGCTAATTACGCTGCCGATTGCCAAATTGCATTATCTCTTATAGTTTCCGAGATATGGAATATCGACATCTAACAATATTGGCTCTGCTTTTAACTTGGGCCAGAATTGTAAAATGGTCTTACGAGATATCGATTTCGTTCCAATTCACATTCCAAGTAATATTCGGCATGCTAATTACGTTGCCGATTGCCAAATTGCATTATCTCTTATAGTTTCAGAGATATGGACTATCGACATCTGACAATATTGGCTCTGCTTCTAACTTGGGCCAGAATTGTAAAATGGTCTTATAAATTAGCGATTTCGCTCCAATTCACATTCCAAGTAATATTCGGCATGCTAATTACGTTGCCGATTGCCAAATTGCATTATCTCTTATAGTTTCCGAGATATGGACTATCGACATCTGACAATATTGGCTCTGCTTCTAACTTGGGCCAGAATTGTAAAATGGTCTTATTAATTAGCGATTTCGCTCCAATTCACATTCCAAGTAATATTCGGCATGCTAATTACGTTGCCGATTGCCAAATTGCATTATCTCTTATAGTCTCCGAGATATGGACAATCGAAATTTTACACCTTAGAGTCTGTTTCTAACTGGGGTCAAAATTGTAAAATGGTCTTACGAATTAGCGATTTTGTTCCAATTCACATTCCAAGTAATATTCGGCATGCTAATTACGCTGCCGATTGCCAAATTGCATTATCTCTTGTAGTTTCCGAGATATGGACTATCGACATCTAACAATATTGGCTCTGCCTCTAACTTGGGCCAGAATTGTAAAATGGTCTTATGAATTAGCGATTTCGTTCCAATTCACATTCCAAGTAATATTCGGCATGCTAATTACGTTGCCGATTGCCAAATTGCATTATCTCTTATAGTTTCCGAGATATGGACAATCGAAATTTTACACCTTAGAGTCTGTTTCTAACTGGGGTCAAAATTGTAAAATGGTCTTACGAATTAGCGATTTCGTTCCAATTCACATTGCAAGTAATATTCGTCATGCTAATTACGCTGCCGATTGCCAAATTGCATTATCTCTTATAGTTTACGAGATATGGACTATCAACATCTAACAATATTGGCTCAGCTTCTAACTTGGGCCAGAATTGTAAAATGGTCTTACGAATTAGCGATTTCGTTCCAATTCACATTCCAAGTAATATTCGGCATGCTAATTACGTTGCCGATTGCCAAATTGCATTATCTCTTATAGTTTCCGAGATATGGACTATCGACATCTGACAATATTGGCTCTGCTTCTAACTTGGGCCAGAATTGTAAAATGGTCTTATAAATTAGCGATTTCGCTCCAATTCACATTCCAAGTAATATTCGGCATGCTAATTACGTTACCGATTGCCAAATTGCATTATCTCTTATAGTTTCCGAGATATGGACTATCGACATCTGACAATATTGGCTCTGCTTCTAACTTGCGCCAGAATTGTAAAATGGCCTAGCGATTTGGCTCCAATTCACATTCCAAGTAATATTCGGCATGCTAATTACGTTGCCGATTACCAAATTGCATTATCTCTTATAGTTTCCGAGATATGGGCAATCGAAATTTTACACCTTAGAGTCTGTTTCTAACTGGGGTCAAAATTGTAAAATGGTCTTATGAATTAGCGATTTCGCTCCAATTCACATTCCAAGTAATATTCGGCATGCTAATTACGTTGCCGATTGCCAAATTGCATTATCTCTTATAGTTTCCGAGATATGGACTATCGACATCTAACAATATTGGCTCTGCTTCTAACTTGGGCCAGAATTGTAAAATGGTCTTATGAATTAGCGATTTCGCTCCAATTCACATTCCAAGTAATATTCGGCATGCTAATTTCGTTGCCGATTGCCAAATTGCATTATCTCTTATAGTTTCCGAGATATGGACAATCGAAATTTTACACCTTAGAGTCTGTTTCTAACTGGGGTCAAAATTGTAAAATGGTCTTACGAATTAGCGATTTCGTCCCAATTCACATTCCAAGTAATATTCGGCATGCTAATTACGCTGCCGATTGCCAAATTGCATTATCTCTTATAGTTTCCGAGATATGGAATATCGACATCTAACAATATTGGCTCTGCTTTTAACTTGGGCCAGAATTGTAAAATGGTCTTACGAGATATCGATTTCGTTCCAATTCACATTCCAAGTAATATTCGGCATGCTATTTACGTTGCCGATTGCCAAATTGCATTATCTCTTATAGTTTCAGAGATATGGACTATCGACATCTGACAATATTGGCTCTGCTTCTAACTTGGGCCAGAATTGTAAAATGGTCTTATAAATTAGCGATTTCACTCCAATTCACATTCCAAGTAATATTCGGCATGCTAATTACGTTGCCGATTGCCAAATTGCATTATCTCTTATAGTTTCCGAGATATGGTCTATCGACATCTGACAATATTGGCTCTGCTTCTAACTTGCGCCAGAATTGTAAAATGGTCTTATGATTTAACGATTTGGCTCCAATTCACATTCCAAGTAATATTCGGCATGCTAATTACGTTGCCGATTGCCAAATTGCATTATCTCTTATAGTTTCCGAGATATGGGCAATCGAAATTTTACACCTTAGAGTCTGTTTCTAACTGGGGTCAAAATTGTAAAATGGTCTTAAGAATTAGCGATTTCGTTCCAATTCACATTCCAAGTAATATTCGGCATGCTAATTACGCTGCCGATTGCCAAATAACATTATCTCTTATAGTTTCCGAGATATGGACTATCGACATCTAACAATATTGGCTCTGCTTCTAACTTGGGCCAGAATTGTAAAATGGTCTTATGAATTAGCGATTTCGTTCCAATTCACATTCCAAATAATATTCGGCATGCTAATTACGTTGCCGATTGCCAAATTGCATTATCTCTTATAGTTTCCGAGATATGGACAATCGAAATTTTACACCTTAGAGTCTGTTTCTAACTGGGGTCAAAATTGTAAAATGGTCTTACGAATTAGCGATTTCGTTCCAATTCACATTCCAAGTAATATTCGGCATGCTAATTACGCTGCCGATTGCCAAATTGCATCATTTCTTATAGTTTCCGAGATATGGACTATCGACATCTAACAATATTGGCTTAGCTCCTAACTTGGGCCAGAATTGTAAAATGGTCTTACGAATTAGCGATTTCGTTCCAATTCACATTCCAAGTAATATTCGGCATGCTAATTACGTTGCCGATTGCCAAATTGCATTGTCTCTTATAGTTTCCGAGATATGGACTATCGACATCTGACAATATTGGCTCTGCTTCTAACTTGCGCCAGAATTGTAAAATGGTCTTATGAATTAGCGATTTGGCTCCAATTCACATTCCAAGTAATATTCGGCATACTAATTACGTTGCCGATTGCCAAATTGCATTATCTCTTATAGTTTCCGAGATATGGACAATCGAAATTTTACACCTTAGAGTCTGTTTCTAACTGGGGTCAAAATTGTAAAATGGTCTTACGAATTAGCGATTTCGTCCCAATTCACATTCCAAGTAATATTCGGCATGCTAATTACGCTGCCGATTGCCAAATTGCATTATCTCTTATAGTTTCCGAGATATGGAATATCGACATCTAACAATATTGGCTCTGCTTTTAACTTGGGCCAGAATTGTAAAATGGTCTTACGAGATATCGATTTCGTTCCAATTCACATTCCAAGTAATATTCGGCATGCTAATTACGTTGCCGATTGCCAAATTGCATTATCTCTTATAGTTTCAGAGATATGGACTATCGACATCTGACAATATTGGCTCTGCTTCTAACTTGGGCCAGAATTGTAAAATGGTCTTATAAATTAGCGATTTCGCTCCAATTCACATTCCAAGTAATATTCGGCCTGCTAATTACGTTGCCGATTGCCAAATTGCATTATCTCTTATAGTTTCCGAGATATGGACTATCGACATCTGACAATATTGGCTCTGCTTCTAACTTGGGCCAGAATTGTAAAATGGTCTTATTAATTAGCGATTTCGCTCCAATTCACATTCCAAGTAATATTCGGCATGCTAATTACGTTGCCGATTGCCAAATTGCATTATCTCTTATAGTCTCCGAGATATGGACAATCGAAATTTTACACCTTAGAGTCTGTTTCTAACTGGGGTCAAAATTGTAAAATGGTCTTACGAATTAGCGATTTTGTTCCAATTCACATTCCAAGTAATATTCGGCATGCTAATTACGCTGCCGATTGCCAAATTGCATTATCTCTTGTAGTTTCCGAGATATGGACTATCGACATCTAACAATATTGGCTCTGCCTCTAACTTGGGCCAGAATTGTAAAATGGTCTTATGAATTAGCGATTTCGTTCCAATTCACATTCCAAGTAATATTCGGCATGCTAATTACGTTGCCGATTGCCAAATTGCATTATCTCTTATAGTTTCCGAGATATGGACAATCGAAATTTTACACCTTAGAGTCTGTTTCTAACTGGGGTCAAAATTGTAAAATGGTCTTACGAATTAGCGATTTCGTTCCAATTCACATTGCAAGTAATATTCGTCATGCTAATTACGCTGCCGATTGCCAAATTGCATTATCTCTTATAGTTTACGAGATATGGACTATCAACATCTAACAATATTGGCTCAGCTTCTAACTTGGGCCAGAATTGTAAAATGGTCTTACGAATTAGCGATTTCGTTCCAATTCACATTCCAAGTAATATTCGGCATGCTAATTACGTTGCCGATTGCCAAATTGCATTATCTCTTATAGTTTCCGAGATATGGACTATCGACATCTGACAATATTGGCTCTGCTTCTAACTTGGGCCAGAATTGTAAAATGGTCTTATAAATTAGCGATTTCGCTCCAATTCACATTCCAAGTAATATTCGGCATGCTAATTACGTTACCGATTGCCAAATTGCATTATCTCTTATAGTTTCCGAGATATGGACTATCGACATCTGACAATATTGGCTCTGCTTCTAACTTGCGCCAGAATTGTAAAATGGCCTAGCGATTTGGCTCCAATTCACATTCCAAGTAATATTCGGCATGCTAATTACGTTGCCGATTACCAAATTGCATTATC
The DNA here is from genome assembly GCF_030347505.1 of Rhynchophorus ferrugineus. Taxonomy (NCBI): domain Eukaryota; kingdom Metazoa; phylum Arthropoda; class Insecta; order Coleoptera; family Curculionidae; genus Rhynchophorus; species Rhynchophorus ferrugineus. The sequence continues at coordinate 41,055,362 of NW_027472582.1, forward strand.
TCTTATAGTTTCCGAGATATGGGCAATCGAAATTTTACACCTTAGAGTCTGTTTCTAACTGGGGTCAAAATTGTAAAATGGTCTTATGAATTAGCGATTTCGCTCCAATTCACATTCCAAGTAATATTCGGCATGCTAATTTCGTTGCCGATTGCCAAATTGCATTATCTCTTATAGTTTCCGAGATATGGACTATCGACATCTAACAATATTGGCTCTGCTTCTAACTTGGGCCAGAATTGTAAAATGGTCTTATGAATTAGCGATTTCGCTCCAATTCACATTCCAAGTAATATTCGGCATGCTAATTTCGTTGCCGATTGCCAAATTGCATTATCTCTTATAGTTTCCGAGATATGGACTATCGACATCTAACAATATTGGCTCTGCTTCTAACTTGGGCCAGAATTGTAAAATGGTCTTATGAATTAGCGATTTAGTTCCAATTCACATTCCAAGTAATATTCGGCATGCTAATTACGTTGCCGATTGCCAAATTGCATTATCTCCTATAGCTTCCGAGATATGGACAATCGAAATTTTACACCTTAGAGTCTGTTTCTAACAGGGGTCAAAATTGTAAAATGGTCTTACGAATTAGCGATTTCGTTCCAATTCACATTCCAAGTAATATTCGGCATGCTAATTACGTTGCCGATTGCCAAATTGCATTATCTCTTATAGTTTCCGAGATATGGACTATCAATAATTTACACCTTAGGCTCTGCTTCTAACTTGGGCCCAAATTGTAAAATGGCCTTATCTATTGGCGATTTCGTTCCAATTCACATTCCAAGTAATATTCGGCATGCTAATTACATTGCCGGTTGCCAAATTGCATTATCTCTTATAGTTTCCGAGATATGGTCTATCGACATCTGACAATATTGGCTCTGCTTCTAACTTGGGCCAGAATTGTAAAATGGTCTTATGATTTAACGATTTGGCTCCAATTCACATTCCAAGTAATATTCGGCATGCTAATTACGTTGCCGATTGCCAAATTGCATTATCTCTTATAGTTTCCGAGATATGGGCAATCGAAATTTTACACCTTAGAGTCTGTTTCTAACTGGGGTCAAAATTGTAAAATGGTCTTAAGAATTAGCGATTTCGTTCCAATTCACATTCCAAGTAATATTCGGCATGCTAATTACGCTGCCGATTGCCAAATAACATTATCTCTTATAGTTTCCGAGATATGGACTATCGACATCTAACAATATTGGCTCTGCTTCTAACTTGGGCCAGAATTGTAAAATGGTCTTATGAATTAGCGATTTCGTTCCAATTCACATTCCAAATAATATTCGGCATGCTAATTACGTTGCCGATTGCCAAATTGCATTATCTCTTATAGTTTCCGAGATATGGACAATCGAAATTTTACACCTTAGAGTCTGTTTCTAACTGGGGTCAAAATTGTAAAATGGTCTTACGAATTAGCGATTTCGTTCCAATTCACATTCCAAGTAATATTCGGCATGCTAATTACGCTGCCGATTGCCAAATTGCATCATTTCTTATAGTTTCCGAGATATGGACTATCGACATCTAACAATATTGGCTTAGCTCCTAACTTGGGCCAGAATTGTAAAATGGTCTTACGAATTAGCGATTTCGTTCCAATTCACATTCCAAGTAATATTCGGCATGCTAATTACGTTGCCGATTGCCAAATTGCATTGTCTCTTATAGTTTCCGAGATATGGACTATCGACATCTGACAATATTGGCTCTGCTTCTAACTTGCGCCAGAATTGTAAAATGGTCTTATGAATTAGCGATTTGGCTCCAATTCACATTCCAAGTAATATTCGGCATACTAATTACGTTGCCGATTGCCAAATTGCATTATCTCTTATAGTTTCCGAGATATGGACAATCGAAATTTTACACCTTAGAGTCTGTTTCTAACTGGGGTCAAAATTGTAAAATGGTCTTACGAATTAGCGATTTCGTCCCAATTCACATTCCAAGTAATATTCGGCATGCTAATTACGCTGCCGATTGCCAAATTGCATTATCTCTTATAGTTTCCGAGATATGGAATATCGACATCTAACAATATTGGCTCTGCTTTTAACTTGGGCCAGAATTGTAAAATGGTCTTACGAGATATCGATTTCGTTCCAATTCACATTCCAAGTAATATTCGGCATGCTAATTACGTTGCCGATTGCCAAATTGCATTATCTCTTATAGTTTCAGAGATATGGACTATCGACATCTGACAATATTGGCTCTGCTTCTAACTTGGGCCAGAATTGTAAAATGGTCTTATAAATTAGCGATTTCGCTCCAATTCACATTCCAAGTAATATTCGGCCTGCTAATTACGTTGCCGATTGCCAAATTGCATTATCTCTTATAGTTTCCGAGATATGGACTATCGACATCTGACAATATTGGCTCTGCTTCTAACTTGGGCCAGAATTGTAAAATGGTCTTATTAATTAGCGATTTCGCTCCAATTCACATTCCAAGTAATATTCGGCATGCTAATTACGTTGCCGATTGCCAAATTGCATTATCTCTTATAGTCTCCGAGATATGGACAATCGAAATTTTACACCTTAGAGTCTGTTTCTAACTGGGGTCAAAATTGTAAAATGGTCTTACGAATTAGCGATTTTGTTCCAATTCACATTCCAAGTAATATTCGGCATGCTAATTACGCTGCCGATTGCCAAATTGCATTATCTCTTGTAGTTTCCGAGATATGGACTATCGACATCTAACAATATTGGCTCTGCCTCTAACTTGGGCCAGAATTGTAAAATGGTCTTATGAATTAGCGATTTCGTTCCAATTCACATTCCAAGTAATATTCGGCATGCTAATTACGTTGCCGATTGCCAAATTGCATTATCTCTTATAGTTTCCGAGATATGGACAATCGAAATTTTACACCTTAGAGTCTGTTTCTAACTGGGGTCAAAATTGTAAAATGGTCTTACGAATTAGCGATTTCGTTCCAATTCACATTGCAAGTAATATTCGTCATGCTAATTACGCTGCCGATTGCCAAATTGCATTATCTCTTATAGTTTACGAGATATGGACTATCAACATCTAACAATATTGGCTCAGCTTCTAACTTGGGCCAGAATTGTAAAATGGTCTTACGAATTAGCGATTTCGTTCCAATTCACATTCCAAGTAATATTCGGCATGCTAATTACGTTGCCGATTGCCAAATTGCATTATCTCTTATAGTTTCCGAGATATGGACTATCGACATCTGACAATATTGGCTCTGCTTCTAACTTGGGCCAGAATTGTAAAATGGTCTTATAAATTAGCGATTTCGCTCCAATTCACATTCCAAGTAATATTCGGCATGCTAATTACGTTACCGATTGCCAAATTGCATTATCTCTTATAGTTTCCGAGATATGGACTATCGACATCTGACAATATTGGCTCTGCTTCTAACTTGCGCCAGAATTGTAAAATGGCCTAGCGATTTGGCTCCAATTCACATTCCAAGTAATATTCGGCATGCTAATTACGTTGCCGATTACCAAATTGCATTATCTCTTATAGTTTCCGAGATATGGGCAATCGAAATTTTACACCTTAGAGTCTGTTTCTAACTGGGGTCAAAATTGTAAAATGGTCTTATGAATTAGCGATTTCGCTCCAATTCACATTCCAAGTAATATTCGGCATGCTAATTTCGTTGCCGATTGCCAAATTGCATTATCTCTTATAGTTTCCGAGATATGGACTATCGACATCTAACAATATTGGCTCTGCTTCTAACTTGGGCCAGAATTGTAAAATGGTCTTATGAATTAGCGATTTCGCTCCAATTCACATTCCAAGTAATATTCGGCATGCTAATTTCGTTGCCGATTGCCAAATTGCATTATCTCTTATAGTTTCCGAGATATGGACTATCGACATCTAACAATATTGGCTCTGCTTCTAACTTGGGCCAGAATTGTAAAATGGTCTTATGAATTAGCGATTTAGTTCCAATTCACATTCCAAGTAATATTCGGCATGCTAATTACGTTGCCGATTGCCAAATTGCATTATCTCCTATAGCTTCCGAGATATGGACAATCGAAATTTTACACCTTAGAGTCTGTTTCTAACAGGGGTCAAAATTGTAAAATGGTCTTACGAATTAGCGATTTCGTTCCAATTCACATTCCAAGTAATATTCGGCATGCTAATTACGTTGCCGATTGCCAAATTGCATTATCTCTTATAGTTTCCGAGATATGGACTATCAATAATTTACACCTTAGGCTCTGCTTCTAACTTGGGCCCAAATTGTAAAATGGCCTTATCTATTGGCGATTTCGTTCCAATTCACATTCCAAGTAATATTCGGCATGCTAATTACATTGCCGGTTGCCAAATTGCATTATCTCTTATAGTTTCCGAGTTATGGACTATCGATAATTTACACCTTAGGCTCTGCTTCTAACTTGGGCCCAAATTGTAAAATGGTCTTATCTATTGGCGATTTCGTTCCAATTCACATTCCAAGTAATATTCGGCATGCTAATTACATTGCCGGTTGCCAAATTGCATTATCTCTTATAGTTTCCGAGATATGGACTATCGATAATTTACACCTTAGGCTCTGCTTCTAACTTGGGCCCAAATTGTAAAATGGTCTTACCTATTGGCGAATTCGTTCCAATTCACATTCCAAGTAATATTCGGCATGCTAATTACATTGCCGGTTGCCAAATTGCATTATCTCTTATAGTTTCCGAGATATGGACTATCGATAATTTACACCTTAGGCTCTGCTTCTAACTTGGGCCCAAATTGTAAAATGGTCTTATCTATTGGCGATTTCGTTCCAATTCACATTCCAAGTAATATTCGGCATGCTAATTACATTGCCGGTTGCCAAATTGCATTATCTCTTATAGTTTCCGAGATATGGACTATCGATAATTTACACCTTAGGCTCTGCTTCTAACTTGGACCCAAATTGTAAAATGGTCTTATCTATTGGCGATTTCGTCCCAATTCACATTCCAAGTGATATTCGGCATGCTAATTACATTGCCGGTTGCGAAATTGCATTATCTCTTATAGTTTCCGAGATATGGACTATCAATAATTTACACCTTAGGCTCTGCTTCTAACTTGGGCCCAAATTGTAAAATGGTCTTATCTATTGGCGATTTCGTTCCAATTCACATTCCAAGTAATATTCGGCATGCTAATTACATTGCCGGTTGCCAAATTGCATTATCTCTTATAGTTTCCGAGATATGGACTATCGATAATTTACACCTTAGGCTCTGCTTCTAACTTGGGCCCAAATTGTAAAATGGTCTTATCTATTGGCGATTTCGTCCCAATTCACATTCCAAGTGATATTCGGCATGCTAATTACATTGCCGGTTGCGAAATTGCATTATCTCTTATAGTTTCCGAGATATGGACTATCAATAATTTACACCTTAGGCTCTGCTTCTAACTTGGGCCCAAATTGTAAAATGGTCTTATCTATTGGCGATTTCGTTCCAATTCACATTCCAAGTAATATTCGGCATGCTAATTACATTGCCGGTTGCCAAATTGCATTATCTCTTATAGTTTCCGAGATATGGACTATCGATAATTTACACCTTAGGCTCTGCTTCTAACTTGGGCCCAAATTGTAAAATGGTCTTATCTATTGGCGATTTCGTTCCAATTCACATTCCAAGTAATATTCGGCATGCTAATTACATTGCCGGTTGCCAAATTGCATTATCTCTTATAGTTTCCGAGATATGGACTATCGATAATTTATACCTTAGGCTCTGCTTTAAACTTGGGCCCAAATTGTAAAATGGTCTTATCTATTGGCGATTTCGTTCCAATTCACACTCCAAGTAATATTCGGCATGCTAATTACATTGCCGGTTGCGAAATTGCATTATCTCTTATAGTTTCCGAGATATGGACTATCGATAATTTACACCTTAGGCTCTGCTTCTAACTTGGGCCCAAATTGTAAAATGGTCTTATCTATTGGCGATTTCGTTCCAATTCACATTCCAAGTAATATTCGGCATGCTAATTACATTGCCGGTTGCCAAATTGCATTATCTCTTATAGTTTCCGAGATATGGACTATCGATAATTTACACCTTAGGCTCTGCTTCTAACTTGGGCCCAAATTGTAAAATGGTCTTATCTATTGGCGATTTCGTTCCAATTCACATTCCAAGTAATATTCGGCATGCTAATTACATTGCCGGATGCCAAATTGCATTATCTCTTATAGTTTCCGAGATATGGACTATCGATAATTTACACCTTAGGCTCTGCTTCTAACTTGGGCCCAAATTGTAAAATGGTCTTACCTATTGGCGATTTCGTTCCAATTCACATTCCAAGTAATATTCGGCATGCTAATTACATTGCCGGTTGCCAAATTGCATTATCTCTTATACTTTCCGAGATATGGACTATCGATAATTTACACCTTAGGCTCTGCTTCTAACTTGGGCCCAAATTGTAAAATGGTCTTATCTATTGGCGATTTCGTTCCAATTCACATTCCAAGTAATATTCGGCATGCTAATTACATTGCCGGTTGCCAAATTGCATTATCTCTTATAGTTTCCGAGATATGGACTATCGATAATTTACACCTTAGGCTCTGCTTCTAACTTGGGCCCAAATTGTAAAATGGTCTTATCTATTGGCGATTTCGTTCCAATTCACATTCCAAGTAATATTCGGCATGCTAATTACATTGCCGGTTGCCAAATTGCATTATCTCTTATAGTTTCCGAGATATGGACTATCGATAATTTACACCTTAGGCTCTGCTTCTAACTTGGGCCCAAATTGTAAAATGGTCTTATCTATTGGCGATTTCGTTCCAATTCACATTCCAAGTAATATTCGGCATGCTAATTTCATTGCCGGTTGCCAAATTGCATTATCTCTTATAGTTTCCGAGATATGGACTATCGATAATTTACACCTTAGGCTCTGCTTCTAACTTGGGCCCAAATTGTAAAATGGTCTTATCTATTGGCGATTTCGTTCCAATTCACATTCCAAGTAATATTCGGCATGCTAATTACATTGCCGGTTGCCAAATTGCATTATCTCTTATAGTTTCCGAGATATGGACTATCGATAATTTATACCTTAGGCTCTGCTTTAAACTTGGGCCCAAATTGTAAAATGGTCTTATCTATTGGCGATTTCGTTCCAATTCACACTCCAAGTAATATTCGGCATGCTAATTACATTGCCGGTTGCGAAATTGCATTATCTCTTATAGTTTCCGAGATATGGACTATCGATAATTTACACCTTAGGCTCTGCTTCTAACTTGGGCCCAAATTGTAAAATGGTCTTATCTATTGGCGATTTCGTTCCAATTCACATTCCAAGTAATATTCGGCATGCTAATTACATTGCCGGTTGCCAAATTGCATTATCTCTTATAGTTTCCGAGATATGGACTATCGATAATTTACACCTTAGGCTCTGCTTCTAACTTGGGCCCAAATTGTAAAATGGTCTTATCTATTAGCGATTTCGTTCCAATTCACATTCCAAGTAATATTCGGCATGCTAATTACATTGCCGGATGCCAAATTGCATTATCTCTTATAGTTTCCGAGATATGGACTATCGATAATTTACACCTTAGGCTCTGCTTCTAACTTGGGCCCAAATTGTAAAATGGTCTTACCTATTGGCGATTTCGTTCCAATTCACATTCCAAGTAATATTCGGCATGCTAATTACATTGCCGGTTGCCAAATTGCATTATCTCTTATACTTTCCGAGATATGGACTATCGATAATTTACACCTTAGGCTCTGCTTCTAACTTGGGCCCAAATTGTAAAATGGTCTTATCTATTGGCGATTTCGTTCCAATTCACATTCCAAGTAATATTCGGCATGCTAATTACATTGCCGGTTGCCAAATTGCATTATCTCTTATAGTTTCCGAGATATGGACTATCGATAATTTACACCTTAGGCTCTGCTTCTAACTTGGGCCCAAATTGTAAAATGGTCTTATCTATTGGCGATTTCGTTCCAATTCACATTCCAAGTAATATTCGGCATGCTAATTACATTGCCGGTTGCCAAATTGCATTATCTCTTATAGTTTCCGAGATATGGACTATCGATAATTTACACCTTAGGCTCTGCTTCTAACTTGGGCCCAAATTGTAAAATGGTCTTATCTATTGGCGATTTCGTTCCAATTCACATTCCAAGTAATATTCGGCATGCTAATTTCATTGCCGGTTGCCAAATTGCATTATCTCTTATAGTTTCCGATATATGGACTATCGATAATTTACACCTTAGCCTCTGCTTCTAACTTGGGCCCAAATTGTAAAATGGTCTTATCTATTGGCGTTTTCGTTCCAATTCACATTCCAAGTAATATTCGGCATGCTAATTACATTGCCGGTTGCCAAATTGCATTATCTCTTACAGTTTCCGAGATATGGACTATCGATAATTTACACCTTAGGCTCTGCTTCTAACTTGGGCCCAAATTGTAAAATGGTCTTCTCTATTGGCGATTTCGTTCCAATTCACATTCCAAGTAATATTCGGCATGCTAATTACATTGCCGGTTGCCAAATTGCATTATCTCTTATAGTTTCCGAGATATGGACTATCGATAATTTACACCTTAGGCTCTGCTTCTAACTTGGGCCCAAATTGTAAAATGGTCTTATCTATTGGCGATTTCGTTCCAATTCACATTCCAAGTAATATTCGTCATGCTAATTACATTGCCGGTTGCCAAATTGCATTATCTCTTATAGTTTCCGAGATATGGACTATCGATAATTTACACCTTAGGCTCTGCTTCTAACTTGGGCCCAAATTGTAAAATGGTCTTCTCTATTGGCGATTTCGTTCCAATTCACATTCCAAGTAATATTCGGCATGCTAATTACATTGCCGGTTACCAAATTGCATTATCTCTTATAGTTTCCGAGATATGGACTATCGATAATTTACACCTTAGGCTCTGCTTCTAACTTGGGCCCAAATTGTAAAATGGTCTTCTCTATTGGCGATTTCGTTCCAATTCACATTCCAAGTAATATTCGGCATGCTAATTACATTGCCGGTTGCCAAATTGCATTATCTCTTATAGTTTCCGAGATATGGACTATCGATAATTTACACCTTAGGCTCTGCTTCTAACTTGGGCCCAAATTGTAAAATCGTCTTATCTATTGGCGATTTCGTTCCAATTCACATTCCAAGTAATATTCGGCATGCTAATTACATTGCCGGTTGCCAAATTGCATTATCTCTTATAGTTTCCGAGATATGGACTATCGATAATTTACACCTTAGGCTCTGCTTCTAACTTGGGCCCAAATTGTAAAATGGTCTTACCTATTGGCGATTTCGTTCCAATTCACATTCCAAGTAATATTCGGCATGCTAATTACATTGCCGGTTGCCAAATTGCATTATCTCTTATAGTTTCCGAGATATGGACTATCGATAATTTACACCTTAGGCTCTGCTTCTAACTTGGGCCCAAATTGTAAAATGGTCTTATCTATTGGCGATTTCGTTCCAATTCACATTCCAAGTAATATTCGGCATGCTAATTACATTGCCGGTTGCCAAATTGCATTATCTCTTATAGTTTCCGAGATATGGACTATCGATAATTTACATCTTAGGTTCTGCTTCTAACTTGGGCCCAAATTGTAAAATCGTCTTATCTATTGGCGATTTCGTTCCAATTCACATTCCAAGTAATATTCGGCATGCTAATTACATTGCCGGTTGCCAAATTGCATTATCTCTTATAGTTTCCGAGATATGGACTATCGATAATTTACACCTTAGGCTCTGCTTCTAACTTGGGCCCAAATTGTAAAATGGTCTTATCAATTGGCGATTTCGTTCCAATTCACATTCCAAGTAATATCCGGCATGCTAATTACATTGCCGGTTGCCAAATTGAATTATCTCTTATAGTTTCCGAGATATGGACTATCGATAATTTACACCTTAGGCTCTGCTTCTAACTTGGGCCCAAATTGTAAAATGGTCTTATCTATTGGCGATTTCGTTCCAATTCACATTCCAAGTAATATTCGGCATGCTAATTACATTGCCGGTTGCCAAATTGCATTATCTCTTATAGTTTCCGAGATATGGACTATCGATAATTTACATCTTAGGCTCTGCTTCTAACTTGCGCCCAAATTGTAAAATGGTCTTATCTATTGGCGATTTCGTTCCAATTCACATTCCAAGTAATATTCGGCATGCTAATTACATTGCCGGTTGCCAAATTGCATTATCTCTTATAGTTTCAGAGATATGGACTATCGATAATTTACACCTTAGGCTCTGATTCTAACTTGGGCCCAAATTGTAAAATGGTCTTATCTATTGGCGATTTCGTCCCAATTCACATTCCAAGCGATATTCGGCATGCTAATTACATTGCCGGTTGCGAAATTGCATTATCTCTTATAGTTTCCGAGATATGGACTATCAATAATTTACACCTTAGGCTCTGCTTCTAACTTGGGCCCAAATTGTAAAATGGTCTTATCTATTGGAGATTTCGTTCCAATTCACATTCCAAGTAATATTCGGCTTGCTAATTACATTGCCGGTTGCCAAATTGCATTATCTCTTATAGTTTCCGAGATATGGACTATCGATAATTTACACCTTAGGCTCTGCTTCTAACTTGGGCCCAAATTGTAAAATGGTCTTATCTATTGGCGATTTAGTTGCAATTCACATTCCAAGTAATATTCGGCATGCTAATTACATTGCCGGTTGCCAAATTGCATTATCTCTTATAGTTTCCGAGATATGGACTATCGATAATTTACACCTTAGGCTCTGCTTCTAACTTGGGCCCAAATTGTAAAATGGTCTTATCTATTGGCGATTTCGTTCCAATTCACACTCCAAGTAATATTCGGCATGCTAATTACATTGCCTGTTGCCAAATTGCATTATCTCTTATAGTTTCCGAGATATGGACTCTCGATAATTTACACCTTAGTCTCTGCTTCTAACTTGGGCCCAAATTGTAAAATGGTCTTATCTATTGGCGATTTCGTTCCAATTCACATTCCAAGTAATATTCGGCATGCTAATTACATTGCCGGTTGCCAAATTGCATTATCTCTTATAGTTTCCGAGATATGTACTATCGATAATTTACACCTTAGGCTCTTCTTCTAACTTGGGCCCAAATTGTAAAATGGTCTTATCTATTGGCGATTTCGTCCCAATTCAAATTCCAAGTGATATTCGGCATGCTAATTACATTGCCGATTGCGAAATTGCATTATCTCTTATAGTTTCCGAGATATGGACTATCAATAATTTACACCTTAGGCTCTGCTTCTAACTTGGGCCCAAATTGTAAAATGGTCTTATCTATTGGCGATTTCGCTCCAATTCACATTCCAAGTAATATTCGGCATGCTAATTATATTGCCGGTTGCCAAATTGCATTATCTCTTATAGTTTCCGAGATATGGACTATCGATAATTTACACCTTAGGCTCTGCTTCTAACTTGGGCCCAAATTGTAAAATGGTCTTATCTATTGGCGATTTCGTTCCAATTCACATTCCAAGTAATATTCGGCATGCTAATTACATTGCCGGTTGCCAAATTGCATTATCTCTTATAGTTTCCGAGATATGGACTATCGATAATTTACACATTAGGCTCTGCTTCTAACTTGGGCCCAAATTGTAAAATGGTCTTATCTATTGGCGATTTCGTTCCAATTCACATTCCAAGTAATATTCGGCATGCTAATTACATTGCCGGTTGCCAAATTGCATTATCTCTTATAGTTTACGAGATATGGACTATCGATAATTTACACCTTAGGCTCTGCTTCTAACTTGGGCCCAAATTGTAAAATGGTCTTATCTATTGGCGATTTCGTTCCAATTCACATTCCAAGTAATATTCGGCATGCTAATTACATTGCCGGTTGCCAAATTGCATTATCTCTTATAGTTTCCGAGATATGGACTATCGATAATTTACACCTTAGGCTCTGCTTCTAACTTGGGCCCAAATTGTAAAATGGTCTTATCTATTGGCGATTTCGTTCCAATTCACACCCCTAGTAATATTCGGCATGCTAATTACATTGCCGGTTGCGAAATTGCATTATCTCTTATAGTTTCCGAGATATGGACTATCAATAATTTACACCTTAGGCTCTGCTTCTAAATTGGGCCCAAATTGTAAAATGGTCTTATCTATTGGCGATTTCGTTCCAATTCACATTCCAAGTAATATTCGGCATGCTAATTACATTGCCGGTTGCCAAATTGCATTATCTCTTATAGTTTCCGAGATATGGACTATCGATAATTTACACCTTAGTCTCTGCTTCTAACTTGGGCCCAAATTGTAAAATGGCCTTATCTATTGGCGATTTCGTCCCAATTCACATTCCAAGTAATATTCGGCATGCTAATTACAATGCCGGTTGCGAAATTGCATTATCTCTTATAGTTTCAGAGATATGGACTATCGATAATTTACACCTTAGGCTCTGCTTCTAACTTGGGCCCAAATTGTAAAATGGTCTTATCTATTGGCAATTTCGTTCCAATTCACATTCCAAGTAATATTCGGCATGCTAATTACATTGCCGGTTGCCAAATTGCATTATCTCTTATAGTTTCCGAGATATGGACTATCGATACTTTACACCTTAGGCTCTGCTTCTAACTTGGGCCCAAATTGTAAAATGGTCTTATCTATTGGCGATTTCATTCCAATTCACATTCCAAGTAATATTCGGCATGCTGATTACATTGCCGGTTGCCAAATTGCATTAACTCTTATAGTTTCCGAGATATGGACTATCGATAATTTACACCTTAGGCTCTGCTTCTAACTTGGGCCCAAATTGTAAAATGGTCTTATCTATTGGCGATTTCGTTCCAATTCACATTCCAAGTAATATTCGGCATGCTAATTTCATTGCCGGTTGCCAAATTGCATTATCTCTTATAGTTTCCGAGATATGGACTATCGATAATTTACACCATAGGCTCTGCTTCTAACTTGGGCCCAAATTGTAAAATGGCCTTATCTATTGGCGATTTCGTTCCAATTCACATTCCAAGTAATATTCGGCATGCTAATTACATTGCCGGTTGCCAAATTGCATTATCTCTTATAGTTTCCGAGTTATGGACTATCGATAATTTACACCTTAGGCTCTGCTTCTAACTTGGGCCCAAATTGTAAAATGGTCTTATCTATTGGCGATTTCGTTCCAATTCACATTCCAGGTAATATTCGGCATGCTAATTACATTGCCGGTTGCCAAATTGCATTATCTCTTATAGTTTCCGAGATATGGACTATCGATAATTTACACCTTAGGCTCTGCTTCTAACTTGGGCCCAAATTGTAAAATGGTCTTATCTATTGGCGATTTCGTTCCAATTCACATTCCAAGTAATATTCGGCATGCTAATTACATTGCCGGTTGCCAAATTGAATTATCTCTTATAGTTTCCGAGATATGGACTATCGATAATTTACACCTTAGGCTCTGCTTCTAACTTGGGCCCAAATTGTAAAATGGTCTTACCTATTGGCGAATTCGTTCCAATTCACATTCCAAGTAATATTCGGCATGCTAATTACATTGCCGGTTGCCAAATTGCATTATCACTTATAGTTTCCGAGATATGGACTATCGATAATTTACACCTTAGGCTCTGCTTCTAACTTGGGCCCAAATTGTAAAATGGTCTTATCTATTGGCGATTTCGTTCCAATTCACATTCCAAGTAATATTCGGCATGCTAATTACATTGCCGGTTGCCAAATTGCATTATCTCTTATAGTTTCCGAGATATGGACTATCGATAATTTACACCTTAGGCTCTGCTTCTAACTTGGACCCAAATTGTAAAATGGTCTTATCTATTGGCGATTTCGTCCCAATTCACATTCCAAGTGATATTCGGCATGCTAATTACATTGCCGGTTGCGAAATTGCATTATCTCTTATAGTTTCCGAGATATGGACTATCAATAATTTACACCTTAGGCTCTGCTTCTAACTTGGGCCCAAATTGTAAAATGGTCTTATCTATTGGCGATTTCGTTCCAATTCACATTCCAAGTAATATTCGGCATGCTAATTACATTGCCGGTTGCCAAATTGCATTATCTCTTATAGTTTCCGAGATATGGACTATCGATAATTTACACCTTAGGCTCTGCTTCTAACTTGGGCCCAAATTGTAAAATGGTCTTATCTATTGGCGATTTCGTTCCAATTCACATTCCAAGTAATATTCGGCATGCTAATTACATTGCCGGTTGCCAAATTGCATTATCTCTTATAGTTTCCGAGATATGGACTATCGATAATTTACACCTTAGGCTCTGCTTCAAACTTGGGCCCAAATTGTAAAATGGTCTTATCTATTGGCGATTTCGTTCCAATTCACACTCCAAGTAATATTCGGCATTCTAATTACATTGCCGGTTGCGAAATTGCATTATCTCTTATAGTTTCCGAGATATGGACTATCGATAATTTACACCTTAGGCTCTGCTTCTAACTTGGGCCCAAATTGTAAAATGGTCTTATCTATTGGCTATTTCGTTCCAATTCACATTCCAAGTAATATTCGGCATGCTAATTACATTGCCGGTTGCCAAATTGCATTATCTCTTATAGTTTCCGAGATATGGACTATCGATAATTTACACCTTAGGCTCTGCTTCTAACTTGGGCCCAAATTGTAAAATGGTCTTATCTATTGGCGATTTCGTTCCAATTCACATTCCAAGTAATATTCGGCATGCTAATTACATTGCCGGATGCCAAATTGCATTATCTCTTATAGTTTCCGAGATATGGACTATCGATAATTTACACCTTAGGCTCTGCTTCTAACTTGGGCCCAAATTGTAAAATGGTCTTACCTATTGGCGATTTCGTTCCAATTCACATTCCAAGTAATATTCGGCATGCTAATTACATTGCCGGTTGCCAAATTGCATTATCTCTTATACTTTCCGAGATATGGACTATCGATAATTTACACCTTAGGCTCTGCTTCTAACTTGGGCCCAAATTGTAAAATGGTCTTATCTATTGGCGATTTCGTTCCAATTCACATTCCAAGTAATATTCGGCATGCTAATTACATTGCCGGTTGCCAAATTGCATTATCTCTTATAGTTTCCGATATATGGACTATCGATAATTTACACCTTAGGCTCTGCTTCTAACTTGGGCCCAAATTGTAAAATGGTCTTATCTATTGGCGATTTCGTCCCAATTCACATTCCAAGTGATATTCGGCATGCTAATTACATTGCCGGTTGCGAAATTGCATTATCTCTTATAGTTTCCGAGATATGGACTATCGATAATTTACACCTTAGGCTCTGCTTCTAACTTGGGCCCAAATTGTAAAATGGTCTTATCTATTGGCGATTTCGTTCCAATTCACATTCCAAGTAATATTCGGCATGCTAATTACATTGCCGGTTGCCAAATTGCATTATCTCTTATAGTTTCCGAGATATGGACTATCGATAATTTACACCTTAGGCTCTGCTTATAACTTGGGCCCAAATTGTAAAATGGTCTTATCTATTGGCGATTTCGTTCCAATTCACATTCCAAGTAATATTCGGCATGCTAATTACATTGCCGGTTGCCAAATTGCATTATCTCTTATAGTTTCCGAGATATGGACTATCGATAATTTACATCTTAGGCTCTGCTTCTAACTTGGGCCCAAATTGTAAAATCGTCTTATCTATTGGCGATTTCGTTCCAATTCACATTCCAAGTAATATTCGGCATGCTAATTACATTGCCGGTTGCCAAATTGCATTATCTCTTATAGTTTCCGAGATATGGACTATCGATAATTTACACCTTAGGCTCTGCTTCTAACTTGGGCCCAAATTGTAAAATGGTCTTATCAATTGGCGATTTCGTTCCAATTCACATTCCAAGTAATATCCGGCATGCTAATTACATTGACGGTTGCCAAATTGAATTATCTCTTATAGTTTCCGAGATATGGACTATCGATAATTTACACCTTAGGCTCTGCTTCTAACTTGGGCCCAAATTGTAAAATGGTCTTATCTATTGGCGATTTCGTCCCAATTCACATTCCAAGTGATATTCGGCATGCTAATTACATTGCCGATTGCGAAATTGCATTATCTCTTATAGTTTCCGAGATATGGACTATCAATAATTTACACCTTAGGCTCTGCTTCTAACTTGGGCCCAAATTGTAAAATGGTCTTATCTATTGGCGATTTCGTTCCAATTCACATTCCAAGTAATATTCGGCATGCTAATTACATTGCCGGTTGCCAAATTGCATTATCTCTTATAGTTTCCGAGATATGGACTATCGATAATTTACACCTTAGGCTCTGCTTCTAACTTGGGCCCAAATTGTAAAATGGTCTTATCTATTGGCGATTTCGTTCCAATTCACATTCCAAGTAATATTCGGCATGCTAATTACATTGCCGGTTGCCAAATTGCATTATCTCTTATAGTTTCCGAGATATGGACTATCGATAATTTACACATTAGGCTCTGCTTCTAACTTGGGCCCAAATTGTAAAATGGTCTTATCTATTGGCGATTTCGTTCCAATTCACACCCCTAGTAATATTCGGCATGCTAATTACATTGCCGGTTGCGAAATTGCATTATCTCTTATAGTTTCCGAGATATGGACTATCAATAATTTACACCTTAGGCTCTGCTTCTAAATTGGGCCCAAATTGTAAAATGGTCTTATCTATTGGCGATTTCGTTCCAATTCACATTCCAAGTAATATTCGGCATGCTAATTACATTGCCGGTTGCCAAATTGCATTATCTCTTATAGTTTCCGAGATATGGACTATCGATAATTTACACCTTAGTCTCTGCTTCTAACTTGGGCCCAAATTGTAAAATGGCCTTATCTATTGGCGATTTCGTCCCAATTCACATTCCAAGTAATATTCGGCATGCTAATTACATTGCCGGTTGCGAAATTGCATTATCTCTTATAGTTTCAGAGATATGGACTATCGATAATTTACACCTTAGGCTCTGCTTCTAACTTGGGCCCAAATTGTAAAATGGTCTTATCTATTGGCAATTTCGTTCCAATTCACATTCCAAGTAATATTCGGCATGCTAATTACATTGCCGGTTGCCAAATTGCATTATCTCTTATAGTTTCCGAGATATGGACTATCGATACTTTACACCTTAGGCTCTGCTTCTAACTTGGGCCCAAATTGTAAAATGGTCTTATCTATTGGCGATTTCATTCCAATTCACATTCCAAGTAATATTCGGCATGCTGATTACATTGCCGGTTGCCAAATTGCATTAACTCTTATAGTTTCCGAGATATGGACTATCGATAATTTACACCTTAGGCTCTGCTTCTAACTTGGGCCCAAATTGTAAAATGGTCTTATCTATTGGCGATTTCGTTCCAATTCACATTCCAAGTAATATTCGGCATGCTAATTTCATTGCCGGTTGCCAAATTGCATTATCTCTTATAGTTTCCGAGATATGGACTATCGATAATTTACACCATAGGCTCTGCTTCTAACTTGGGCCCAAATTGTAAAATGGCCTTATCTATTGGCGATTTCGTTCCAATTCACATTCCAAGTAATATTCGGCATGCTAATTACATTGCCGGTTGCCAAATTGCATTATCTCTTATAGTTTCCGAGTTATGGACTATCGATAATTTACACCTTAGGCTCTGCTTCTAACTTGGGCCCAAATTGTAAAATGGTCTTATCTATTGGCGATTTCGTTCCAATTCACATTCCAGGTAATATTCGGCATGCTAATTACATTGCCGGTTGCCAAATTGCATTATCTCTTATAGTTTCCGAGA
Organism: Rhynchophorus ferrugineus; assembly: GCF_030347505.1. Lineage (NCBI taxonomy): Eukaryota > Metazoa > Arthropoda > Insecta > Coleoptera > Curculionidae > Rhynchophorus > Rhynchophorus ferrugineus. Next base: position 41,073,285 of record NW_027472582.1, read on the forward strand.
TATGGACTATCGATAATTTACACCTTAGGCTCTGCTTCTAACTTGGGCCCAAATTGTAAAATGGTCTTATCTATTGGCGATTTCGTTCCAATTCACATTCCAAGTAATATTCGGCATGCTAATTACATTGCCGGTTGCCAAATTGAATTATCTCTTATAGTTTCCGAGATATGGACTATCGATAATTTACACCTTAGGCTCTGCTTCTAACTTGGGCCCAAATTGTAAAATGGTCTTACCTATTGGCGAATTCGTTCCAATTCACATTCCAAGTAATATTCGGCATGCTAATTACATTGCCGGTTGCCAAATTGCATTATCTCTTATAGTTTCCGAGATATGGACTATCGATAATTTACACCTTAGGCTCTGCTTCTAACTTGGGCCCAAATTGTAAAATGGTCTTATCTATTGGCGATTTCGTTCCAATTCACATTCCAAGTAATATTCGGAATGCTAATTACATTGCCGGTTGCCAAATTGCATTATCTCTTATAGTTTCCGAGATATGGACTATCGATAATTTACACCTTAGGCTCTGCTTCTAACTTGGACCCAAATTGTAAAATGGTCTTATCTATTGGCGATTTCGTCCCAATTCACATTCCAAGTGATATTCGGCATGCTAATTACATTGCCGGTTGCGAAATTGCATTATCTCTTATAGTTTCCGAGATATGGACTATCAATAATTTACACCTTAGGCTCTGCTTCTAACTTGGGCCCAAATTGTAAAATGGTCTTATCTATTGGCGATTTCGTTCCAATTCACATTCCAAGTAATATTCGGCATGCTAATTACATTGCCGGTTGCCAAATTGCATTATCTCTTATAGTTTCCGAGATATGGACTATCGATAATTTACACCTTAGGCTCTGCTTCTAACTTGGGCCCAAATTGTAAAATGGTCTTATCTATTGGCGATTTCGTTCCAATTCACATTCCAAGTAATATTCGGCATGCTAATTACATTGCCGGATGCCAAATTGCATTATCTCTTATAGTTTCCGAGATATGGACTATCGATAATTTACACCTTAGGCTCTGCTTCTAACTTGGGCCCAAATTGTAAAATGGTCTTACCTATTGGCGATTTCGTTCCAATTCACATTCCAAGTAATATTCGGCATGCTAATTACATTGCCGGTTGCCAAATTGCATTATCTCTTATACTTTCCGAGATATGGACTATCGATAATTTACACCTTAGGTTCTGCTTCTAACTTGGGCCCAAATTGTAAAATGGTCTTATCTATTGGCGATTTCGTTCCAATTCACATTCCAAGTAATATTCGGCATGCTAATTTCATTGCCGGTTGCCAAATTGCATTATCTCTTATAGTTTCCGAGATATGGACTATCGATAATTTACACCATAGGCTCTGCTTCTAACTTGGGCCCAAATTGTAAAATGGCCTTATCTATTGGCGATTTCGTTCCAATTCACATTCCAAGTAATATTCGGCATGCTAATTACATTGCCGGTTGCCAAATTGCATTATCTCTTATAGTTTCCGAGTTATGGACTATCGATAATTTACACCTTAGGCTCTGCTTCTAACTTGGGCCCAAATTGTAAAATGGTCTTATCTATTGGCGATTTCGTTCCAATTCACATTCCAGGTAATATTCGGCATGCTAATTACATTGCCGGTTGCCAAATTGCATTATCTCTTATAGTTTCCGAGATATGGACTATCGATAATTTACACCTTAGGCTCTGCTTCTAACTTGGGCCCAAATTGTAAAATGGTCTTATCTATTGGCGATTTCGTTCCAATTCACATTCCAAGTAATATTCGGCATGCTAATTACATTGCCGGTTGCCAAATTGAATTATCTCTTATAGTTTCCGAGATATGGACTATCGATAATTTACACCTTAGGCTCTGCTTCTAACTTGGGCCCAAATTGTAAAATGGTCTTACCTATTGGCGAATTCGTTCCAATTCACATTCCAAGTAATATTCGGCATGCTAATTACATTGCCGGTTGCCAAATTGCATTATCTCTTATAGTTTCCGAGATATGGACTATCGATAATTTACACCTTAGGCTCTGCTTCTAACTTGGGCCCAAATTGTAAAATGGTCTTATCTATTGGCGATTTCGTTCCAATTCACATTCCAAGTAATATTCGGAATGCTAATTACATTGCCGGTTGCCAAATTGCATTATCTCTTATAGTTTCCGAGATATGGACTATCGATAATTTACACCTTAGGCTCTGCTTCTAACTTGGACCCAAATTGTAAAATGGTCTTATCTATTGGCGATTTCGTCCCAATTCACATTCCAAGTGATATTCGGCATGCTAATTACATTGCCGGTTGCGAAATTGCATTATCTCTTATAGTTTCCGAGATATGGACTATCAATAATTTACACCTTAGGCTCTGCTTCTAACTTGGGCCCAAATTGTAAAATGGTCTTATCTATTGGCGATTTCGTTCCAATTCACATTCCAAGTAATATTCGGCATGCTAATTACATTGCCGGTTGCCAAATTGCATTATCTCTTATAGTTTCCGAGATATGGACTATCGATAATTTACACCTTAGGCTCTGCTTCTAACTTGGGCCCAAATTGTAAAATGGTCTTATCTATTGGCGATTTCGTTCCAATTCACATTCCAAGTAATATTCGGCATGCTAATTACATTGCCGGTTGCCAAATTGCATTATCTCTTATAGTTTCCGAGATATGGACTATCGATAATTTACACCTTAGGCTCTGCTTCAAACTTGGGCCCAAATTGTAAAATGGTCTTATCTATTGGCGATTTCGTTCCAATTCACACTCCAAGTAATATTCGGCATGCTAATTACATTGCCGGTTTCGAAATTGCATTATCTCTTATAGTTTCCGAGATATGGACTATCGATAATTTACACCTTAGGCTCTGCTTCTAACTTGGGCCCAAATTGTAAAATGGTCTTATCTATTGGCGATTTCGTTCCAATTCACAGTCCAAGTAATATTCGGCATGCTAATTACATTGCCGGTTGCCAAATTGCATTATCTCTTATAGTTTCCGAGATATGGACTATCGATAATTTACACCTTAGGCTCTGCTTCTAACTTGGGCCCAAATTGTAAAATGGTCTTATCTATTGGCGATTTCGTTCCAATTCACATTCCAAGTAATATTCGGCATGCTAATTACATTGCCGGATGCCAAATTGCATTATCTCTTATAGTTTCCGAGATATGGACTATCGATAATTTACACCTTAGGCTCTGCTTCTAACTTGGGCCCAAATTGTAAAATGGTCTTACCTATTGGCGATTTCGTTCCAATTCACATTCCAAGTAATATTCGGCATGCTAATTACATTGCCGGTTGCCAAATTGCATTATCTCTTATACTTTCCGAGATATGGACTATCGATAATTTACACCTTAGGTTCTGCTTCTAACTTGGGCCCAAATTGTAAAATGGTCTTATCTATTGGCGATTTCGTTCCAATTCACATTCCAAGTAATATTCGGCATGCTAATTACATTGCCGGTTGCCAAATTGCATTATCTCTTATAGTTTCCGAGATATGGACTATCGATAATTTACACCATAGGCTCTGCTTCTAACTTGGGCCCAAATTGTAAAATGGCCTTATCTATTGGCGATTTCGTTCCAATTCACATTCCAAGTAATATTCGGCATGCTAATTACATTGCCGGTTGCCAAATTGCATTATCTCTTATAGTTTCCGAGTTATGGACTATCGATAATTTACACCTTAGGCTCTGCTTCTAACTTGGGCCCAAATTGTAAAATGGTCTTATCTATTGGCGATTTCGTTCCAATTCACATTCCAGGTAATATTCGGCATGCTAATTACATTGCCGGTTGCCAAATTGCATTATCTCTTATAGTTTCCGAGTTATGGACTATCGATAATTTACACCTTAGGCTCTGCTTCTAACTTGGGCCCAAATTGTAAAATGGTCTTATCTATTGGCGATTTCGTTCCAATTCACATTCCAGGTAATATTCGGCATGCTAATTACATTGCCGGTTGCCAAATTGCATTATCTCTTATAGTTTCCGAGTTATGGACTATCGATAATTTACACCTTAGGCTCTGCTTCTAACTTGGGCCCAAATTGTAAAATGGTCTTATCTATTGGCGATTTCGTTCCAATTCACATTCCAGGTAATATTCGGCATGCTAATTACATTGCCGGTTGCCAAATTGCATTATCTCTTATAGTTTCCGAGATATGGACTATCGATAATTTACACCTTAGGCTCTGCTTCTAACTTGGGCCCAAATTGTAAAATGGTCTTATCTATTGGCGATTTCGTTCCAATTCACATTCCAAGTAATATTCGGCATGCTAATTACATTGCCGGTTGCCAAATTGAATTATCTCTTATAGTTTCCGAGATATGGACTATCGATAATTTACACCTTAGGCTCTGCTTCTAACTTGGGCCCAAATTGTAAAATGGTCTTACCTATTGGCGAATTCGTTCCAATTCACATTCCAAGTAATATTCGGCATGCTAATTACATTGCCGGTTGCCAAATTGCATTATCTCTTATAGTTTCCGAGATATGGACTATCGATAATTTACACCTTAGGCTCTGCTTCTAACTTGGGCCCAAATTGTAAAATGGTCTTATCTATTGGCGATTTCGTTCCAATTCACATTCCAAGTAATATTCGGAATGCTAATTACATTGCCGGTTGCCAAATTGCATTATCTCTTATAGTTTCCGAGATATGGACTATCGATAATTTACACCTTAGGCTCTGCTTCTAACTTGGACCCAAATTGTAAAATGGTCTTATCTATTGGCGATTTCGTCCCAATTCACATTCCAAGTGATATTCGGCATGCTAATTACATTGCCGGTTGCGAAATTGCATTATCTCTTATAGTTTCCGAGATATGGACTATCAATAATTTACACCTTAGGCTCTGCTTCTAACTTGGGCCCAAATTGTAAAACGGTCTTATCTATTGGCGATTTCGTTCCAATTCACATTCCAAGTAATATTCGGCATGCTAATTACATTGCCGGTTGCCAAATTGCATTATCTCTTATAGTTTCCGAGATATGGACTATCGATAATTTACACCTTAGGCTCTGCTTCTAACTTGGGCCCAAATTGTAAAATGGTCTTATCTATTGGCGATTTCGTTCCAATTCACATTCCAAGTAATATTCGGCATGCTAATTACATTGCCGGTTGCCAAATTGCATTATCTCTTATAGTTTCCGAGATATGGACTATCGATAATTTACACCTTAGGCTCTGCTTCAAACTTGGGCCCAAATTGTAAAATGGTCTTATCTATTGGCGATTTCGTTCCAATTCACACTCCAAGTAATATTCGGCATGCTAATTACATTGCCGGTTTCGAAATTGCATTATCTCTTATAGTTTCCGAGATATGGACTATCGATAATTTACACCTTAGGCTCTGCTTCTAACTTGGGCCCAAATTGTAAAATGGTCTTATCTATTGGCGATTTCGTTCCAATTCACAGTCCAAGTAGTATTCGGCATGCTAATTACATTGCCGGTTGCCAAATTGCATTATCTCTTATAGTTTCCGAGATATGGACTATCGATAATTTACACCTTAGGCTCTGCTTCTAACTTGGGCCCAAATTGTAAAATGGTCTTATCTATTGGCGATTTCGTTCCAATTCACATTCCAAGTAATATTCGGCATGCTAATTACATTGCCGGATGCCAAATTGCATTATCTCTTATAGTTTCCGAGATATGGACTATCGATAATTTACACCTTAGGCTCTGCTTCTAACTTGGGCCCAAATTGTAAAATGGTCTTACCTATTGGCGATTTCGTTCCAATTCACATTCCAAGTAATATTCGGCATGCTAATTACATTGCCGGTTGCCAAATTGCATTATCTCTTATACTTTCCGAGATATGGACTATCGATAATTTACACCTTAGGTTCTGCTTCTAACTTGGGCCCAAATTGTAAAATGGTCTTATCTATTGGCGATTTCGTTCCAATTCACATTCCAAGTAATATTCGGCATGCTAATTACATTGCCGGTTGCCAAATTGCATTATCTCTTATAGTTTCCGAGATATGGACTATCGATAATTTACACCTTAGGCTCTGCTTCAAACTTGGGCCCAAATTGTAAAATGGTCTTATCTATTGGCGATTTCGTTCCAATTCACACTCCAAGTAATATTCGGCATGCTAATTACATTGCCGGTTTCGAAATTGCATTATCTCTTATAGTTTCCGAGATATGGACTATCGATAATTTACACCTTAGGCTCTGCTTCTAACTTGGGCCCAAATTGTAAAATGGTCTTATCTATTGGCGATTTCGTTCCAATTCACAGTCCAAGTAATATTCGGCATGCTAATTACATTGCCGGTTGCCAAATTGCATTATCTCTTATAGTTTCCGAGATATGGACTATCGATAATTTACACCTTAGGCTCTGCTTCTAACTTGGGCCCAAATTGTAAAATGGTCTTATCTATTGGCGATTTCGTTCCAATTCACATTCCAAGTAATATTCGGCATGCTAATTACATTGCCGGATGCCAAATTGCATTATCTCTTATAGTTTCCGAGATATGGACTATCGATAATTTACACCTTAGGCTCTGCTTCTAACTTGGGCCCAAATTGTAAAATGGTCTTACCTATTGGCGATTTCGTTCCAATTCACATTCCAAGTAATATTCGGCATGCTAATTACATTGCCGGTTGCCAAATTGCATTATCTCTTATACTTTCCGAGATATGGACTATCGATAATTTACACCTTAGGTTCTGCTTCTAACTTGGGCCCAAATTGTAAAATGGTCTTATCTATTGGCGATTTCGTTCCAATTCACATTCCAAGTAATATTCGGCATGCTAATTACATTGCCGGTTGCCAAATTGCATTATCTCTTATAGTTTCCGAGATATGGACTATCGATAATTTACACCATAGGCTCTGCTTCTAACTTGGGCCCAAATTGTAAAATGGCCTTATCTATTGGCGATTTCGTTCCAATTCACATTCCAAGTAATATTCGGCATGCTAATTACATTGCCGGTTGCCAAATTGCATTATCTCTTATAGTTTCCGAGTTATGGACTATCGATAATTTACACCTTAGGCTCTGCTTCTAACTTGGGCCCAAATTGTAAAATGGTCTTATCTATTGGCGATTTCGTTCCAATTCACATTCCAGGTAATATTCGGCATGCTAATTACATTGCCGGTTGCCAAATTGCATTATCTCTTATAGTTTCCGAGTTATGGACTATCGATAATTTACACCTTAGGCTCTGCTTCTAACTTGGGCCCAAATTGTAAAATGGTCTTATCTATTGGCGATTTCGTTCCAATTCACATTCCAGGTAATATTCGGCATGCTAATTACATTGCCGGTTGCCAAATTGCATTATCTCTTATAGTTTCCGAGTTATGGACTATCGATAATTTACACCTTAGGCTCTGCTTCTAACTTGGGCCCAAATTGTAAAATGGTCTTATCTATTGGCGATTTCGTTCCAATTCACATTCCAGGTAATATTCGGCATGCTAATTACATTGCCGGTTGCCAAATTGCATTATCTCTTATAGTTTCCGAGATATGGACTATCGATAATTTACACCTTAGGCTCTGCTTCTAACTTGGGCCCAAATTGTAAAATGGTCTTATCTATTGGCGATTTCGTTCCAATTCACATTCCAAGTAATATTCGGCATGCTAATTACATTGCCGGTTGCCAAATTGAATTATCTCTTATAGTTTCCGAGATATGGACTATCGATAATTTACACCTTAGGCTCTGCTTCTAACTTGGGCCCAAATTGTAAAATGGTCTTACCTATTGGCGAATTCGTTCCAATTCACATTCCAAGTAATATTCGGCATGCTAATTACATTGCCGGTTGCCAAATTGCATTATCTCTTATAGTTTCCGAGATATGGACTATCGATAATTTACACCTTAGGCTCTGCTTCTAACTTGGGCCCAAATTGTAAAATGGTCTTATCTATTGGCGATTTCGTTCCAATTCACATTCCAAGTAATATTCGGAATGCTAATTACATTGCCGGTTGCCAAATTGCATTATCTCTTATAGTTTCCGAGATATGGACTATCGATAATTTACACCTTAGGCTCTGCTTCTAACTTGGACCCAAATTGTAAAATGGTCTTATCTATTGGCGATTTCGTCCCAATTCACATTCCAAGTGATATTCGGCATGCTAATTACATTGCCGGTTGCGAAATTGCATTATCTCTTATAGTTTCCGAGATATGGACTATCAATAATTTACACCTTAGGCTCTGCTTCTAACTTGGGCCCAAATTGTAAAACGGTCTTATCTATTGGCGATTTCGTTCCAATTCACATTCCAAGTAATATTCGGCATGCTAATTACATTGCCGGTTGCCAAATTGCATTATCTCTTATAGTTTCCGAGATATGGACTATCGATAATTTACACCTTAGGCTCTGCTTCTAACTTGGGCCCAAATTGTAAAATGGTCTTATCTATTGGCGATTTCGTTCCAATTCACATTCCAAGTAATATTCGGCATGCTAATTACATTGCCGGTTGCCAAATTGCATTATCTCTTATAGTTTCCGAGATATGGACTATCGATAATTTACACCTTAGGCTCTGCTTCAAACTTGGGCCCAAATTGTAAAATGGTCTTATCTATTGGCGATTTCGTTCCAATTCACACTCCAAGTAATATTCGGCATGCTAATTACATTGCCGGTTTCGAAATTGCATTATCTCTTATAGTTTCCGAGATATGGACTATCGATAATTTACACCTTAGGCTCTGCTTCTAACTTGGGCCCAAATTGTAAAATGGTCTTATCTATTGGCGATTTCGTTCCAATTCACAGTCCAAGTAGTATTCGGCATGCTAATTACATTGCCGGTTGCCAAATTGCATTATCTCTTATAGTTTCCGAGATATGGACTATCGATAATTTACACCTTAGGCTCTGCTTCTAACTTGGGCCCAAATTGTAAAATGGTCTTATCTATTGGCGATTTCGTTCCAATTCACATTCCAAGTAATATTCGGCATGCTAATTACATTGCCGGATGCCAAATTGCATTATCTCTTATAGTTTCCGAGATATGGACTATCGATAATTTACACCTTAGGCTCTGCTTCTAACTTGGGCCCAAATTGTAAAATGGTCTTACCTATTGGCGATTTCGTTCCAATTCACATTCCAAGTAATATTCGGCATGCTAATTACATTGCCGGTTGCCAAATTGCATTATCTCTTATACTTTCCGAGATATGGACTATCGATAATTTACACCTTAGGTTCTGCTTCTAACTTGGGCCCAAATTGTAAAATGGTCTTATCTATTGGCGATTTCGTTCCAATTCACATTCCAAGTAATATTCGGCATGCTAATTACATTGCCGGTTGCCAAATTGCATTATCTCTTATAGTTTCCGAGATATGGACTATCGATAATTTACACCTTAGGCTCTGCTTCTAACTTGGGCCCAAATTGTAAAATGGTCTTATCTATTGGCGATTTCGTCCCAATTCACATTCCAAGTGATATTCGGCATGCTAATTACATTGCCGGTTGCGAAATTGCATTATCTCTTATAGTTTCCGAGATATGGACTATCGATAATTTACACCTTAGGCTCTGCTTCTAACTTGGGCCCAAATTGTAAAATGGTCTTATCTATTGGCGATTTCGTTCCAATTCACATTCCAAGTAATATTCGGCATGCTAATTACATTGCCGGTTGCCAAATTGCATTATCTCTTATAGTTTCCGAGATATGGACTATCGATAATTTACACCTTAGGCTCTGCTTCTAACTTGGGCCCAAATTGTAAAATGGTTTTATCTATTGGCGATTTCGTTCCAATTCACATTCCAAGTAATATTCGGCATGCTAATTACATTGCCGGTTGCCAAATTGCATTATCTCTTATAGTTTCCGAGATATGGACTATCGATAATTTACACCTTAGGCTCTGCTTCTAACTTGGGCCCAAATTGTAAAATGGTCTTATCTATTGAGGATTTCGTTCCAATTCACATTCCAAGTAATATTCGGCATGCTAATTACATTGCCTGTTGCCAAATTGCATTATCTCTTATAGATTCCGAGATATGGACTATCGATAATTTACACCTTAGGCTCTGCTTCTAACTTGGGCCCAAATTGTAAAATGGTCTTATCTATTGGCGATTTCGTTCCAATTCACATTCCAAGTAATATTCGGCATGCTAATTACATTGCCGGTTGCCAAATTGCATTATCTCTTATAGTTTCCGAGATATGGACTATCGATAATTTACACCTTAGGCTCTGCTTCTTACTTGGGCCCAAATTGTAAAATGGTCTTATCTATTGGCGATTTCGTTCCAATTCACACTCCAAGTAATATTCGGCATGCTAATTACATTGCCGGTTGCGAAATTGCATTATATCTTATAGTTTCCGAGATATGGACTATCAATAATTTACACCTTAGGCTCTGCTTCTAACTTGGGCCCATATTGTAAAATGGTCTTATCTATTGGCGATTTCGTTCCAATTCACATTCCAAGTAATATTCGGCATGCTAATTACATTGCCGGTTGCCAAATTGCATTATCTCTTATAGTTTCTGAGATATGGACTATCGATAATTTACACCTTAGGCTCTGCTTCTAACTTGGGCCCAAATTGTAAAATGGCCTTATCTATTGGCGATTTCGTCCCAATTCACATTCCAAGTAATATTCGGCATGCTAATTACATTGCCGGTTGCGAAATTGCATTATCTCTTATAGTTTCAGAGATATGGACTATCGATAATTTACACCTTAGGCTCTGCTTCTAACTTGGGCCCAAATTGTAAAATGGTCTTATCTATTGGCAATTTCGTTCCAATTCACATTCCAAGTAATATTCGGCATGCTAATTACATTGCCGGTTGCCAAATTGCATTATCTCTTATAGTTTCCGAGATATGGACTATCGATAATTTACACCTTAGGCTCTGCTTCTAACTTGGGCCCAAATTGTAAAATGGTCTTATCTATTGGCGATTTCGTTCCAATTCACATTCCAAGTAATATTCGGCATGCTAATTACATTGCCGGTTGCCAAATTGCATTAACTCTTATAGTTTCCGAGATATGGACTATCGATAATTTACACCTTAGGCTCTGCTTCTAACTTGGGCCCAAATTGTAAAATGGTCTTATCTATTGGCGATTTCGTTCCAATTCACATTCCAAGTAATATTCGGCATGCTAATTACATTGCCGGTTGCCAAATTGCATTATCTCTTATAGTTTCCGAGATATGGACTATCGATAATTTACACCATAGGCTCTGCTTATAACTTGGGCCCAAATTGTAAAATGGTCTTATCTATTGGCGATTTCGTTCCAATTCATATTCCAAGTAATATTCGGCATGCTAATTACATTGCCGGTTGCCAAATTGCAAAATCTCTTATAGTTTCCGAAATATGGACTATCGATAATTTACACCTTAGGCTCTGCTTCTAACTTGGGCCCAAATTGTAAAATGGTCTTATCTATTGGCGATTTCGTTCCAATTCACATTTCAAGTAATATTCGGCATGCTAATTACATTGCCGGTTGCCAAATTGAATTATCTCTTATAGTTTCCGAGATATGGACTATCGATAATTTACACCTTAGGCTCTGCTTCTAACTTGGGCCCAAATTGTAAAATGGTCTTACCTATTGGCGATTTAGTTGCAATTCACATTCCAAGTAATATTCGGCATGCTAATTACATTGCCGGTTGCCAAATTGCATTATCTCTTATAGTTTCCGAGATATGGACTATCGATAATTTACACCTTAGGCTCTGCTTCTAACTTGGGCCCAAATTGTAAAATGGTCTTATCTATTGGCGATTTCGTTCCAATTCACACTCCAAGTAATATTCGGCATGCTAATTACATTGCCGGTTGCCAAATTGCATTATCTCTTATAGTTTCCGAGATATGGACTCTCGATAATTTACACCTTAGGCTCTGCTTCTAACTTGGGCCCAAATTGTAAAATGGTCTTATCTATTGACGATTTCGTTCCAATTCACACACCAAGTAATATTCGGCATGCTAATTACATTGCCGGTTGCCAAATTGCATTATCTCTTATAGTTTCCGAGATATGGACTCTCGATAATTTACACCTTAGGCTCTGCTTCTAACTTGGGCCCAAATTGTAAAATGGTCTTATCTATTGGCGATTTCGTTCCAATTCACATTCCAAGTAATATTCGGCATGCTAATTACATTGCCGGTTGCCAAATTGCATTATCTCTTATAGTTTCCGAGATATGGACTATCGATAATTTACACCTTAGGCTCTGCTTCTAACTTGGGCCCAAATTGTAAAATGGTCTTATCTATTGGCGATTTCGTCCCAATTCACATTCCAAGTGATATTCGGCATGCTAATTACATTGCCGATTGCGAAATTGCATTATCTCTTATAGTTTCCGAGATATGGACTATCAATAATTTACACCTTAGGCTCTGCTTCTAACTTGGGCCCAAATTGTAAAATGGTCTTATCTATTGGCGATTTCGTTCCAATTCACATTCCAAGTAATATTCGGCATGCTAATTACATTGCCGGTTGCCAAATTGCATTATCTCTTATAGTTTCCGAGATATGGACTATCGATAATTTACACCTTAGGCTCTGCTTCTAACTTGGGCCCAAATTGTAAAATGGTCTTATCTATTGGCGATTTCGTTCCAATTCACATTCCAAGTAATATTCGGCATGCTAATTACATTGCCGGTTGCCAAATTGCATTATCTCTTATAGTTTCCGAGATATGGACTATCGATAATTTACACATTAGGCTCTGCTTCTAACTTGGGCCCAAATTGTAAAATGGTCTTATCTATTGGCGATTTCGTTCCAATTCACATTCCAAGTAATATTCGGCATGCTAATTATATTGCCGGTTGCCAAATTGCATTATCTCTTATAGTTTCCGAGATATGGACTATCGATAATTTACACCTTAGGCTCTGCTTCTAACTTGGGCCCAAATTGTAAAATGGTCTTATCTATTGGCGATTTCGTTCCAATTCACATTCCAAGTAATATTCGGCATGCTAATTACATTGCCGGTTGCCAAATTGCATTATCTCTTATAGTTTCCGAGATATGGACTATCGATAATTTACACCTTAGGCTCTGCTTCTAACTTGGGCCCAAATTGTAAAATGGTCTTATCTATTGGCGATTTCGTTCCAATTCACACTCCTAGTAATATTCGGCATGCTAATTACATTGCCGGTTGCGAAATTGCATTATCTCTTATAGTTTCCGAGATATGGACTATCAATAATTTACACCTTAGGCTCTGCTTCTAAATTGGGCCCAAATTGTAAAATGGTCTTATCTATTGGCGATTTCGTTCCAATTCACATTCCAAGTAATATTCGGCATGCTAATTACATTGCCGGTTGCCAAATTGCATTATCTCTTATACTTTCCGAGATATGGACTATCGATAATTTACACCTTAGGCTCTGCTTCTAACTTGGGCCCAAATTGTAAAATGGTCTTATCTATTGGCGATTTCGTTCCAATTCACATTCCAAGTAATATTCGGCATGCTAATTACATTTCCGGTTGCCAAATTGCATTATCTCTTATAGTTTCCGAGATATGGACTATCGATAATTTACACCTTAGGCTCTGCTTCTAACTTGGGCCCAAATTGTAAAATGGTCTTATCTATTGGCGATTTTGTTCCAATTCACATTCCAAGTAATATTCGGCATGCTAATTACATTGCCGGTTGCCAAATTGCATTATCTCTTATAGTTTCCGAGATATGGACTATCGATAATTTACACATTAGGCTCTGCTTCTAACTTGGCCCCAAATTGTAAAATGGTCTTATCTATTGGCGATTTCGTTCCAATTCACATTCCAAGTAATATTCGGCATGCTAATTACATTGCCGGTTGCCAAATTGCATTATCTCTTATAGTTTCTGAGATATGGACTATCGATAATTTACACCTTAGGCTCTGCTTCTAACTTGGGCCCAAATTGTAAAATGGTCTTATCTATTGGCGATTTGGTTCCAATTCACATTCCAAGTAATATTCGGCATGCTAATTACATTGCCGGTTGCCAAATTGCATTATCTCTTATAGTTTCCGAGATATGGACTATCGATAATTTACACCTTAGGCTCTGCTTCTAACTTGGGCCCAAATTGTAAAATGGTCTTATCTATTGGCGAATTCGTTCCAATTCACACTCCTAGTAATATTCGGCATGCTAATTACATTGCCGGTTGCGAAATTGCATTATCTCTTATAGTTTCCGAGATATGGACTATCAATAATTTACACCTTAGGCTCTGCTTCTAAATTGGGCCCAAATTGTAAAATGGTCTTATCTATTGGCGATTTCGTTCCAATTCACATTCCAAGTAATATTCGGCATGCTAATTACATTGCCGGTTGCCAAATTGCATTATCTCTTATACTTTCCGAGATATGGACTATCGATAATTTACACCTTAGGCTCTGCTTCTAACTTGGGCCCAAATTGTAAAATGGTCTTATCTATTGGCGATTTCGTTCCAATTCACATTCCAAGTAATATTCGGCATGCTAATTACATTGCCGGTTGCCAAATTGCATTATCTCTTATAGTTTCCGAGATATGGACTATCGATAATTTACACCTTAGGCTCTGCTTCTAACTTGGGCCCAAATTGTAAAATGGTCTTATCTATTGGCGATTTCGTCCCAATTCACATTCCAAGTGATATTCGGCATGCTAATTACATTGCTGATTGCGAAATTGCATTATCTCTTATAGTTTCCGAGATATGGACTATCAATAATTTACACCTTAGGCTCTGCTTCTAACTTGGGCCCAAATTGTAAAATGGTCTTATCTATTGGCGATTTCGTTCCAATTCACATTCCAAGTAATATTCGGCATGCTAATTACATTGCCGGTTGCCAAATTGCATTATCTCTTATAGTTTCCGAGATATGGACTATCGATAATTTACACCTTAGGCTCTGCTTCTAACTTGGGCCCAAATTGTAAAATGGTCTTATCTATTGGCGATTTCGTTCCAATTCACATTCCAAGTAATATTCGGCATGCTAATTACATTGCCTGTTGCCAAATTGCATTATCTCTTATAGTTTCCGAGATATGGACTATCGATAATTTACACCTTAGGCTCTGCTTCTAACTTGGGCCCAAATTGTAAAATGGTCTTATCTATTGGCGATTTCGTTCCAATTCACATTCCAAGTAATATTCGGCATGCTAATTACATTGCCGGTTGCCAAATTGCATTATCTCTTATAGTTTCCGAGATATGGACTATCGATAATTTACACCTTAGGCTCTGCTTCTTACATGGGCCCAAATTGTAAAATGGTCTTATCTATTGGCGATTTCGTTCCAATTCACACTCCAAGTAATATTCGGCATGCTAATTACATTGCCGGTTGCGAAATTGCATTATCTCTTATAGTTTCCGAGATATGGACTATCAATAATTTACACCTTAGGCTCTGCTTCTAACTTGGGCCCATATTGTAAAATGGTCTTATCTATTGGCGATTTCGTTCCAATTCACATTCCAAGTAATATTCGGCATGCTAATTACATTGCCGGTTGCCAAATTGCATTATCTCTTATAGTTTCTGAGATATGGACTATCGATAATTTACACCTTAGGCTCTGCTTCTAACTTGGGCCCAAATTGTAAAATGGCCTTATCTATTGGCGATTTCGTCCCAATTCACATTCCAAGTAATATTCGGCATGCTAATTACATTGCCGGTTGCGAAATTGCATTATCTCTTATAGTTTCAGAGATATGGACTATCGATAATTTACACCTTAGGCTCTGCTTCTAACTTGGGCCCAAATTATAAAATGGTCTTATCTATTGGCAATTTCGTTCCAATTCACATTCCAAGTAATATTCGGCATGCTAATTACATTGCCGGTTGCCAAATTGCATTATCTCTTATAGTTTCCGAGATATGGACTATCGATAATTTACACCTTAGGCTCTGCTTCTAACTTGGGCCCAAATTGTAAAATGGTCTTATCTATTGGCGATTTCGTTCCAATTCACATTCCAAGTAATATTCGGCATGCTAATTACATTGCCGGTTGCCAAATTGCATTAACTCTTATAGTTTCCGAGATATGGACTATCGATAATTTACACCTTAGGCTCTGCTTCTAACTTGGGCCCAAATTGTAAAATGGTCTTATCTATTGGCGATTTCGTTCCAATTCACATTCCAAGTAATATTCGGCATGCTAATTACATTGCCGGTTGCCAAATTGCATTATCTCTTATAGTTTCCGAGATATGGACTATCGATAATTTACACCATAGGCTCTGCTTATAACTTGGGCCCAAATTGTAAAATGGTCTTATCTATTGGCGATTTCGTTCCAATTCACATTCCAAGTAATATTCGGCATGCTAATTACATTGCCGGTTGCCAAATTGCATTATCTCTTATAGTTTCCGAAATATGGACTATCGATAATTTACACCTTAGGCTCTGCTTCTAACTTGGGCCCAAATTGTAAAATGGTCTTATCTATTGGCGATTTCGTTCCAATTCACATTTCAAGTAATATTCGGCATGCTAATTACATTGCCGGTTGCCAAATTGAATTATCTCTTATAGTTTCCGAGATATGGACTATCGATAATTTACACCTTAGGCTCTGCTTCTAACTTGGGCCCAAATTGTAAAATGGTCTTACCTATTGGCGATTTAGTTGCAATTCACATTCCAAGTAATATTCGGCATGCTAATTACATTGCCGGTTGCCAAATTGCATTATCTCTTATAGTTTCCGAGATATGGACTATCGATAATTTACACCTTAGGCTCTGCTTCTAACTTGGGCCCAAATTGTAAAATGGTCTTATCTATTGGCGATTTCGTTCCAATTCACATTCCAAGTAATATTCGGCATGCTAATTACATTGCCGGTTGCCAAATTGCATTATCTCTTATAGTTTCCGAGATATGGACTATCGATAATTTACACCTTAGGCTCTGCTTCTTACTTGGGCCCAAATTGTAAAATGGTCTTATCTATTGGCGATTTCGTTCCAATTCACACTCCAAGTAATATTCGGCATGCTAATTACATTGCCGGTTGCGAAATTGCATTATATCTTATAGTTTCCGAGATATGGACTATCAATAATTTACACCTTAGGCTCTGCTTCTAACTTGGGCCCATATTGTAAAATGGTCTTATCTATTGGCGATTTCGTTCCAATTCACATTCCAAGTAATATTCGGCATGCTAATTACATTGCCGGTTGCCAAATTGCATTATCTCTTATAGTTTCTGAGATATGGACTATCGATAATTTACACCTTAGGCTCTGCTTCTAACTTGGGCCCAAATTGTAAAATGGCCTTATCTATTGGCGATTTCGTCCCAATTCACATTCCAAGTAATATTCGGCATGCTAATTACATTGCCGGTTGCGAAATTGCATTATCTCTTATAGTTTCAGAGATATGGACTATCGATAATTTACACCTTAGGCTCTGCTTCTAACTTGGGCCCAAATTGTAAAATGGTCTTATCTATTGGCAATTTCGTTCCAATTCACATTCCAAGTAATATTCGGCATGCTAATTACATTGCCGGTTGCCAAATTGCATTATCTCTTATAGTTTCCGAGATATGGACTATCGATAATTTACACCTTAGGCTCTGCTTCTAACTTGGGCCCAAATTGTAAAATGGTCTTATCTATTGGCGATTTCGTTCCAATTCACATTCCAAGTAATATTCGGCATGCTAATTACATTGCCGGTTGCCAAATTGCATTAACTCTTATAGTTTCCGAGATATGGACTATCGATAATTTACACCTTAGGCTCTGCTTCTAACTTGGGCCCAAATTGTAAAATGGTCTTATCTATTGGCGATTTCGTTCCAATTCACATTCCAAGTAATATTCGGCATGCTAATTACATTGCCGGTTGCCAAATTGCATTATCTCTTATAGTTTCCGAGATATGGACTATCGATAATTTACACCATAGGCTCTGCTTATAACTTGGGCCCAAATTGTAAAATGGTCTTATCTATTGGCGATTTCGTTCCAATTCATATTCCAAGTAATATTCGGCATGCTAATTACATTGCCGGTTGCCAAATTGCAAAATCTCTTATAGTTTCCGAAATATGGACTATCGATAATTTACACCTTAGGCTCTGCTTCTAACTTGGGCCCAAATTGTAAAATGGTCTTATCTATTGGCGATTTCGTTCCAATTCACATTTCAAGTAATATTCGGCATGCTAATTACATTGCCGGTTGCCAAATTGAATTATCTCTTATAGTTTCCGAGATATGGACTATCGATAATTTACACCTTAGGCTCTGCTTCTAACTTGGGCCCAAATTGTAAAATGGTCTTACCTATTGGCGATTTAGTTGCAATTCACATTCCAAGTAATATTCGGCATGCTAATTACATTGCCGGTTGCCAAATTGCATTATCTCTTATAGTTTCCGAGATATGGACTATCGATAATTTACACCTTAGGCTCTGCTTCTAACTTGGGCCCAAATTGTAAAATGGTCTTATCTATTGGCGATTTCGTTCCAATTCACACTCCAAGTAATATTCGGCATGCTAATTACATTGCCGGTTGCCAAATTGCATTATCTCTTATAGTTTCCGAGATATGGACTCTCGATAATTTACACCTTAGGCTCTGCTTCTAACTTGGGCCCAAATTGTAAAATGGTCTTATCTATTGACGATTTCGTTCCAATTCACACACCAAGTAATATTCGGCATGCTAATTACATTGCCGGTTGCCAAATTGCATTATCTCTTATAGTTTCCGAGATATGGACTCTCGATAATTTACACCTTAGGCTCTGCTTCTAACTTGGGCCCAAATTGTAAAATGGTCTTATCTATTGGCGATTTCGTTCCAATTCACATTCCAAGTAATATTCGGCATGCTAATTACATTGCCGGTTGCCAAATTGCATTATCTCTTATAGTTTCCGAGATATGGACTATCGATAATTTACACCTTAGGCTCTGCTTCTAACTTGGGCCCAAATTGTAAAATGGTCTTATCTATTGGCGATTTCGTCCCAATTCACATTCCAAGTGATATTTGGCATGCTAATTACATTGCCGATTGCGAAATTGCATTATCTCTTATAGTTTCCGAGATATGGACTATCAATAATTTACACCTTAGGCTCTGCTTCTAACTTGAGCCCAAATTGTAAAATGGTCTTATCTATTGGCGATTTCGTTCCAATTCACATTCCAAGTAATATTCGGCATGCTAATTACATTGCCGGTTGCCAAATTGCATTATCTCTTATAGTTTCCGAGATATGGACTATCGATAATTTACACCTTAGGCTCTGCTTCTAACTTGGGCCCAAATTGTAAAATGGTCTTATCTATTGGCGATTTCGTTCCAATTCACATTCCAAGTAATATTCGGCATGCTAATTACATTGCCGGTTGCCAAATTGCATTATCTCTTATAGTTTCCGAGATATGGACTATCGATAATTTACACATTAGGCTCTGCTTCTAACTTGGGCCCAAATTGTAAAATGGTCTTATCTATTGGCGATTTCGTTCCAATTCACATTCCAAGTAATATTCGGCATGCTAATTACATTGCCGGTTGCCAAATTGCATTATCTCTTATAGTTTCCGAGATATGGACTATCGATAATTTACACCTTAGGCTCTGCTTCTAACTTGGGCCCAAATTGTAAAATGGTCTTATCTATTGGCGATTTCGTTCCAATTCACATTCCAAGTAATATTCGGCATGCTAATTACATTGCCGGTTGCCAAATTGCATTATCTCTTATAGTTTCCGAGATATGGACTATCGATAATTTACACCTTAGGCTCTGCTTCTAACTTGGGCCCAAATTGTAAAATGGTCTTATCTATTGGCGATTTCGTTCCAATTCACACTCCTAGTAATATTCGGCATGCTAATTACATTGCCGGTTGCGAAATTGAATTATCTCTTATAGTTTCCGAGATATGGACTATCGATAATTTACACCTTAGGCTCTGCTTCTAACTTGGGCCCAAATTGTAAAATGGTCTTATCTATTGGCGATTTCGTTCCAATTCACATTCCAAGTAATATTCGGCATGCTAATTACATTGCCGGTTGCCAAATTGCATTATCTCTTATACTTTCCGAGATATGGACTATCGATAATTTACACCTTAGGCTCTGCTTCTAACTTGGGCCCAAATTGTAAAATGGTCTTATCTATTGGCGATTTCGTTCCAATTCATATTCCAAGTAATATTCGGCATGCTAATTACATTGCCGGTTGCCAAATTGCATTATCTCTTATAGTTTCCGAGATATGGACTATCGATAATTTACACCTTAGGCTCTGCTTCTAACTTGGGCCCAAATTGTAAAATGGTCTTATCTATTGGCGATTTTGTTCCAATTCACATTCCAAGTAATATTCGGCATGCTAATTACATTGCCGGTTGCCAAATTGCATTATCTCTTATAGTTTCCGAGATATGGACTATCGATAATTTACACATTAGGCTCTGCTTCTAACTTGGCCCCAAATTGTAAAATGGTCTTATCTATTGGCGATTTCGTTCCAATTCACATTCCAAGTAATATTCGGCATGCTAATTACATTGCCGGTTGCCAAATTGCATTATCTCTTATAGTTTCTGAGATATGGACTATCGATAATTTACACCTTAGGCTCTGCTTCTAACTTGGGCCCAAATTGTAAAATGGTCTTATCTATTGGCGATTTGGTTCCAATTCACATTCCAAGTAATATTCGGCATGCTAATTACATTGCCGGTTGCCAAATTGCATTATCTCTTATAGTTTCCGAGATATGGACTATCGATAATTTACACCTTAGGCTCTGCTTCTAACTTGGGCCCAAATTGTAAAATGGTCTTATCTATTGGCGAATTCGTTCCAATTCACACTCCAAGTAATATTCGGCATGCTAATTACATTGCCGGTTGCGAAATTGCATTATCTCTTATAGTTTCCGAGATATTGACTATCAATAATTTACACCTTAGGCTCTGCTTCTAACTTGGGCCCAAATTGTAAAATGGCCTTATCTATTGGCGATTTCGTTCCAATTCACATTCCAAGTAATATTCGGCATGCTAATTACATTGCCGGTTGCCAAATTGCATTATCTCTTATACTTTCCGAGATATGGACTATCGATAATTTACACCTTAGGCTCTGCTTCTAACTTGGGCCCAAATTGTAAAATGATCTTATCTATTGGCGATTTCGTTCCAATTCACATTCCAAGTAATATTCGGCATGCTAATTACATTGCCGGTTGCCAAATTGCATTATCTCTTATAGTTTCCGAGATATGGACTATCGATAATTTACACCTTAGGCTCTGCTTCTAACTTGGGCCCAAATTGTAAAATGGTCTTATCTATTGGCGATTTCGTTCCAATTCACATTCCAAGTAATATTCGGCATGCTAATTACATTGCCGGTTGCCAAATTGCATTATCTCTTATAGTTTCCGAGATATGGACTATCGATAATTTACACCTTAGGCTCTGCTTCTAACTTGGGCCCAAATTGTAAAATGGTCTTATCTATTG